>NW_024080777.1:72806-1272806 GCF_003009895.1 Hyaena hyaena | reverse complement strand
GGGGTCTAGAAGGGTCCTAAACACAATAGACTCTGCCCCACAGAATTTGAGGTTTTCCCCTCCCCCAGCACGTCAGTGTGCTTTTCTTTACCAGCTCAGCAGCTCCTCTCCAAACACTGTTCTTTGGGTTTTTATGGAGGCTTCATTACATCGGCATGTTTGATAACACCATTGGCATTTGTTGATTAGTTTAAGCCCAGCACCTCTCCCCTCCTCGAGGTAGGAGAGTGGGGCTGAATGATTCAATTCTCAAACCACAAGGTTGCTTTCCTTGGCACCAAACCAGTACCCTGTGATTACCTAGGGACTTTCCAAAAATCACCTCATTAATATAAACTTGGGTGTGATTGAAAGGGGCTCCTCAAGAATACCAAAAGACACCCATTTCACCTTTATCTCTCAGAAGCTATTTCAAAGATAAAATTATTTCCATTGTTTCAGTCTTACTGGTTGGATAATATATTATATTAGAGAGAGGAGATAATGCAAGCCAAATGTGGCCTTAGAAATAACTCACAGACAAGTACCAAGCAAAATATGGAGGTTTCATGTCACAGGCCTCACAAGTTAGTCTGTGTTTGACTCTGTTGTGTATGAAGCTGTGCACAGAGACTTGTTTTGATCCCATGAATCTTTTTTAGTGTGCCCAAATAACGGTCTTCTGCATTCTTCTGTCCAAAAGAGTCCTCAGGATCATTGTATGCTGCTGGACATTTTGAAAAGATGAGAACAATGCAGAAATGGAGTAGGGATTCCTGCCTGCACCTGGTCACTCTGAAAAGGGTGTTCTTACCCCTTTCTGTAGAACGCAAGTCTCTTAAGTGTTGGGCTCCTCAGCTGTAAGACTGCCTGCTGCATATCAGGCATCCATCCAGATTCATCACGTTGCCTCATGAAACAGGGGAATCAAGCACAAATCCCTCAATGTGCCTGTGGCTTGCTATGCTCTGACTATTAGTTTTTGTCTCTGATGTAAAAGTCTCTTATCTTTGGTCAGCATCCATGCAACTGTGGCAGGTTAACATATTAATGTCTGCCATTACTCGGGTGAGGGTTCATTGCTTCTAGAATCCCTACACATTACAAAATTTATGTAAATAAGGTGACATCCCCAGAGCAGGCCATATAGATAATACACTGTTATAAAATATTCATCCACTCTGTTTTGTAAAATAGTATCTAGGTGACTGAATAGGATGTTGGACTAAGATGGGGACTAGAATTTTTGTCCCTACCTTGCCAGTCATGAGCTTTTAGATCTTGAATGAAAGGAATTGGGGTTGATATTCATTGAATATTTGCTATGTGTATGTCACTCTAAGTTAATATATCATTGGATAGTCATTCATTATACCCAATGGAAAGATTAGCAACTGAGTGTTAGGCAGTTCTCCCAAGTTATAAGACAATAGGAAGCAGATTAAAAAAAAAGAAATTAACGGATTCAGGCAATTCAACTCCAGAGCTGTACGCTCACCCAATGCTGTTTTGTATTTTTTTTTTTTTACAAATAGTTTATTGTCAAATTAGTTTCCACATAACACTCAGTGCTCATCCCCACAAGTGTCCTCCTCCATGCCCATCCCCCCCTCCCCCCACATCCATCAGTCCTCAGTTTTTGTCAGCATTCAAGAGTCTCTCATGGTTTGCCTCTCTCCCTTTCCCCCACCATTTCCGCCCTTCTTCTCCCCCTTGTTCCTCCGTCAAGTTCCTCCTAATCCTCCTATACGTGCAAACATATGATATTTGTCCTTCTCTGCCTGACTTATTTCGCTCAGCATAACACCCTCAAGGTCCATCCATGTTGCTACACATGGCCAGATTTCATTGTTTCTCATTGCCATGTAGTATTCCATGGTATAGATAAACCACATCTTCTTGATCCATTCATCTGTTGATGGACACTTAGGCTCTTTCCATGTTTTAGCTATTGTGGAGAGTGCTGCTATGAACATTGGGGTACATGTGCTCCTATGCCTCAGCATTTCTGTATCCCTTGGGTAAATTCCTAGCAGTGCTATTGCTGGGTCATAAGGGAGTTCTATTGTTAGTTTCCTGAGGAACCTCCACACTGTTTTCCAGAGGGGCTGTACCAGTTTACATTCCCACCAACAGTGTAGGAGGGTGCCCGTTTCTCCACATCCTCGCCAGCATCTAGAGTTCTCTGATTTGCTCATTTTAGCCACTCTGACTGGCGTGAGGTGGTATCTCAGTGTGGTTTTGATTTGTATTTCCCTGATGAGGAGGGATGCTGAGCATCGTTTCATGTGTCTGTTGGCCATCTGGATGTCCTCTTTGGAGAAGTGTCTGTTCATGTCTTCTGCCCATTTCTTCACTGGGTTGTTTGTTTTTCGGGCGTGTAGTTTGGTGAGTTCCTTATAGATTCTGGATATTAACCCTTTATCTGATATGTCATTTGCAACTATCTTTTCCCATTCCGTTGGTTGCCTATTAATTTTCTGGGTTGTTTCCTTGGCTGTGCAGAAGCTTTTAATCTTGATGAGGTCCCAACAGTTTATTTTTGCTCTTGATTCCCTTGCTTTTGGGGATGTGTCAAGTAAGAAGTTGCTGCGGTGGAGGTCAAGGAGGTTGTTTCCTGCTTTCTCCTCTAGGGTGTTGATAGTTTCCTGTCTCACGTTCAGGTCCTTTATCCATTTTGAGTTGATTTTTGTGCATGGTGTGAGAAAATGATCTAGTTTCATTCTTCTGCATGTTGCTGTCCAGTTCTCCCAACACCATCTGTTAAAAAGGCTGTCTTTTTTCCATTGGATATTCTTTCCTGCTTTGTCAAAGATCAGTTGGCTGTATACTTTTGGGTCCACTTCTGAGTTCTCAATTCTGTTCCATTGGTCTATGGGTCTGTTTTTGTGCCAATACCATACTGTCTTGAGGATGACAGCTTTGTAGTAGAGGCTGAAGTCTGGGATGGTGATACCTCCCGTTTTGGTTTTATTTTTCAGTATTACTTTGGCTATTCGGGGTCTTTTGTGGTTCCATACAAATTTTTGGATAGTTTGTTCTAGTTTTGAGAAGTATGCTGGTGCAATTTTGATTGGAATTGCATTGAATGTGTAGAGTGCTTTAGGTAGTAATGACATCTTAACTATATTTATTCTTCCTATCCATGAGCATGGAATGTTTTTCCATTTCTTTGTGTCTTCTTCAATTTCCTTCATAAGTTTTCTATAGTTTTCATCATACAGATCTCTTGTATCCTTGGTTAGGTTTATTCCGAGGTATTTTATGGTTTTTTGTGCAATTGTGAATGGGATCAGTTTCTTGATTTCTCTTTCTGTTGCTTCATTATTGGTGTATAAAAATGCAACCGATTTCTGTACGTTGATTTTGTACCCTGCAACTTGGCTGAATTCTTGGATCAGTTCTAGTAGGCTTCTGGTGGAGTCTGTCGGGTTTTCTATGTAGAGTATCATGTCATCTGCGAAGAGTGAAAGTTTGACTTCCTCTTTGCCAATTCTGATGCCTTTGATTTCCTTTTGTTGTCTGATGGCTGATGCTAGGACTTCCAGCACTATGTTAAACAACAGTGGTGAGAGTGGACATCCCTGTCGTGTTCCTGATCTCAGGGGGAAAGCTCTCAGTTTTTCCCCGTTGAGGATGATGTTAGCTGAAGGCTTCTCATAGATGGCTTTGATGATGTTTAAGTAGGTTCCTTCTATCCCAACTTTCTCGAGAGTCTTTATTAAGAAGGGATGCTGTATTTTGTCAAATGCTTTTTCTGCATCTATTGACAGGATCATATGGTTTTTATCTTTTCTTTTATTGATATGATGGATCACATTGATTGATTTGCGAATGTTGAACCAGCCCTGTAACCCAGGAATGAATCCCACTTGATCTTGGTGGATGATTCTTTTGATATGCTGCTGGATTCGATTTGCAAGGATCTTGTTGAGAATTTTTGCATCCGTATTCATCAAGGATATTGGCCTATAGTTCTCTTTTTTTGCTGGATCTCTGTCTGGCTTGGGAATCAGAGTGATGCTGGCTTCATAAAATGAGTCCGGGAGTTTTCCTTCGACTTCTATTTTTTGGAATAGCTTGAGAAGAATTGGGATTAATTCTGTTTTAAATGTCTGGTAGAATTCCCCAGGGAAACCATCAGGTCCAGGGCTCTTATTTGTTGGGAGATTTTTGATCACTGATTCGATTTCTTCACTCGTTATGGGTCTGTTCAGGTTTTCTATTTCTTCCCGTGTGAATTTTGGTAGTGAGTGTGTGTTTAGGAATTTGTCCATTTCTTCTAAGTTGTCCAATTTGTTGGCATATAATTTTTCATAGTATTCCCTGATAATTGCTTGTATTTCTGAGGGGTTGGTTGTAATAAGTCCATTTTCATTCATAATTTTGTCTATTTGGGTGCTCTCTCTTTTCTTTTTGATAAGCCTGGCTAGAGGTTTGTCAATTTTGTTTACTTTTTCAAAAAACCAACTCTTGGTTTCATTGATCTGTTCAATTGTTTCTTTGGTCTCTATGTTGTTTATTTCTGCTCTAATTTTTACTATTTCTCTTCTTCTACTGGGTTTAGGGCGTTCTTGTTGCTCTGCCTCTAGCTCCTTTAGGTGAGCTGTTAGATTTTGGACTTGTGCTTTTTCTAATCTCTTGAAATAGGCCTGGAGAGCAATGTACTTTCCTCTTAGGACTGCCTTGGCCGCATCCCATAGATTTTGAATTGTTGTGTTTTCATTTTCATTTGTTTCCATATATTTTTTAATTTCCTCTCTAATTGCCTGATTGGCCCATTCATTCTTTAGAAGGGTGTTCTTTAACCTCCATGTTTTTGGCGGTTTTCCAGACTTCTTCCTGTAATTGATTTCAAGTTTCAAAGCATTGTGATCTGACAGTGTGCATGGTATGATCTCTATTCTTTTATATTTATTGAGGGCTGCTTTATGTCCCAGTATGTGATCTATCTTGGAGAATGTGCCATGCGCACTTGAGAAGAAAGTAAATTCCCTGGCCTCAGGATGTAAAGTTCTAAATATATCCGTCAGATCCATCTGGTCCAATGTGTCTTTCAAGTCCATTATTTCTTTAGTGATTTTCTGTCTGGTTGACCTATCCATTGCTGTAAGCGGAGTATTAAAGTCCCCTGCTATTAGCACATTCTTATCTATAAGCTTGTTTCTGTTTGTGATTAATTGTTTTAGATATTTAGGTGCTCCCATATTCGGTGCGTAGACATTTATGATTGTTAGTTCTTCCTGATGGATGGACCCTGTAATTATTATGTAGTGCCCTTCTTCATCTCTTGTGATTGTCTTTAATTTAAAGTCCAGTTTGTCTGATATAAGTATCGCTACTCCGGCTTTCTTTTGATTTCCTGTAGCATGATATATATTTCTCCATCCCCTTACTTTTAATCTGAAGGTATCTTCCCGTCTAAAATGAGTTTCTTGTAGACAGCATATTGATGGATTTTGTTTTTTAATCCATTCTGCTACCCTATGTCTTTTGATTGGAGCATTCAGCCCATTTACATTCAGTGTTATTATTGAAATATGTGGGTTTAGAGTCTTTGTATCTTTTGTAGGGTTCATGTTTGTGGTGGTGTCTCTGGTATCTTTGTTCCTTGCAACCTTTCCTTCAGAGCATCCCCCTCAGGATTTCTTGTAGGGCTGGCTTCGTGGTGACAAATTCTTTCAATTTCTGTTTATTTGGAAAGGTTTTTATCTCTCCTTCTATTTTGAATGACAGGCTTGCTGGATAGAGGATTCTTGGCTGCATATTTTTACTGTTCATCACATTGAAGATTTCCTGCCATTCCTTTCTAGCCTGCCAAGTTTCAGTAGATAGGTCTGTCACCACTCTGATAGGTTTCCCTTTGTATGTTAGGGCCCTTTTCTCCCTAGCTGCTTTCAAAATTCTCTCTTTGTCCTTGTATTTGGCCATTTTCACTATGATATGTCGTGCAGAAGATCGATTCAGGTTACGTCTGAGGGGAGTCCTCTGAGCCTCTTGTACTTCCACATTTACTTCCTTCCCCAGGTCGGGGAAGTTCTCTGCTATAATTTGTTCCAGGACTCCTTCAGCACCTTTCCCTCTCTCTTCCTCTTCTGGGATTCCTATGATACGGATATTGTTGCGTTTGACCGTATCGCTGAGCTCTCGAATTCTTCTTTCCTGTTCCTGGATCAGTTTGTCTCTTTTTTTGTCAGCTTCTTGTTTTTCTATAATGGTGTCTTCTAAATCACTTATTCTCCTTTCTGCCTCTTCAATCCGTGCATTGGAGGCCTCTAATTTATTATGGATCTCATTTATCGCATTTTTTAATTCTTCATGCCTATTTTTATTTTCCATTCTGTCTGTAGCCATAGTTTCTTTGATGTCCCCTATGTTTTTTTCAAGCCCAGCTATTAATTTTACCATTATTATTCTAAAATCTTGTTCAGTTTTGCTGCAGATATCTGAGCAGTTCATTAGCTGTCATTTCTTCTTGGAGTTTCTGTGGAGGAGAGGTCTTTCGTTTCGTCATTTTAGTTAGCTTTCCGGCTCTTGTTGGTTTTAAAGACCTGTTATGCTCTCTGTTTCTATGAGCGCTGCTATATCCAAGAAGACTCTTTGACTTTCCAGGGCCTATCCTTTCAGAGAGTGTTTTTTGAATGGTATCCCTTGGTCTCTCTTGTTGGGACCTTGGTTATTTTATTTTCCTATTCGTAGTGATATTTGGGACTCTCCACCTTGTGCACTCTAGCTTGTTTCTTGAGGTAACCCTCTCAGGCAGGGATGGGCGTCGCGTGATCCAATGTCTCAGGCGGGAGCTCTGCCTTGGCGATTGTGGGGAGGAGAGTGACGGTGCTCCAGTCCCTTCTTGAACCAAGAGCTGCACCTCGCTCTTTTGGGGGTGTAAACTCCCAGTACCGGGGGCGCAGCCGAAGTTGGTTGCACTCTTCAACCCAGGGCAGTTCCAATCTCCAAATCCCAGTCCGCGCGCCCTGCTGAAGTTGCCTTAGACACAGCTCCCAGGCAACCCCCTCGGGCAATTCCAGGCCCCCTGCGGAGCTCTGGGGGCGGAGTCAGAATCGCTGCTTCCTTCTCTGGGTAAGGCTGGCGCGCATGGAGGGGGGCTTGCCTGCCGGGTGCTCTGAGCCCGATTCTGCTGGAGTGAGGAAAACCGGGTCCCTCTATGGCTCGTCACCCGAAACACGAACTCACAGGCTAATATCCCATTTTTTGTTCTCTGCCTTCCCTCTGGAGTTCCAGCCAGCAGGAGCGCGGACGCCCGGTGTCCGCGTGGCTCTTTCAGGGTCCCCAGCCGCCCGGGAGCTACAATGGCTGCAGGCGCGCCACCTCTCTGAAGTCCTGCCTCCAGGAACCAGCACAAAGAAGCAGTTTGTGTGCTCAGCTCCCCCCAGGACCAGTTGGCGCGAGGGGACCTGGTGTGCAGGTATTGGCAAGTACGGTCTTTCTATGCACCGAGCGGAGGTTTTCCCCCCTCCGAGTGGAGGTTTTTCTGTTTCGGACTCCCCTTTTCCCCTCTCACTCCCCGTAGAGGGTAGAGGGGGATCGCCTCCCACCCTGGAGTCTCCTATCCCGGCCCGATTTTATCTTCCCCGGTTCACACTCACGTTAGAAGACTCTCTCAGTGGATTCTGCGTCTTTTTTCTCCCAATCTCTCAGGTTTTGTAAGGTTTCCAATGGTTTCAGATCTTTTCTGTGTGATGTATGGGCGCGCCTGCAAGTACAGAGCTCCTTACTTCTCCGCCATCTTGCCCCTCTCCTCTGCTGTTTTGTATTATGCGGAGGTTATGAATGTTGGAAACAGACATACCTGTGTCAATATCTGGGTCTAACTATTGTGTTTGTGGATCTAGGCCAATGACATAAGCTTCTAAACCTCGTTTCCCACAATGATGGAACCTAAACCTACTATGAAGGGTGTTTATGTGAATTAAACCAGATCATAGAGCTGTTATCTCCACGGTGCTTGGTATCTTATTGGCTTTCAGTAAATTTTAATGTCCTTCTTTCTCCTAGTGCTTCTGAAATATGCATGTGCCTTCAACTGTTTTATGTTTAACCTTGTAGATCTTTCTTTAAAGTGTTAAGTTTATGTTCTCATTTTGTATAACAGCTTTTTCAAAATGATTTTACATTTCAAAAACTCATTTTTCCTACTACCTAGTTCGATGATAAAAGTGTAAAAGTCTTATATTACCGTGCTCTGTGCTGTTTGAAAGAGCTCTCAAAATAGAGGATTAAATGAAAATTCCCTGACTCTCAGTCGTACCTAAAAATAAATGGTAGATATGGTCATATAATTTAATGTTTGAAAAATGATACTTTCTTCAATAATTTACTTAGGAGGTCAACTAATTCTTAGGAGGTAGTTATTATAACTTTTCTTTACTAATGATTATAAATTCTAACTATTTTATAACCCACATTTAAAAACCTGACTTCATAATGCTTTTCCCATCAGTTAAAAATGTGTTTGTTATAAAAAAAAAAAAAAAGAAAGCTATAATGCCTTGATGAAAATACTGAATAGTTCATAAAATCTATGCAGCTTGAATTGGTCTCATAATCTGTTTGCAGTTAGGGAACAAAGTGGTTTATGTTATTACATGTATTATTACTGATTCTGATCATTTAATTGTCAGTTAAGTTTAATCTAAATATTAACTTTGAGAGCTCATACATATTTTAGAACAAATATAAACAAAAAGTCACCTTAGGGAATGGTTTATTATATTGACATAATTAAACTGCAGGCTGCCAATTAAGAACACATGTATTATTGTGAATTTCTAAGCTTAAAGACAAAGAAAATTACATAAATTCGAAGAAAATTGTCTAACTAAAAATTGAAAGGAAAAAAAGCTTTAAAGTGATTTTTATAAGCCTGTTTTTATAATCATATTGTTTCTAAGCAAATGGCATGAATGACATTTTTTCCTGTATGGAAAGAATGTTATCTTAGACTATTGCAAGACAAGTAATTTAATTAAATAATTCATTATTAAATACTAAACTATTCTATTTTAGAATGTTGCACCAACTTCAACGTGATGATGATTTGTGAATTTAAGAAAGCTAAGCACAGAGATATTTCGTCCATTTCTTTTGTGTACACTGGAGGTATGTTTCTGATGTAGACTTCTTTCACAGCCTGCCTAGTCTCACAGAAGTTCTGGAAGGAAATGACATCACAAGTTCAAGTTACACTATGAGAGGACAGATAGTCCCATTAGTCTTATTTTCCTCTCCTTATGATAACTTTTCAAACTATAGCCGTTTTGCCAAGCATCGCAAGATTTAGCACAGAGGCTTCCTTTAATAAAATAATTTGGCTTGCTTTATCCATTTTTAAAGTCGTCTAAATTATATTAGTAAATACGTTAATTTTCATCTAAAGAATTTGCTGTGTATTTAATTTTGTCGTCATCTTGTTGACATTTAGCTTTCTTCTAAATTTGTATTTTGGGCCTTAGTATCTTCACAATGGAATTTTTAAAAAAATATAACACCATGCCCATAGAGACATGGGATTGAAAACTATCTACTGTCTGTATCACATATTTAAGTTATTTAACTTCACTGAGATACAGCTTTTTATAGATTAATTTCAAATGTTTTTTTGTGTGTTTTGGATTAAATTATTATATGACTATTTGGCATAGTGATTAATAAATGAAACTCAACCTGGTGCTTATTTATAGAACTGCATGTTTAGTTGTTTCAGCATTTTCAAAAGTAATGGCCTTGGGCGCCTGGGTGGCTCAGTCGTTTAAGCATCCAACTTAGGCTCAGGACATGATCTCACAGTTAGGGGGTTTGAGCCCCACGTCAGGCTCTGTGCTGATAGCTAGCTCAGAGCCTGGAGCCTATTTCAGATTTTGTGTCTCCCTCTCTCTCTGACCTTCCCCTGCTCACACTGTCTCTCTCTCTCCCTCAGAAATAAAGCATTAAAAAAATGTTTTTAAAAAAGTAATGGCCTAACGCCTGGTGAAGAGTTGATGTTGCTTTAACAATAAATATTTACAGGTACCAGAGGTCATATGATTTGCTCTAACAAAGGAGTATATTAACAAGGGTACGTATGATTGGAGGCACCAAGTGATCCTGTTGTCAAAATAGTACATAGATCGTTGTTCGACATTGGCAAGCAGGCTACTTTTAATGTAATAAAATTGAAATATACACCCCTAATCTTTAGAGGATTTTGTGGCAACACTAATCTCTGTCATACCCTCACTGATGCCACTTAGCTTTTTATTTTAATAGGAAAGGAGTATGGCAAAGACTTCTACTTGAACTCTCCTACCACTCAGGCTTTCATGCAGTGTAACAGGAAGAGAGCACATCTGTTTAACAAGTTGCTAAATTGTACTTCAGCTGGGCTCCCAGGACTTAGAATATAACCAAAGCTGTGTTCACATGCCTATGACGCCCCTTGTGAGAGGGACGTGGGATGAAGTTTAAGCATCTTGGATCACTATACCTATTATTTTCATATGGTATCCATTGCACCTGAACTCACCCCCAACTCTGAATTTATGCAGGCCTATAACAAGCAGAGTTCAGGAGAGATGAGCATTCCTTACTATCAGACCCTTTTCTTTTTTTGTCTCAGGCTGTATGTACTTGTGTTGCATGTATGTGTGTGACTTCTTAAGGTCCGAATTCTCCTTTGCTTATTTTTTTTCAAATTTCAAATTAGCCAGCTCAGAGCAGTTTCTCTCACATAAAGGAAGAAGCAAGGGTGAGAAGAAGATATAGTCTCTGTTTGTCCCCATTTCAAATCTTCCTATTTGACAAGTACAGGTGATGGTGGAACACAGAATTAAAATGATACATCTTTGTTCTCTAATGTGGATTCTTGCTGGCTTGTCATCTACCCACACTATTAATAGTTGTTCAGATTGTAAGTAGAAAAAACACATTAATTTTTTTTATATATTGTGCTGTCGAAAATCAATACTTTACCTACTTTTATTCTATCTATAATTTGCATTCCTAAAACTATGTTTTTAACTTATTTTTTGATTTATGATTAGATGACTAAAGTTTCGTCAAGAAGAGCTGTCACTGAAACCCATTTCAACTATCACTTCAATTGCAACAATTTATATTGGTATCTAGAAGTTCTTAAGAGTATGATTTTGTGTTTTGTTTGTCAGTTAGGCATTGCATATTTTGGAAGGGTGGTAATTTTAGCATAAACAGTAAAAATGTTCTCAGATAAGCATTTCTTGCATATTTCCAAAAAAACAATTTTTGATCTTATTAAATATTATATAAGTTACTCACATTGATGGATTTAAAAAAAATTTAATGTCTATTTATTTTTTAGAAATAGACAGAGCGTGAGCCAGGGAGAGGCAGAGAGAGAAAGACACACAGAATCTGAAGCAGACTCCAGGCCCTGAGCAATCAGCACAGAGCCTGACATGGGGCTTGAACTCACAAACTGTGAGATCATGACCTGATGCAAAGTCAGATGCTTAACCAACTGAGCCATCCAGACGATCCAACTCACACTGATAGATTGAATGAGTTTGATATCATGGATGCCCATGTAATTATTTCTCACATATGGCTACTTTTCACTACATTTTTATGACTGGAAGTGATTGTGCTTTTGAGGAGATTAAAATTATATTGTAAAAAAACCATTGTAATCAAAAGTCTTGAGCATTAATACACATTCTACTAGGTCATCACCATAAGATACTGGGCAAGTTAGTGACCCACCCAAATAATTTTTTCATGTTCCAAAAGAAGTATAAAACTACCCAGAATTATATTTATGAATTATTTCCTAGATAATGATTCATACATGTTTATATTAAAAACTATATACAATTGCATATAACCTCTGATGACAATTATATTTAGGTATACATGATCTATATATGGAAGCAACATTAATAATATGTTATAAATCACCAGAGGTGATAAAATTTAAATGGATACACTTCAATGCATATATCTCATTTTTATCATATGAAAACTATTCCATTAAAATTGAAAACAAATAGGACAATAGTCATAGTTAATAAGTCAAGTTGAAAAGATGTATGCATATACACTTCTATGAGATTTAAATATTCGTTCAAATATATAGCATTACAAGAAGCAAATATTCAATTCACCAGTAGAGAAGCTGAATAAAGTAAGTTACATACTGCGTCTTACCACAAAAGGTAACCAATTTAAATTGGCAAAACAAAAACAAAAACAAAATTAAAGTCTACAAAAGTTAGTAATGCATAGTCTTTTCATTTTATTCTATCTTTTTGCATATACATTACAATTTTATACATACATGAACACAACATAGACACACAACTGAAGATTGTTTGCTTTTGCTGCATTCATAGACAGAACTATTGATTTTAAACATTGAAATTAACTACAGGGCAGCTGGGTGGCTCTGTCGATTGAGCATCTGGCTCTTGATTTAGGCTCAGATCATGATCTTATAGTTAGTGAGACTGAGCCCTGCATTAGGCTCCACACTGAGCCTAAAGCCTGCTTGGGATTTTGCTCCTCCCCTGCTAGTGTGGGTACTCTCTCTCTCTTTCAAAGATACATAAATAAACATTAAAGAAATAAAATTAACTACAAAGGATCTATCAATAAACCTCTATGTCATCCCAGGGAACTGAATAAAGGAGCAACTATGGGGGGAAAGGAGGAGAAGAGGTGGCAAATGGGTCAGGTATGATGTTGATAAAGACTCAGGGCCTGGAGCTCGCTTTGGATTCTGTGTCTCCCCTTCTCTCTGCCCCTCTCCTGCTCATGCTTTATCTCTCTCTGTTTCTCAATAAGAAATAAATGTTAATAAAATTTTAAAAAGAAGAGATAAGGACAATGGAATAGAATATACTATAGATGGTATTAGAAGACAACATCTTCTTTCTCACAAGCAAGCCTGTGAAAATTGTACAGTCATCAGTAGTTTGTCCATGCATTATTATGTTGTTCAGAAGAAAAAAGTTTTATATTTTTAGTATGTTTTCTTAAATTAAGTAATTGTGTTAGCATATGATACCTATCAAAATTATATCATTATTACTCTCTTTTGACAGATATAAATATATCCTCAAAGAAACTTTAAAATTAAAAAGAACAAGTTAAACATTAAATATCTGTGGATATGTTTCAGGAAAGGGGTCATTTTAATGGAACCAAATATGAGAAATGTGCTATAAAGCTCTAGTCCCTTTAAGACAAGTATCCTAGTACGTGTTTTATTAATAATTTTTATTAATAACTTTTTCATTATTTGAACTCATTCACTTAACTTATAGGTGTATAGAAATTAGTTATTGCTTTTGGAAACAAGCAAATAATAATAATTAATAATTAATAATAATAATCTGTGTTTACCCAAATACTTTAGTACTAATACTTAACTAAGCTAAACTGCTATTTTATATGTACATTAATTTACATGTACATTTATTTAATTTCTTCTATTAAAATGTTTTATTCAGTCCACAAGAGATTTTATCATAACTTTATTGATAAACATTAAATATCTACATTTAATGACTTCATTTTTTATTACTATATTCAGATATACTTGTCTGGATATTAAGAGGACATATATTAGTTCCCAGTTCACATCTATCGTTTATTAAAAGAATTTTAAAAAATCGATTGTACTCATGAAACAGTGATTGAATCAACTTTGAATTAATTATGGAGCCATTGTGAAATGTATAGATAGAACAGGGGTGCCTGGGTCGCTCAGTTGGTTAAGCATCAGACTTTGGCTCAGGTCATGATCTCGTGGTCCATGAGTTTGAGTCTCACAATCAGGCTCTGTGCTGACAGCTCAGAGCCTGGAGCCTGCTTTGGATTCTGTGTCTCTCTCTCTCTCTCTCTGCCCCTCCCCTGCTTGCACTCTTTCTCTGTCTCTCAAAAATAAATAAACATTTTTTTAACTTAAAAAAAGAAATGTATAGGTAGAACAAATCTTTTTTTTAAAAGAATTTTCTTATTCACCTTCACATCTTTAAAACAGCATCCATTAGGCATTGATTTTTAAATGACTTTATCTGCTTATTTGTGTACCCTGTGAAGTACATTTTCTTTATAGTCTCAAAAAGTGAGGTCCGGTGCCACAGGAGCTAAAATTCACCTCACAATATATTTGAGACAGTGACTATAACATCCAATAGAATTACTTATTATTTAAAGTTTTAAGATATCTGAAGTTAGAACCAAAATTTCAGTTCTGAACTAAGTTACCTATCAAGAATTGCATCACAACTTGACCAAACATGTTTTAAATTTATTTTTAGATAATAACATTCTAAAGCTTGTTAATCATCTGAAAACATTAGATCTTATCTTTTTATAAGTGTTAATTGTGAAAAATTTCCCTGGAAGAACTCAATTGTTTAAACAAATTTGAACAAAGCCAGGTAAACCTCAGGTTTAATTTTCATACATTTATCTAAGTCCTCAAATTCTGTAGTCATTACACAGGGATAGACTAAATATGAATGTAACTAACTGGTAAAAATCTCTTAATTAACAGAAGTTTTAGTTCAAGCAGATGCAAATACAAAGGTCACTGGAGTGTACTGAAAACTTATTTCCATGACAATGTTAGAATGCAAATGGCATTGCTTTAAAAAAGTGACAAAATCTTAGGAAGACTAAAACAGATTTGTTGGTGTCAAACTCTGTCCTTGTGAATAAGATCCAGATATTTTCAGTAAGAAAATTCCTTAAATTAAACTAACAAAAGTTTTTGTAATTAGGCATATTTAAAATGCATTAATGGATATTCCAACTCTGGCCCTTAAAAGGAGCAAACTGCATGCGGGTACACATGTACACAAACATAAACTACATGGAATAAACACATATCACACACAAACACACACATATCACCACTCTGATAACCTTCATGGTATTTAAAGAGGAAGAGATTTTTTTTTAATGTGGAGATAGTAAAATAAAGTAGAATGTACTCTTACAATCTGATATTTACTTTTGTAGATTCTGATGATAAGACATATTTTTTTTTTTTTCTTAAACTTTATCCACCTAAACATGGACTTTGGAGAAGAGTATATGTTACTCATTTGGAGATTTAAAATTTAGAAGCTTTTAAAATAAAAGTTATTCTTTGATTTCATAGACTAGATGGACCAAGGGGAATAGTCCTTCTTAAAGTCAAGTAACTGTGCAGTCTTAGCTACATGTAGACCTGATTTACATGGCAAGATCCTGAGCTTCACACCAGTGCAATAAACAGATGAATCTTTTTCAAGGCTTTAGGGAGGATGACTATTTGCCTATGGAAGTCATGTGCTAATTTGTGGCCAGAGAACTGTGGTAGATTAAAGATGGCCGCCAGTTTTTGCTACTCCTTTCACCAAGTGTTGGAATCAAATTCTACTCATCTTGACTTGGGCTAGCCTGAGTAACTTACTTGACCAACAGAATGGTGTAGAGTGATATATGGGACTTCTGAGGCTTAGTTATAAGAAGACTTGTAACTTATACTTAAAATGTTCATCCTTAGAACCCAGATCTCATTTCATTGGAGGAAGTCTACGCCCGAGCAACTCAGTGGAAAGCTCCAGAAGGAAAGTAAATGAATCATCTAGCTGATAGTCCGAGCTAAGCCGTTGGCGAACAAGCCATTGGTGAACAATGTGCCATGTGTGAGCCACACTGACAGTAGCCCTTGTAGCCCGGCTTGAGCCCCTTGGACGTCACTATGTGATATAGAGAAGAGAGGCCACTGGAGCATTTCCCAAGTTGCAGATTTGTGGGCAGAATAAATCATTAATGTTGTCTTAAGTTATAACTTGGCCAAAACCAGCAGATAATCTGAAGAGACAAGTATCATGCTACATCCACATGTAGCTATGCCTGGATCCTTATAGTCTCTTGCCAGGAGCCGCACCGACCTCTATGGATGGCAGTCACAGCAAGGAAATGGCAGTGTTTTCACAGCTCCTGCCATGAGAAATGAAAACTGGTATCTCTTGCTACTACTGGCTCATGTTGTGCTGGTATTGACCAGGCCTCACAATATTCCATATCAGACCAATATTCTGAACACAGATACCTCATAAGGAAAAGCATATTCCTGCCTTTACAAGAGAGATTTTAAAGGCTCTGTGGATGATTGTCAAAAGGCTCTTCCTAAGGGCCTTGCAGATCCAAGACATAAGGGGTTAAGAACACAAGAATTACAACTGAGCCTGGCCCTGAAACAAAGAGGCTAATTTAGAGTTAAGGTACAGATAAGGGCAGAACTTAAGTTAATACTTACACCTTCTCCTAATTGGTGATGCATGGCAGTCCCTTCCCCAAAGCCTACTTTCTGCAAACACCCTCCCTTACAGGTGGCTGGGGTGAGGATAGGTAAGAGTAGCTAAAGCATTACCCACAAACAAAACGTTGACACTTTTAGGGCCTCCATGGTGTTCACACATTCAGCATCAAATAGGTTTCCACAAACAACTTATTAACCAACTCAAAAACATACATTTGAGAGCCAGACAGAATGACTCTTAGCCCATCTATACACTTAACCTATGACCTAACTTTAGTGTTATTAACTTAGAACAAATATGTATCCTGTCTTTTACTAAGAATACCCTGCTAAATCTTTAGTTATAAGATTTACTTAACCTCACTATAATTGGAATAGTTCTGCAAGAATATTTCTGTAAAACCTGCTTCTGTACACTTTCCAAAGCATCTTATCACAAAGAGTTATCCATTGTAAAAATTCCTTTTTCTGATGTCATGTTCTCATTTAACCTATAAATAAAGACACCAAAACCGACAGGACGGAGATGCCTGCCTGGGGATCAGAAAGAATCACGGGGCTCTCTCATTCTGTCTCTCGCCGACACCGTCCATCCTTCAGGGACCCCTGGACCTGCTGGAGCCGGCGCGGCCTCCGACAGTCTCTGGCTACATTATCTCAAGCATTCACTAAATAGCCTTCTAACCCTGTCTCCAAAGCTTATCCAGGTCTACTGGCACATCTGCAGGTATGTTCATATTCTTACTGAGGAAATTCTTAGAACCTCTCAGGCTCATTATTTACAATCTCGGCTCAGTCACTGCTGTTGTGAGCCATGTGGCTCTCTCTAGGACACTGGCAATCTTCCTGGAGGCGATCTTTGGAAGCTAGGCAATAATTTCTGTATTCTGGAATTCTAAAATATAAGTGGAGGGTTCTTTTTCTTATTTTTCCCCCTTGTCCTCCCTGACTCAATCGTTGAAAACTTCATGCCCACATTTAAGTTCCTGTTAAATTCCACCCAATTCTCACTGGCTGGATGAAATTTAATCCTCTTTTCAGATGGTATTTCTTTCTTTACAAAATTCTGCATTATCCCTTTTTATATATTCTGAATTTCTGTGATGATTTTTCTTCAAAATTCTTGGTCCCTAGGATGAAAATAATTATTTGATAAAATTACATCTTGGAATTGAAAGCTCTTTTTTAGGTAGAGTTTTTCCTTTATGTATTTGTAATGCTCTATTTTAGGACTTAGTATTAAAAAATAGATTCTTTATTTTCAACCATATCATTCTCTACACAGTATTTTATAGAAATTCTTCACTGCTAAATGAAGAGTGGGAGCCAAAGGTAGATAAACCTTGATTTTTCACTCAAATTATGTTCTTATTACTATTACTACTGTTATTATTAACAATACCTGCCTTCACAAACAAGCTTATAATTAAAAGCCTTAATTTTTTTAGCCAGGAAACAGTATCTTGTTTTAATGCTATCAGCTTAATAAGCAAGAGTCCAGGAATACTTAAAGCCTCAAAATTTAATATTTAATTCTCACTCTTATCCCCAAATGTCACCAGCTTTTTGGTACAAGTGCAATTACAGGAAATTGCTCTAGCAGAAAGATTTTGGCAACCACAGTAAACCAGTCAATGGTACGTCAGGCTCATGGAGGTATAAAACTTCAAGGGAAGGGGTGAACATGTGTGCTGTAAATGCTTCTCACCAGAAATGTTGGCAATTACACAAATTAGTTAAACCTCAGTTGTCAAATGAGCAGCGATGGGGGATATTTATATGTAAGGCTAACAGCTTTAATCCCCCAAACCTAAGTATAGCTATATTCACAATGATATTTTGTGAAAATAAACATTCCTATCATCTATATATTCTATATAATCCCTCCTTTTAATTTTGTTTAAAAGTTCATGGCCTGAAGAAATAGGGACCCTGAAACCTAAATATTCTTCAATAATTTGGGAGGTATTTGACAAATATCTTTAGAGTTCTTCCAGAGATAACGATTAACCAAGTAAAATGAAGGCCACCTGGAAGTTGAGAGCTCATCTCTATAGACATTTTTATTTTATTTATTTATTTTACAAATTTTTTTCTAATGTTTATTTATTTTTGAGAGAGAAAGAGAGAATGTGAGCAGGGTAGGGGCAAGAGAGAGAGACACACACAGAATCTGCCAGCACAGAGCCTGGTGCAGGGCTAGAACTCATGAACCATGAGATCATGACCTGAGCCAAAGTGGGACACTTAACCAACTGAGCCACCCAGGTGACCTTCTATAGACATTTTAAAGACTTCCTTTGGTTTCCTTCTTTATCTCTGTTCTGACTTATACTAATCCTTATACTTTTTGCATCCCTTTTAAAATATCTAATCTCTGGGGTACCTGGGTGGTTCAGTTGTTTAAGCAACCCATTCTTGATTTCTGTTGAGGTCATAATCTTACTATTCTGAGATTGAGCTCTGCTTAAGACATAGGGCTCTGCCTGGGTGGGGAGCCTGCTTAGGATGCTCTCTCTTCCTCTCTCTCTGCCCTTCTCTTTCTCTCTCTTTCTCAAAGAAAAAAAAAAAGAAAAGAAAGAAAGCAAAGAGAAAGAAAGGAAAAGAAAAAGGGAAAAGAAAAGGAAAAGAAAAGGAAAGGAAAAAGGAAAGAAAGGAAAAGAAAAAGAAAAGAAAAAATATCTATGGGTGCCTAGGTGGCTCAGTCAGTTAAGCTTTTGACTTCGGTTCAGGTCATGATCTCAGGGTTCCTGGGATTGAGCCCCATGTCAGGCTCTGTGCTGACAGCTCAGAGCCTGGAGCCTGGTTTGGATTCTGTGTCTTCCTCTCTCTTTGCCCCTCTCCTGCTCATGCTCTGTCTCTATCTCTCTAGTATCTGATACTGATATAACTAAGCATGATTAATTTTAAAATCTGACATTGGAATGTGAATTATCAATTGGCTGATATCCCAAGATAAATATATTTCTAAAAATGGGATTCTAATATATGTGATGCATTGAAGATACATTTGTCTTGGTGAATGTTCTTCTTCTCCTTGACAACTGACGGTCACTATCCTAGAAAAAAAAAAGGAGATAGAACATATAGATGTCCTGTGTTACAATATTTCCTGATAATCAGATGTTTGAAATTCAGAACACAGTTTTTACAGAATTAATAGTATTTTAAAAATTAGATTTTTAAAAGCCCCTATGCTGTTAGTTTGCCAGGAGGAGTGTGCAATGTTAACTATGGGACCAGTGATTTCTAACCATCAAATAGCAGGATGCCTTAGAATCAATGGGCAGACACTGGCTATAGCAGACTATAGTTCTCAACTTATAAGAAATTCAAGGATATATTTATAAAACTTTTTAAAGGTACGTGTTTTCAAATCAACAGCCAACATGGTGCTCACTGATGAAGTCTTTCTACTAAATAAGAATGCATAAAAATACCCATTACTATTATTTGTGAAAACTTAATTATTTCAATATATTGAACACAGATAAAATATCCATTTTTTCCAGAATATTTACATGTGTCAGGACCTGCTATAGAAACTATAAGTACAACTGTAAATGTGAAGAAAATGAACTTGCCTTCACAATGGTTACATTTTAGTTGAGAACCAAGAATAAGTTCATATTTCAGATAATTTCAGTTTTTGGCAGGAAATGTCTCCGAGGAAAATAATAATTATGATGGACATTTAATGCTGGTAAGGCACCATCCACATGACTATGTTAAAAAGTAATATTCCAGAGGGAATTAACATCTTGCTTATGTAAAGGTATTCATTTGAGAATAAGTTTGGTGTGTTCCAAGATAGAACATTGAGATCCAATGAAGAAGAATAAACAGGGTACAAAATGACATTAGTAGAAATAGTCTAAATCATGTAGGGTTTGAAAGGTCACTGCAAGCAGTTTAGATTTTAACCTAAATATAATTATTGAGAGATTTTTAAGTATTCTCTCTATTAAAAGGTAATACAATAAATGAGAATCTGTTGCAATAAACATGAGTTTATTATGTTACTTTATGTTAAAATAGCAGAATAAAACTCATTGTCCCAAACTCTACAGTACATGTAGATAATGATACAGATTTGCTAAATAATTTAGAGGAAAAAATTCCAGTCAAAATGCCAACAACATCAGATTTGTTATGAAATGGAAAAACAAGATACAGCATTTGCAAAGATAGAGAACATACAATATTTATAGCACCATTCATCATGCAGTACTCAAAAACAGTAAAAATAAAAACAAAAAACAAAGGTAAAGCAAAAAAGTCAGGACCTCATCATGAACAGAGTAATTATTAACAATAGGATTATTATCCTATTTTAGAAGCAAAGAACTTTCAATGATTTTCTCCAGCAATTGGATGCATTACAGTCAACAGCTTAACAATGTCATCCTAGGTGTCTTTGTCTTGGAGTAGCTGGAGCTTTGTTGCTTTTGTTGTTCACCTGATGGAAGAAACAATCTTATTTGTGTCATTCAAGAAAAAAATTTTCAAGTCAGTTAACCAGCAAATACTCCTGTAATGAAGTCTGGATCACTTAAATTGTTGAATATTTTTTACATTTTTTAATGTTTACTTATTTTAGAGAGAAACAGAGTGTGAGCAGGAGAAGGGAGGAGAGAGAGACACACACAGAGAATCCGAAGCAGGCTCCAAGCTGTGAGCAGTCAGCACAGAGCCCAACTCAGGGCTCAAATCCACAAACTGGGAGATCATGATCTGAGCCAAAGTTGAACAGTTAACCAACCGAGCCACCCACGCACGCAAAATTGTTGAATATTTTTATATACAAAAAATTATGATTTTATTATTTCATAACAGTAAAACATTAGGAAACTCATTCTTCTGCCAGTATCCTTCTATGCTTAAACACTTTTCCAGAAATGAACTTGGTGGTCTGATCCCCTTTCCCAAAACTTGTGGATTTAAAGATTGGATGATTGAAGAAAATTATCTAATTTCAATCCTTATCATTTAACATTTTCCGGTTCACTTTTCTCATTTATTATGGAGTATGAATGAAAAACTATTAGAGGAGATTATTAAAACACAGTGCAGAAGGATATTAAAATATGAATTTCTGTTTCAGCTTAAAGACTGAAAACACGAAAGACGTCACTCCCCGACTCCCTTACAAGACTGCACATTATGGATTTCTTGTGAGCCCGAAAGAAAACTGAGAACCGGGGGCAAATTGCCATATAAAAATCAAGACTTGAACCTGAGACTTCAGTGAGACACCAAAACTGAGCAGAACAAAAAACCTACTACTATGCAAGGATGTAGAGCAAAAGAAACAACATGAATCAATTTTAAATGTATTTTTGTAATGAAGGGATCAGACCTGAAAAGTTACATACTGTATGATTTCCATTGATATGAGATTCTATAAAGGGCAAAACCATAGGTGTAGAAAATAGATAACTGATAAAGATTGGGGGTGGGGGTCATTTTTGCAAAGGGGACACAGGGGAATTTTAAAATAATAGAACTACTTTATATTGCATTAGGGTAGTGGGTACACAATTGCTCACTCACCAAAACACACAAAACTGTTCATCACAGAGGGGAAATTTTAATATAGGCAAATTTTTAAAAATCACGAAGTGAACAAACAAATAAAATAATCATGAACCAGAATGTCAAGGGATCCCAAGATGGAATGCAAACGAATGGGACTCTAATAAAATATCTATGACCTCAGAGCCCCAAACAGGGTATGGAAGGAAAAGCAGACATGGTAACTTTGGAAAATGGTGTTTTGGCTGCACATTGTGAGTTAATGGCAAAATGAACAGTTTATAAACACTGTAATCAGTAAGTTGGTTTTTCATGGAGGTATGGGTTAACAATCCTGAAATGACTTTTCCTATATTCTGGGGTTGAACAAATAAGTGAATGGATGGTGAGATTCAGATTTTTCACCATCGGAAAAGATACGGATAAGCAGGAGAACCAGGCTCTAAAGAATTCTGTGGTGCTGGATACAGGTGAAGACACCAGCATGAACTTATGTTTACGTGTGTGTGTGTGTGTGTGTAAGCATATGTATGTGTACATCCACATATATGCATATACATACGTATAGCTGGGTAGGTATAGAAACAGTTATCAATATAGATATAAATGGGTTGTATTATTATACATATATATGCTATTTGCCTCTTTCTGCCTAGAACTCCTAGAAGTAATGAATCCCAGTAACACATAACACTCCCAACATTTGTTTGTAAATACCAATCTCCAATAAAATAAATAGCAATAAAATCCCAATTTCCAATAAAAAGAAGCTGCGTTTCTTTGGAGCAATGATTGATTCTAGACTGGTAAAAGGAAAATACAAGATGATCCTGGAACTCTCCTAACACAAAAAAGTAAGGACATATTAAAAAATAAAAGGATAGGTATATGTGAATTGGACACCAGAGTTTACCTAAAAAGTTCGCAATGTCCAAATCTGGAACAATATTAGCAACAAAAGGAATCGCATAGTTCCAAATTATAGCCCAAAATATAAAATAAAAACACATGGATGTCTCCTGATATAAATGAATAATTGAGAAAGTAAATTAATGTGGAGTAGAGACAAATCTTACAGAAGTACCCTAAATATCGTGTTCGCACACTCCTGTTTCTGGAGGCGGAAGTTAGTTCCCCGACCTGCCATGTGAAGTGGATTTCAATGTCAAGTCCAGGAAGGGAAGAATAGTACCTTCCAGTGGAGAAGATTGGAACCCTCTATCCTAGCCAAGTGGCCAGCTTAAAGTCACCAGTGATGCTATGTGCCTATCTTCTTGTCCTCAACTGATTATAGGATGGGACAGGATGGGAATGACACATCACTTCTGTGGTATTCCTTCCAAAGAGCCAAACCTCAGTCTGATCATGAGTTAGAAACTTCAGAAACCCCAATTGAGTTAAATGAGGAATGTATTTTAAAAGACTTGCCGATATTCACAACTGTCAAAGTAATCAAACAGGAGGAAAGACACAGAAAACACAACAGGCTAAGTAGACATGACCATTAGATACAATTAGATACATTCCTGGATTGGATCCTAGAATAGAAAAAAGTACATTCATGGAGAAACTGGTGACATCTAAATACTCTGGAGTTTAGTTCATTGTAATGGAACAATCTTTGTTGCTTAGATTTGACAAAGATATTATGACAGTACAAGGTAATAACATTAGGGGAAACTAAAATTGTTTCTGAATTTTTTGTAGAAAATTCTGAAATTCCTACACCAAAATTTTGGCAAATTTTCTGTAAATCTATAATTATTTCAAAAAAATTATTAAAGAAAAATATTAGGAGTCTATATTTTCACACTTTAAATGTTAAAACATGGGTAATGATGCCTATTTCCTATTGGTATTGGCATTACAAAATTGGACAGTTAAATGGTGATATTCAAATATTAAGTGCCCCCAAAAACCTAAGATTGGTCTTTTTCTATAAAAGAAAGATGCAGAGTTTTCAGTTAAAAATCGGAAGTTAAAAAAAAAGCATCGATCTATTTATCTTTTCTTCAATTTTAAACTTAAAAAATATTGTTGCCAAAAATTAAACATATTTTTATTATTGCACAGAGTATTGTCATATTGTGATTTCTAATAAGAAATATGATATATATTTTATCTTTGTCTCCATTTCTGGCATAGAATATCTAAAGCCCTTGGAATTTCCTAAGTGATAAGAATGCTAAGGAGATTGTTTTGTTTTGTTAATGAAGTGACATTTGGACCTTGCATACAGAAGGTGGAGGCTAGTTGCCAGGGAAACCAACTGGGTGATGAGAGGGTTGGAACTTTCAGTCTCATCCCCTGACATCAGGGGAGGGGAAACGGGCTGGAGATCGAATCAATTTCCGATGGCTAAGGGTTTAATCAGCCATGACTTTGTAATGAAGCTTCCATAGCTTCCATAAAACCCCAAAAGGGCAGAGTTTATAGAGCTTCTGGGTTGGTGAACACATGGAGAGGGCATCAGCCTCCATGTGTTGGTAAAGGTGGTGTGTCCAGAGGAAACACAGAGGCTCCATGTTCCTTCTCCATATTGTGCCCAAGGTATCTTTTCTATCTGGCTGTTCCTGGGTTATACACTTTCATAATAAACTGGTGATTTAGTAAGTAAAATATTTCCCGGAGTCTTATGAGCTGCTCTAGCAAATTAAAGAAATCCCAGTTGGAGTCACTGAAATCTGCAATCTATATCTGGTCTATCAGAAGCCTAGGCTTTCACTTTGTGTCTGAAGTGTGCCTGCCTCAGGGAGGCAGTTGGGGGTGAAAGGTGGGGATGGGGAGTATTATAGACTGAGCCCTCAAACTGTGGAATCTGATTCTATCTCCTGATAAATAGTGTCAGAATCAGGCTGAATTGTAGGGCACCCTGCTGGTACAGCAGACAATTGCTTGCTGCTGTAGGAAAACCATTCCACTGCCTAATACATGTTGAAATTGGGTTCAGAGCCCCTATAGCATGGGATATATTTTAGTTAAAAAAATTTGTTATCATAATTTTTGAAATCATTGAAATTTTTTCCTGCCTATGGCAACTTTTTGAATTTGCAATGCCTAACCTAGGCTCGCTGGAAATTACACCGGTGATTGTTCTGCTTTGCTTTCTAAGAGGTGGAAAAGTAGAGAAGATGTAGGGATTCTAGGACACAAATACTACACATACTACAATACTACATAGGTCACTGGGTTTTGTTTATTGAGCTTTCCAAGAAATCAGTAGTGTTAGCTGCCCAGACCTTTAAAGCAGCCAGACTAGGGAGCAATTTAACAGACTTGATACCGGGCACTGGGGGACCCCAATCTTGGTAAGTGTCTTTCTGTATATTTTTTAAAAAGCAAAACAAAACATTGCAATTGCTCCCATGAAGATAAAGATGAGAGAGATCAATCCACCTGAGAATGCTAGACAGGGATGCAAACAAGAGCAGTATCCATCCACAGCTGGAGAAGCAAAGGAAGAACGGAGGACAGGTGTGCACATGTGTGGGGGTGGCAGTTAATTCTGGTGCAAAACTGAAGAAATTTTATTTTCATAAGTTTTTCTGACTGCAAATCAAGAAATGTAGTTATATTTCTCAGTATATTATAAATACTGAGAATGGGCATATGATTAGGAGATTAGGATCTTGGGATAGTAAAGCTATGTAGAAATTACTTTTGTGGTGAGGGGAAAGTGATTCCCCCCCCCCCCAACATAGTAAAACAGCCATAATTTAAAAAAACAGATAATTCTTAATCTGGAAACGAGAGAGAACTAGGATTTAAGTGTAACTTCTTAAGGGTCTGGTTACATTGCATCTCAGGAATCTGAGTTTTGCTTTGTGTTTTTGTTTCTTTGTTTTCTGTCATTCCAAGTACCCACATTAACCACCAAAGTTCTTGTTTATAAGGGTCTCATCCACAGCAATGGGTAACAGACTGTGGAAACCAAAGTCAAAGTCAAAGCTCAAATTGCATTAGAAAAATTCACTCCATAATCATTTACTTTTCAGAGGCTTAGCCAAGCAGTCTTGGACCACAATCAGCCATAAAAATGTTCAAGATTGATGGCCTTAATTATGAAAGCAATACAAAAGTCCTTGGAGTAGCGAAGTAGGCAGAGGGTTTTATCAAATAAAGCAAAAGGGTATCTTTGAATCAAATTCATTCAGCTCACCATTTAAGAAAGTTCCTAAGATCAACACCTTTAGAAGCAAGAACCACAAAAAGACACATTTATAATTTTCACACATCCAATAAATACTATAAAATATGTATATATAACGAGCTAGTGGTGATATTTTATTACATAAAATGCATTTATGGGACTGTACCAAGATGCCTAATATCAAACTGTGGTAGTTTTTGACTTTAAACAGCTCAAATTGTGGCCATTTAAATCAATGTTATCCATGGAGTGTCTGGCTGCTCCAGCCAATAGAGCATGTGACTCTTGACATCCGAGTCCTTAGTTCAAACCCCATGTTGGGTCTACAGATTACATTACAGCAAACAAACAAACAAAAATCAAACAAATTCAGTGTTATCCAGAGCATCGTGTACATACCTATGTGAAATTGCAAAGACCGTGGAGTATACAAATGAGATATAAATTTTAACATATATATTATATTTTTCTTTGTAGATGACATTATAGAGAGATTATGTATGTATATTTGTGAAATTTACAAAGAAGCATGAAGCTGCTGTGATACATAATACACAGATTCCTTGTCACACCATCACTCGGTCCTTGTGTTTCAGTGTCTGGCAAACAACTCCTATATCCGAGATGTCCTGATGGAAATACCATGTGCAGAGGGTGGGTATGGCCTTAGGGACTCTACCGAATTAGGTGTTTTGAGATGTATTTTAATTAGTTACATCTAATTAAGCAGAAAATCATCTAATTTAATTGAGTTAACCCTGACAAAATGGATGAGTGACTTAAAAAACAAGTCTTATTAGGAAACTTGATTGGAAACCATTACAAGGTATAAATGGGAGAGTGTCAGCTAACACGCTTCCGCTTCCACTAGGACTCTGTTTTAAAAGTATTTGTTTGCAGAATATTAAATATTTTAAAGAAAATCACAGAAGATTGTATAATTTTACCCCTCAGAATACACTATTCATTTCCAAAAATGCCAAAACAACAACAAAAAACTTGGACTACTTTTAGGTAGACAGAATGCTATCATCACATTTAACAATATTAAAAATAACTTATTGATATCATGTAATCTCTTGTTGATGATCAAAGTTCCCTTATTTTCTCAAAATTACATTTTTATATTTAATTATTCAAGCCTATTTCTAAAACAAATCCACACATAAATTTTAATCTGGAGCCTGGACGCTGTAAGTTTCTTGGACTGAGATTTAATATTTTTTATCACTTTTGGAAAACTCTTGGCAAATATTCTTCAAATATGGCATCTTCTCCATTCTCTCTACATTCTCCATTGTGAACCCCAATTACAAACATGTGCAACGTTCTCCGTGTTAGATTTTTTCTCTTTTGTGTTTTTCCTTTTATCTTGCCAATTTTAAAAGATAAATTGAGGGATATAATTTTTTTTAGTTTATCTCAGCAAAAATTGGGCGGGCCCAAACTGGGAGTGACTAGGAGTTCTCCATCAACAAGAGCTTAGGAAAAACTTTCATAAAGAAAAATGTGGAAGCAGGAAGGAAATTATTGGTTGGCTATAGCTTAAGCCTACTTGGTTCTTTGTGATTAATGGTTAGCTGTCCATTTCATAACCCTGAGACATTTACAGGCTTAGATTTTGGTTGACCTACATAAGTCACCATGGCGTTTGAGCCGGGACAGTCTAATGGCCTCCTTGTTTAATTAATTTAACACAGCTTCAACCTAGATTTCCTGTTAATTAGCCCATCCATTAATCCTTTGTTCTGTTCTGCCTAACCTATTAAACTGTATTTAATTCTTTATTTTACTTTCAAAATTTACATTGTACACATTTATATATATTTCAGACATCTTTTGAAATTCTTTTGAAAAAATATTTAATCATATTTGTTTTTAGGTCCCTGTTTAATAACTGAAGTATATTAGTCACTTGGTGTCTGCACCTATTTTCCATTATTCTCTCTTGGTTTTCAGGGATTAGGGCTATCTTTTGTTGACCATGTTTTAGCAAATGACTGACATTCTGTTTGAAGGTCTGTCAGACTCCAGGCTAATGGTATCTTCTCCCAAAAAGCAGAGCGATAAGCGGTTTTCTGCTGGGAAGGTGGAAGGCAAACCGATCATGGTTACCCTGTTCAAGGTTGATTTAAGCATTGGTAGGGCTGGTTTATATCTGATATCTCTTTAATTTTAATTTCAGATTTCTCTTTAAATGTAAAGGTATATTATACTACCCTATACGTGGAGTGTAACTCTTGTGTCATCTTTTTTGTTTTTAATTTTTTTTTATCATTTATTCATTTTTGAGAGAGAGAGAAAGACAGAGCATGAGCAGGGGAGGGGCGGAGAGGGAGGGAGACAGATGATCAGAAGCTGGCTCCAGGCTCTGAGCTGTCAGCACAGAACCCAACGCAGGAGGCTCACAGTGGTTCACCCTGAATCCCAAGATCATGACCTGAGCTGAAGTCGGTCTCTTAACCGACTGATCCACCCAGGCACCCCTACCCTTGTGTAATCTTAACTCAAACTCTGACTTCTCTGTCCTCAGTACTGCCTGGTTGAAGAAAGGGCTCCTTTGCTTTCTAGGTCACTAGCTGTTACTTTTTTCCTTTTTTTTTTGAGGGGGGGGTCTTAGAATTATGCCCTGTGCATGCTTGTCTTAAAAGTCAGCAAAAAAAAGTTGAAGTGAGAGTCCACACAGATGTTTGTGTTTCTCTTTCAGCCCCTTCACTGACTACCTGGACCTGCCTCTCACAACTCAGCAATTTGGGCAGCCATGACCTTTGACATGTCTGTTCAGCCCAGTGAACCTGCAGCTTTCCTCAGGTTTCTGTTTGCCTGTGTGGCATACCCGCAAGTACCCTCAGGGAGAAAGAGTGTGTCATGCTCAGAAGACTTCTCTATTTCTTTTTTTTTTTTAATTTTTTAAAACATTTTTACTTATTATTGAGAGACAGAGAAAGACAGCATGAGCAGGGGAGGGGCAGCGAAAGGGGAGACACAGAATCCTAAACAGGCTCCAGGCTCTGAGCTGTCAACACAGAGCCCAACGCGGGGCTCGAACCCACAAACCACGAGATCATGACCTGAGACAAAGTCGGATGCTTAATCGACTGAGCCACCCAGGTGCCCCAAGATTTCTCTATGTTATAGGAATAATAGCTTTTCAATTTCTGCCTCTATCTGTTGTGTTCCAATAGTTTCAAAGAGCTTGTACTTTTTTCATGTCTTTTCACAGAGAGGACTTTTTCAATGTAAGTATTCCCTCATAGGTAGAACCAAAATCTCCCATTCACTGTATTATATTATTTCTACATTATCGGAACGTATAACAATTGTGTAGTGTATTTTCATCATTTTAGTATTTATTCCTCACCTTTTACTCTTTATCTTGTAAATAGATACACAATGCACAAGCTTATGAAGTAGTTCATCGAATCATTCCAAGATCGTCTAGTGTTCATTTTCTAGTAGGTACCTTAGAGAGGCTCATGAGTTAAATATCTGAGTTCTTAAAATTTGGACTCTTACATGTATATTTGAAGATGGTATACCTAGATAGAAACACAATCTCGCATCCCTTTTCCTCATTGAGATTCTTAAAATATGTTTTACAATGAAGCGTTGATATTTTGTGCTGGGTCAAAAATCTGATAACATTTAGGTTTTTTCTAATACATACCAATATTCTCACTTTTGTAATTTTTCCTTATACTTAAAGTACAGTAAATTCACTGAACTATGTCTTGATGTTGATTATTCTAGGTCTATTTCTATAGGCACAAATTATATTTTACACTTTGTAGTGTCAAGACTTTTTAAAAAAAATTTTAGCAACAACTTTCCTGATGATTCTAGATGTTTCTTTCTCTTCCATTTATTTGGTTTTGATAAAAAAAATAGTATACTACAGATACCTATTTTATCATCATTAATATCAAGCCTCCTACTTTTTTTTAACATTTATAAAGAAAGAATACCACCCCCTTTTATGATTTGTTTTCAATGCTTGAAAATGTAATAGTTTGAAACATTTTAAAAACGCAACTGATGATAAAATAACTTTCTGAAAAGTATTTCGAGTCTCTTTTCACCAGTCTTTTCCCTCAATTAAATTGATAACTCAGATTGAAGGGTATACTAAGGCTAATATAATTTGTACTGTATGATATGAAAACATATGAGAGTGGTCAGTCTACAGTCATGGTTTTAATAATGAAAGGCAAACACACCCATCAAAGTGTGCAAGGGATTTTCAAAAGATATAGGGAAAGAGACTGTCATAGCTTTATTGGGTATGATGTCCAAATCACCGTCCTACTCAAGGAAGAAAAATGATGTTGAAAATTATATCTATTTACAGAAATAATTAATTCCTCTCAAACATAGGCTTAAATGAGATGTATGGAAAACACAGTCACTCTCTTTACTAGATTTCATTGCATTCTAATTTCCTAAAGATAGAACCAGATCTGTAATAGAACTTCTAAATTTATTTTTTGTAAAATTTTTGGGTCATCAATTTTTTTCAATGTACTGAATTCCTGAGGGGCTATTGAACAAAATCAAGATATTCATTTCATTATATAATTTGTGGTATCACGTATTTATAGCTTGCCTAATGAAGAAAAGTTAGCCATATGTGTTATAAAAGCATGACATCTTGAGAACTACCATGAATAAAACTCAGCACATTTTCATTTTCAGTGTGGTGTGAAAAAACAGAAACATAAATATAGGATAAAGTTTCTCTACTGCTATTCTTGTGTATGTGATCATGACATATCAAACAACGAAGAAATAAAATTACCAGAAAGAGTTCATCTTTATTTTCATACAACTGTATATAATATTATGTATTATGTTCTCTACTCACTGGAATGTTTTCCATTCATAATGCAGAGCTTTACATTGAAAATGATTAAAACTTTTCTTTCTACAGGATTTGTAAACACAATTTTATAATTATTCTAAGAACGATTTAAAAGAATTATTTGTTTTCGGGCAGTGACAATAGCATAATGTTTTCTTAGCACATTGTACTTTCCATGATGATCTTGTTAGAATGTAAAAAACAACTTTCTTTGTTACTATGTATAAACAAAGTAGGCACAGATTACCTCAACACCATTCTGCTATAGTTAACTTTCTGGGTATATAAACACTTTAAAGAGAATTATTTTTTTGGAAAACAGGATGGGATAAATACAAAATAATGAATTGTATTTCAGCATGTTTTTGAATATCCACAAAAATTCTAATTCATTCAAATCATCTAAGGACTTTTAACTATTCAGTCCTGACTCAGGTTTAAGTTCTTAATAAATGCTTTTATTTTTTTTTTTAATTTTTGTGTTTTTTATTTATTTTTGAGAGTCAGAGAGAGACAGCACTAGCAGGTGAGGGTCAGAGAGAGAGGGAGACACAGAATCTGAAACAGGCTCCAGGCTCTGAGCTAGCTGTCAGCACAGAACCCGACATGGGGCTCGAACCCAGGAAGTGTGAGGTCATGACCTGAGCCAAAGTCGGACACTTAACCAACTGAGGCACCCAGGTGCCCCAATAAATGCTTTAAAAGATTTGAGATATTTTGGTCAAATTTTAAGACATTTGATAAAATTTTAAATTATTGTATGCATATATTTGTGTAGGATTTATAAAGTTATCACATTTTGTTTTTCATCTGCTTTTAAAATTTGTATTATGAGATAATTTTAGATTATCAGAAAGCTACAAAAATAGTACAAAGACTTTCCATGCATTTTTCATCTAAATTTCACAAATATTGCCATGTAATTACATTGTTTAATCATCTATGTATCCATCTATTTGTCTCTTATTTTCTGTTTATAGGTTTATAAATATACAAATATATGTATTTACACATATATACTTATGTATACAGCACATAATTCACCTGTGTGTAGTTTTTCAGATTTTTTTTTGAAAGTGAGTTGTCTACTTAATGTCCCCTTCTTCTGATCTCTCTAGCATACATTTCTTTAAAATCAAGAAAATGTGGGGCACTTGGGTGGCTCAGTCGGTTGAGCATCGGACTTTGGCTCAGGTCATGATGTCATAGTTTGTGGATTCAAGTCCCATGTTGGGCTCTGTGCTGACAGCTCAGAGCCTGGAACCTGTTTTGGCTTCTGTGTCTCCCTGTTTCTCTGCCTCTCCCCTGTCTTGATTTAGGCAAAGATTTCTAAATATGACATTGAGTACAATATATATAAGAAAAATCTGATTAGTTGGACTTTATAAAAATTAAACAATTTTGTCCCTCAAAGGACACAAATTAAAAATTGGAAAGTCATAGATGAGAGAAAACGTTTGCAAATTATATTATATAAACTTATGTTCAGAATATAGACAGAACACATAAACTATATAAATAAGACGAAGAACACATGTTAAAATGCACTCCAAAGTTAAAAGACATTTTCAACAAGAAACCATATGTATAGCTGCTGAATAGAAGAAAAGATGCTCAACATTGGGTATCATAAGGAATACGCAAATGAAAGTCACACTGAGGTATCTCATCACATTTCTTAGGATGGCCATAATCCAAAAGGAAGACAATGCCAAATATGGGTGAGAAACTGGAACCTTCTTTTATTGTTGGTGTGATTGCAAATGGTATAGTCAGCATGGAAACAGTTGGGAAGTTTCTTAAAATATCAAACTTAAATTTAATGTGCCACCGAGGAATTCCATCCTTGGGTAGCTAGACAAGAGACATGAAAACGCAATATATCCATACAGAGATCTGCACACTAATGTTTATACTAGCAGTTTTGATAATTACCCAAAGTGAAAGAAATGCAAACATCCGTTAACTAACCAAAGGAAGGATAAACAAAATGAGTTATATTATATGTGTATATTCTGCCAAAATAATTGTAGAGACAGAAAGGTTAGAGGGTAGGAAGGAGTGAAAGCAGCAACAAGAAAAATCTCCTCTGGAAGTGAGGATCGACGTCATCTCCGAGAAAATGAGCAATTAAACTGAGAGAAGAGACACCCCAAGAAGGAAGAATAAGAGGTGAAGATGGACACAGAGTGATGTACTGGTTTAAATTCTACTTCAGAAATTTGTAAATATTTCTTATAAATACAAAGCATTGAAAACAGGGACACCTGAGAGGCTCAGTCAGTGGAGCATGCAACCCATGATCTTGGGGTTGTGAGTTTGGGACCCACACTGGGTGTAGAGATTACAAAAAAAAAAATAAATAAATAAATAAATAAATAAATGAATAAACTTTAAAAAATAGCAATAATGACTAATAATCTGAACAATTAAAATATGTATTTTTTGTCAACAGACTATTTTCACTTCGTTTAACAATTGTCAATACAGTGGTTAATGGATTTATATAAATATTTGAAACAGATCGAAATTAAACAAGTCAGGTATCAATAAAACTTTATTAGAAATAGAAGCAAATAATGTAGTTTTGTACAATAAACATAGGAAGATGGTACCTTTGTTATTAGTAGTAAGTTGAGGGAAGTATTAAAAAGTATATTTATTTCAATAAAATCATTTGAATGATTATGCATTGGTAGGACAAAAGAAAATCATCTAATTAAATACTGAAAATGCAACTTTTCTTTTAACTTAACCACACATTTGGGAAATAATGAAAAAGTCAAGAAGATCAACATTCAATAGGAACTTCTAGCACAGAAAGTAATTATCTTAATTACAGTTAATGACATTATTAATAGCTTATATAATGAACTTTTGTTATATTAAACATAGTTGGATAATACTATTTCTATCAAAGCTTAAATTCTGAAAAGGGAACAGAATATAATCAGACATTAATGGTTTTCCACGTTTGAATTTCCCTCCTTTTGGAAAAATAAATGACCAAAATTAATGTTCCTTGATATGAGAATAAGTGAATAATACTAACTTGTGAGATTTCTGGAATTTAAACAAAATTTCTTTTCAATATAAAGTAGGCAATTATCTACTTTACTACAAGAGAAATTTTAATGACTAGAATAACCCCATTGAAACGGTATACTTATGAAATATGTTGTGGAAGTTAGCAAATAGATTGAGGGTATATACATTTTTTCATCCATGCCACATAATATGAGATTAAATAGGTTTGGAATCATCTAACTTTGATGTATTCTTCTTAGTTGGCACTTATACAAAACAATATTTAGGATGCTTTTTGGGGGTAAAATATTAAAATGTAAGACTAATAAGACCCAGTTGTCTTTTTCTAGTTCAAAAACATGGGAAAATTCTATTAATCATCCTGTACACAGCTCCTAGATCTTTCTTTTAATTTATATTATTAAATTTTATATTCACTTTAGTAAATAATGATATGTCATGAGCTAAAGTTTGAATCTGTATGTACTTATTTTAAAAAGAAGATAACAAATTGCAAGATACTATAGCTAACTATCCTTTAAAACAAATTCCTTTTGACACAGCACACAAATAACTAAGCTATCAGTGAACCACATTGATAACACACATTTGTGTGTAAAGAAACAAGAAAACACTGTATACAGCCATTTATATAATATGTTCATATTATATTGTGTCAAACCACAGGAACAATTGCATTAGGAATAATGTATACTTATTAACTGGTATAATTTTTCAGGCTGGGAAAATGCATTAAAAATTTCCTTGATCACGTCTAAAAACATATATCTAATAAATATAGCAATTAATGAAGTGAGTAATACTTATGTGGTGGTATTTAAAAGGAATTAATAGCTATTTGCTACATTTTAACAAATTTGCCATTACATGCCACAAGGAGAGGAGAAAAGTACAGGTGATTATTTTGGTGAACATAAAAATTCAGGATACATTTCAGGGATTTTAGTGTGAAACAATGAAAGAAACAGTATTTGATTTTACTTATCTAAATACAAACGTAGCCATTTTTAAATGTTCAATGTGAAGATGAGATTTTTTCAGATTTGAGTTCTGGTGTAAGACTGTAGAGATTGCTATGTGTGGGGCGTAGGAAAAGCAATTCTGAGTTCGGTGATTGTTCTAGTACACAGTTGTCTAGTGTTATAGTTCCTTCAAATATAACTGAAGACAAAATAAAAACGAAGCCAAAAATGATCCTATTAACCTATTAATTGAACAGATTAATTTCTCCTTAGAAAAACAAAACAAAGACAACACTGATTTCTCTAAACAATAATGTGACTTCCTCTACAGGAAAAAATATTTTTCATAATTTATTTGCCCATAATTTGCCCTAATTGATATGTGGGTATGTGCATGTGTAATTTTACAGAAGGCTGTTGGCCAAATATGATAAGGGGAAGTCACACGTCTTTTTAAAATTTATCTCTACACGGGCACCTGGGTGGCTCAGTCAGTTGAGTGTCCAAGTTCGGCTCAGGTCATGATCTCATGGTTCACGGGTTTGAGCCCCATGTCGGGCTCTGTGCTGACATCTCAGAGCCTGGAGCCTGTTTCAGATTCTGTGTCTCCCTCTCTGCCCTCCCCTGCTCATGCTCTGTCTCTCACTCTCTCTCAAAAATAAACATTAAAAAAATTTAAAAAAATAAATTTTTCTCTATAAAAACACTGAAAACTAATACCTTTAAGCTTTTGTCTCTGCTTTCCTAACACCACAATGGACCTTAAAGTGATCAACAATGTGATGTCTAATGTTATTTGTAGACATTTCTAAGATTATATTAATCTGATTATTTTTAATAAAATTAATCCATTGATATCTACTGATGATTTTTACTTTGCCAATAATTTTAATTAATTAATTCATTTGTTGATTCATTAACTCATCAGACACAAATTTAGTGCATAATTTTATACTAAATATTGTGTAAACCAATGTGGATACAAAAATTTAAAACAACTTCTCTACAAGAAGCTAAGACACAGAAAAATACATGTGGACAATGTGTTTAAACATTGAAGTAGAAACATACTTGAGCTGGGATAGAAGCAGGCCATAAAAGCACCAGCTAGATGGAGTAAAGGAGGAATTCCTTCTTGAACTCAGAGGTGAAGAATAAGTAGGAAAGAAAAAACAGAGTTGGTAGTTTTGTTTTGTTTTTTTTTACTTAGATATAAAACCTAATCTTTCATTGCATAATATCAAATCCCGAAATCTGTAGTGAATCAAGCATTTTTATGAACTAGACTTTAAGTCTTTTTCTTTTTTTATGTCTATTTATTTATTTTCAGAGAAAGAGCACGCACATGAGTGGGGGAGGGGGAGAGAGAGAGAGAGAGAGAGAGAGAGAGAGAATCCCAAGCAGGCTCTACCCCGTCAGCACAGACTTTGATGGGGGGCTTGACCTCATGAACTCATGACATCATGACTTGAGCCAAAATGAAGAGTCGACGCTTAACTAACTAAGTAAGCCACCTGGGGGCCCCAAAAGTGCATTTCTTTTTTTTTTTTTTTTTAATGTTTTTTATTTATTTCTAGGAGAGAGAGACAGCGTGAGCAGGGGAGGGTGAGAGAGAGAGGGAGTCACAGACTGAAACAGGCTCCAGGCTCTGAGCCGGCAGTCAGCACAGAGCCCGACGCGGGGCTCGAACCCACGAACTGCGAGATCATGACCTAAGCGAAAGTCGGACGCTTAACCGACTAAGCCACCCAGGCGCCCCGAAAAGTGCATTTCTTAACGTTCTTTTAAATAGCAATGACATTAATATCAGATTATTAAATTGTGACTATATTATCTCATATTCTATGTTGTCTGTAATCTGAAAATAAAAAAGTTTTACTTCATGACCTTATTCATTAAAGCACACCTTCAATAAGTTTCAAATACAAGTACATTAAAGTAACATTATTGAAATTTATTTATGCCATGTTATATGTTAACTGTCTTCTCTCGCTCATATAAAATAATAAAATACAAAACTTTCTGATATGCTAATGAATGATATACAACAGGTTAGGAGTGATTTAGTCAGTTAACAGGATGGAACTAAGAAAATTAGACTCAAGTCCAGAACTCCAAGTTCTGACTCAATCTTAGGGTGATGAAATTCCTCTCGCCTCCCCACATTATGCCAGGACAATATCTCACCACAGAAAGTGGTAGAAACTGGCACCTACCCATGTCTTTACAAATCGTAATTTGTCAGTTTTAGAGCTGAATGTACGTGATGGTGTGCGTACCCATGGCCTCTGATTCCTTCGTATGCTGAGCAGTTTCAACTGTGCTGAATCATTTATTTCTACATTTTCATATAGCAACATACCTATAATCCCTATAAAAAAGAAATAATAAATAGCCATTATTATGATGAATAGCCAACTCTCTATTCATCATAAGCCTTCAAATTCCTCAGTGAATAGTATTCCCCAAACTCAATATTTTGATATCATAAAATACATAATTTAGATAGAAATAGTTAGATTAGATTTTTTGCTATTGTATTAAAGTAGAAAATTGAAATTTTGAGAATGTACTTATAAAAGTATTTATTCTACTTTTTATAAAGATCTAAAATGAAAAGACTTCAAACCAAATAACGAAATAATCCTATTTATGAGAAAAATAAGAAATTTGAAACATTTTTATATATACAGTTGAACAAACTTTGTCAATTATACATTAGTATTTGATGATTCAAACAATGATTGATTAATATTCATTTGGTTAAGAAAAACTCAGTAGTTTTCATAAACAGCAAATATACTCAGTAAAATGATAGAGATGGATTTTGCATCTTTTCCTAGTACAACTTCTCATCCAAAATCTTGTACTTGTTAACATATTTGTACCATTGAAATATAGCATGTAGAATATAAAAAGAAACTTTTTCATCAAGTTAACTAGTGGGCATTAGAGTTATAATTTTTCCCTGGTTTAAATAAGAATATTCATGGAAAGCGTTTTCAATTTGTTAAAAAGTGATCCATTACAATATGGTTCATATGCATTTTCTAAAGTATTTGGTTGTAGTTATGCCCTAGCTAATTACATAGGTCACTTGTTTTTCTTTAATGGATTCAGGTAATTACGACAGAAAAAGTACCAATTACCTTTCCACATAAGTATAACCAAAAGGGTGTTAAATATTTCTAGGGATTAATCTTTTCCCTTTATCTTTACATTTTATTTTTTAAATTATAGAATGTTTATTTATAATATGAACGTTGGTAACATAACCAACCAGAAATATTTCTTGTAACAAGGTTAATGAACAAAACATTGCATTGCACACTGTTAAAATGGGTTCATTCTGTTCAACTGCGTATGATAATGTAGAAAATATTTCTACATTTGTATCAGTGTGTATTTTCATTCTTCACTTCCAGTAAAATTTATGCTTACATGTGCCTTACACTTCAGAAGCATATTGTCTTTAAATTGTAGAGAAAACATTAAAAAAAAGTTATAGAGATTCATAGTCTCCCATATTGTAACTTCCAGAAAGATCGAAGAAAGCAGAAATTCTCCTAAAACAAGAATAAAACTAAATAAAATTGTCCAAAACAATTACTTCTGGAAACTAATCAGAATTATACTCCGCAATGAGAAGGCTTCATTCATAAAGACTACTGAACCCTTATAGGAACCATGTAAGTGATATTTTGGTGGGGGAATGCTTCCATTTCAACCCATCTCCAACTCTATTGCAGTAATTCTTACTCTTGGACCTTCTGATTTGATGTAGAACTAAAGTACAATGCATAGAAAGTCACAGTGAGAAGTGCTATCAAAAACAAAACAGAAGGGGCGCCTAGGTGGCTCAGTTGGTTAAGCGTCCAACTTTTTGGCTCAGATCATGATCCCATGGCTTGTGAGTTCCAGCCCCACATTGTCCAGCTGTGCTGACAGCTCGGAGCCTGGAGCCTGGTTCAGATTCTGAGTCTTCCTTTCTCTCTGCCTCTCCCCTACGTGCTCTGTCTCTGTTTCTCTCTCAAAAATAAATAAACACAAACAAATAATTTAAGTAAAAAAGAAATATCCAAAAAGATCCCATTTGGGAAGGTTAACACACTGGTTGAGGCAAGCAAAAAACTGGAAGAAAAGCCAGAGATTTTAGCAAACACCCAAGAGTGAAATGGACATGATGGACATTAATGAGATTCCATGTATCCCCAGTGTAGGAGGTGGCTTGTTTGTGTATATTTGGGAGCAGGCTCAGGAGACAGCCAGAGGATCTTAGCTTTCTACTCATCTCAAAAGAGCACGAGGCCTTGATTAGGCAAAAGAATTTGCAGCCCACGTGCTAACTGCCTGAACTTTGAACATGGCCCCCAAACCATGAAAAGATCTAACAGCAAAGAATAAACCCTGTCTCACCCAGCGTTAAAGCCTAACGTTTGCATCTATTTTCACTGGAGATCACGTTTGACCAAAATGGTATCATTTCATAAAATGTGGAGGATTGGGCCTTCATTATAACAATAAAGCTTATTTTTCCAATATGCTTCAGTCTGCAAATCCAAAAGAAAATCAGAAAAGAAAAATACACACATATCTTAAAATTATTAGCAACACGAATTAAGAAAGAATATTCACGGATACGTATCTCTTGATCTATGTCATTTATCTGTGTTTTGCTTTCTGGACTCAAAGGGAAAGTTCTGAACCACAATCAGTTAGCTTGATGATAGGCTTCAGTCCACTGTCTTTCTGGGTGGGCAGTGAATTCTTTATTTGGGTTAAAATTAGGAGAGATAATAAGACTGATAACGTCCTTGGCATGGCTGCTTTGATGCAAGCATTGACACTTCCACCTTCCTAGCCAAGGAAAAGTGCTGCCGGATTGGAAGTTGACTAAAGGAATGAGGACTTTTCTCGTAATAAATGATAAAGTTATTTTAAACCAGTAAAGTTAGTTTAACTTATATTAAACTAATATAATAGTAGATATAAATAGGACCAAAAAATTCGAAGTAGTTGTTAGGGAAACTTCGAAAAGTCACTGAAGTTAGTAATACGCTTTGACTGTGCTTAACGCTCAGCCACCCTCTGGACCCTACAGCATAATGAATAAAATATAATCCTGTATAAATGTTCATTATATTATGATTTTCTGCACATTCCTTTGTCTGCCTTTCTTCTTCTGCCTGCCAATAAGTGCTCCTATTTCCTTCAAAGAATAGCAGGATTCTGTCACATTTTCATAGGGCAAGACACTGTGGAATGTGTGAATAAAAATAAAGGGTTTATCAGTGGATGTAACATTATTTAAAATGTACCTTATTATGTAATTCAACTTCCTGAGCTCATTACTGATCATACTTTTCATAAAAATTCTCCAAGAGACTGGGAAAGAAAGTTTAGTTGCTAATGTAAGGCATTTCCTAGCCTTAGAAATAGTTAAATAGCAAAATATACGCTAGGTAATTATTTATCCATATTCTTTTAGAATAAGACTTTTCTCCTATCCCTCCTTATGAGAAAATCTTCTTTGCTCGATGCCAGTAAAGCATGAGGGGGGAAAAATCACATCCAGTTTGTTATTTAGTACACTTAACAAGGGGAAAAAATTGCATTCATTTTAGAGCCTTCTTCCATCCTTCCATATGGTGGCATATAAATCTTTAGTACTTGAAAAGAAAAACTGACTGTTTCACCCATAAAATAAGCAAAATAATACCTGCCAATCATTCTCATGAATGTGTTGTATTAATTTGCTGAGACACTGAAAAATGAATAATGATGTCACTTTGTAAATTTCATAAATATAGACTATTATGATTCTATGGAAAGGTCCTACAATGGATAAACTGTTCAAGAAACTGAGGGAAAGCCTGACTCTGCCATGCTACTCAGCTGAAAATAGGGAGTGACCTATTAATACGTACAATTTTGAATTTCAGAAGAATTATTCTGAGTAAGAAAGAAAATCTTAGTTACACACTTTATGAATCTGTTTGACAATATTATAATGACAATATTACAAGACTGGTGGACAGATTAGCGGTTCCTAAGACGAAGCAAGGATGTGGCTATCTGGCTATATGGTGGTAGTGAGAACAATCCATGTGATAAAACTGTTCTGGACCCTGTACTAAACATGCATGGAATTAAAGACACACACACAAACACATAAATGCATGTAAAACTGGTGACATCTGAATGAAATTGGTGAATCCTATCAAAATCGGTTTCCTAGTCGTGATAGCGTATTATAGTTATGATAGATGTTACCACTGCAGGAAACTCAGTAAAGAGTATATAGCATTTCGACAATCTCTGTATTATTTCTTACCAGTGCATGTAAACCTGCAATTACTTTAAAACGATTTTTTTCAATTCAGATTTAAATGAAACCAATTTGTAGGAAGACTTAAGTAATCTAAAATGATTTTCTGCAAAAATCATCAACACATGCCATTCTAATGTTTATATACTTAGAAATAATTTATCAGTCTTAATATCAATAAAATACAGTGCTGTAAGTTAACAGTAATAGTAACAGCAGGAACAGAGAGACATCATTCCCAAAGTTAAAAATTGTCAAAAACCACTATTCATGATCTTACATTTGCCAAGAATGACTGATGTCCCTTTCAATTGTATCTATTGAACATGAAAAAAAAGAAAGAAAATGTGCATATGAAAATATGTGAAAAAATATGAAAGAAGAATATAAAAATTCAACTGTAATTCAAAAAAAGCAATGAACAACTGGACACTGAAGTTTTAAAAATACCGAGTACAACAGCATCAAAATACAAATTACGTAGGACTATATTAACAAAATATAACTGCTGACAAAATAAAAGAAAATTTAACTGCTGACGCTGTACAATCATTGCTAAAATAAATACATACGTAATCAATGTGCCTTACTTAGAAGAATTAATATTATTACTAATGCCCCACAAATGGATCTATAGATTCAATATATTCTCACTCAATAATGAAGACGGTGTAGTTTTGATTTAAAGGATATTATATATATACACATATAAATAAATAGTCCAGAAATAAACACACATATACCGAGTTTTAACAAAAATACCAAAGCCATTCAGCGAAAATAAATAGTTGTTTCAACTTACACTGCTGAAATAAAAACAGAATATCTTTATTAAAAAAATAAACTCCATTACATGTCATAAAATTATCTTGAAATTGATCACACGTGTAAATTTCAAAGCTACTAGAATAAATCTTATTAAAATATAGTACAAAAACTTTCAATCCTGGGTTATGCAAATATTTCTTCATATGTCAAACAAAGCATAACAATTACTAAATTTGACTTTATAATAATTTAAAACTTTTGCTAATTTCCAGCTGTAGGATGAATGATTTCTGGTGATATAATACATAGCATGGTGACTATACTTAACAAGAATGTATTATAAACTTCAAAACTTTAAGACAGCAGATGAAAAAACAGTTTGGCCATTTGGGATTAAGGAAAAATAACTTTTGCTAATGAACAAACAGACTTGCTGGAGTGGAGGCAGATGGCGGATGTGCTAAATGAGTGACGTGCATTAAGGAGGGCACTTGTTGGGATGAGCATTGGGTGTTACATATAAGTGATGAAATCAGTAGTATGCTCTATATTAACTTGAATTGGAATAAACATATTTTTTTAAATGGCAAGCTTTGGGCTAGAAGAAAATATTTGTAAAACATATATGTATCAACGGTCTTATATCTATAATGTATAAAGAACTCATCAATTTGTCAAAATTATAAGAAGACAACTTAATGAAAAGTGAGCAAAAGATTGAAGAGACAGGGTATCAAAATAATACAAATTAAGAATAAACACATGAAAAATTGGTCATCACCATTTGTCATTAGAGAGATGCAAATTACACCCTCAATAAAATATTAAAGAAAAAAACTCACAGACAAGGTGTTCAGACTTATGGTTACCAGAGATGGAGGATAGAGGGAGGGGGGATTGAAGGGAGGGGGTCATAGGGTACAAACTTTCGGTTATAAGACAAATAAGTACCGGGGATGCGATGCACATGCTCACTATAGCTTACCAGTGATGCATGATGTATAGGAACATTGTTAAGAGAGGAAATCCTAAGAGTTCTCACCACTAGGAGACTTTTTTCTTTTTTTAGTTTTTTCTTTCCTTCTTTCTTTTATTTTTATTATATCTATATGAGAAGGTGGATGTCAGCCGAACCCATTTTGTAGTCATGTCACAGCATCTCTGAATCAAATCATCATGCTGTCTGCCTTAAATTTATACAGTGACATGCGTCAGTTATTCCTCAGTAAAACCAGGGAAGGGGGAGCACCATGATATTGATATGGCTAAAATTTAGAAGTCAGGCAAGACTAAGTTTAACAAGGATACTGAGCAATTAGACTCTCCTATATCTGGTAGGATACAAATGTTTACAGAGATAGGATACAAATCTTTACAGCCACCTTGAAAAAAATTAGCTATTTCTTAAAAAGTGAAATAAACACTTTCCATATTCCCATGATTATCCCATTCCATTTTGCCAAAAGAAATAAAAATACATGTTTTCTCCTACAAACATAAATGTTTGTAACACAAATGTTATTTCACAATAACCCAAAGTATACCAACACTTTTGCCTATCATCTATTTTTTATTGAAGTATAATTAATGAAGTGTTATGTTAGTTTCAAAGGTAATCTGTCTGAGAAATAAACAGATTGTTGCAGTGTATGCATATAATGATAAACTACTCAGTAGTAAAATGAAAATAACTAATGATAAAATATAACTTGGATAAATGTCACAAGACCTGTGGTAAACAAAAGAAATTAGACACAGAAGACAACATCCTATATAGTTTCATTTACTCAAAATTTTTCTTACACACACACACACACACACAACAGAGGCTACAGCTATAGGAAGAAATGATGAGTGGTTGCCAGAATCAGGGTTTAGGGGAAGATTTAGAATTCAAAAATATATGAGGAAACATTGGGCATAACAGAATTGCTCTATATCATGATAGTGGTGATGGCTACCTCTCTGTATATATGCTTCAAACTTGATTGTACTGTACATTAAAAATTGATGAACACACACACACAGAAAGTTCAAGTATAAAATCATTAACTTATCCCAGCCTGTCTAAATGGCAGTGATACCACATTAACATTTCAGCTTCTAGGGTGCCCTTAAAAGCACATGGTCTCAAATGCCTTGAGAACTCTCTAGGTAGAAAAAAAAAAAGTATCTAAAATCTCAAAGACATGCCTCTTCGATCCATCTATAAAACCATAAGCTTCTTAGATGTTTAGGGTTGGTACCCCTCATTAGGCTTACAGGAATCTCAAGGTACAGACAGGTTTATCTCAATGATGTATGTGGGTTTGTCTTTTTATCTACAGGATTGGGTATTTCTTATGGAAAAGAAAGAATGAGTCAGAGTCATCCCCAAAAGCACAGATGGGAAAAGCCTGAGAGAATGATGAACACAGAGAGTAGGACTAAACCCTAATTAAGGAATTGACAATGTGTACACAGTTTTTTAGAATTTCTCTGACTCGGGGCACCTGGGTGGCTCAGTCGGTTAAGCGTCCGACTTCGGCTCAGGTCATGATCTCACGGCCTGTGGGTTCAGACCCCGTGTCAGGCTCTGTGCTGATAGCCAGCTCAGAGCCTGGAGCCTGCTTCAGATTCTGTGTCTCCCTCTCTCTCTGACCCTCTCGTGCTCATGCTGTCTCTCTCTCTCTCTTAGAAAAAAAAAAAAAACATTAAAAAAAGAATTTCTCTGAATCAGTGACTCCCAGTTTACTGCTTTGTGAACTGTAAAGAGAAGTATCTATACTAATTATCCTTGACCTGATCCAATATGGTATACTGAATGTGTGGACTTGCTAACTTGTGTCATTCGTTCATAGCCTCATTCATATGTGGATATTATTTAGATGCATCCTTCTAGAGTACAGACTGAATCTGATTCCATGTTGCTGAGAATTTTATTGGTGTTTTTGTAGGCATGGCTGCTTCTGGGAAGAATGTACGTGAAATGAGCATTAATTAGAATAGAAAATATCAATGATGACCTTGAGAGAAGTTTCAGGAAGAATTTTAGAAAGATTGTTGCCATCAAAAGGATCAACTCATGAGAGAAAATGTATAACCTATATAAAAAAGTTGCTTTGTGGGCATCTGGGTGGCTCAGCTGGTTAACTGTCTGGCTTCGGCTCAGGTCATGATCCCACAGTTCATGAGTTCAAGCCCCATGTCGGATTCTGTGCTGACAGCTCAGAGCCTGGAGCCTGCTTCAGATTCTGTGTCTCCCTCTCTCTTCACTCCTCTGCCACTCGCACTTTGTCTCTCTCTCTCTCAAAAATAAACAACAAAAAACTTTTTTAAAAAAGTTGCTTTGAGTTTGCCTGCTCAAGCAAACTCCTGGGAACTGGAAATTTGTCGCTTCCTCTGTTGACTTTTATCAATTATGAAATAAACTACCTGCTTGACTCAGTAGCTCCCCTGACTAAGAGGAGTAACAGGTCAGTGTAATGGGATCCCTGTGGCTTGTAATCAAGAAGGCTATTGCTAATGGGGCTCCCTCTGTCCAGAAGACTAGTTTCCTCTCTCCATTGTGAGGTGCAACCATGAATGTATTTTAGAAGGGGAATATGGAAGCAGCATGTTAAACTTTTCTGTGTCTACAAAACAGTGGCTTTTAGAAAAATATTTCCCCAGCATGTGCTATGTGAATTCACTAGCAAAAGTAGTGACTAAGCTCTCAAATGCTGTCATCCAAATGACTAGATTCAAATCCTAACTTGGCCACATCCTAGAAGTGTAACCTCGGGGTAACTCATTCATTCTGACTAAACCTCTGCTTCTTCGTCTATAAAGTGGAGCTAAAAATAAATCTACATCATAGGATCATAATATATTTAGAAAATTCACTTAAAATGGTTAGCATATTACCTGAGGTATAGCAGTGCTTAACAAAAATAAGGTGTTATTAATAGCATAGAAGACAGAATATGTCGTATAGTAGGTACCCAAGAGTTTATTTAATCTTATTAGAATATTTTTTAAAATATAAAGAAGAGAATTATAGAAATAAAAAGAAGATGGGGCGCCTGGGTGGCTTGGTCGGTTAAGAGTCCGACTTTCGCTCAGGTCATGATCTCACGGTTCGTAGGTTCGAGCCCCGCGTAGGGCTCTGTGCTGACTGCCAGCTCGGAGCCTGGAGCCTGTTTCAGCCTGTGACTCCCTCTCTCTGACCCTCCCCTGCTCACGCTGTCTCTCTCTCTCTCTCCTAGAAATAAAGAAAACATTTAAAAAAAAAGAAATAAAAAGAAGTGCAAATGATATTGGCCAAAATATATATTAAAAGCATGTCTTATATGACACATCATCAGTCTTTCATAGTCACATCACTCTGTTATTATAATACTAACATTTTATACACCAAAAAATAAATAAATAAAAGTAAACACATTAAGGACTTAGTATTGAAGAAAAATTCAAGTAAAGTAAATGAAGTTATTATAAAAATCTATGCAGGAATTGACTTTTATAGTTATTCTACCTGGATGTAAATATATCTCTGATGTACCAGTATCCTCTTACACTTTATGAAACATTTGTAAAGTATTTAATATTTACAGAAGATATTACACTTCTTGACAGAAATTCATCCAGTGTGTACTGTTTAGACTTTAATCTTTTCAGTAGTTTAGATAGGAAAGAACAATTTGACAGCTACCGATCCTTTATAGTTTAGAATTTTTAACTCAATTCTTGGGCCCCAGTGGTATTGAGAGACAGGCCAGGGGTAATGATCTGGGCAAATTGAAAAGTGTGATACTGATTAGGCAAATAAAGAAAGATATCACTGCTCTGCATGAGTCATTACCAAACCATTTGATAATGTTCTCAGGCATTACCCACTGACAGACTTTTATCAATGGGTAATTAGAGCAATACAAATAAAGGAACAAACAGAGCTCCTAATTGGACCAATACGATAATCATTTGTTTTCAGAAGAAAACAGATAGAACTATTTAATAAAATTGGAAATATGCATTTATATATTTTTAATAATAAAGATACCCATGTGGAAATGTTACAAGGAATTAGAAAAGTGCAGAACACTTTGTAACGTCAGGATTTGAAATAAGAATCATCATTGTCTGCTCACCCTTTCAGGTATGTGCTTGGTTTTATTTCATTCTTCACAGCTGTTCTAGAGAGCCGGGCCATCGTTCTTACATATACTGTCCAAAAAGAAAAAAATAGCTATAGCCTTTTCTCTTAATCCTTCAGTCAGTGAGCTGTAAAATAACAATAGTCCTGAGGACCGAAGTATAGAAAGATGCATCATAATGGAGAAAATTAAAAATTAGAGCCTCTAAAATAACAAATGAGTTTCTTATTTAAATATGTATTTGGCATATCAAATAGATTAGTGCACTGATGCAGTATTTCTAGATTGTCTTTCAGGTGCCATCTAATATCAACAAAATCTGATTTTTAGAACTCTAGCAAATGGCCAAATTAGTCAGTATGCATTTGTCGCCACAGGTGATTACGTTTACAAAAATATCTGACATATTTACAACCTATTTCTTTTTTGGCTTCTGATGTGGACAAAGTAGAGACAAGAATTACTGGTCGAGCTTTTTAAAAACTCAAGTGACCGGAAGTTACAACAGATTAAACATAAAAATCACAATAGAGAAACAGAGAAAAACAAAGGAAAGTAGAAAGAGAAATAAAGAGAGAGGAGATTACTTGATGAAATAAAAGAGGGGTGATAATCAAGATCTGCAAATATTAAAAAGATATTAAAAGACCACTAAGCACACTCTAAGATAACAGTTTGAGAAAGATAGACGAGATTGATTAATTTCTTAAAGACACAGATGTCACATTTCAGTGAGATAACCCGAAGACTATATTCATTAAAGTAGTTTAACGGATAAGAGCCTCCTCACAAAAACAAAAACAAATAAACAAAACATGACAACATAACCTCCATTCTCAAATAGCTTCCAGGTGACTATCTAAGAATTATATAGAAACAATACCATTTCAATTCAAATTCTTTGAGAAAATAGAAAGAAAACAATTAGATAATAGAACCAGAAGATGCCCCAGCAATGGTATGAGGCCAGTAATATGGTGTGGGTTTTTTTTTTTATTTGTTTATTTATTTTTTTAAGAAAGAGACTGGGGAAGCCTCAGGTGTGGTGTTTCTTTGCTGACAGCTTGGTGCTTGCTTTGGATTCTGTGTCTCCCCCTCTCTCTACCCCTCCCCCGCTCATGCTCTGTCTCTGTCTCTCTCTCTCAATAAACATTTTAAGAAATTAACAAAAAATTTAAAAATAAATAAAAGATGATATGCCATATAATGGGATACTTTGGAATCATACAAATAAAATGAGAACATTTCTATATATTATATTTACTCTGCACAATTGTAGGATATTTAAAGAACCCCACACTTGTTAATGCATGAAATAAGAATTGGAATGATGAAAATATTTATGCAAATAGCTTGGAAAAAAATAAAAATATATACCCATCCTTGCTTGTTTGTGCTTGCCATTTTCAAAAGAGACACTGAAACAAATGACCAGAAACCAATAAAATTTATTTCTTTTTTAGAAAATTTTTTATTTTTTAAAATTTAATTCTGAGAGAGAGAGAGAGAGAGAGGGAGAGAGAGAGAGAGAGACAGCGTGAGCAGGCAAGGTCAGAGAGAGAGGGAGATACAGAATCTGAAACAGACTCCAGGCTCTGAGCTAACTGTCAGCACAGAGCCCTACGCAGGGCTCGAACCCATGAACCGTGAAATCATGACCTGAGCCAAAGTCAGACACTTAACTGACTGAGCCACCCAGGGGCCCCAAAATTTATTTCTTCATGGAGAGAGGATGAGATAATGTTGGTTTACTTGTAATAAACTTAGCTGAGCAAGTGATATTCAAGCTAGGATTTGGAGCATTTGTAGCAATTTGCCAATTGGAAAGAAACAGGGAGAATTCTTTCAGAATGAGGCTCCAGCATTTCCAAGAGAATGTGGGCTGAGGAACTTGGCATTGATAAAAGCCCTCCATGGCAGATACCTAGAGATCCAGGAGAAGAGAAGGTCAGGAGGTGGCAGGGAAATGCATCCTGCTTAAAACTGAAAACCCTGTAATCAGCCATAGTATATCCATCATTCCCTTGCAGAGTGACCTAACTCCTTTCCCAAGTATAAAATGATTCCATTGTAATTAATCTTATAATGCTAGAAAAGATACTGCGATGATTTTTATTAAGCTCTTTGAAGTTTTAAGAAGAGCAAAGAAGCAGTATTCTTATGACACTGAAAAGTCCTGATACCAGGTACGATCATTGGCCTCCATGGATACAACAAAAAGATCATTTTTTTTTTGAATGGAGGAAAACAAATCTTTGTTTTTATAGAATGTTCAAACCTGCAATGTTCAGACTGGGAGACCATGTGGCCCTGCAGTTTCATCTCACGAGTAAGGATACTAAAACAATGAGGCAATTATTTGCTCAAAGTTCTAGCTTCAGAACTGGAACAAGAACATACCATTTCTGATATGAGTCTACTGTTCTTTGCTCTAAAACGTTCCTAATTTTAAGAAAGTAGTTGGAAGTTTTGTAACAACACATAGTCAAAAAGCATACAGTCCTTTAGGCGCCATGTAGATCCACATATAAAGTACAGACAAAAGATATTTTGAAACAACGCGATTATTTTAAATTAAATGGAAGTCAAATTTGCTTCTGTTTAGAGAGAGCTTTATTTTCTAGTAGATGCAGGTTGTGTCACCAAAGAATACATGGTCAGACAAGATCGTTTCCCCAGGCATTGAGTAATGAAGGGTCATCTGTTTTCTGCAATGTATAGTTTCCATAAAAATTTCAGAGGTCAAAACCTGAGATACCCTTTTTCAATAGTACGAAAAATGTAACATATAAACATATTTAGAATAGCTTTTATAAAATACTATATATCTTAAAAAGTTTATTTTGAGACAGTGAGAGAAAGAGACCACATGCAAGTGGGGGAGGGGCAGAGAGAGAGGGAGAGAGAGAATCCCAAGCAGGCTCCGCATTGTCAGCACAGAGCCTGGTGTGGAGCTCAATCCCATAAACTACAAGATCATGACCTTGACATGAGTGGAGATCAAGAGTCAGTAGCTTAACTGAGTCACCCAGGCACCCCTAAAGTACTATATTTTTTTTATTTTTATTTATTTCTAGAAGAGAGAGAGAGAGACAGCGTGAGTAGGGGAGGGTCAGAGAGAGAGGGAGACACAGACTCTGAAACAGGCTCCAGGCTCTGAGCTGGCAGTCAGCACAGAGCCCGACGTGGGGCTCGAACCCACGAACCGTGAGATCATGACCTAAGCGAAAGTCGGACGCCTAACCGACTAAGCCACCCAGGCGCCCCTAAAGTACTATATTTTTAATCAGCAGAATAAATGGTTTGACATTTGAGATTTAACTTGATGCACCATACATTACGTGGTAAGTAATGATTTATGACTCTTAGAGATAAAAATAAGATTAAGGCAAGGTACGCAACTGTACCTGAGTTTGCTTGATAAAGGTTTCGTTGTAATGGGGACTTTTTTTAGTTCTAAAATGCTTTAAAGAGTATTTTCAAGGTTCTTTAAAAATGTATAGTTTAAAAGCCTTACAAATATGTAATAATTATACTTTTGTATTTATTTGATGCATGAATATATTAATGCCAATCTCACTAAGTAGTGGGGATGCTAAAAAAACTTTTATTATTGATTATAATGCTGTATGGACGTTAGGTCACTTTCAGGAGAATTAAAATATGTGCACAGAGTTCCCAATGACACATAATGATATGAATTGTAAAGCTTAATTTTCTTTTTTTTCAATGTGACCTTCCAATTTTCCTTCTATTTTTAATAAGAAATGGGGATAAGAGCACATTCATGATTCCTCTCCATTCATTTTTCCCCACTTGTGAGTTTATTGAGCTATAACTAACATGAAATAAATCGACACACAAAAATGGTAGTTATATGACCTGATGGAAGTGTTATCTAACTCTGTGGTGGTAATCATTGTGCATTATATAAATGTACCATATAAACATGTCTCCATTCACTTTTTACAAAAATAAGATACCTCCCTAAAACTTAAAATGACAGTCTTTTCCATCAATTAGAAAACCCCTTCTCAACTACATTCATTACTAAATGAAACCATTATATTACAATCTGACTCACAAAAGAAAGTGATCCCTTCAATAAAATGTAGCTATAAAATATACCAGTTTTTCAAAATATAGCCAAATCTATACACTAAGTCATCACTAATTAAAGTTTATTTCGAAACAAGCATAAAGATGTATTGCAAAATCTAAATTATATTCTTTTTTTTAAGAAATTAAATCATATTACTTGGAATTACCTATAGATACTGAAACAATTGTAACTTAAGTCCCCTTTTAATGACTTAGGGAAGGTGTTTTTATAATCATTATATCAAAGCAAAAGCCTAAACTGCAATCAAGTTATTTACTGTAACTTCTAGGGCATCACTTGAAGTCCGAATACATTGTCCTCACAGCATTTAATGATGTAGAGCGTCCAACTGTACAATGTGTGAAGATCATAGAATTCTTCTTTATTTTAGTCACCAAGAATCAATTATGATAAAAATGTTTTATATAAAGTGAATGTAATTATAACTTTTAGAAAGATTGTTAATATCAAGTTGAATTTTACTATCTATCTTTGCTGGTGGTGGTGGTTTGTTATAGATTTGGTGTACGTATGTGTATAATCGAGTCTGTTCTTTCAGGGACTTTTATTCAGAAGATCTCTAATGAGACAGAGGAGAAGCTAGCATTTTATAAGTTACTCAAGTAATTGATGTTGGCATACAAGATTGGAAATGCTACTATATATTAAAAAGAAAATCAAGATGATCAGTATTTGAGGTGAGCTTTCCAAATGTGTAGATTCATTGAGTTTTTTATTTGTAACCTTTTTTTTTTCTTGAGAGAGAGATTGAGAGAGAGAGAGAGAGAGAGAGAGAGAGGTAAGTGGGGCTTGTGCTCACCCAATGCAGGACTGAAACTCACAAACTGTGAGGTCATGACCTGAGCCAAAGTCAGATGCTTAACAAACTGAGTCACCCAGTCGCCCCTATTTGTAACCTTTCTTAAAGGAACAAATATATCTGATTTGCTGAAAAAGCACTTTTTCTTTACAAAAGAAACTCTTATTGCCTTGTTTATTTACTAGGCACACCTCCTTTAGCTTGGGTATGCAAAATATCCCTCAGTTCCCTGCATGAGTGAAGAAAAACTTAGATTTGCATGAATAAATTGGTGAAACACCTTTTTGTAGGGATTTATCTACTTTCATTGGAAAACTTCTAAAGTTCTGAAACATAATCTACATGGGAAAACGTGATTTGAATTTTAAATTGGTTATTATAACATGGTTCCCTTATCAAGAATAAAACCTAGGAAAATACAGAATATCTGTCATAATTAATGTAAAAGATAATGTAGAAACACTTACATCTTATTTTTGCCATTAAGTACTTGGGCAGACAGCCCAGCAAGAATAGTTTTTGCTACTTTTAGATGGAATCTGAGGCTGAAATGGTTAATTTATGTCCTATCATTTCAATGATAAATCACCCCATCATTTAAGTTATAATCTATTAATTTAAAGTATAACTTATTACTTTAAAATGAGCTGATATGTTGAACATCTTAAAATTGACTAATAAAAAATCTACTTCGTGGATTTATTGTGAAGAATACATGGGATAGTGTGTTTGCATGGGTATCACAGTGCTGGGAAATAGTAAATCCTCATTAAGTAGTACTAAGCACCAGGAAACAGTTGTTGAATCAACTGCAATTAAAGAGAAATAGAATATAGGTTGTTTTATAAAAAAAAAAAAAAACCATGAGAACATAAATTTAAAAATCCATTTAAACTGCTATTACTGCTCATTTATGACTGCATATATCTATAAACTATATCTGAAAATAAAATATAAACCACATATCCAAACAATTGTTCAACTCATCTTTCTTTCATGATTCTAAAAACACAAGGAGGGTGGGGAGTATCATTACGGCAAAACTAGCAAGATGTTTGATGAGAGACTAAGTGTAAGAGACAATATGAAAACCATAGCCAAAGCTAATTACAGTATCAGTTGACTCAAGGAAAGTGACTCAAAACATTGAGAGATATAAAAGAATAGTATTATTAATTTCCAAACCACAAGCATTAGCAAGGGTAAGAGACAAAGGGATAATAGAAAGGACGGTGGGTATGATAGTAACAGGACAGGCTATGGGAATTTAGGTTGGGATTTTCAACATCTTTTGTTATTTAATGTCAGGTATATTTTGTAGGAGGTGTGTTTGCTCAGGCGCTCAGGGTATCTTCATAAAAATAAAACACATCGGAAATTAGTAACTATAATGACCCACGTAAGGTGGTGGGCAATGAAGCAGTTTCCAAGCTCCTGATTAAGAATGTACCGCTCTCTCTCGCGCGTGTGTGCGTGCTTTATTTCTATTTCTTCTTTTGCTACAGAAAAGATGAAATACCGCTTTTGGCAGGAAATATTCACTATATCTGCCAAGATCACACTTGGTAGACAGCAATTCAAGTAGTAAATATATTTTTATGGATAATTAGTTGATTGAATGTCTGTGTGAATTAGAGGCTTTTTAATATTCATGACTAATTATATCTATGAATATTTTATTAATTTCTGTTTTGTTTGAAATAATGATCCTACAATAGCATGGACCCAAATGCTTAATATTAATAAACTCTAAATAATAAGTCAATGGCAATTGTGTGATTAAGTATCACCCAAATCTTCCTTGACAGACCAATATAACATGCAAAATACAAATACTGTGGCTTAGGTATAGAGACATGCAATCCATTATTTTCCATATAAATCAGAAAATCTGGATGTAGAGCCACCCTCATTATTTTCAACACTTTACAGAATCACTTGATTATAAGAAATCACTTGATTATAATCCTGTTCTTTGGTAACAGAATCCAGAGAAAAAATTTCATCACCTGTCAAAGACATACACATTTTTAAAGTAGACTTGACTTTACTCAGATTTACTGAGCTCACATATTGGCTCACTCAAATTTTTACTTAAGCACTAATGCCAAAATATTGTAATTGTTTATTCACTTTTGTGTTTTCTTTCCCTGTTCTGTATGCATTTAAGGACAGACATAGCACATACATTATATTTTGTTTTTGCTTACATCTGTATTCAGTGGCATTAGCAAAAGAAGTCTTCTGTGAATAGAGAAACAATTTGCTCTGAAAGTCTAAATGTTCTCAAAGAGACATAAAAGAAAAATTGATATTTAATTCTAAATATCAAAGCATGAGAAGATTAAATATTATCATAATTACCCAATTTCTTCTAGAGTCCTACAAAAGAATGTTTTGCACCATGGCTTTCTCTCTCACATCCGTGCATCTCTGATGCCTAATTACAGCCATAGCTTCACTGCCTTCTACTACTGTACCTTTTTCACTACTGTCCAATCTGAAACAACCACAGCTAGAATCTAAGCAGATGCATTTAGTTATGAGATAGGGAAACTGAAGGACTTCATAGGAATCTGCTTTATGCTTTTTTCCTGCTTCTATTCTTTCTAGGACCTGCATCTCCACCTCACTTTACACAGGGCTTGTAATGCAAATAGCATGTGTCCTCCTTGTAAAGGAGGTAATGATTTCTCTAGAATAGCTAACATCTAAGGAAGGACCCCGTGAGAACGATCTAAGGAAGCTCTTCCGGACCACCTGTGCTAGATGCTAGGCATCTGGATTCCAAGGATCCCAGGCTCCAAGGAATAATACCCGTGGCCTCATCTTTGCTCTAATTGGTTCCTAGATGACTGAGGGGAAATGTACCCCAAACCACTGCCCTCAATAAAAAACCCTAGACTCTAAGCAAAGTAGAGACTCCCTCTTTTCCTTTCCGTCTCCTGGACTGTTTTTATACATAGATATCTTCAACAATTTCTGCTTTCACTTCCTGCTGGCTCACATTTGATTTCCTTCCTTTGTGAAGCCAAGGATCCTCTTGGTTGGTTCTTGGGGGACCCTCTCAGGGGCCTCAGACCTGACTTGCCTGCATTGGTTGTTCTCCATGGAGACTGAATCTCTAATCATTCCCACTGAACTATCAGAAACAACTTGTTGATATATTTGCGGTGTTGAAAAGGATAGCTTCGCTAGATAACAGTCTCTGTGTGCTTCACATTTCTGACTCATGTCCATATCCTCAGCAGGGATATTCCTTTAACAGAAAGCCTAAATGATAAAACCCAAACAAATGAACCATTTAAATTAATAGGCTTTAAGTGGTTTTATTAATTTTGGACCCCACTGAAGTTACAAAAGTTACAAATCTCTCAAAACCTCTTCTCCAGTTTTGCTTCCCTTATTGACAAAACTCAATCAAAAGCAAAATAAGCATAATAAGCAAAGCCCACCATTAATTAAAATCTCGGTGTCTTATATCATGTAGAGTAGACCTTTCTTCAAAATCTGTAAATCATTGTTCAGCTTTTGAAATTGTTATTATGAATGTGTCAATCAAGAACAGGGAGATATCCTGATTTTTAGGTCACTTTCAATATCCACTGTACATGTATTATGTTTCGGAAAGCTTTATATATATATGCATTTAGTGAATAAGAATAACACATCTCACGTGAGTCCTTATAGATACCGAATTCTGGTTGTATTCCTTAAAACCTTATTCACATTTCTAAGATATTTTAAAAGTAAATTATGGTGTACATGCTATAATTTAAGAAATGGAAGTCTAAAATAATTCAAGTTGAGCCTCTTCTCTTCCATATATTAGTATATAAACAATGCTAGCTAGAGTAATCAAAACAGCATGCCACTGGCATAAAAACAGACACATAGACCAATGAAATAGAAATATAGTTTACCAAAAATAAGCTCAAATACACAGCAAGCTAATCTTTGAGGAAGAATGCACAATGGCCAAGAATTCACAACAGGGAAAGGATAGTATCTTCATAAACGGTGGTGGGAAAACAGAATATCCACACGCACAAAGACCAGAATCGGACCCTTATCTCACCATACACACAAAAATAACCTCAAAATGGACTAAAGACTTAAATGTAAGACCTGGAGCCATAAAACTCCTAGGGGAAATCATAGGGAAAAAGCTTTTTGATATTGTTCTTAACAATTATTTCTTTTGGATAGGACACCAAAAGCATAGGCAGCGAAAGCAAAATAAGCAAGGGGAAGGGGCCTTGGATACCAAAGCTTCTGTACAGCAAAAGAAACAACCAACAAGATGAAAAGGCAACCTATGAAATCGGCAGAAATATTTGCAAACCATAAATCTGATAAGGGGGATAATATCCAAAATATAGAAGGAACTCATACAATTGTAAGCTGATTGGATAAGGAACCCAAGACACTGAGCTGACACTAACATCTCAGTAAGCAAACCAAACGTAAGCCTGTAAATGCCTCAAGGTTGGAAGGCAAAACGCTAAGGACAACCAACCACAAGCAGCCTACTAGGCTCGAAGCCTTAGCCAATCAAAAATTCCCTTATTTTGCTCCGCCCTTTTCTTCTCTATAAAAGCCTCTTAAACAAGCTCCTGTGGGTGGTGCGATCTTAATCCTGTCCCGTTTGCTTGTGCTAAGTGTTAGTTTTTGCTCGTGGAAACTCTTGGAATGTTTAATATGCCTCAGTTTATCTTTGAACAGTTCTAGTGTCAGGAGACCCCCAGCAACACCAGAGAGCAAAGAGCAAGCAGGTGTGGGTTCCCGTTGAGCCTCCATAGCTCCCTGCTTTCTTGCCGCCCCCAGACGTCCTGGGTTAATCCTTTCTGTGTCCCAGATACCGACTCAGCAGGTCTTGCATTAGGAGCTTTCAGACCTGACCTGAGGGGGGGCGAGGGGAGGTTGGGTAGGGGGTTTCTTCCCCTGTTCCTGGGGGAGGGTCTGACTTAGAAACACCACACGGTCAGTCCGGACCATCTCTGATTTAGAAACCAGAGGGTCCAGGGTCAGACTGGGGTCGACTTAGAAACCAGAGAGGGCACCTGGGTGGCTCAGTGGGTTAAGCATCAGGTCATGGTGTCCTGGTTCGTGAGTTGCAGCCCCCCGTGGGGCTCTGTGCTGACAGCTGGAACCTGGGGCCGCTTCAGGTTCTGTGTCTCCCTCCCTCTCTGCCCCTCCCCACTTCTGTGCTAGCACTCTCTGGCTCTCTCTCTGGCTCTGTCTCTCAAAAATACACATTAAAAAAAAAAAAAAAGAACCATTCCAGAATCAGAATAGATCTGACTTAGAAACAGGGCTGAGGCCAGCGTGAGGTCTCAGGTGAGTAAGATTTTGTTCTAAGGCTCAATAAACAGGTTCACCTGCCGAAGATAATCATGAATTACAGAGGCCACAGTGGAAAACTTTTAAGCATCTTGGATAAGCACCTCCATTAGGAGGTGCCCTAGAGGAAAAGAAACCTCAGCCAAGCACTCGCCATGAAAGACAGAGGGAAGATGATCTGTCCTTCTCTACAGTTTCTGGTGACCAGGATGGGACCCGCTGGGACACCCCCACTCACTGCGGAGCCTGCAGCCAGATTCCGGGAAAACTGGCGGAAGCCTGCAAAGGGTAAGAATTCTTAGAAAGTCGGCTCTCCCATACCTCCATCTGTGGCACCTGGTGGAGAAAGGAAGGTAAAAGTTCCCACAGTCCCTTCCTTTCCAAATTCAGGTTGGCAGGAGAAAACACTGGTTATGATACTTTGTCTCCCAGGGACTGCTTATTGCTTGCTTGTTTGCTTGTTTTTGGGTTTTTTGTTTTGTTTTTATTTGTTTTGTCTCCTGTTGTTTCTTGAGAACCTGGCTTGGCATCTGTCAGGTTAGGGAATCCCCAAATATAGCAAAACAGAAGTGTGGTTGTTCCCTATTTGTGGCGAGATATGGCCGAACAGAAATGTGGCTTACTTGTGTTTACCATGCAGGCTCTCGGCAGAATGGGCTGTCTGCCTTTCTTTAGTTGTATTTGTGAGTAGCCTAGATCTTGGGAGAGTAGCATCTTTTTTGCCCTCTTTGGGTCCATGGTTTTTTAGGTTTTTTGTTTGTTTTGTTTGTTTGTTTGTTTGTTTTTTTTGCTGCCAGGAATATTTACTGTTTGTTCAGGCTGAAGTGTGACAAGATATTTGAACTTTGTTGTTGTCTTGTTTAAAAGTAGCTCTTGGGGGCGCCTGGGTGGCTCTGACTCTTTAAGTGTCTGACTCTTGGGTTAGGCTCAGGTCATGAACTCACGGTTCCTGAGTTCCAGCTCACATTGGGCTCTGTGTGGACAATGCAGAACCTGCATGGCATTCTCTCCTCTCTCTGCCCCTCCTCTCCCCATCCCCTCTCTCTCTCAAAATAAATAAATAAAATTTTAAAAATAATAAAGTAGCTCTATGGTAAGAAATTGACCAAATTGGAAGGTGGTACTTAGAGTCTGATAGGAACTTATTATTTATTAATTTATTATAATTTATAATTATATAATTAAATTGTATAATTTATTAATACCTTGTTGTATTGAGGTATAACTGACATATAACATATTAGTTTCAGATGTACAATGTAATGATTCACTATCTGTAGACCTAGGGAAATGATCACCACAAGTCTAATTATCCAGCACCATGTAAAGTCACAATTTATTTTTTCTTGTGATGGGGGCACTTTTAAGATTGACTCCCTTAGCAACTTTAAATAGTAGTTCATCATGCCATAAATTACATCCCTATGATTTGTTTTATAAGTGGAAATTCGTATCTTTTGAACCCCTTCACCCATTTTCCTATCCCCAGCCCCCTTTGCATCTGACAACTACCAGTCTGTTTCCCATAACTATGAGTTTCATTTTGTTTTGTTTCGTTAATTTGTTTATTTAGATTACACATCAAAGTAAACTCAAACTGTGTTAGTCTTTCTCTGATTGATTCACTTCACTTAGCATAATACCTTTAAGATCCATCCATGTTGTCCCCAATGACAAGATTTCATTGTTTGTTATGGCTGAATAATATTTTATTGTATGTATAAATTATTATATATAACAGATATATGAATTATATATCACACCTTCTTTATCCATTCATCCATCAACACTTAAGTTGTTTCCATGCCTTGGCTACTGTAGAAAATGCTGCAATGAACATAGGGGTATGTATAATAATAGATAAATACCCAAAAGTGGAATTGCAGAATTATATTATTCAATTTTTTTTAATGTTTTATTTATTTCTAGGAGAGAGAGAGAGAGACAGCGTGAGCAGGGGAGGGTCAGAGAGAGAGGGAGTCACAGACTCTGAAACAGGCTCCAGGCTCCGAGCTGGCAGTCAGCACAGAGCCCGACGCGGGGCCCGAACCCACGAACCGCGAGAACATGACCTAAGCGAAAGTCGGACGCTTAACCGACTAAGCCACCCAGGCGCCCCTATATTATTCAATTTTTAATAAAATAAATAAACTAAAAATAAATAAAATAATAACTAAAACAAAAGTTAAAGTTTATTGATTCAAGTAAAGGCATACCTTTAGAGTTATCAGCATTAAATTCTACCTACGTTTGCTCAAGGTCAAATAGGCTCATGTTATTGGTGCAGACCCTATGGAAAATATTATGGAGGTTCCTCAAAAAATTTAAAAACAGAAACATCATATGATCCAGATATCTCATTTCTGGGTATATATCCAAAGGAAGTAAAATTGGTATCCCAAAGAGATATATGCACTCTTATGTTTATGTTAACATTATTCACAATAGCCAAGATATAGAAACAACTTAAAGGTCTATCAATAGATGAATGGATAAAGAAAAAGAAAATATATACACACACAGCAGTGTGAGTCACTGCTTTTTCATATATTAGTATGTAAACACATGAAAGTCAAATGTCTTTGAACTTCAGTTTTCCTCTTTCAGCCTTATATGTATAAATATCAAATATATATTTTGGGTCAAGTATTTAATAGTTGTGGCAGATAGAAAGATGTGTAGGAATGATATGTTCTCTAGTCTTAAACCAAAACCCAAAGCAACAATCACTTCATTTCTTTCAAAGTATCTGAAAATGTTTGACTTTATGAATTACTTTTTTGTTTTTATTTTTCTTTTTATTTCTAAGTGTGTAAAATAGTTGGGAAATAAAAGGTATGCTTCCAGATGACTTACACACACACACACACACACACACACACACCATTACATACATACATACATATGTTGCTTTCTTTTTGTAAATGTTTTCATCTCCTCCTATTTTCCAAAAGACATTTTGCTTACAATTCTTGGTTTTGTTACCATATCTTCTCACATCCTTAAAGTTATTTTTCCAATGTGATCCAGCTTCCATTTTTGCTGTTGAGAAATTAGATTTCAATTTTACATTTTTCTACTTTGATATAATGTGAATTGCTAATTTTAATTCTAGTTTTAATTATTTAAATACTTTATGAATCGTGTTTCATCAAACACATCATGCTGTTTCTTTTCTTTTTAATGTTTATTGTTTTAGAGAGAGGGAGGGATAAGGAGCGAGCAGGGGAGGGGCCGAGGGGGAGAGAGATAGAGGATCCAAAGTGGGCTCTGCACTGATGCAGAGAGTCCAGTGCAGGGCTCAAACTTACAAACCCTGAGATACTTAACTGACTGAGCAACGCAGCCGCCCACATATGCTATTTCTATAGAGACTTGCACGTAGCTAAGGATATAAACATTTCCTCATTACTACTTTGACAGTCAGTGAAAAGCACATTTGTTGTGACATTATCATTGGCTCTTAAAATTTTTTGTACCTGGTCTTCTAATACTTTGCATAACTGGAAGAAAAACATCAAAATTTGAACTTGGGGTTAAAATTTCTAGGCAGAATGAAAAAATGCTAAAATATTCTATGTAAATATTTAAAGTTACAGACAATGTTTAAAATCAACATTAGAACTATCTATGCTTAAATTTAATGTTGACTTGATCAACTCTTTGAAAGTAAAAACTAAAGCTGATATTAACTTTTTGTTAATTTCTCTTATAGAGGCAATTCATAGATTCTTCAGAAAAAAATTAGTTATGAGCATTTTATTTCCCCTTTGTAACAAGGATTTATAAATTCCAAAGCCATATTTAACATACATTTTATAAGTGTCTTAATTTACAGAAGTTGAGAAGAGAAATTTTCCATCTGCACCTGTAAACCAGGGGAAATTTTTATAGCATTGATGACATTGTCCTCCACAATTCAAATAAGTTTGCCGCCTTTATTTTATCAGGGCTTAATCAAAAGTTGAAAATTATTTTCATTTTCTGCTTACCAGTTCTCAGAGCACAAAATCTTTTTTTTTTTTTTAAAGATGTGTTATCTAATGCTTCATTTCTCTGTTTTTATTTTTTATAACATTAATCCATGTACATGCCGGTGTTTCAAAATGTAAAACTCTCCTGTAATTCTACTTTGTGAAATACTGGAGATAAAGAATCTTCTGGGGGTGGGGTACAGAAATCAAGAGCCTTGTCTATAGCAAGTGCCACTTGAGGTTTTCTCCTTGTTTCTCAAAAATCTTTTCCTCTATGTTTGTTTCTTTTATCATTGTCAAATACCTCTCCTTGAAGCCACAGCTGAATTTAAGAGTTTTTAATAGATTTCTTGCAAACGTAAATGTGTATTAGAAGCCCCAGATTAAACCATCTTTAAATTAATTCTAGTAGTACAGTTGTTTTTGGTCCCCAAAATTATGCTGAACCATAAATTTTATCCCCATCTTCCTGGAAGGAGATATCTATAATTTCTATGATTTTTACTCTCTAATCCAAAGTGAAAATTTGGGTTAAAATCTTCCAAGTCAACAGCACAATTGCTCTAAACCTTGAAAGAGGGGCACCTGGGTGGCTCAGTTGGTTGAGCCTCCGACTTCAGCTCAGGTCATGATCTCACGGTTCCTGGGTGCCCTCCCCTGCCTCAGGCTCTGTGCTGGCAGCTAGCTCAGAGCCTGGAGCCTGTTTCAGATTCTGTGTCTCCCTCTCTCTCTGATTCTCCCTTGTTCATGCTCGCTCGGGCTCGCTCTCTCTCTCTCTCTCTCTCTCAGAAATAAATAAGAAAACATAAAAAAATAAAAAATAAAGACAAACCTTGAAAGAACAATGCCTTGTTGATACTATTCGTCACTATATTTTAGGTAATAGATTCGTAATACTCTGAAAATGCTCTAGACTTGTAAATCACAACAGAAAAAAATATTTCTGTGGGCATGTCTATATTGAGTATATGTGTGTAGATATGTGGTTATTTGCATTTTTATGTACTTGACAAATAGTCTGCCCAGGAAATTTCTTCAAAAATTCTCTTGTTTATCTCAAGATTAGTTTAGGAACTATATGTACCTAATTAATTATGGTTTGCATCCTGATCATTTAAAATTGGTTTCTTTTTTTTTTTTTTAATGTTTATTTATTCTTGAGAGAAAGAGAGGAGGGGGAGAAGGGAAGGAGGGAGGAAGGGAGGAAGTGGGAAAGAGAGAGAGAGAGAATGAGAATGAGCAGGGGAGGAGCAGAGAGACAGAGAGAGACACAGAATCTGAAGCAGGTTCCAGGCTCTGAGCTGTCAGCACAGAGCCTGATGTGATGATGAGCTCAACCTCACAAACTGCTAGATCATGACCTGAGCCGAAGTCAGAGGATTAACCAACTGAGCCACCTAGGGGCCCCAAAAAATTGCTTTCTTTTGATAGTTGATTACAAATAGAGTACCCAGAAAAACAGAAAATGCTACACTTGTAATTTTTTCTCTTTAATTCTGTCAGTTACTACCAAAGACATGTTTCCTACATTATAAGGACTGCTTATAATATCTAGACACAGATTTCTATATTATTTTAGTAAGCATTGAATGTTTTAGTTCTAATTATTGTATTAAGATTCATTCAGCTAATGTACCTTTGATTATTGGTTTTTGTTTTTTTTTTGGTGTGTGTGTGGTTAGGTATTTATTTGAAAATAAAATGCATTATGGGAATTGATATCAGGTTCAATAGAGAAGTACCTAATAGATATGTGGACAATGAAAAAGAAAACTAAATTAAAAGATCCATTTGGAAGACAAAGCTTGTCTTTGAATTCCCATTTATAATCCATTATTTTTATAACCCTACACCTCTTCAACGATCCTGAGTCACAGTCTGTGAATTTTGCCTGAAATCTGCTCCAAACAAATGTTTCACGTTTGAAACCTATTTTACAACTGTAGAACTCAGTAAAACATATTTAACCACTTAACTATATGACAGTGTACATTGACCATTAAATAGATCTTAGATAAAATCTGGGGTTGATTTTACCTGAATCAGCAATTCTATAAAGCCAAGGATTAAATAACATTGGATTTAACATAACAAGTATTAATAAGGAGTAAGAACAAGTAAAAATAAATTATTAAGGAGAGAGAGAGAGAGACAGAGATGGTGAGATAGAGTTCTTTTACATTCCAAAGGAGTCTGAATTTCAATAAAGGTGAGTAAAATGTAATGTACCAAGAATTCTTCACAGACCTTTTAGCATTCAAATTATGACATGAATGCTCTATAGTGCAGCTTTACAAGCCTGCAAAATAGTAACATTAATGGTCCGGCATCTTTAAAAATCATAAGTCTGCAAAATGATTCATTCACTTGCTATGCATATTGAATATTAATACCACCAAGTAGTTGTGTTTATTAACCTTTTACGTTAATGGTCAGAAATGAAACATGCTGAGAACGATTGCACGACAGAAGGGGGAAATGTTTCTGACGACTGTTGAGTTTCATTTGACAGTTCATAAAAACCATCAAGTACATATTATGTTAGATTAGCTGAGATCTGGATTCCATATGACAAGTCATTATTATTAAAGGCAAATGGAGGGTATTTTCAAATACTCCCTGGAGTGGGGTAGACTAAAATATGATGGTGCACTCTTGAATGTCAAGGACATTTTGTGCAGTATGTAATGGAAAACTACATGTAATGTGCAGTTTGGGAACTATTTCATGTTCCTCTGAAGACCTCAAAGCATCACAGTGGATATTACATTGGAATCTGTCACACTCTGCTATAGGTTCAAGTGCATAACAAATATTTATAGACAATCATCATATTGATGACAGAATGTGCCAGAGCTAATAGTTAACAAATGAGTAAGTGTATAATGTCCTTACTCTTTCTATTTCCTCTTCATTTTCTTTTACTTAAAAATGATCAGTCCGGTTGTACATAGTATATAAGTCACTCCCTGTTAGAAAATCAGAGTTATGAATGACTGGGTGACTTTTCAATAATGAGGTAAGTGATGAGCTATGATTCTGACTAATTGTGCCTTCCTAAATGTCAGTTATACTCATTAAGTAGTGTGAAGACCATTGGGAGTAGGGTGATTTTTGTTTTAAGAATATTAAACTTGTAAAGTATTCAAATACTGGTAATCTCAGAAGCGAGTCCTTTGTTATGATACAGAAAAATCTAAAATTTGACTACAAAAAAGGTACAGTGTGAGAATTTTGTGTTTAATAAAAACAAAGAACTTGAAATCAGAGGACGCAAATGACTGTGTTCTCTACCTCCTATTTAATATATAACCAACCCTAAGGAAATGGCTTAACCCCTTTAAACCTGTTTTTTCGATTAATTTCAACCCATGTCACAATTTTGTGCCTAGAATTACATATAAGTGAGAAATTTTGTAAACTATACAAAGTTAAGGAAATGAAACAGTTATTAATAGCTGCAGTTTAAATAACAACAGCTAACCTTTTAATTGGCTGAGGAATGGAGGAAGGGTTTTTGGGAAGAGACCGAAAGAATTACAGAGGGGCAAAAAATAAATTTTTGTGCATTATTTACATGTTCATTAACTTGATTGCTGTGATGGTTTCACATTGTATGTGTATATATACACAAACATACATATACGTGTATACACATTTTAAATGTTTGAGTTTATTATATGTCAATTATATTACAATAAACCTGTTTTAACGGGTGCCTGAGTGACTCAGTTGGTTATGCGTCAGACTTGATTTCTGCTCAGGTTACGACCTCACAGGTCATAGGTTTGAGCCCTGTATCAGGCTCTGTGCTGACAGTGTGGACCCTACTTGGGATTCTCAGTCTCCTTCCATGCCCTCCACCACTTGCATGTGCTCTGTCTCTGTCTCTGACTCTCTCTCAAATAAATAAACATTTTTTTTTTAATTTAAAAAATACTAGGGTTACTATCATTGCAAGAAAAAAAATAATATATTGGAATAAAGAAGCTGGGGTCAAAAGAGCACACAGTGTTCCTTATTCTTGTATTGTCAGAAAACAGCCCAAAATTATTTAGTATTAGAAGTCAGGATAATGAATACTAGTAAGAAAGAGGGGAAAAGTAGTAATCGAGCAAGAACAAAAAGAAACCTAATGAGGTATTGAAACTATTCTATGTCCTCACCTGGATTGTAGTTCTGTGATGACCCATGCTTGTGATTACTTCTTGAGATACAGGTGATAATTTGTGCATATTTACTTATGTGTGTTATCTTTCAATTAAAATTCATAAGGAAGGGATGATTTGTGAGCAAGGGTCATCTGAGTGGAACCCCTTGACCACCAGTTGCCCACTTTGTCAACTTGGAACTGAGTTATTTACCTAGATAAGTAAAGTTCTCTATCTCCTTAAGAATATGCCTAAGAGGTTCAGTTTTAAGGTTCTGCCAAGGCACTAACTAATACGACTCTTGGTGTGCCCCCTAGAGCAATTTTTGGAAGAAAATAAGATGTTACCTGGTACGTGGATAACGCTGGGTCTTCCACAGGAAAGCAACCAATATGATACATATATCTGGGTTTATTATAAGAAACTGGATCACAGTTATGGAGGCTAAAAAGTCCCAGGATCTGTTAGCAACCTGGGGGCTTGGGAGCATCAGTGTTCTAGTTAGGATGGGAAATGTTGGAGTTCGGGAATGGTCAGGAAAGAATTCTTGGGATGTCTTTGGTGCAAAAAAGGTGGTTTTATTAGAGCACATGAAAACAAGGGTTCCAGGACCTTAGGGGATCATTTACTGCTGTCTAGTAAAACCTTAGTCTTGACAGACCCTTCAGATGTATGTCAGTGGGTCATATGCTTGGAGGATGATTGCTAATATACACCTTGGGGTGGGGGTAGAGATAAGGAAATTTCCAAAGCAATTTTCATATGTTAAAGAAGACTTACTGGATCCTGGAGGTCAAGCTAATGTCAAGCTAAGGTGTCTTTTGCCTCTAGCAAAGTATTAATGTTGAGGCAGTTGAATGTCTAGAGGAAGGTCACTCTGTCTGGCTCAAGTACTTGTCAATGGGCTGTAAATTATAAAGAAGTTTAATTTTATTACTACATTTCTTTTGCCTTTGTTCTCCACATCAGTTCCAGCTGAGTTCAAAAACCTGAGAGTCAGGATAGGTGACATTGTAAATTCCAGGCCCAAGTCTGAGTCTAAAGGAGAAGACATCCATCTGAGCTTTTACTTAAAAATAAGCAGTTAAGTTTTATATAATCCAGAAGTTAACCCCCTGTTAGAAAATTAAAATCATGGGGCGCCTGGGTGGCTCAGTCGGTTAAGCGTCTGACTTTGGCTAAGATCATGATCTCATGGTTCATGGGTTTGAGCCCCTCATTGGGCTCTATGCTGACAGCCAGCTCAGAGCCTGGAGACTGTTTTGGATTCTGTGTCTCCCTCTCTCTCTGACCCTCCCCTGCTCACACTGTCTCTCTCTCAGAAATAAATAAAACATTAAAAAATTTTTTAAAATTAAAATCATGAAAGGAAATCAAAATCAGGAATTACTGGGTGATTTTCACCCAAACAGAGCAAATTTTCTCTTACTCAAGCTTTTTGTTCTATTCAGGCCTTCCAAGAATTGGAAGAGACTCATCCACATTGGGCAGGGAAATCTGCGTTCCTCAGTCCACCAATTCAAATGTTAATCTCAACCAGAAGCACCCCCACAAACATCCCTAGAAATAATGTTTAACCAAATATCTAGGCACCCACCATCTGGGCCGAGGTCCATCAAATTGACACTAAAAAATTAACGGTCACAATAAAGACAAAGGACAGAGGAATTTGAGACACAGCATTGAGAGAGGCAGAAAAGTCAGTTCAGGACTACAGAAGATGGTATGCAAAAAGTGCCCACTGTCCCAATCAAAGGAGGGATGTGGAGACTCAGAGCACAGCAAAGTGAGGCTTTAATCAACATTCCTGCAAGAGCGCGTGCCTGATAGGCACACTGGGGGCAGTCACAGCAGACAATTTATCTCCTAGCACGCAAGTCCATCCCCTGGTTCCTTATTGGCTGAGTACTACAGAGGTTGCAGCCTTACCTGGCCATTGCCTATGCCAGATAAGACTAAAAGTAGTCTGATTGGAACCAATGTACTTTTCCTGAGGTGACCCAGAGCCTTGCAGTCCTTCCTTTGTTCTTTGGAGTGTGCTTATTGCAAAGCCGGCAAAAATAAGCCCACCAAACGAAGAGGAGAAGAAGAACCAAAAAGTAAAGTGTCCAAGGGTTTGGGACTCCATTATGAGCAGGGAGAGGTTGATATATATTTCCAATAGGTTGTAAACCTACTGTTAACTAGATAGCACAGCTTTTATTTGGTATTTCTGCAAATGAATCTTCTCCCTTACTTCTTACACATAGAATGACCAAAACAGAATCCAACCAATAATATGTGCTTTGTAGTCTTCAGTTGTGAATTCCAAAGATATTGAATCTTAATCTCTCCTTCAGAACTCTACCAATGTCACCACCAGGCCTGCGTATCATACTACTTAAATATTGCTGAATTCCTTTTGATTTTATGTTTACTACCAACACTCCAATTCAATTGGCCATCATCCATTAATTAGACCTGGTGACTGTGCCTTTGACCTAGTTTCCTATGTGACTCTTGCTGCTGTCATCCATTTTCTAACAGCCAGATTGATTTTTGTAACACATATATTGAATCAGTCAATTAAAGTAATTAGTGCAGGTTCTCCATTATACTTAGAACAAAATCCCATAGTCCTATAATGACCTACAGAGCCTTGAATGAACTGGTTGGTCCTTACCTTTCCCTCAGGCCCTATATTACACTTAATAACTCTGTTACAATATTAGCCTTCTCCCTGTTTGGGAAGTTCTGCAAATTAATCCCTGCCTCAGAGTAGTCACACAAAGTGTACTTTTTTCCCGAGAAGGTTCTTGCATCATTCCACCGCAGTGAACTGCTTCTCGTCATTAAGGGCTCAGCTTAAATGTTACCATTTCCAAGAGACCATCTATGTTGACCTTTTCTCAAGGAAACTTCTAGTTTACAGTTTTGATTGATCTTTGTGAGTTAGACGCTGCTCATAAAGAGTAGTAATTTTTTCTAATTTTCACTTGTTCTCTTTGCCAGTTTTTGCATATCCATTTGTTTGGATAGGATAGTTTGGACAGGCAGAAATAGGTGGGAAGAAGTAAAGGGAGACCTATGCTACAATATTATCTATCTTTGTACTGAGTTGTCACTAACTCTAGTCAGAAGTATAATAAAACACTATTACTATAAATATTTTGATTTGACAGCATAGTCTGAATAAAATGTTGATTTTACAATTTGTTATGTCTAAGATTTGAAATTTTCATAAATATTTTGCTCTTCACCAAAGTGTATTTAATGACATCATTTTTATTTCATAACTGAAGTTATGACCTAACTTTGATATATATCATTCTAGCAATTTCTCTGATGAAAGAGAATCCAAATGGGGAAAAATAGCTGAAAATGCAAGCAAATATCTATTCTGAATCTGTAATTATTCTCAATGTATCTCATGGAGCTGTACATTGAAAGTGCCTCTATGGCGCTGCTTTTTCACAAATAGGTAGAAATGAGTAAGAGATGAATGTCCATTGAGACATAAAACTTCTACTAAAACTTCATCTGGACTCACTACAAACTCAGGAGTTAATTCTCTATATAAACCGAGGCACACATTTGGGGCTGACTGGTAGAAGTTATGAATTAGAAACAAGCAGGTTTGTTTATTTAAAGGATATATAAAGACAAAATAATGCATTGGAATAATTGTTTTAGTGGGTCTGACATTCGATATGAAAGAGAAAAAATGAGTCTTTAGAAGAGGAGAGTTAGAGTGAAACATTATATAGAGACACACATAAATATATACCAGTAGAGTAAAATCCATTCTGATGCTGATTATACATCTACACAGTGGAAGGTATAAAAACCAGTTGCCCTTAATCTCCTATTTCAGTTATCATCAAGGTATACCCATGGAAAAGGATAAAGACCGTATTCCAGTTTATAATGATAAGGTATAAATGAATAACTCTAAATGATGGGGAAAGTTTAGAGGCTGAACCACATACTAGAAACAGGAATATTCCAAGAAGTAAGTGAAATCTCTGAAGAGTAAGAAGATAAGTTGCTTTTTTTCCCTGTATCAGAGGGAGAAAATTCATTGGTTTGGTTATTAAAAAAAAAAAAAAAGTTCAGTCAATTAGGGCATAACAGACTTTTATAATATTTATCTCACTGTGGTACAGAAGCAATTTGGGTTTTTGATTTCACAATGCCCATGTATTTTTATATATTGCTATTACAAGTAATCTATTTTGTATCATTCTACATAAATAATAAGCTGTAACTTTAAATTCATTGTTTCCCCTACTTGAGTTACAAGTTCTTTTAATTTGTTGATGAAAATTGATGGATCAAAATGGAATTTTGATGGTAAAGCCTCAGGTCATAAAATGCTTCATTTACATATCACATAAAATAGCACTTTCAATTTTTGCATTATTCTAAAATGTAACTGAGTATAACAGCATTATTCTCTGCTACGGTGGAAGCAGCACAGTACATTAGCATGATTGTGGATTGATTAGATTTCATTCTACATTGATGAGTCAAAGGAGACAGCAAAGGGACTGTGCTGACTCTGAATTTATGAAATGGCAAGTAAAACACTGTCCGTTAACCACGCAGCAGTCAAAGTTATTTCCAATTCCCTGAGAACCCATTCTAAACTCTACATCATAAATACTATAGCACAGTGAGCCCTGAATAAAATAAAATAAAGAAACTTGTATATCTCAACCACAGTGAGTTTTTTTGGGAGGGTGGGTATTACCTCAAAGATAAAGATGCCACCATTTACCTTAAGGGAACAAAATATGTGTGCTTTACCATGAGGTATCAGAAACCTGGCGAGGAGCGATCTAGAAATCAAAAAAGCAGGATTGGTATGTTGGTGATATATGAACAAATCTGTATGAATACAAGGCTACTCTAGTTTACATTTACACATTCAGGAGTAAATTTTTGAATACTGATGTATACTAGATATTGTGTTAGGCTCTGAGGATATAGTAGTGAGTGAGACTTTTTTTTTCTGAAACATTTTGTCATTGTCCAATGTGACTTAATTTCTCAGCAAAAATTGACAATGTTGGCGCCTTTTTTTCTATGCTTTTTTTCTCCTTGGGTTTCAAGGTCATGGCAGTGTATTGTTTCGCCTTCTCACCTCTCTGACTTTTATGTTCCTGTCTCAATAAATATTTTCTTTTCTTCTAATTTTAGATTTTCCAAAGGTTTTGCCTCAGAATAGCTCCCAATAGTCATATATATAGTTATGAATCCTGATATATGTCTCAGGCTCTGATTTACTTCTGATATCTTTACCCAGATATATGACTTACTGTCATTCCAAATATATATATATACATATATATATATATATATATGAAATTTTTCCCCACAGAAACATGTCCTTTTCTATTCTTTAACTGACTCCAATAACTTTCTTTCTACTTGGTTTCAAATCTTTGGCATCAGCTTTGTATCTTTCCTCCCCGTTTATTATTTACTTATAATTAATTGCCATGTGTAGTAAATACACCCTGGTTTCCATCCTCAAGGACTCTATTCTAATCAGGTCTTAAATATTCTCTGATATATAACCTAATAAAATATCCACACATCATTATAGGCATTTTGTCTTTGCTTTTTCATCAGGTCATCTCTATTATAAAAGCCCAAGCTACTCATGTTACTTCCCTGTACTTCTAAAATACATTAAAAAAAAAATAGTGGTGCCTCACTGTCTCCAGAAATAAATGCTGTTTTCATTATAGCATTTCAGACCCTCTATTTCATAATTACCCAGGGTTTTCCAACTCACATTATCAAGAACTGTGAGGAATCTGAAAATTTACCCTGATTTCAAGCAGCAAGTTAGCCTTCCAGTTTCATGGACCGTGGAAGAAAATGTATAACTCCTGGGTCAGACATACAGAGAACTTTATTACAGCACAGCAGGGAACAGGAGAGGCAGGTTCCTCTTGCCTTCCAAGTCTGGGGGTGGTGTTGGATGGCTCAGTTGGACAGGGGGTTTGCATCGCAGCAGAGAAACTCTGAGGTTAGGGAACCTCAGACTGTTTAAAGAGGAGATGCTAAGAAACCTCTCCAAAGTAGTGAAGTAGTGTCTTTCATATCACAGCTGGAAAACTGATCTGGTGTCTGACTCCAGGGGGAGACAACATCCTCATCTTGAAGGCTGGTCATTATGTAAATATCTTCAAAGACAGTCTACAACCAAAGAAGTTAAAAGACATGAAAAGACGCAAAGACCTACTTAATTAAAACTGTCTCCCAAGATAAATATCCCACTCTGTTATCTCCCTCTCTAGGAACTCTGATTTTATATTATCAAGGAGGCTTGTTAGGACCCTGATGCAATGTGGTGACCAGTGAAGTAAATTGTTGGTCTGATGAATGTAAACGTAACAGCCAGGGTTTAGTTTATGCCCACCTTGATTTTAGTCACTTGATTTTCTATTTTCCTGAAAAACTTAAAAAAGCCAAACAGCCTGTTGACAACAAATATATCATTCATATTTAAAATTGCATATGAATGTACACCCAGATTACCCTTTAATTACAAGGGTGTGGCAGGAATGGGGTAAAATAAGGCAAAACAGAAGCTTGCTGGTACCAGCAGCACTGCCATTATCCCCATCAAAAAGTGATGTGAGATCGTGTTCTGGAAGGAGAATCAAATAAACCCAGAAGAATTCCTGAAGAAGAGCAGTGATATTGAGTCAAGTGACAATAGCCAGCTTAAAGGAATCTCTATGACAGGGACAAAGAGAATGTAAAATCCTCATTATTTCATTTTACTTATTTCCAGTGACAGATCCCTATAAGCCCAATCGAATCAGAAGCCAGAGGATATGGGAGCCTCTGGGCACAAATCATATAGATCAGTCTCCTGATCCATAAATGGTATTGTTGGTTTAGCTTTCCTGAGCATCCAGGTGCAAAATACTTTCCTGTTACATGCGGATGACCAGCTTATCCACTAAGAGGAAGGTGAAACATTGAGAGTTGAATTGTTTGCAATAATAGACAAATCAACATCAACAAGACCATTTTTTCTTTTTAGTCCATTCATCATCATACATTGTCTTCATCTCTGCTACTATTGCCTTTGTGTTAAGTAGACCCATTGGGTAGGTGTCATGGTTATTCAGCAAAGTTGCTGACTTAAATTTGTAGAGAGGGTAACTTCCGATTGTTATAGGCATATACTCTGTAGACACCCTGTAGGTATTTATGGAAAACATGAATATTCTCTCATTTTATGTTGTTCCAAGCAGCCCATCCAATGTACCCAACCCACACCTCCCAATCACCACTTTCTTCCAGTCCCTGACTCCTTGCCAATCATTAGTCACTCTACTCTTATTAGTGGCTTAAACTGTTGTTCTATACAAAGGGCACAATCAGAATTCTGTTCATTAGGAGATATCGCTATGTCACTATTTTTTTTTCAAGTGTTTTTTAACTTTATTAAAGTTAAATTAGTACTTTCTACTGCAGGCCTTTACCAAGACATCATGCAGGTCCTCGTGAAGCAGTTTGATGTTTTTTCCCCTCTTAACTTTGTTTTAAGAACTCAAAGTTAGGGGCGCCTGCGTGGCTCAGTCGGTTAAGCATCAGACTTCAGCTCAGGTCATGCTCTCACGGTTCGGGAGTTCGAGCCCCGCATTGGGCTCTGTGCTGACAGCTAGCTCAGAGCCTGGAGCCTGTTTCGGATTCTGTGTGTCTCTCCCTCTCTCTCTCTCTTTCTCTCTCACCCTCCCTTGCTCATGCTGTCTCTCTCTCTCAGAAATATATTAAAAGACATTAAAAATATTTTAAAAAACAAAGTTAAAGTTGTGGATGAAAAAAATATATGTTGAAGTAGTAAGAGAAAGTGTTATCCATCATAAAATTCATGGACACTTTATGGATGTACTCAACCTTTTCCATTTATATAACGCATTTTATTTTTTAATTTTTTTAAATGTTTTATTTATTTCTGAGAGAGAGAGAGACAGCGTGAGCAGTGGAGGGTCAGAGAGAGAGGGAGACAGAATCTGAAGCAGTCTCCAGGCTCTGAGCTGGCTGTCAGCACAGAGCCCGATGTGGGGCTCGAACCCACGAACTGTGAGATCATGACGTGAGCTGAAGTCGGATGCTCAATCGACTGAGCCACCCAAGCACCCCTAACACGTCTGTTTTATAATAAAATGTTGGCACTGCACATGTCCCAATATATGGTATGGGTATGATGGTATCCATGTCAATACGTGATTGACAGTTTAGGTCATGTAGCTAACTTTTTATCCCATAATCAAATGTTCAGTTTCCACTGGCACCTGGCAGCAGACCGAGAATTCTGCTTTTTTTAAAAATATAGTTTATTGTCAAGTTGGTTTCCATATAACACACAGTGCTCATCCCAACAACAGCCCTCCTCCATGCCCATCACCCCTATTCCCCTCTCCCCAACCCTCATCAACCCTCAGTCTGTTCTCAGTATTTAAGAGTCTCCTATGGTTTGCCTCCCTCCCTCTCCTTAACTATTTTTCCCCTTCCCCTCCCCCATGGTCTTCTGTTAAGTTTCTCCTGTTATACATATGAGTGAAAACATATGGTATCTGTCCTTCTCTGCCTGACTTGTTTCACTTAGCATAACACCCTCGAGTTCCATCCACGTTGCTACACATGGCCAGATTTCATTCTTTCTCATTGCCATGTAGTATTCCATTGTGTAGATAAACCACATCATCTTGATCCATTCATCAGTGGATGGATGGACACTTAGGCTCTTTCCATGATTTGGCTATTGTTGAAAGTGCTGCTATGAACATGGGGGTGCATGTGCCCCTATGCATCAGCACTCCTGTGTCCCTTGAGTACATCCCTAGCAGTGCTATTGCTGGGTCATGGAGGAGTTCTATTGTTAATTTTTTGAGGAACCTCCATACTGTTTTCCAGAGGGGCTGCACCAGTTTACATTCCCACCAACAAACAGTGTAGGAGGGTGCCCGTTTCTCCATATCCTCGCCAGCATCTCTAGTCTCCGGAGAATTCCTTTAAAATTGAATATTAACCAATAAAAGAGAGGATAGACTTACTCAGAAACCTCAAAAGTATTTTTGTGATTCTCCTGCTAGGACTGCTTGCTCAGACTTTATTCTGCATTTCTATCTTCCTCCCACATTGATGGAAATGCTGGGTCATCCATTTCAAGTGATAGGGAAGGTCAAAGGAGTCTAGATTTTCTGTGGAGCCCACTCATGCTTTAGTTCTCATTTAAAACTGGCAACCTTGCAGGTTATTGTGCAAGTAGCTTCTAGAAGCAAGTTCAAATGTGATATATGTTGCCTTTCAAATTCAATGAAATCCATTAAGAATTGTGTCCTTCATCATGGTAGGTAGACAACAGCAGCTCAGTTCTCATTTTACAAGGCTTTCCTAATATTCATATCAGTAGACTCCCTAGAAATTTCACTGAGTTTTTTTTCTACCTTCAGTCAAACATATGTAGTAATAAGGCCTCTAAAGTGCTTGCTACTCTGCTGACCAAGCTCAAATAGCGTGATGTTATTAATTATATGGACCAGTGAAATTTTTATGGTATATAAGAATGACCAGAGCTTCTATGAAATATATTATGATGGGACACCTGGGCGGTTAAACATCCAGCTTCCGCTCAGGTCATGATCTCATGGTTCATGAGTTTGAGCCCCCATTGGGCTCTTCACTGACAGCTCAGAGATTGCTTCAGATTCTCTCTCTTTCTCTCTTCTCCTCCCCCATTCTCTTTCTCAAATAAATAATTTTTTAAAAAAAAAACTATATCATGATGGTGAGTAGGAGGTTTGACCTAGTACTGAGTAAAATATTAAAAGTGTACTCTGGTCCCTGTCGTGAAGATGAAAAGGTTTGGGATTGTATTGTTTGGGGTGGCGGGGAAGAAAATATTTACCAGGGAAAAGGCTTTATTTATTTATTTTTTTAAATTTATTTCTGAGAGAGAGAGATAGCGTGAGTAGGGGAGGGTCAGAGAGAGAGGGAGATACAGAATCTGAAGCAGGTTCCAGGCTCTAAGCTGGCTGTCAGCACAGAGCCTGATGTGGGGCTTGAACCCATGAACTGCGAGATCATGACCTGAGCCAAAGTCGGATGCTTAACCGACTGAGCCACCCCGGAGCCCCCAAGGCAAGGGTTTCATACCAGCTATTGCAAGCTGTGCTGATTTGCTCCAGTAAAGCTACCACATCTGAACCAAAGTTGGGATTGGCAGTAGCACTTAATTAAGTATTCAATGATTTGTGTTTTTTCACAATCCATCTCAATTTTCACAGTCAGATAGAGAAGTTAAATAGAGATGGCAGGAGTCACTAGTTTTGGATGTTTTAGGTCTCTACAGGTTTTCTTACTCTACAATTAATCCGTGGGTTCAGAATTGTTTTTTGTTTGTCAGGAGTAGCCAATTCCCAGAACTACCACTTAGTCCTTCCCATACTGATAGAGCTCATTTTGAAATCAATAAAATGGTTCTGACAACTATAAAATAGATCTATTCCCACTCTATACTCTCTACCAGGGCAAACGATCATAGAATAGGTCTATAGTCCCATTATATCTACTGCTAGATGAATTTGGGCAAAGACACAGTCAGACACCTGATCTTTTCATCAGTCATTTGTCTCCATTAGTTGTCCCGTACTCTGAGATGAGCTTATGGATCAGCCTAACGTTATTTCCAATATACAGTCACCTGAAGTTTGATTATTTCTATTTTTGTGGGAAACAGTCACTCTTTGGAAAACTCTGGAGGAGATTCATGCTGTATATCTTTCCCCCAGGGCACTCAGCCTTCCAATCAGTGTAGAGTCTAGCACTCTCCAAAGTGCTTACATTCAGGAACCAAGTAAGAGGCGGTACATCTACACCACAGTAACTGCTGCCCTTGCCCAACAATCTTAGACTTTTTCCTTTCAAGTATGTCATGGAAAACCATAGCAAGCTAGCTAATAGTTTAATTTGTAAGGGATCCATAGAAGGGTTAGCCACAAGAGTTCCCTGTGCATCCAAAACTCTGATGGCGATTTCAGTCCTATGGCTTACAGTGGCAAGCTGGTCTCTGATGCCAAAGTGCCAGCACTGATCTCCCACCACTGCGGAATACCTTCATTTCCAGTGAGATCAGCAAGCCTATTCATGTAGCATCCCTTCTTCCTACATTTGGCCTATGAGACAATGCTTCATATTGAACAAGTTGAGGATTAATTTTCATTAACACTGTGTCACACATAGACTCAAAATCTACCCTGTCTCCCAGCTGTGCTTGTCTAATTTCAAGAGTTAATGGGCTCCTGGGGTGCCTGGGTGGCTCAGTTGGTTGAGCATCTGACTTCGGCTCAGGTCATGATCTCATGGTTCGTGGGTTCGAGCCCCGCATTGGGCTCTGTGCTGACAGCTAGGTCAGAGCCTGCAGCCTGTCTTTGGATTCTGTATCTCCCTCTCTCTCTCTCTCACCCTTTCCTGCTCATGCTCTTTCCCTCTCAAAAATAAATAAAAACATTAAAAAAAAGAGTTAAAGGGCTCCTAACAAACTTTTACCTCACTACCTTTCCTTAACAACTCATTTTCCCAATGTTTACTCCCTATGACTATAAAGAGAAACATGACTGTTGACGTAAAACTTAGTACCACCACCACTTGACAGGACACTGCCTTGCCTTCTAAGTGCTCTTCATTCCGTAGTATAACCAGTGATATTCTGTATACTTTTGTTGGCATAGTATGGAATAGATTACATATGTCTTATTTACTGGAGCACAGAGGTTAATTAACTTTCCTTTTCTTTCTTCTTACAGCATTTACTTTAGAAAACTTGTAAGTACTGTGTCTTTTTGAAATGTATGTAAATATTTTAAAGGCTAAATAAGCCTCTTGCCAAGTTAAAGACCCAGAAATACCTTTCTCAAGGACCTGAGACTCATGTCATTGAAATATATTCATCAAAAAAGGTAATGCACCTGCTCTCTCCCAGTTTCTGAGGGAGGGTAGGAGCCTAACTTCAGTGAGTTACCTTGCACCCAATTTACCTCCTGTCATAAACATACAAAAAGTGTAAGGATGCCTGGCTGGCTCTGAAAGTTAAGCGTCCCATTCTTGATTTTGGCTCATGTCAGTTAAGCCTCCCACTCCTAATTTGGACTCAGGTCATGATCATGTGATTTGTGAGATCGAGCCCCAAGTCAAGCTCCAAACTGACAGTGTGGAGCCTGCTTGGGATTCTCTCTCCCTCTCTCTGCCCCTTTCCTCCTAATTCTCCCTCCCTCCCCACCCCCCCCAAATAAATTAAATAAATAAGTAAGAATTTTAAAGATACAAGAAGTTTATTTTCCTTTGGGTAAAGCCATTTGCAAACACATGTGGTCACCCCAAGTACCATAAGAAGCAGGATAAACCGTGCTTGGCCATGGTAAGGGCCCTTGGGGACTGGGCGTTGTTCATCTTGAGAACGTGGAGGTAATAAGTGATACCTGCTTGGATATAATAAAGGGTGAGATTTTGTTCAATCTTTACAATCTCTGAGCAAGTTTTTTGTGATGTGCATCACATTCTGGATATCCAGTAATAAAACTGTTGTCTTTCTCTTCTACCTACAAAGGTAGAAAGGAGTTATAGGTTAGGAGATTCTATTTTTAATTGTATTTTCTTAGCACCCACTCCACTGTAATTGCTCTTTGGAGGATAAGCGCTGACAACAATAGTGTGAATTAATGTAAATGAAGAAGGGAAGCCATGAGAGGTAAAGAGAGAAGTAGCTTCAGTCAAATGTAGCAGTGAGGGGGTGCGGTTCATTTCTGCCTGTACTGGAATGTAAACACAAGACCTTCGTTCCATCTCTTTATCCCAGGTGCAGATATTGTTGACAGTGACCCCATTGGAGTGGGAAAGAAAGAGATTCTAAAATGCCCTGGAAATAGTTCTCTCTGACTTTTAGGCATTAAAAAGGAAGAGAGAAAAAACAAACAAACACAGAATTCCCATAGGCTGGATAAGCCAGTTCTTTGACAAGCATGGATTGGGATGTTTTATTTTTTGTTTTATTAAAATAATTTTTTTAGTGCTCATTTTATTTTTGAAAGTGAGAGAACATGAACAGGGAGGGGCAGAGAGAGAGGGGGACAGAGTCCAAAGTAGGCTTCAGGGTCTGAGCTGTCAGCACAGAGCTCCATGCAGGGCTTGAACCCACAAACCATAAATAAGATCATGATGTGATATGAAGTCAGATGCTTAACTGATTGAGCCACCCAGGTGCCCCATGGATTGGAAGGTGTTAAAACATGGACCCTTGACTACTTCCTAAGGGTGGGTGGCTGGTTCAGTGAGTAATTTATAATTGAGAAAATAAAGGAGATATGGACTTATCTTACACCCAGAGTTTGTAGAATCACCCATACTTGCTAAGCCTATAAATACTGCTTTTTTTTTTTTTTTCCTCTTTGGGTTTTTGCTTATGTTTATTCTCCATCTGGACTGCACGTGTGTCTCCCCCTTTTTATAATATTGACATTCTTTCATTGATGTCAGTCTTAAATAACTGCAACTCTATGAAGCTTCCTCTGGTTGCCCACTTGAATGTGATCTTTCTACAAGACCTAATCGTATAATACAAAAATCATCTACGTAATGCATTTCACAGTCAAATAAAATACGTCTTATTTAACTTGATGCAGGACAGGGAAAAACTGTCCTTAAAAGAGCCTTGATAGTGTCACAGAAATGGGAGTAGGAGGGACATGTACCAGAGGTTTGAGCTTGAGGTAGGGGATTTTAAGAAGGGAACTTTTAAAAATTTTTTAAAAATATTTTATTTATTTCTGAGAGAGAGAGAGAGAGAGAGAGAGAGAGCATGAGCAGAGGAGGGTCAGAGAGAGAGGGAGACACAGAATCTGAAACAGGCTCCAGGCTCTGAGCTGTCAGCACAGAGCCGGACGCGGGGCTCGAACCCACGAACCACGAGATCATGACCTGAGCCGAAGTCAGACGCTCAATCGACTGAGCCATGCAGACGCCCCAAGAAGGGAACTTCCTAAAGTTCTGGTCTGGGTGATGCGAGAAAGGGATTAGTGTGCATTTTAATGTTGGTTCAGAATGCAATAGGATTAAAGGAGGGCTAACGTTGTTGGTCAGAAGAGGAAGGCACATTTGGTCCTTTTTGTGGGATCAGTGTGGTCTTGGCTTCCTGCTTTTCTGAGCCTCGCTTCTCTTCTGTTGGGAATACCAGGGCCTGATGTTCAACAAGCTTTGCTTTCACTTTCTTTGATTGTCAACAAGACCCATTTCACCTCCTTAATTATAAACCTCATCTATGAAGTAAGATAATGAATCTTAGAAAAAATGTTTAAGCTCCCACAATTAAAGCTGACCGTGTTGATAGACTCTAGAGTTCTGGCTCCTAACTATTGTGTCCTTCACTAAGGAACTCTATACCCACATATTTCTCTGTAGAAAATGTTTGCTTTACATTTACTTACCTGCTTCAACCAACTAGTTCCCTGTTTTGGCATGATGGAATTGACCAGATACTTAAAAAAAAAAAAAAAAAAAAAGTTGAATTCTGTAATTAAAAAATTTTAGATCTATGACAGTTAACCTAACTGCTTGGGTAAACATCTTATCTTTATCATAATTATTCAAGTATTCCACACAGGTATAGCCATGTATAACAGCATAGGAAGGATTTCCTACAGCTGACATGTGATATAGTCATTACAGCTTTCTAATACCTACTGTAGACAAGAAAAGAAAAAGATACATGTTTTATTTTTCTACTAAGTATCTCCAACATCTTGATCAGTATAATGGTTCTGAGTGCTTGACAACTTGATTAATCTGAGCAGTCTCTGATCAGAAACACACTCAAACTCTTTTTTTCTCTGAAGGATTTTCTGTCTCCTTTGTGGATAAGATCAATCAAAACTGGGATAAATTGAGTAGATTTATAGTGGAAGAGCCATATCTTGGTACTGAAAAATGCTCTGTCTTTTCTAGCTCACTTTGGACAGCTTTTCTCAGAGAATGAAAGGTAATGAAATACCCTTTAAAGTACCTCAAAATTGGATGTATATACTGTTATTTCATATAATCAGGAAAAAAAAAAACCCACCAAACTCTCATGAAACTTCTGGTCCATTTCTTATAATACTACTATGCCAAACACTGGCACAATAAATATTATATCTTTTTAATATTATGTGCAATATAAAAAGCAAAGGTTTACTCAGTTCTTCCCTTTAAATAATTTATTTCTTTTGTTCCCTGCTCTCCTTTAACCACTTGCATTCTAAAGATATTAAACTGCTCTCGTTTCCTGACCACAGCATCTTACCACACCTCTGTATCATTCTCATTATTATTTCTTTCTCTACAGAGGTTCTTTTTCTATTTTTGATCAGCCAAATTTCACATGCCTTTGAAGATTCAAGTCTGATATTATCCTTTCAAATGCATAGTCCATGGATGTATCTGAATGTATCGGATTCTTTCCCTCCTACAAGATGCATTCGTAATATTACCCTGGCTTGTTTTGTCCACATGCTTATTTCTATACTATATGTCATGTGGCTTGCCTGATTTATTTATTAATTTATTGAATCTGTAGGGAGAAGTTTTGTAGCAGAAAGGCAAATTCCAGAGATTTACTAACTTTACTGAAATCAACCTCTGTCCTAGCATATTTTACACGCATTTTTATGTGTACTTACCATTTTCATGATTATTAATATATTTAAATGTACATATTTCATAATAGATTCTAGTCCTTTTTCTAAGTCACAGAACATTTTCCCCAGCGTAATGCCTGCCCACAGCCTGTACTCAGAGCATATATGTTTCATGAACTAATGAGGAAAGATTAAGAGTAACAGAATGATTGAAATTATGTGTAATTATACAATTGAAAGCTACATGAACTGTTTGAGGAATTCAGAATAAGAGACACAATACTCAGGATTAGTGAAGTCATTTTCATGAAGAAAATCAGAACAGAGGCACATTTTTGGGTTTTGTTTTATTTATAATTTTTCCATTCCATCTCTTGTTTATTTTCTTTCTTTTTTATGTTATCTTTTAAAATTGTTTGTAATACAGGCATGAGAAATATGCAGGTATCTAGGTGTTTGAATTCAAAAAGGAAGTAAGTTCCTGTGGACCTCAGTTCATTCAGTGGCTGAACGAGAGAACAGAAATAGACCTTGTTGTGAGTCCCTTGCTACTCAAACCTTCTGTGTGTCTTCCCTTAGATTAACCTCACCAGTAGTAGATTTGGTAACTGCCAAGAGGGCCATTTTTATTTATGAGTAAAAGAAGAGACATAGATAAGAACTATACCAAGAGTTTGGGGGAAAATGGAGAAAAAAAGGAGTGCCTTTAACTTCTTGACAGTTAAATCCCTAACAACATAGTTTAATCATTTCTTTCATTTAAGCCAACTAGGATATCTCTTTCAAACTCATGGTCATACACTATTCTAGTGAATGTTTATTCTACCCAAATAAACTACCCACATTTACATCAAAGTGAAAAACACAAATTTCTTACCCAAATCGTGATGCTAACATGAGAACTTTGACTGCATTGGCATCATCACTTAGTCAAACATATGGGAAAAAATATAGGAAAAACTTTTGATGACATAATCTTTCAAATACTTTTAGTTTGTCCCATCCAGTTATCTTAGAGTTCTACAAATAAAGGCAACTGGTATATACCTGTGCATATATATAACTGAAGGGTATGGGGAAAGTTTTGCCAGAGTGGGTGTATTAATGATGTCAAAGTCTGTCACATGACTATGATCTGGTTACTGTACTCTCAGGTTCTGTTTTACCTGAAAATAAAGAAATCAGATGTCTTTCATGTCATTTATTTCATTGCCAATGTTCATGGCCCCTCAATATGGAAGGAATGGAAGTGAAGCTTCTCAGGAGAAGCATTTTAGGATGGTAAAATGGAAGAGGAATAGGAACTCATCACAAAAGTCCGCAGCTGCACCTAAGACATCTTCCAGTCTGGGTAGAAGTGACATTTCAGACAGCTTGTCCCAAAGTGACAGCTACGAGCTTAACTGAAGACTGTGGACTCTGTCATGTGAAACAGAGCTACCACCAGTTCTTTTGGTGATATTCAGCTGAGCTTGCTTTCCATTCCTTCCCATCAATCAATTATACTTATTGAAATTTGAAATCAACACAAATATTGATATAACACAAGGGATTGTACTAAACTTGTCAATAATCTTGGTGATTATATAATATAGACTTATAAAAGGTGAAGAAAGCTAAGCTCTAAAGTGTGTCGTCTTCAACACACACTAGAATGTCTTGCCTCCAATAAGAAGAATGTAGGGTATTATCATCAAAACCATGCTAATAGCATGGAGACCTCTAAGCCCTTCTCAGTGGGATGGGGCTTTACTTCCAACCAATACAGTAATAGAAATATAGGTATTTTTTGGGAATGAGGGATAGGAACCCTAGTATTGAATCCAGAAAAAAAAAATATATATATATATTTGGAGAGAGAGAAAGAGATACACAGTGTCCAAAATGTATTAGTTGTCTTGATGAAATGTTTCCTGTGATCCCTGGTGGTGATTTCCTTGAAAGACAATTAGGAGTTTAAGGGAAACAGCTTACATGAAGAAAATCATGACTCTCATTTTTATATTACTAGCTTTCATTGCTTAGTTATCTTACCACGGATTTCTCTCTCTACCCTCATGCTCAAAATGTGTAAGATTATGAGTCATTTAGCAAGAAATTACTAAAGGGCTGGAGTAAAAGTATATGCTCTATCTACCATAATTCAAAGAGCACGAACAGTCAGTTGATTAAACCTCATATTTAAAAAAAAACTTACATTTCTCTGGCTTACTAAATATATTGCTTCTATTGAAACCTATTGACTTATGGAATTCTATTCTTGAAAAATTTCAATATAACTAATTTCTGATCCCAAAATTCTTCTATATATAATGAACACATTCTTAAAATAAGGATCAAAAATGAATTGCAGTAAAAATAAACAGTAATATCAATAAATCAACATTATATGAGGTATAGCATTCATATTAAATTTCATCAGATTGACGCTCATAATTATCATCTGCACACTTAACTGACAACTCTATATAACATTATGAATAGTTTGTGGACTAATAAAATACAAGTGAAGTTGGAAACATAGTATCTGCATGGAAATACTATTTTCTATGAAATAATTAGAAGTACCTCATTTTAATGTATTTTATGTAGAAAAGCGTTTTTTTTTTCCTTTTTAAATCTATTTAGGGTAAAAGTCTTCCTAGTTACTGATCAAAAACTGTATCAATATTTCACTAAGGCCACGTATGAATCCTATAAGTTATATGACAAAAATCATCACATTTTTGTTGGATTGAGTGACAGCTTTACATGGCACAATTGAAGAATAGACATTTACAAATGGGAAAATAATACTTCCTAAATTTGTCCTTTACATGTCCCTCACTACCTTCTGTATGTTCAGACTTTACTGATTGTTTCCATCTTTTTGCAAAATCTATTAAATGCATATTATTCTTTTAAAAGTGACCTTTGCAATAAAATTCTTATAATGAGAGATACATTTCTTATTGCAATTAGTGTGATTTATTCATTATGATTCACATATTATATATTCAAAATGTAGTTTATAAAGTTATTAGTGTAGTTTTAGATTATTAAGTATTGAGTATCACTAAGGCTATAAAAATAAGCTTATGAAGGAACAGTGTGTTTTACATCCTTTTTTATAAGTTCAGATAGGGAGAATCCTTGATCGACTGTTAAATAGGTATTACAATTTAAGTAATCACTGAAAAGGAAAAGAAAATTGCAATTCAAAATTAGATATATGATTTACCTAATAATAAATATAAAAGTGCCATTTAAGATACTCATCATTATTTAATTTAACTAAAAAGAACTCTGTAAATGGTTATTAATGTCTTTGGTAATAGGTGAGCCAATGTAATATACTGCAGATTTTTTATTGTAAATGTCCCTAGACATTAACCGATAATATTGTTATTGCATTTGTTCCCATTCTTTAAAAATAGCCTGTAATATGAATACTCTGCATATTGCAATCCATATCTATAAATGACTTAGGTTTTCAGGTCTATATAAAATAAAAGAAAGTAGCACGAAGATCATCTGGACCAAGAAACAACTTTCCAATACTATCTTGTATTTTTATAAATGTCTATCTTCATGTAACCCCAAACTAAGACTTTGTAATCCTATATTCTAATTATCTAGTGCTTCCTAACAAATGACCTCAATATTTAGTGTCTTCAACAAATTAAAAAACCCACATTTTATTTTATCTCATGATTTTTGTTTTCATTTTATTTTGTTTGATCAGGTATTTGGGCCGTTCTCATGTGGCTGTTCTTTTGCTCCACATGGCATTGACTCAGCTCCCTTACTATTTAGTTGGCTGATGGACTGGCAGGCCAGAAGGTCCAAGTTGGCTCTGTTCACATCTTAGATGCCTTCGCAGGGCTGGCAAGGAGGCTGAACTCCCTGGGACTATGGATTGGAGTGACCACACATGGCCTCCCTGTCATGGCAGCCTCAGGTAGTTAGACTTCTTGGCAGTTTTGAACTTAGAGCTTGTCTTCCACAAGACAAGGACCAAAGGCTGACAGATGCTTAAAGTCCAGTGTAGGGAATTGACAGTGTCACATCTATAGTATTTTATTTGTAAATCAGTGACAGAAACAGCCATCATGGAGAGAAAATGAAACTCTCAGTAGGAGAAGTAGCAAAAATATTGTGGCCATTTTATTATACTAGTATCAGCCCACTGGTTATAAGTTATTCGTTGTTTACATCTCTCTCACATGAAAAGTAAACTCAGTCGCCTCCGAGCCCCCAGAAGCTTCATTCAATTCCATCATTGATTCGAAGATCAGTATCTCAGCCTACAAATCAGTTCTAGATGCAGATGAGCCTCTTCGGGTTCAGTAAAATATTCTCCAACTTAATCTGTTATAGTAAATCAAAACATAAATTTTAATTTAGAAGCATTTAACTGGTTAAATTCAGATTATATAAACCCTGAATACTTTCTCCTAAGTCACAAATTTAATACAGGTCAACAGAAATTCTCGAATGTCATCTATAACATATCAGAGTTTGTACTAAATGGCTTCTGTGTATTCTGAGGTTCAGTTTCTACAATGTGATTTCCCTTGAACTGAGACCAGCAGGCCACAGAGACATGTTATGTACCCCTAGGACCCCCACACATCCATTGCACAGTGGTACAGATGACTTAAAAACTTTGGGATTTCTGTGAACTGAAATATCATTTAATTTATTAGACAAAGTCACATATTTCACTCGATTCTTTTCTACTTTGTGCTGATAGATTACTTTGCAAACAACACATTTAGATACTTAGAAGCCTTTTTGTCTACTTATGATAGGTTTAATAGGCATGCCTTCAAGATTCTTAGAAACTTAATCATTCCTGCCCTTCAATCTTTTTGAAATCCCAATAAAGGTTCTTCAAGCTCAGTGTTAAGATGTTAACTTTCAGCCCGTGTTTTGTTGGAAATGCTATGGATTTAACCTTTGCCTTGAAGCCATTTTCTACTTGAAGAGCTTATTAAGGAAGAGAGTGGGCATAAAAAAACAGTTTTAATTTGATCCCATTAATCCCTGGCTCTTTAAATGCTGCCTTTTTTTTTAATGGTTTATTGTCAAGTTGGTTTCTATATAACACCCAGTGCTCATCCCCACAGGTGCCCTACTCCATGCCCATCACCCCACCCCATCTGCCCTCAGTTTGTTCTCTGCATCAGGAGTCTCTCATGGTTTGTCTCCCTCCCTCTCCCACACTATTTCCCCTCTTCATCTCCCCCATGGTCCTCCGTCAAGTTCCTCCTAATCCTCCTATACGTGCAAACATATGGTATCTGTCCTTCTCTGCCTGACATTTCGCTCAGCATAACACCCTCCAGATCCATCCATGTTGCTACACATGGCCAGATTTCATTCTTTCTCATTGCCATGTAGTATTCTATCGTATAGATAAACCACATCTCCTTGATCCATTTGTCCGTTAATGGACATTTAGGCTCTTTCCATGTTTTGGCTATTGTTGAGAGTGCTGCTATGAACATTGGGGTACATGTGCCCCTATGCATCAGCACTCCTGTATCCCTCGGATAAATCCCTAGCAGTGCTATTGCTGGGTCATGGGGGAGTTCTAGTGTTAATTTTTTGAGGAACCTCCACACTGTTTTCCAGAGGGACTGCACCAGCTTACATTCCCACCAACAGTATAGGAGGATGCCCATTTCTCCACATCCTCGCCAGCATCTAGAGTCCTCTGATTTGCTCATTTTAGCCACTCTGACTGGCGTGAGGTGGTATCTCAGTGTGGTTTTGATTTGTATTTCCCTGATGAGGAGGGATGCTGAGCATCGTTTCATGTGTCTGTTGCCCATCTGGATGTCCTCTTTGGAGAAGTGTCTGTTCATGTCTTCTGCCCATTTCTTCACTGGATTGTTTGATTTTTGGGTGTGGAGTTTGGTGAGTTCCTTATAGATTCTGGATACTAGCCCTTTCTCTGATATGTCTCTTTATTTTTTTTTTTTGATTTTTATTTTTTAAATATTTTTATTTCTAGGTGAGAGAGAGAGAGACAGCGTGAGCAGGGGAGGGTCAGAGAGAGAGGGAGACACAGACTCTGAAATAGGCTCCAGGCTCTGAGCTGGCAGTCAGCACCCGACGTGGGGCTCGAACCCACAAACTGTGAGATCATGACCTAAGCGAAAGTCGGACGCTTAACCGACTAACCCACCCAGGCGCCCCATGATATGTCTCTTTAAATGCCTTCTATATTCTGCTTAAAACTGATTATTTACCTTTTTTGGTGCATCGTTCTCTAATCATACCTGTGATATATGCCTAAAATAAATATGTGACAATTTCAACATGACCATTTTCTTAGCCAAATCCAACAGGTCATAAGATATATTTTCTGTTCTACGTATTACTACAGACAACCTTGTTACCGAACTTCCTGGCCGTTTATCTAGGCTCTGGTAACAACTTCCTTACTGTCTTTTCAATTCTCACTGAGACTATCCTGAGTCCTTAGAACTCTTCTGGCCTATGCTTGCCCTGTACTCCCAAAGCCAATGCCTTGCGTCTTCGTTTTAGTTAAAACAGCATCACACTTTTAGGTAAAGTATGTTGTATTGATTATCTGCTGATGAATGTTAAATTATTCCAAAACATACAGACTTAAAAAAAATACTAATTTAATTATATCTGAAGTATCTGTGGGTTAAGAATTCAAATTGAGCATGTTTCTAGCTCTAGGGGCATTGACTGAAGTCACTTTTTGGTATTAATCCAGCAGATGGGATGATTTGGAGGCCCCCAGAGGGCTTTGCTCCCACATTTTATACCTTTGCAGAGGGTCCTGGACACTCAGACATCTTCAGTCAATGAAGCCTTTCTGGTAGCCTATCTGAATTTTGGATTAGTACAGAATCCTAGAACTACCACAATATATTTTAATTCTCTGTTGTCTATATCCCTCTTAGAATGTAAGAATTTGTGAAATTGGGCCTTTACTTAGTTAAATAGCATGTCCCCAGAGATTGGTGGGGGTTAGATAGAAGTATTTATGTTCTGAGTGAGTGAATATGTGAGTCAGTGACTGACTCGACTAGAAATGGATTCTAATTATTTTCCCATAAATGGTTACAATGTTTACATCATCCATTTCTTTCTTTAAAGACACGACTGGATTTTGTAAGAAATGTCCAAACTTTAAAGATTCAAAAATGAGAAATGCAATTTTTTCCCCCTAAGAATAAGTTCAACAAAAGACAGTTTGTGAGAAGCACTGTTTGTATAGAGGAGGCAAACATCTTATGTTTTCAGCTGGGGCTCTTTAGCAAAAATACAAATTAAAGAGAGAGAAACAAATAGCTTATTGATGAACATAGTGCACATCCTGTGAGAAAAAGTCTAAAAATAAGAGTAACTCAAAGTGATGGCTTAGCACTCTGGTTTATATAGCGTCTTCAAGAAAGAACAGTACATTCGTGGAGGAATAAGTGGATAGCAGTCATAGGCCTCCTTGGGTGACAAATGGTAGGAAGGTAAATATATGGGAGGGAACTAATGGAGTAAGTGTTGATTTTTGTTTGTTTGCTTATTGTAAGTGAGCTATTAAGAGTCTGTCTCTAATAAAAGGAGAATTTATATCCTGTCTTTAGGCAAAAAGGGGAGAAGGTCCAGAGAGCTTTCCCTATACTTGTTGCTTTTTAATTACCATTAGCTGAAAATAATTTCACTGCCAAAGAAGCATATTTGGGGAGTGGCGTATTTTCCTACTCTTCACTCATTTGTTTGTTTTAGTATTAAATAACTCTTAGGCAAGCACTGTCTTTTGGAAACAGGTCTGACTCGAAGAAACAAATGACTATTTGCTTTGTCTGTTCTAGAATTTCTTTATAAGGAGGAGCCAGGTTCGTTACTCTGGAAAGCAGCGGGAGTTCTTGCTCTGAGATTTTGCTTTCTAAGTAAGCCCTGGTACTTCTACTTAGATCATATGTTACACATTTGTATGACTTTCAGCAGAAACCAATAGAGTCTGTAGACACGCTTAATAAAAATAGAAAACAAAGCACTGGCACTACACAACTGTTTGAACTCTAGGGCACATAAACTACGAGCAGTGGCAGGTTTATGTCACTAAGTGGGCATAATATGCATCTTGTGGTTAGAATGTCTGCATTTGTATATGACTAGAAGCGCAGTTATGCAAATAATTCAAATCTCAATTCTTTTCTTGATAACACGTGGATTGAATTGGAATATGCATTAACGTTCTCCCCTAGTCATACACTCTTCTCTCTTCCAAGAAGCACAGAAGGAAGACTGACACTACAAGGGAGTGCAGTCGGATTGAAAAAAAAAATGATAATTAGCATCACTCGTAGGTACCATGACAGTTATGGATTTTGGAGTTAGAAGGCTACTATGATCTAATAATGTAGAGGGCAAAATTAAGCCCTGTTTAAAAAGGAGTTAGGTATGCAAATTTGGGGTGCTGCCACAAGCTTGAACAGATGTTTGAAAGTTTAGCTGAGTGTGTTTATTCATTCTAAATATGTTTACATAATGTATTGTAAGCTATTTTCTCAAGCCCATTTGCATGGAAATGTATGTGTGGCCCTGATTCTGCCATCTTTAATCATGTAAAACTGCCACTGGCTTCTGGTGGATTTATGCACGAGTCAGTTGTGGCAGAATCCAGCCCATGGAGAGGGTCGTGCAGTCAGTGAAGCAAATGTGCCCATTACGTCGGCGTGTTTTGTGAAACAGCAGCACCTGTAGGCAAAGCCTGGCAGGGACTTCACACATCCGGAGGGGAGATTTATATAAAGAGCTCTGAATTAGAGAAATTTAATTATTAATTAACGCACACTTGAGTTGTTTCAGGTAATTAATATCATGCTATTTTTTTTTCTAAATCTATTTCTCATGCTGAACTTCTTCCTCAGTGTCCTTTCCCTATTCACACCCACATGCATAACTCCCACGTGTCTTCATTAATGACTTCACTCGTGGAAAACAAACACTGAAGTAGAGAAGGTGTAAATACTTAGATGGTTATCTTCTTCATACTACACACAGAGCACTGACAGCAAAGCAATTAAGGCACGTTTTAGTAAATTTCTCTGCAAATTTCAACTGTTAGTCTGGGAGGTTAAAGCTTTCGTATCTCCACATTCATTTGTTTAAAGGCTGGATAATCTATACTCCTCAGTAATGATTTTTAGTTATTGTAGGTTTTAGAACAATTTTACAAATTAAAAAAAATTGACAAATTCATTTACTCAAAAAAACTATTTAGTACCTCCTGTGGCTGGATATGTTCCCCCCAGACTTCAGGAATTCATTGGTGATTGAGCTAGAGAAATGAAAAGTCTGCCTTCATGAAGATTGTAATCTTTTCAAGAAGAGCACAAAGACATTAAGCAAATTAAGATCAGGAAACTATGATGATAAATTATGATGATAAATAATACAGATGAAATTGAAAAGAATCGCTGGAAAGACTCACTTTGGATTGAGGCATCAATGTAATCTTTTTTTTTTTTTTTTTTTTAAGTTTATTTATTTTGAGAGAGCAAACGAGCTTGGAAGGGGCAGAGAGAGAGAGAGAATCCCAAGCAGGCTCTACACTGGCAGTGCAAAGCTCAAACTCAGCAAATCGTGAGATCCTGACCTGAGCCGAAATCATGAGTCAGTGCTCAACTGATTCAGCCACCTGTAATCTTTGAGTTGGAGAATCTAAGCTGACACCTGAAAGATAAATTTAGATTTTGACATATGGCGAATAGATCCATTTTTCCAGGCAGATAGAACAACATATGTAAAAGTATTAGATGAGAAAATGCTGGTAGTATTCAAGGAACTAAGGAAGCTAATGTTAATTCTAAGTTCACAGGAATGGCCAGAACAGTTACCAATGGATTAATAATCACAAGTCTGATATGTGTTCTCACGATCCTGTACCAGAGTCTGACTTTTACCTGAAGGCAATGGAAACACACTAAGAAGCTGTTAAATAGAAATCTGCACAATTATGTATTCATTTTCAACAAATATACGTGGCTGATGTGTTGAAAATCAATCTGTGTTTTATAGGAATAAAAGGTAAATATTGCTATCGTGATGATTACTTAAGCCAGTATGGTAGCAAATTGCCATGAAATACAGTAAATTGATTTCAGAAAAATATTGAAGTGAACATGAGCAGAATACAGTAATGTAACGGATAGGATACAAAACTCAGGAGAGTTTATATCACCAGCCAATATATTGGTTTGAGCAACGTGGAAAATAGAGTCCTCATTTAGTGAGAAGACACAATGGAAATAAAGAGATCAAACATAAGCATGGTTTGAGAAGTCTGTGCTGACATATTGAAGCAAATATATTAAAGAGAAACTGGATATGCAGGTCAGGAGCATAGAAAGACTGACTAATTGGAGATGTGAGACTTATAAAATCATTAGCACATAGAAAGTGATTGAAAAGTCACCTGCAGGGAAAGAAGAGAGAAGAGTACAGCTGTTTAAGACTGAATATTTGTTTCCCCTTCAAATTCATATGTTGAAGCTTTAACCCTCAATGGGAGGATATTTGGAGATGGGGCTTTGGGGGTTAATTAGGTTTAGCTGAGGTCATGAGGGTGGGATCCTTGTGATGTGATGGGATTAATGCCCTTATTAGAAGAGACAGGAGAGCTAGCCCAGTGTAAGTCCCATTAGCCCGTATCTTTTGTATTATGCACCTACCTTTTATTATCAGACTATCTTGTTAAATTTGCCTTTCACTTCAATTACCACATTACTATTTAGTATGGTGAAGTTTATTCCTTTTCCAAAATATCAAAATTCAGGGGTTTTCTTCATTCTCTCTGACAATTATTTTTTCCTAATGAAGATTTGGGTAGGTTTGTGTGATGCCGGTCATCTCCCCAAGTTGCCCTTTTTTGTAAGCATTTTATGTTGATGTACTTTGGTTTCTTCCTCATCTTTTTCTCTATCGTACTTCAGTTTTCCCTCCCCTGTATTTGTGTCCTCCTTCGCTTCATTTGAAACCCATATCCTCAGAAGGTAAATTTTATCCTTCTTTAAAATTCGTATAACATGTCCATTGGTACATCTTGTTAGTAACAATACACACAAGGGCACTTAATAAGCAACTTTTGGTTGAGACTTATGCTGTGGAACAGCAATACAGAGAAAAAGGCATTTAACTAAAGGAAGATAAAAGTAGGGAAGAGTAATAAAAAAAATGTTTGTATCTAATTAAGAATGTGGAGCGTTCATATGTCTTATCTGGAATTTAAAACTTTGCATCATAGGACCTATACCTTTTTTAAGATGTAAAGAAAACAGTGAGGCTTAATGAAAAGAAATAGATTATTTAGAATAAGAGACACACAGGGCTGGAAGAATGTGTACCTCATTCACTGTTATCCTTAGGAAATAACAAATTTATGCCAATGCAAAAAAGATAACAGTATTTTTAGATAGTTGGATTTTTAATAATTCTTATAGATCCACATTAACCAAGAATTCACAGATTTATTAAGATGCCAATTCTTCTCACAACTGCTGCCAACCGTGTTTTTTTTTGTTTTTTTTTGTTTTTTTTTTTTAACAATGGCTCCTTTGAATGCTTTTGAAAGGAATATTCTTAGAGGGTCTTTATTTAGAAATATATATTTGACATGATAACAAAGTTTCCTTATATATCTAGTTAAGTGTAGAAGTATTGAGTTTTATCAAGATGACTTTCTTGTATTATTTGAAATAAACATACAAATTTTTTCTTTGCCCAGATATTGTATACATATATTCTACTTTCAAACCTGAATATGTAAAACAACAGATAATGTCTTTGTTTCTATTTAAAAAGAAGAAGAAGAAGAAGAAGAAGAAGAAGAAGAAGAAGAGAAGAAGAAGAAACACAACAAACCAAAATCCAAAACCAAAAAAGCGAAACAAAACCAAAAAACAAAACATACGTGTTAGATGAGAGTAGAATCAAGTTGTACACAGTGATCTAGTCATTCTGGGACCTTCACCCACATCTCAATACCCTTCTCTCTAATAATCAGGACTTTGGTTCCTAATGTTCTCTCAAATTTTGTTTCAGTTATGGTTATTTTATATTTTACTCAAGACCACTGTGTGTGCATGCATGTGCACACATATGTATACATATTATCATGCTGTATCCTGGCCCATGCTTATTTCTTTTAAAACCCTTATTTCCTTTTCTAATGTTTATGGAGAATAACTATTATGAATTACTTTGCAATCTAGGGTATGAGTGGGCAGCAGACTGATTAAACTTTTGGATCACATACTCATTCCAAATTAATCAGATTTTTTTGAAGATGACTAAGCATTTAAGTATTACTGATCTCTCACAACATGTGTGAGATATATATATCAAAATATATTTGATTAACTTAAATACAATTGATTTGGGACTCTAATTACATCTGCACAATCTCTTCCACTCTGCCGTATCCTAAGGGCTAGAAGCAAGTTCCAGATTCTTCCCACACTTAAATGGAGGATGATACAAAGTGTGAACCTTAGAAACAGGGACAATGGGCCATCTGAGAATCCTGGTTCTGAGTGGGTGGTAAGAACATAGGGTAATCGGTGGAGTTTCTACCTGGGGCAGCTATCATTCCCCACTTTGCCCCAAGCTTGGTCAGTACAGGAGCTCTCTCTCCCAGGTTGGGGCAGGCCACCATAAAGGAGTAACTTTGCCATCAGATGGCAGTTACTTGATTTGGAACAGAGCATGTGAAACCTCTTGTCTATAGGCATTGGCAGGAAGAGAAACAATGTCAGTTTGGAGATGTGGGGAGGGAAAAGCCAGTATCTCAGTGAATCTGAGAGTATAGACTTGGCAAGGCAAGCAGTAATCCCGTAGACTGGGCAGAAATCTAACAGGAAGAGCCAGATGAGTCAGCTATGGAAGATTGTGATAAGCTCACTACATATACTTGTTGACTGCAAACTGCTTGCACTTGTGGAGAAAACACTGGCCCACCATGTACGTGTCCCAGGTTGATTTTAAGAATGTGCATACATGCAAGGGAAAGTGAGAGCAGCCAGAAGAAAGTAAAACTGGACAGATCTGAAAGCCACCTGGTCTTTGAACATACTTCCCAAACCCCACTTCATCAGCGGTAGGGAGGAGGGATGGGAGAATGACTGGCTCAGATGTTTGAGCACAGACTGATGACAGCCTAAGCAGACAGAGGGGAGACTCCAGGAAGCCACGATTAAAGTAATAGGAAGAGTTTTTCGAAACCTGATGAGTGGAATAAGTGGTTACACACTAAGGAGAGACACATTTCACTGGTTTACTCCAGGCAAGTTACCTAATAAACAAGTACTCAGCTTATCAAATAAGCGGCAATGGCAACAACAATTAAGAAGGAAAAAGGAGTATAAAATTATGCTCATAAAGGACTTAAAGTGCCCAGTTTTCTACCAAGAATTACAAAGTGAATGCTTCAAAACATGTTTTAAAGTTATAACATGTGGTGGAGTTAACGTTTGTGATAATTTTTCAAGAGATTTGTGGAATGGGGGTAGGACAGAAGTAAGGAGAGAGTAACGGAACCCTTTCCCCAGGGATTCTTCTATTAAGTATCATATAAAGTTGGGGTAAGGGGGTGGCTCGGTCAGTTGAGGGTCCAACTTCGGCTTAGGTCATGATCTCATGGTTGGTGGGTTCAAGCCCCGTGTTGGGCTCTGTGCTGACCGCTCTGAGCCTGGAGCCTGCTTCAGATTCTGTGTCTCCCTCTCTCTCTGTCCCTCCCCTGCTCATGTTCTGTCTCTCACAAAAATAAATAAAAATAATTTTTTTTAAAAAAAGAATCATATAAATTAGAAACTGTAAAGCACAGGGCATTCAGTCCATTCACCAAAAGCATAAAGATGAAAAAAATCTTAGAGTAAAATAACGTAAAGAATATTTATATAAATAAAATTTATATAAATCAATAATTAAAGCAATAATTGATTAAATTCCAATATTCCAATATAAAATCTTCCATATTCATCATTTAAAAACAAAAAATTATGATTATATGAGACAACAATTATAAATACAAGGATGGGGTATCATGCATACATCTATCAACATACAAGCCTGCATACATATGTACATACATATATACATACATGCATGTAAGTGCTATAATAGCATGCTTAGTATTGATTAGATGTTTAGCATGATTAGCATGTATGACTAAAATCATTAAATAAAACATGGTGATACATGGTATTAACAAAGGCACACCTCTATTGTTGACTGTTGACTCCCAAATTATCACCAACCGAAAACATTGATGGGGTAAAGTTAAGTCCATTAGACTTACTAAAATATGGAGAAAAACCATTTTGACATGGTCTCAGTAGAGTCTCCAAATGAAAAAATTATTGAAAAGTTATTTATTATAGGATATTAGGACCTGTGTTAGGTTATTTTAAGGCAAGTCTTGGAAGCCAGGGAGTTTATTGGGATTAGACTGTGTTTATAACGTATCATCTTTGGACTGAGACAAGTCTTTCAGTCTTAAAGAGCAAGATGTCTTAGGTGAATCAGTCTTCTAAGCTTAGTATTTCTTAGAGTAAGAAGGCTCTGTTTTTATCCGTAAACTTTATGCAGTTTGACATAAGGACATGAATGTATGGATGGTACCAATAGTGTATAATAAAGGAGGGTTAATATTATTGCTCACTATAAAGAAGCTAATAGGTATTATTAAATTTTTTATCCAACCAACAGAGGTTACATATTTCATTGAAACTAAAAAATTCATCTTAATGTTGTTCAGAGGAAAATACATGTAATTTTTTAATTCTACACATATTATTGGACTACAGTGCATGGTTAACTAAAAATATAAACATGGATTTGCAAAACACTGAAAACTAAAGCAAATCAACCTGCTGATGAATAAATATAAAGAGCCCCCATAAATAATAACTCTTTGATTAAGAGGGAATTAATACTAATTTAAAAGAGGGAAAAACAATAAATATACTGCAAATAGAAACCTGTGAGCTCTTAGTTCACAAAAACATGCATATACTTAAATCAACATTTTAGAAAACAAATTCAGAATAGTTCCTTCTTCTATGTGCTTTTAGGAAAGAGTAGAAAGAATAATATGAGGGTGTTGGATTAAAATTACTTAAATAATAAAAAAGATATAAAGTAACTTCAGAAGCATTATAAGTTACACATTACCTGTCTCTCTATCATCTATCTATCCATCACTGTTTGTATATTTCCCCAATATTAGTATTTCTAGCCAACTCAGCATTATGTTATTATAATGTAAACAATGAAATGTAGAGAGGATCTATAAAGCATTTTAAAAGTCCATTGGCTTAATTAGACTTGTGCTACCTATTTAGTATTCTGGAACCAATTCCTGTGTGGGTGTGTGTGTGGGGGGGGTGATAACCCCATCCATCTAACAAGCAGGTCTCTGGACACTGGCTGGATGTCCTACAGTTTAGCTCAATTCTGCCACCATCTGCCAGAGCATCAGATTCCATTGGTTAAAAGGTCAGTCCCTCAAGTCTGCTCCCTTCTCCCCCTTCAGAGGCCAGCCTCAAGCTCAGGTTGTTGCCTGCACTTGTGACCCACTGACTATAAACTAGAGGTTCTCGTGAACCCCTCAAGGGGGGTTGATTAATGTGCTAGAGTAGCTCACAGAATTTAGAGAAACATTTATTTACTAGATTACCAGTTTATTACAAAGAGTATAACTCAGGAACAGCCAGAGGGAAGAGAGGCACAGAGCAGTGCACGGGGAAAGGGTATGGAGGTTCCATATTCTGTTTCCTAAACCTCCACGTGTTCACCAACTCTGGAGTTTCCTGAGCCTGGTCGTTTCGGGTTTTCACGGAGGCTTAATTATAAAGGCAAGATTGACTAAATCACTAGCGTTTGGCAGTTGATTCAAACTCCAGTCCAGCTCTCCTACCCAGGGGTCTGGAGGGTGGGACTCCAATGCTTTCTCAGCTGCCATCCTGAATTGGAGTCAGCAAATCAGCTCGTTAACATAACAAAAGAAACCTTTATGGTTCCCCTCAGGAAATTAAAAAGGTTTTAGGAACTCTGCCAGGCACAGTAGACAAAGACCACATATATTTTATATATTTAGACCAAATATGTTATATAAAATAAGGTATATATTATACATACAATATATACATACATATATGTAATTTATTTCTAATTATAAATCACAATATCACACTACCCTCTTTTGCTCACAGGATAAGAAATAGTTTCTTTAGTAAGCCTTTTTTTTTTTCACATTTATTTTTGAGAGACAGAGCATGATCAGGGAAGGCACAGAGAGAGAGACGGAGAGACAGAATTTGAAACAAGCTCCAGGCTCTGAGCTGTTAGCACAGAGCCCGATGTGGGGCTTGAACCCACAGACTGCGAGATCATGACCTGAGCCGAAGTCGGATGCTTAACCGACTGAGCCACCCAGGCACCCCTTAGTAAGTCTTTTAAAATAAGGAAGGGCATATGGTTAAATCATAATATGAACCCATCTCTGGAATGTTCTTTTAATGTTTATTTAGAGAGAGAGAAAGAGTGTGAGTAGTGGAGGGGCAGAGAGAGGGGTAGAGGGAGCAGCAGAGTCCCCTCTTACCCCATGCAAGGCTCATCTCCCAACCTTGAGATCATGACCCGAGGCAAAATCAGGAGTGGGATGCTTAACTGACTAATCCATCCAGGCACCCATTTCAGTGTTCAAGGACACTGAAATGAGAATGCTATTCAATATTTTATTTCAAACAATTAAGTGAAACAATTGTTTTGAATAATAGCATTATATTGCATTTTAAGTAAACGGCAAGTATAATAGTAACTTATTTTATGAGACTATAATCCTATTCCCAAATGGATGTATTAAGCTGAGGACAAGTCAACTATCCTAGTTAAGAAGAAAGCTGATTTCCTCATTGAGGTGTCCAAAAAATATTAATGCTTTCAGCATGAAATTAGTTAAGTGGTAATAATTGAGAATAACTATATCTACTATTAATTTAGAAAGAGAATATAAATATATATTTTGCATATCGAACTCTTGAATTAACACAAGCAGGTATCATGTATATCTACTACAGGGCCCTTTTATGTTCACTTCAGATGGCATTGGATTATATTACAATGGGCATCATCTAACAATAATCCGCAGGCTTCTCTGGGCTTTCTTATTTCCCAGAGATCAAATGGAACCAAGCACTGGTAAGCAGATAGTTGAGGAGGTGGAAATTACAAGAGAACAGAAAGTCAAAAGATACTGTTGATTCAAATAGACTCAATGCAATTTATGCCTGTTCTTTTTGAGTGAAGAGTTTATAGAAATGACTTGAATTAGTCTGTTACCCTTGGCAGCTGCTAAACTCCCCGTTGCTCAGATAAGGGATATTCATGTTAATTTCAATTACCCTCAGTGATTTAAGGCAACTACATTCTCCTTTTGCTGTCAATAATTTTTGAAAAATCGTTAATGCTGAAGAAGAATGGGTACTGTTTAGACACCTTTAGGATTTAGTTTAACAAGGAACACAGAAAAGCATAAAAATGGAAAAGAACAAAGATGGGTTGAATTCTAGGGGGGAAATATAAAGGAAAAAGTGTTGAAAAGGCAATATATGAAAGATTACCATGTGAAGTGAGTTTAAACAAGAAGAAAGAATGCACAGTATACTTTCATATTTTTTAGCTTTAATATAATACAATAAAATAAAATTTGCATTTTCAAGATGAAGCTTCTTTAAATGGTCAAAATCTGAAGTCTGATATCTTATTTTTTACACATTCTTTGTTCTTCAGTTCCCACTCTTCATTTTTAAAAAATGACATTTAAAAAAATAAAATGAATTGCCACACTTTGTGAATTCATAAGTGTATTCTTACTGAAGGTGGTGCTGTTGGAGTAGATCAACTCTGGCTAATCCCAATAAAATGTTTGGCATATTAGCCCAAAATGCATGTAGGAAAATTTTGCTCTGGGCCCTTTCACAATTCATCTTTGGTATTTACTCTCTGGGTTTTACAGAACAATTTTATAACATCATAGGAGCATTGTTCTTTTTTCCCCAAGGTAGTGGAGTTCAGGGACATGCCATAAACTATAGGTTCTCTGGTTTTGGATTGTATTAACTTAAAAAAAAATATTTTTCACATATATTTATTTTTGAGAGACAGAGGGACAGAGCATGAGCAGAGGATGGGCAGAGAGAGAAGGAGACACAGAAACTGAAGTAGATTCCAGGCTCTGAGCTGTCAGCACAGAGCCCAATGTGATGCTCCAACCCACAAACACTGCAATCATGACCAGAGCCAAAGTCAGACACTTAACCAAGCCACCCACGTGCCCCAGATTTTATCAACTTTAAATAGGAACCTTGTTATACATAAGGTTTTCAAATTTTTATTGTGATCATCAAAGATACCAAATATTTACCAACTTAATTTTTTAAAGGACATGTATTTTTGAAAATTCAAAATGTTAAGTGAAAGGAATAAAATGGAAATTATGATTTTTAAACTTAATTTTTTTTTGAATGCACACAAAAATTTAGGAAAGATAAACTTACAAACTTAAAACTAAGGATGACGGTTCTTTAAATTGAATGACACTTGACCTTAATTGGAGTTAGAATTGCCTGATAAAATATGGAAATTCAGTTAAATCTGGATTTGTGTTCAACATTTGGGACATACTTATACGAAATGAAAAAAAGTTGTCTGAAATTTAAAATTATCTGGTCATCATCTTCTACTTTTTACCAAATCTGACAAACTCTAACTGGACTAAAATTTAATCATGTACCTACCAAACTTTATTTGAGTTAAGCATTTGAAAATGATGATAGAAAACAAAGCAGAACTGGGCATACATGCAGTCAACAAACTTGTAAATGATTGACACTTTTTCTAAAATGGTACCCTGTTGGGGCGCCTGGGTGGCTTAGTCGGTTAAGCGTCCGACTTCCGCTTAGGTCATGATCTCACGGCTCGTGGGTTCGAGCCCCGCGTCGGGCTCTGTGCTGACTGCCAGCTCAGAGCCTGGAGCCTGTTTCAGAGTCTGTGTCTCCCTCTCTCTCTGACCCTCCCCTGCTCACGCTGTCTCTCTCTCTCTCTCTCCGAGAAATAAATAAAAACATTAAAAAAAAATAAATAAAATGGTACCCTGTTTTTCCAAACTTCTCTCTTTATATACATTTTAAAGTTGCTTTTCATATAATTAAAGGGATAACAGTTTCTAGGACAATAAGCTGAAGGATGGTTAGAAATAAGGATTTAGTAACATGACCTGATACAAAGCAATTATATAAATCTATTTTCAAATTTATTTTAAGAATAAAAATAATTAAAAAATGAATTTTGAAAACTAATGATAAAGAATGATTTGCCATTTCAGAATTAAAATACTCCAGCCCTGATTTATAGAATGGCATGATAAATCCAGAATTAGACTCATGGATTCAGTGTAACTTTATGGTAAAGCTGGAACTTTAAATAAATTGAGAAATTCTGAATGAATTAATGGCTTACAATTAATTTAATATTTGTTTTTAAACAATAATAATCACACACACAAGTTAAAATCTCACCTCTGTATAAAAAAATAATAAATTCTATGAAACAAATGCTTAAATGTTCAAACAGTAAGAGAATATGTCAAATATGGAATTTTAAATCAGCTGATATATGACAGATTAAGAAATCTTTTAAAGTAGGCTAACAAATTGTAAAAATACTTTTGTAATTTTTGTATGACAGAAAAAAATTACGTATACAGATTTAAAAACATAAAATGGAAATTTATTTCTCTTTCATATGAAAGAAGTATAAAATTGGGCTATCTAGGACACATAGTGTAGCTTTTAATGGTGGGGCCAAGGCTGTTTCCCTATAGATATGCTGCTGTTCTGCCCTGCTCCATGTGTGGCTTTGACCTCCAATACCACTTGAATGACACAGGCACCAGCCTTCATATTGCAATAACGTTAACGTATAGTGTTACATTTGTTTCAGAATATAGTGATTCACCAATTTTATAAGTGCTCGTCATAAATGTACTCTTAATTGCTTTCACATATTTCACCCACCTCCCCTCTGGAAACCTTGAGTTTGTTTTCTATAGTTAAGAGTCTGATTTTTAGCTCATCTCTTTTCAATTTTATTTTTGTGCGTGGTGTAAAAAAATGGTCCAGTTTCACTTTTTTTGCATGTAGCTATCCAGTTTTCCAAACACCATTTGTTGAAGAGACTGTCTTTTCCCATTGCATATTATTGCCTCCTGTTTGAAGATTAATTGATCATATAATTATGGGTTTATCTCCTGGTTCTCTATTCTGTTGCATTGACCTGTGTCCATTTTTGTGCCAATACAATACTGCTTTCATTACTACAGATTTGTAGTATATCTTGAAATCTAGGGTTTTGATATCTCCAGTTTTGTTTTTCTTTTTCAAGATTCCTTTGGCTATTCTGGGTCTTTTGTGGTTATACATAAATTTTAGGATTATTCTAGTACTGTGAAAAATGCTCTTGGTACTTTGGTAGGGGTTGCATTAACTCTGTAGATTGCTTTGGGTACTATGGGCATTATGACAATATTTGTTCTTCCAGTCAATCACCATAAAATATGTTTTCATTTGTATCATTTTCAATGCCTTCCATTGGTGGGTTATAGTTTTCAAAGTAAAAATCTTTCACTTCCTTGGTTAAATTTGTTCCTAGGTATTTTATTCATTTTTTGTGTAATTGTGAATAGGATTGTTTTCTTAATTTCTCTTTCTGCTGCTTAATTATTAGTGTATAGAAATGCAATGGATTTCTGTATATATATTTTGTATCTTGTGACCTTAGTGAATTTATTTACCTTTTCTAGTATTTTTTGGTCGAGTCTTTTGAGCTTTCTCTATATAGTATCGTATCACCTGCAAATAAAAAGTTTTACTGCTTCTTTACCAATTAGGATGTCTTTCATTATTCCTTTTTCTTGTCGGATTGCTATGGCCAGGACTTCAGTACTATGTTGAATCAGAGTGGTGAGAGTAGACCCTCTTGTCTTGTACCTGATCTTAGGGGAAAGCTGTCAGTTTTTCACCATTGAGTATGATGTTAACTGTGGGTTTTTCATCTACGGTTTTTCTCATGTTGAGGTATGGTCCCTCTAAACCTACTTTGTTGAGGACTTTTATCAAGAATCGATGTTGTACTTTGTCAAATGCTTTTTCTGCACCTGTTGAAATGATTATATGGTTTTTATCCTTCCTCTTGTTGATGTGATGTATCACGTTGATTGATTTGCAAATATGGAATCACTCTTGCATTCTGGGAATGCATTTTTTTGATGTATTGTTTGATTCAATTTGCTAATATTTTGTTGAGGATTTTTGCATTCATAGTCATCAGACATACTGACCTGTAGTTCTCCTGTTTTGTAGTGTCTTTATCTGATTTAGGTATCAGAGTAATGCTGGCCTCATAGAATGAATTTGGAAGATTTTTTCTTTTTTTCCCCTCTTCTAGTTTTTAGAATAGTTTGAAAAGAATAGGTACTAACCCTTCTTTAAATGTTTGGTGGAATTCAACTGTGAAGTCATCTGGTCCTGGATTTTGTTTGTTGGGAGTTTTTGTGGTTACTAATTTCATCTCCTTAATGGTAACTGGTCTGTACAAATTTTCTATTTCTTGCTGATTCAGTTTTGGGAGGTTATATGCTTCTAGACATTTATCCATCTCTTCTAGGTTGTCCAATTTGTTGGAATAAATACTTTTTATAATAGTCTATTAAAATTCTTTGTATTTTTGTGGTGTCAGTTGTTATTTCTCCTCTTTCCTTTCTAATTTTTTTGAGTTTCTTTTCCTCTTTCCTCCTCCATCTCCTCCTCTCATTCCTCCTCCTCCTCTTTCTTTTCTTCCTCTTCTTCCTTCCTTCCTTCTTTCCTCTTCCTTCTTCTTCTCCTGGTCAAAAGTTTATCAATTTTATTGATCTTTTCAAATAACTAAACCATGGTTTCATTGATCTGTTCTATTGTGCTTTTGTTTTCTTTTAGTTTCTATTTCATTTCTTTCTCTCGATCTGTATTATATCATTCCTCTACTTCTTTTGAGTTTTATTTATTCTTCTTTTTCTAGGTCCTTTAGATATGAGGTTAGGTGGTTTACTTGGGATTTTTCTTACAACCTGAAGTATGTCTATATTCCTTTAAACTTCCCTCTTAAAGTAGCTTTTGCTGTTTCTCAAAAGTTTTGGACCATTGCGTTTTCATTTTCATTCATGTCTATGTGTTTTGTTTTTTTTAAATTTCTGCTTTGCTTTCTTGTTTGAACCATTCATTGTTTAGTAGCATGTTATTTAGCCTCCATATATTTGTGTTTTTTCCACTTTTTTTCTTGTGATTCATTTCTAGTATCATATGGTTATAGTCAGAAAAGACAGATGGTATGACTTCAGTCTTTTTGAATTTGTTAAGACTTATTTTGTGGCCTTAAATGTGATCTGTTCTGGAGAATGTTCCATGTACACTTGAAAAGAATGCGTATTCTTCAGTTTTAAGATGGAATGTTCTGAGTGTATCTGTTAGAGACATCTGCTCCAATGTGTTAATACAAAGCCACTCTTTCCTTGTTAATTTTCTATTTGGATGATCTATCCTTTGATGTAAGTGTTAAAGTCCCGTATACCTACATATTACTATGTATTACTTTCTTTATATTTGTTATTTGCTGCTTTATGTATTTGGGTACTCTTGTATTAGATGCATAAATATCTATAATTTTTATATCATCTGGTTGGATTGTTCCTTTTATGCTAACATAGTGCCTTTATTTGTCTCTTATGAAAGTCTTTGTTTTAAAGTCTATTTTAGTTGATACAAGTATTGCTTGTATTGCTGGTTTTTCTTTCACTTTCATTTGCCTAGTAAATGCTTTCCTGTCCTTTCACTTTCAATTTGCATGAGTCTTTAGATCTGAAATGAGTCTCTTGTAGGCAGCATACACATGGGCGTTGCTTTTTAATCCATTTTGTCACCATATCTCTTTTGATTGGAGTATTTAGTTTTTACATTCAAAGAATTATAATAGGTATGCACTTGCTTCCATTTTGTTTTATGGTTGTTTTGTAGTTTTCCTCCATTCCTTTTTTTTCTTGCTGTCTTCTCTCATAGCTTGCTGGCTTTCTTTAGTAATATACTCTCTCCCCCTCTCCTCTCTTTTCTTTTTGCATATCTAGTACTTGTTTTGATTTGTAGTTACCATTAATTCTGTATGCAATATGCTCTGCAAATACAAGTGTATTTACGTTGATGGTCACTTAAATTTAAACCTGTCTTTACTTTCCTCCTACTCTTGTTTAGATGTATAAGGTGTTGTATTTTGCATCCTTTTATTTTGTGAATCCTTTGGTTATTATTGATATACCTAGTTTCTCTGCTCCTGTTTTGTTCTTTTCTTATTTCTGCCTATGGTCTTTACTTTCAACTCAAAGATTCCCCCTTAACATTTATTGTAGGGCTAGTTTAGTGATCATGAATTCTTTTAAATTTTGTTTGTCTGAGAAACTCTTTATCTCTCTTTCTATTCTTAAGGATAGCCTTACTGGATAGAGTATTCATGGCTGCAGGTGTTTTTCTTTCAGTTCTTTGAATATATCATGCCATTCCCTTCTGGGAATGCCTGCAAAATTTTCTGCCAAAAAATCAGTTGATAGACTTATGAGGTTTCTGTTGTATGTAACCATTTTATTTTCTCTTGCTGCTTTTAAAATTCTCTCTTTATCAGTACATTTTGCCATTTTAATGACTGTGTGTTTTGGTGTGGACCTCTGTGGATTGATTTTGCTGGGGGTCTCTGGGCCTCCTGGATCTGAATTTTTCTTTCCTTCCTTAGGCTTGGGAAGTTTTCAGCTATTATTTCTTCAGATAAATTTTATACCCCCTTTCTCTCTTATTTCTCTCTGAGATCCTTATAATGTGAATATTGTTGTTCTTGATAGTGTCACTAAGTTCCCTAAGTCTATTTTTATTTTTTATTATACTTTTTCCTCCCTCATGTTCAGCTTGATTTCATTCCATTACTCTGTTCTCCAGGTCACTGATCCATTCTTCTGCTTCCTCTAGTCTACTATTTATTCCACTATTATATTTGCAATTTAAGTTATTGAGTTCTGCATCTCTGATGAGTTCTGCTTTATGTTTTCTATCTCTTTGTTAAGGGTATCACTGAGGTCTCCACTCTTTTCTCACATCCACTGAGTGTCTTTATGACCATTACTCTAAATTCTCTATCAGGCATATTACTTATCTCCATTGTGTTTATCTCTGTTGTGGTGATTTTATCTTGTTTTTTCATTTGTGACATATTCTTCTGTTTCCTCATTTTTTCTAACTCTCTGTGTCTGTTTCTGTGTGTTAAGAAAATCAGCTACATCTCTTGCTCTTGAAAGTAGTGGCCTTATGAAGAAGTCCTGTAGTGCCCTGCAGTACAGTGTCCCTTGTCCACAAGAACCTGGTGCTGCAGGGCTATCTCCTATGTGTGTTACTTGTGCCCTACTGTTGTGGCTGAGCTTCTTTTTGTTTCAGTCCAGGTGTCTTTGATGGTTTGCTTTCCCTATTGTGGGCAGGGTTTAGTCCCTATGTTGTTAGGGGGACAGTCTGTGGCTGTCTTGAGCTTGAGTTGAGTCAGACCAGGCATTTGCCAGAGATGCAGTTGCTGCAAATTGCTGGGTGCTTTCTCTATGTTGTCCCCTGAGAAGCATTTGTTGCTGGGTGGGGCCTGTAGTCAGACCAGGCGGATGCCTCCAGCCCCCTCCTGGGCCATAGTTGGACCAGTGTGCGTGGTTATCTTACTCTCTCCCTGGGGCAGGAGGCAGTTTGGAATATTGCTGGTCCCTGTTGTGGCTGCTTGCACCCTGTCAGGTTTTTGACACCAGTTTGTATGGGTTCTGGCCAAAGACAGATGGACGGAGGCAGGTCCACCAGAGAATGAAGGGGTAAGAGACCCAGGGTAAGCATAGTTGGCACAGGTGCGCTGTAGGAGGGCGCCTGAAACCAAGGCCTGGCTGAAGGGGGTGTGTTTTCAGAACACAGGGACGGGTTGCACAGTCAGAATGTTATATAGGGAATGGTAGCACTGCGCTGGTTCCCACAGTGCACTGTGTCTAGGCTGGGGGTCAGGGAAGGGAAATGGCACCAGCCAGCTCCTTTGTTACTAGAGAAGTCTCCCGTTAGTCCTTGCCCCTCCGCACAAGCTCTGAGATTCGTAAACAGGTCATCCTCCCTTATACCCCTGGTGTTTTTCTCAATCTACTGTTTTGGTGCTGTATCTCTAAGGGGCTGTTTATTGTACCATCTCTTTAAAGGTGGAGACTCCATTTCCTATTGTTTGCCCAGCTCTCCCAGAGCCAAACCCACTGATTGTTAAAGTTCCAAGTTTGGTGAAGCTCTGCGGATTATAAGAGCTAGTAAAATTATGCCCCTCTGATATTCTGTGGATTCCTAGTGCCTAAGGTGCTTGGTGTGAGGTCTGGTCCTTTCCTTTTCCATGCTCAGGTGTCTTTCCCTTCTGTAGACAGTCCCACAGGTCCATTCGACTTCTGACCATATCTCAGCCCTTCCTACCCTCTTGGATGTGGCCTCGTCTCTACATTTAACTGCAGAGAGTCGTTCTGCCAGTCTTTGGATTGTTTTCTGGGTCATTTACAATGATGTGGGTGTTATCTATTTGGATCAGTGAGACAAGGTGAGCTTAGGGTCTTCCTACTCTGCCATCTTCCCTGAAAGTCAATATATATAGATCTATTTTTTTTAAGAAAGTAACTAATAAAATTATGAAAAAGGCAAAGGACATGAAAAACAAAGAAATAAAGAAAAATAATTTTGAAAGGTACAATATGCTCAGCCTCTTTTATAGTAACATAAATGCAAAAAAATGACTTTTGTTTTACTTAAATATGAGGAAAGTTATCAAATGTTGGAAGAGCCCAAACGATGGGGGATACATTCTATTAATGTGTTGACTAGATAATGTATACAATCTATTTTGAAGAAGTATCTGACAATAAAAACAATTTAGATATATGACATTCAACTCATAAATACCTTATATTGAAATATATACTAATAATAATGAAGCAATATACTAACATATGAATATAATATTCATTGCAGAGTTTTTATACTAAATATTGAATACAGGTTATATTAACCTTATTAAATAATTTGTGACATATTTTTATAATGGTATTACATGTAGACTGTATAAAAATGAAAGAACTAGGGAAATCTGGGTGGCTTAGTCAGTTAAGCATCCAATTTCAGCTCAGGTCGTGACCTTGCAGTTCATGAGTTCAAGCCCCACGTCAGGCTCTGTGCTCACAGCTCAAAATCTAAAGCCTGCTTTGTATTCTGAGTCTCCCTCTCTCTCTGTGAAGAAATAAAGCAGATTCCCTACTTGTGATCTTTTTCTCTCAAAAATAAATAAACATTAAATTTTTTTACATGAGATAACTAAATGTATTGACATAAAAAGCAATTGGTATTCATCATGAGAGTAGGTACCACATGGTTATGTATGACAATCCAATTTACTAAAAAAATAATAATAATAATAACAAAGTATAATCAGACACAGATAGATAGAATATGAGGAGCATAATAGTATATATACCAAAATCAGGTTGTTCTATTAGGTTGGTACAGACCTAGCAACAAGTCAAAGGAATTACATAGAATGATTTTATAAGTAGAGTAATACCATTTCCCAATTCTTTTCAAGTTCCTCAAAATGGAGAGCTCAACGTTTGGTGATAAATGTCTTTGGGAAGAAAAGAGGAAAGAAACCATATGTTTGTAGTTTTTAATAATTTCAGGCTGATAGTGGGGTCAATTTAAGCCTTTAATTATCTCTCTGCCAGTTAATTCATATCTTTTTTGAATAATAATTAAATAGTTCTGTGTTCTGTGATTTCCCTTATTCCTGTATCATTAGTCATAGCATTCTGACCATGGCCTTCTTGAAGGCCATATTTTTATTATTTTGTTCAAATGCCAAGTAATACATTTGGCTGGAATATTCTTTTGCCTTAGCGTGCTAATGCTATTTTTGGGTATGTGTTTGTCATCTACTCATTTACCTTGTGGTATGTGTCGGGGGAAGCTATTGCACCTTGATCTCCCTTTGGTCCTTCTTCCTCTGATACTGTGAAGGATAGAAAAAAAACTCATGTTCCAATAAAAGAGTCATTGGTTTTGTTTCTTAGAATGAACTGTCCACTTGAGTGCCCTCTATTCTTTTTGGTTAACTAGAGATCTGCAGCCTCAAAGGATGCTTTCCTGATTTCAGCAGTCATTCAGAAAATGCATTAATTTTCAGAATTATACTGAAGTCTGTTAGTTTTCGTTACTTTACAACCCTTCTGAGCAAGTTATTTTGTGAATATTGATTGTTTATAAGTTTATAGATAGACAAAAGACCCACAATAGGTAACAATAGTTAACATAATATTGAGAGAAAATGAAGTTGGAAGACTGATGTTATTGAACGTGTAAACTTACTAAGAAGTTATAGTAACAAGTCATTGTGGCATTGGTGAAAGAACAGACAAATAGGTCAGTGGAACAGAATAGATAGCCCAGAGCTAGACCCACACAAATACAGTCAACTGATCTTTGACAAAGGGGCAGAGGCAGCAAAATGAAGCAAAATGGCCTCTTCAACTAATGGTGCTGGAACCGTTGGACATCCACAAGTAAGAATGAATCGAGACACAGACCTTGACTGTGTTACAAAAATCAACATGGATCACAGACCTAAATGTCAAATGTAAAATTATAAAATTCCTAGAAGACAGCATAAGAGAAAATTAGCCGACCTTGAATATGATGATGACTCTAGATCCAACATCACAGGCATGGTCCATGATAAAAATAGATGAGCTAGACCTCATTAAAATTGAAAACTTCTGTCAAGAAGCACTATCAAGAGAATCAGAAGACAAGCCACAGAGAAGGGGGACTTATTTATAAAAGATATATATAAATATACATATAAAGGACTGGCATCCAAAATAAAAGAATACTTAACAATAAGAAACAAAGAACTCAGTTAAAAAAAATGGGCCAAAAACCTTGAGATGCCTCACCCGAGATGGTATATAGATGGCAAATAAACATGAGAAGATCCTCCGTATATGTCATTGGGGAAATGCAATTTAAAACAACAATGAGATACTACTGCACATCTATTAAAATGGGCCACATCCCAAACACTGACCACACCAAATGGTCAAGGATGTAGACCAATGAAAACTTTCATATATTTCTGATGGGAATGCAAAGTATCCCAGGCATTTTTGGAAGACAATTTGTCGTTTTCTTACAAATCTAAACATATTCTTACTTTATGATTCTGTAGTTGTGTTCCTTAGTACTTATCCAAGTAATTAAAATCTTAAGTTTACACAGAAACCTTCAATGGTTAGTTATAACAGCGTTATTCAAATACCAAAACTTGAGAGCAATCAAGATGTCCTTCAGTAGGTGATTGGATAAATAAACTATAGTCCATCCAGACCGTGGAATATTATATAGTGTTAAAGGAAATAAGCTATCAAGACTTGAAAAAGAAAATGGAAGAATCTTAAAGGCATAATACAAAATGAAAGAAGCCAATCTGAAAAAGCTACATACTGTATATATCCAACTATATGACATTTGGAAATAAAAAAAATACTATAGAGACATGAGACACTAACAAGATTAATGGTTGTCAGGACTTAAGAGGATTTCTAGGATACTGATGCTACTCTGTATGATACTACAATGGTAGACACAGATACATTTGTCCATCCAAACCTATAGATTTTACAACACCAAGAGTGAACCTGAATATAAGTTTTGGACCTTGGGTGTTGGCAATGTGTCTGTGTAGATTCACAAAGTGTAACAAAAGTATCACTCTGGTGTGGGATGTTGATAAGGAGGCTGCGTGTAGGTGAGGGCAGAAAGTATATGGGAAATCTCTGCACCTTCCCTTCAATTTTACTGTGAACCTAAAATTGCTCAAAAACTGTCTTTAAAAAATACATTAGCTCTGGGTAAATTTGGGAAAAAAAAATCCCAGGCATCTAGAAACATGTAAGATAGGAGTTTGTGTTAAACTTTAGTTATTGTGGCCAGGAAAGTTAGGGGAAAAAAAAGCACCTGAATTTTGGGTATAGCTCAGGAGAAAGAATACTTATAATGTTAAATACTCTTCTAGGAAGAAGAAATGCAAAACACCAAGGCCCTAAGGTAGTGACTTTCAACTAGAAGCTACTCTGACTCAAGTAACACTTGTCTGCTATTTGGCAGTGTCTGGATATAAATTTTGGTTGTCACAACTTGGGACAGGGCTTTCTTCCGACATCTAGTGAGTAGAGGCCAGTGGTATACAGAACAGTCCCCTATAATAAAGAATTTTCCAGCCAAAATATCATGTCAGTAGTGGTGATATTGAGAAATCCTGCTTTTGGATGACAGTGTGCCTGCCCTTTCCAAACACAGCAAGGAGACTGATGGGGCTAGATCAGAGTGAGAGGTGGAAGGCCCAGCTGCAGAATATGGGAAGTGACGTTGGAGGGGAGAGAGAGCATCCTCTCTGAGAGCAGGGCAAACCTGAAGGGCAGTGCCATGAGCCTACATGTGGTTGACCAGAATCCATAATGCTGGAGAAGAATACTGTGCTATGACAGATGACGAGGAAGATGCAGGCGGCCTATGTAAGAGACTCTTTCCAGAAATCCAGGCAAGTGATGATGATGTTATGGACATCATAGCAATGGGCGAGGTGAGAGGTGGCTGAAACTTGAATACATTTGGAAGATAGAAAGAAATTCTTATCATATTAAATTTGGGTAGAGAGACAGAGACAGAAAAGGAGAGAGAGCGAGAGAGAGAGTGTGTGCTTGAGATAGGGAGAGAAAGTACAGCAACAGCAAAAGTAAATTGACCAAGGAAGTCCTGACTGTCAGAAGCTCAGTTCTCTGTATTCGTTTTGAAATCAATTCTATTTTCATATCTGTATATATTAATTCCTATCATCATGCATGTGTTTCACAAGTTTGAAAACATCTAAGAAAGAAACTTGAGGGCCGAATTTGTATGTTATAAATGCAACACTTGAAGAAATTGGAGAGATGTAAATAGAGGAGTTAGAAACCACAGAAGAAAGCAGATAGCAGCTTCCTGATTTTATGACATGCTACTTGGAAAAAGTACTAAAATTATTCAGAAGTGTCCTACAAGACACCTAAGAACATTGTGAAGAATTTATAAGATGGCAGATTTAAATTCAAAATACTGAAGAAGAAAAGAAAAGATGATGATGACAAGTACCTTAAAAACAAAGGAATTACCAGTTAGTGAGATTTTTGTGTGCTATGAGTTTATGCTAAGTGTGAATGATTGTCTCTCAGAAAAATTCTTGGATTGGAAGAGATAGGAGATCCTTAACATCCTATTCACCCTGAGTATGAAGTAGAAAATACCTTTTACTGCCATTCACTATTATGTTGCTGAGTCTTACTATTAATACTATATACGAATATACCACACTCAGGTCCTTGGCTGTCAGTGAATGTGAAAAATATGCCAAATTATATTCAACAATATTTATTTACAGTGGAATTTCCTGCATGTTAGTATGAGTTCTAGTTTTATGAAATGACTGTGGTTCACTTAAACTAAGCAACATTAAACTATCTTTTCTTTATTCTTAGTGAATTAACATGGGCCATTTTTTCCTGGAAATCTGCCCAAAAGAATGATAATTTTCATCCTGATATAATGACTTTTGCAGGTCTTTTCCCAGGTGCTGTTGTTAAAATAGGTGATGCCTTCTAGACTCAGAACTGTCTAAAGAAATCTATTTTGTTCGTTTTCTCTAGTCAGCACTATTTAACATTTTTGGTCAAAGATAAATATTATCTGGAGGGCATTGTACACTTTGTTCTCCATTTTAAAATGTGCAAATATGAGAAGCTAGTGTCTATTTTTTTTGCAACTATTAACTTTTTCTTGAATAGGAAAGATGATTACAGCTAAATTTCGTAACACTTGTCAGTTAGGAATTTAAGAATGCCTGAAGCAATCTGAAACTACTTGAGCTGCTTTGGGCTATTTTAGAAAATAATTTGATACATTTTTTTTGAGCATTCCAAAGGGGTATGACCCTTTTCCTTAATGGCTGTAGCTTGAATTCTTACATGAATACTTTGGTATGGAGGTTGGTATGAAATATGGAAAAATATCTGAAGAAATGAATAATTAATAATCATCAGTGTTATGATTTTTTTCTCTTAATGATAAGAGTTTGTGGTATAATTGATAGAGATTCAAAAGCTATTGCTTCCATTATTTTGAGGATGTTTATCATTATATTACTTCTTGAGAATCTTGGTCTACACTTAGTTTTTCTTCTTTAAAATCAGGACTGTAGTTGGCTGATAAGCGAAGACTTCAGGCATTTTTATCAGTTTACATTCTGGCAGGACAGACTGCTGTGACAGGTAGGAAAAAAAAAAAAGATACCCCCCTAAATGTTGATTCTCCTCACACAATTGGTTCATCATTTTGACAGACAAATCAACCCAAAAGGCAAGAAAACTATTTTTGGATGTGCTAATTTTTTTTTTTTTGACAGCACATACCATCATTGTTGTCAAAACTGGTTGGAAACACAGACACAAGCCTATTGTATACTTCTGTTTTATTTGGCACAGTCAGAAAAGTTGCTATTATATGGTAGTATATACACCTAGCTTATTCCATTACAAATGTCTCACAACACATAGGAAGCATTCACATGAAAAATAATTCTACAATTGGGAGTTCAAATTCTAACTTTTCCTTCAAATACAGAGTTTTAAACAAAAACAGTAAAGAATTGGGTTATCCAACTTATCCACTAAGCACAGAAACTTTCAGTAAACTTGAACAGGTAATTCACATCTCTGTGCCTATTTTGTCATCTGAAAAAGGGGATAGTAATAATATCCTCCTTAGGCTAGTCATGGGCAAGGAGCATACACATATCATATGTGAAAGTGCTGACAAACTGGATATGTCTACATGGATATAAGGTTATTTGCCATTATCATATTACTCTATGTAACGTCTCTCCCTTCGTTAAACCTAAACACAATCCTTCTAAGGATAAAAGAGTCTTTCTCATTGGGTCAGTTATTGGGCCCAACTTTATTGTACATAACAGAGTTAATAAGGAGATAGAGAAAGATAGAGAAACCCAACAGAACATGGTATTATCCTCGGAGCTAATTTCTATTAAAGAAAGGAGATTAAATGAGAGAACTACTTAAGTAGAATGGACGGAGAATTGGCACGTGTGTGCATGTGTGTGTGTGTTGTGTGTGTGTGTGTATATATGTGTATGAGAGAGATACTGGTAGCTTTTTTGCATCAAGAGTTAAAGATTGAATGCAACTGTCACCAGTGCGTGTGAGGGAAGTTGGGAGCAAATGACAGAGCCAGATCTAAGGTCCCATGAGGGAAGTGAGCTGTATAAGCTTGGATCCTGTCCTTAAGTAAAATTTCAAAATTTTGTGCATCCTGGATTTTTTGCATTAACTTTGATTTTTCAATAGTGCACTGAAATAACTGATTTGTGTTTATTATGGAGCTTTTTAATGCCTACTTTAATTTTGTGCCTATGATCTTGCCTCACTTGCTTCACCCTAGCCCTGTCCTGATTTGGTAACAGAGATAGAAGACGGACTTTTAGAAGTGTGTTTTTCTTTTTTAATGCGTGCAAGGAATTAAATGTCTGCTTACCATATTCTCATAGGCTTAGATAAAACTTTGTTTAAAATATTTTTGGAGAATCAGGCTGCCATTTTGTGGAATATGCTTCCATTTAAAAGTAAAATCATAAGGCAGTTTGTTTGCTCTCGTTGCTGTTTTGTGCTAATTTGTTTGTGAGAAGTTACATAAGCTTTACTAAAAACTCTAACTCAGAAATCAGGAAAATCAAATGCAGTACTTATATTTAAGTGATGTAACATCTTTTGGTAACTAAAAGCTAATTGTGCTTTTAAGAAGAAAGAAAGAAAAGAGAAAGGGAGGAAAAGTAAAAGGAATAATGAAAAGAAGGTAAGAAAGAAAAGAAAGGTAAGAAGAGAAGGAATGGGTTTTGGTGGACAAAGAACATTAGATTATGTGATACAAAATATAATATAAAAGTTTACAGGGCACTTAACTTTGGCTCAGGTCATGATCTCACGGTTCATGGGCTTGAGCCCTGCATTGGGCTCTGCTGACCGCTTAAAGCCTGGAGCCTGCTTTGGATTCTGTGTCTCCCTCTTTCTCTGCCCCTCTCCTGCTCATGCTCTGTCGCTCTCAAAAATAAACATAAAAAATTTTTAAAAAATAATTTACAAGTGAAAGTTAGAAAATCATCATTCTTTAGGCAGTTACATTAATGAGAAGCCTAACTGGAGCAAGAGGTACACATAAAAAGGGGCGGTGATAAAATATATACAAAAGAGAAGTAATTAGGATATTTCATATTTCTGTGAACAACTCAAAACTCTAAATGGTGATCTGGAATAAATATGTTGAAGTTTGAAAAATAATTCAAAATATGTTCAGGAGTATCTCTATTACCTTGGTTTTTCCAACACATGTTCAATTAGACAAAGTCTCGGGGAGAAAATGGAGGAGGTCCCTATCATGGAGTTTGTGATGGAGGGATGGTGGGGCAGAGATCTCCATGCATCATCTCCCCTCTTCACTCAGAGCTATATATCACTGACCTCATATCTCACCGTGGGATTGACAATCCATGCAAGATTTCATTTTTTCAAGAATCTCTCTTAAATATTTATAAAAGTGATTTCTTTGAAAAGTTTTAGAGTTAGCTTACACATTTCATTTTAAAATTCAAATCATGCCATTTCTAAATTTCTTTGAAGTATCAGTAACTTGAAATAGAGTCCACACACATTTTTTTTTCTTTTTTGTATTTCTTTTTTGCTTAAGCTATATATCCAAAAACAATACTAGTTGTGGAATGATGTAATTTCACAGGGACAGGTCATATTCCATCAGTCTCATTCTATGATTTGCACAGAATGTTGAGATACTGAATTTATATGTGGTTAAACAGTATTGCTAGCATTACTTTTTCTAAGTTCTGAAGCTAGACTCTTAAGGGTATAAAGTCCCACAGATAAATATCAAAGTTTAAACAAAAAGAAATTGCCAGAAGAAGTTTTAAACAGGGTTTATTCTTGTTTAAAAGACTAAAAGAATAACTAAAGAATACAGCAACAGACAAAATGGAAAGAATCTCATAAAAGATTTTATTTGCAGTGGACTTGAAGAAGTATGGAGGCATAAGTGTTAGCCATTCTTTTGCAGATGTCCCATGCTTCATTTTGTCATATGAACAGGAGAGATTCTATAGGCCTTCAACTCACCCTGAGACTCTTCTTAAGTTCATTTGGATCATTCCATGACTCCAAGCGGCCTTGCTCCTATCTTGGCATTACTGATAAAAATAACACACTAATAGTCATACTTTATTAAAAGGAAAGGTTTGAAAACATTCTTTGGTAGATTTATTGAGTTCCTAAAGGAACGTTACAGCATATTTCTTGAGTTTCTAAAGGAAAAATGGGGAGAGGAAGAAAACAGTGGAAAAGAAGATGGGGAAAAGAAGAAATTGTACTGGAGAAAGATTGAGGGGGAAAAAGAGTAAAGCATAAAAAGAGCACATGAAGGAGATAACTGAAAAGTAAAATTAGTTAGCCATCTTGGATGATTCATATGTCACTCTAAGTCACTTTTGTTTAGCAAAAAAGAAAAGTCACTAAATTGTCAAAAAAAGAGGAAAGAGAAACAGGAAGGAAGGAAGAAAGGAAGGGAGGGAGGGAGGAAAGGAAGGAGGAAAGAGAGAAGGAAAGGGGAGAAGGAGAAAGGGAAGAAGGAAATTCTTCTCTAGATGCTAGTCAAGATTAGATTTGAAAATTCAAAAGTAGTTGACTCATCTTGACCTAAATTGAAAGCTCTGTGTTCCAATTCATTCTGTAAGAAAGGAAAATGAAAATGGGTAGTAGGAGTCAAGCAATTCTGGATCTAACCTCCACCTCATTGATGGTGAAAGTTCAAGGTTGAAATGGAAGCAGCTTATAGTTTCACTCTACCTTCTCACACACTCATGTGTGTGTGTGTGTGTGTGTGTGTGTGTGTGTGTGATATTTGATAACAGCCTAAGGGATAGCTAAAAGATACTTTTCAAGTTTTCTACATTAATTTTTTAACCTTAAAAAGAAAGTAAGAGTATTATCCTCATTTTATAGGCAGAGAAATTCAGGTTTAAAAGAGATAACTTATTCATGGTCACAGAGCTATAAACTATTAAACCAGGTAAACCTTTCTGACAGTGCATTTTGCATTACTCAGCCCTATCATGCAGTTATATTTTCATTCCTATATCCAGCAAGCCTTTTCCATTTATTAGCTGACATTATATTCTGCAACAGGTGAATTGGTGGATCATTTCCTCTTTGAAATGCTTATTTCCCAAGATTGGTTTAACATCATTCTCTCTTCAGAGCCTTTTTAAAAATTTCTTTCTACCACTTGGCCTTCTATCCCAACCCCATGGCCTTTGTTGTTGTTGTTGATGTTGATTGTGTGTGTGTGTGTGTGTGTGTGTGTGTATTTTACTCCAACCTAGGATTCTCTTGTAAGCTATTTCTTTTCTCTTTCTACATATACTATTACTTGGTAAGAGATGAATTCCATCCTATAGTGCATATGGAAGTGCAATTACCACCTCTATGCAGAGACTGTTGATTCTCTAACCAGTCCACCTACTTGTCTTCAGTTTTTTATATCCACTGATAAAGTTCTCAAATTTGCTTTTCCAGGCATCTGAAATGCAAACCTCAGCTGAGTTCTTCTTCACTCCAAAACTTTTGTTGTAGTAATAATCCCCATATCAGTGATGACAAATAGCTCACAACCAAATGTTGGAAGTCAGGCATTACTGCTTCCGAATCCTTCCTACCAATGTTTGGTGATGCCATTATTCCTTTGTAGCCTTAAATTAAGTGCTCTTTTGAAAGATGTAGGTAACCTCTCCTATTTCCTGTGAGGACCAAAGAAAATATTTCTCAAATGTAGTATGTGACCTATATCGTCAAAAACAAACAAAAGCTACTTTTCTTTTTCTTTATGGGCTTTTTGCAAACAAAAACTAAGTGCAGACTATGACTTAAATGAAGGATCTTTATAACAGCTGACAGCTCAGCAACTCAAGAGAACAGCAGTCCCACCTTGGTTTCCTCAGGCTGCCATTTGTTGCTTGGATACCTGCACATCTCTGTTTCTGACTGTGCTCTAAATGTGAGTCCCCTGTCTAACAACCAGCATGCCACCAAGGAAGGGAAATGTGGTACTAGCATTCCAGGGGCGGGATGAAATATGGAACATAGTGTCTTTGACTTTCTTAACTCTAATTAATTTCTTTTTTAAGGACAGTTGTAGATTTTACAGAGCCTGAAAACTGCTATTCAAAATGTCCCTGAGGCACTGATTCTGAAAATGTAAAGAAAGTTTTGCACATTCACCCTGCCCCCCTGCCTCCTGAGCCCTACACACACAATTGCTAGGAAACAAAGAGCAAATAACATAATCAACAATAGACCTGACTTCAGGTAGGAGAAATTATCTGGGATTGCAAGCTGTGTTTTCAGTGGTGGCTGTTGCATCTAGTAGGTCTGGGAGATATCTGGAAGTCATATTCTCAAGGAATAAATTGTTCGTTCATAGGGTGGAAATGCAGGTTATTTTTATGACTTACTCCAAAAAATTTTCTAGTCTGAGAGTCAGATCTCTTCCCTAGTCATAAAGCCTCACTCTGCAAGACAGAGCAGAAGGCAACATGCTATTCTAGCAGATGTCTTACTTCTACAAAGTAAGACTACTACATGTCTGCAAAATATGTAGTCAGAGCATGAAATAGGCCCTGGGAGGTATCCTGATGCTGCTAACAGAAAGACTTTCTTCTGGGAACATCCATGTGTTCTTCTTTTTTGTTAGGATGAGTTTCTGTTAAGATTTGGCCATCTGGGAGGAAGCGGCTGATAGAGTCTGCCCAGCAATTCATCAGACATTCGTTACCATCACCTACGAATAGAGTTTAGATTCTAGCTCTGGCTCCCAACCCCGATTCCTGGCTGCACCATTGGATGAAATTAATGGAATGTCTGTCATTATCCTCCCTTGGACCATATGTGCCTTGATGACAGGGATTGTGTTTAATTAATCTTGGTGTTTCTAGAATCCATTACAATGTCTGAAACAGATTTGGCATTCAGTAAATGTTACTACTCCAGATGACGTTAATCTGATATGAACTTATTTTCAAGCGAAATTCTGACTTTTGGTTATAAATCAGTGGTTATCATGCAATTAAGAAAGTATTCTTTAAAAATTAAAGGGGTTGGGCGCCTGGGTGGCTCAGTTGGTTAAGCGTTCGACTTCGGCTGAGGTCATGATCTCATGGTTCGTGGGTTCGAGCCCCCAGTCGGGATCTGTGGTGTTCACTCAGAGCCTGGAGCCTGTTTCAGATTCTGTGTCTCCCTCTCTCTCTCTGCCCCTCCCCCACTCATGCTCTGTCTCAAAACTAAATAAACTATAAAAAATTTTTAAAAAAATTAAAGGGGTTAATCTCAGCTGAAATACTTAAATATTGAGGAAACAAATAGTGGATTAGTTTGCTGGGACAACCAAAACAATGTATCACAGACTATTTGGCTTAAAAAACAAATTTATTTTCTCACAGTTCTGGAAGCTGGACATCTATATCAATGTGCTGGTGGGTTGTTTCTCCAGGACCACTGTCTTTGGTTTATTGATGGCCACCTTGCTGTGTCTTCACATGATCTTTCCTCTGTTGCAAACTTCCCCGGTATCTCTCCTTTTCTTGTAAGGACACCAGTCCTAAGGTCGAAGGCTTCACCTGATTTAAATATGAATTCCCTCTTTAAAGACCCTATCTCCAAACATGGTGGCTTTGAGGGTTAGGATTTCAGCTTATTGATTTGGGAAGAACACAGTTTTGTCCATTACAAACAGAGTAACGTATTGCTCTTTGTTTGTTTCAGGTATATTTTTATTACTTTACTCATATTCAGATCATGCAAACATATTTAAGTCACAAGGAATATGTCATGTCCAACAATGAATGTAATTTCACAATATCTGTATTGGTAGAGGAGATAGAAGTGAAAGGATGTGACATTTTAAATCCAATGTATACTTTGTTAAAGATGCTTTATATCACTTTTCATAACATACTCTCTTGCCAAAAAAGTAAATAGCTTTATTTGCCCCGAGTTCCACATATAAAAACAGGTTGCTTACATATCTTCAAATGTGACTCATGCTATTATTTTGTGATGTCAGTGATACGTGACATGTTAAATTGCATAACACTCAAAGCAAGATTATCTTGACATTTATGAGTCATGACATTTACAGAGAAAAAAAATGAAATGGTTTATTGTTTTGTTTTCTCAGGTTTCAGAGGCATTATTAGAGTCTTCTAAATCAATATAAAACTGGGAAACACAGACATTTAGATGTTGAAAGGGCTAAATGGATTTAGTATGCTTAAACTACCAAAACATTTATTGCATCTCAGATTGTATCCAGATAAGAAATTGTGTCTTTTTAAAAGCATACAAGCAAAAATGTAAAATGGAAGACCCCATAAAAGCTTTAATTTGTGATAATTTTCAACATATGTTTAATAGCACCGTCTGATTTTAGATGCCATCCAAACTCAGTCATATCTAGTCATTGGTTTGGCAAATATTGTATTATGTCTCTCAGTCCACAAGAGGAATGATGATTTTTTTAAAGAATTAAATAAATGTGTGCATGGGTGAGCCAATCTGTAGAAGAGACAAGTGACTTTCTCAGCGGCTACATAGTTCTCTAGATGTGAGTTAGATCACTTTGGAAATAATTAACTCTTGTGCAGACGTATCAGATCAACAGAGGCTTAAATCTATTATAAATAGGTTAAACATAAATCTATAAGAAATAAAATCTTAAATCATGCAGCAGTTAGGAGGCATACTCCATAAAAGCATTTCCACAAAAGGGAAGGAAAGTAGATGTTTCTGATACTGTGCTGGTCAGTATTACATACATTATTTTCTATTTGCAACAACCTTTTAGTGTAGAATGTAATATCCTTATTTTAATGATAAGACCTCAGGGTAAATAGGATTCTTAAATATCAGCTGCATAGCATAAGGAAAGGTGGAAGAAGATTCAAACATATCAGACTGAAAAGGCAGTGCACCTCGTATTACTTTTAATATTTTTATGGTTTATGCTAGACAGATGGATTCAGTAGCAATATGGCATGGCACATGACATACCATTGGATATTAGAATCATGTTTATGTCTGAGGATTTGATGGATTCTCTGAAAGCACCAGCTTCTTAACCAACAGCCCAATGCCTGTCCCTAGTTACTATAAAAACCACATTCCTCAGGAGAAAGAACACTGTGTGCAAAACACAATAATATAACAAAGAAACAGATGTGTACATCTCTTGCCTTTCCTTGACTAAATGATTCAGTTAAAATGAAATTCTGCTCTCAGGTTAGCATCTTTTAAGAATAATTGAAGAGTTTATCATCAGTACTACTTCCGTTCCTATATATTTTTTTCTTAAATTCATCTATCTCTTCCTTGCTCTCCTACTCCATTTGTAGCTGAAAAGTATATTTACCAGTATTAATAGTTATTTAGAAAAATTAACTTAACCTTGGTTTCTTATTTCAAGTACAGAAAACACAATCTTCCCAAAGATTTAAATTTGAGCCTTTAAATCAAGGACATTGTGCTTTTACTGGCTGAAGATGATTATGAACACAGTCATTAAATTATTAGTCTTCATCTATAAAATTAGGGAACTATCTAATTTAGAAAAATGATTCATCATTATCTTGTTTTACTTTATATTTCACAATAAGATGACGATGAATGAGAAATAGGGATCCTATTTAACAAGTGGTTCAGATTTCACATGTTATGGAGTTAAGAAATATGCTCAAACTGGCTTTTGTGCTGTATCATCCTCTAAGAAATTTTGACTTAGTTAACTTAAATTACTGTCTGAACAGGCAAGAAAAATCACATTTTATTTCTTGTTAGGAGAATTCAGTGGAATTCAGTGGAATGATATGGAAGTTTTTAATGTCATGACTGTGACTTATGACTTTGGAGAAGGTAAAATTACTAGGCGTGTTGCATAAAAGCAGAACACAATGCAGCCTTTGAGATGACTGACTCTTGTGAACCCAACCTGAATGGCTCTATGTTCCCAAATTGCTGATTTGGAAACATAAGGAGTTTAGATCACAAAAAATGGCATTTTGAAACAAATTTGCCTTTATACTCTCTGGTCATAGCCTTGGGATATGAATCATTTTCCAAGCAACATTCCAAAATAAGGAAAGTGTTCATCACAAGTTGGAAAACAAAACCTACAATGAGGATAATGATAGGAAGATGTGATGAAAACATCATTCCATTGCTTGCAGCATGTTTTATGGTTACTCTTTTCTATCAGTATAAGAGATAAACCTATAGATTGAGAAAAAATGCCACCCCCCAAGTTAATTAATTCTATCCTACTTTAAGGAGAATGAATAGCAAAACGATGACTGAGCAATGACACAGCAAAGGCAAAAAGAATCAAACTCTCAAGTGGAGTAGTGTGTGGGTGGGAGAGTTTCCTCATGAATTCCCTGAGCTGTGCTTTTCTCACCTTTTGGTACTTACTCTTCGTCCATCCTTATACATTGCCCTGGCTGTTCTCTGCTAGGTCAGGACCAAACATTTGATATGAAACATGGGAAGAGGTTCCATGAACACACAATAAAGTGAAATAATGGAAGTCACATAGAGAATGAAATGAAAAACTAGAAAAATGTTTGGTAAGTTATCTGATTTACCTATGAACTGATTAATTGAATTATTTAGAATCTATGGATCTTATTTCTAACTCTTTTACCAACTAACTACTGGGACAACTCCTCAGCCTTCATCAACCTCAATTTTTTCATCTGTAAATAGAGTTAAATGTATGGCCCCCGAGGTTCCATCTAGGGAAATATTTTATAAAGTTTTCAAATAACTCTGTGAATTGACATTGATATAAAGTGTGATCTATATTGTGGAAAACTACAAATTCAAATAAAAACAGTAAAGGATGTCTAAAATGATAAACTAAGAGTTAAACAGAAATCTCTCATTTTCCCTTATGTAAATGTTGCTAAGAGGAAAACAAAGGTGAAATCTAAATTACACAGTCAAGACAGTACATTTTAATGAGGGATTAATTGAGACTCTATAGAAGCCAGTGAGATGGGCCAGGAATAAACAAAAGAAAAGAAGGAATGATCCTAGCAAAAGTGATCTTGATATACCATATATTTCCCTAATCAAATATTTTGCTCAAAAATTATACAGAATGGTGGAGGGGTTGGGATAATAATTTCATAAATAATTGTATCATAGGACTAGGCCTATAAGAATGAGTACATTTTCTGAACATGAAAACAGAGTTTTATTTTTCACATATTAGCTACACCTTGATTTCTCGACTGTGACAAATATTTAGGGTACAACCAGTCTGGACATATTTTGAACATACTATATATCATAAAAATGTTATATTTTGAAAGACTGGTACATTTATACAGATGTCAACACCAACTGCACATTCATTAGTTGTTTCCCATGAAATAGTATTCAAATCTTTAAGAAAATAGGTGTGAAAAACACTTGATACAGGAAAATAAACTTGAATGTAATAAAAATACAGAAGGTGTTTCATCATAAGCTCAGTGATGTATCTTAAAATCCTCAAGGCAAGAGCCATTGTCATATACCATCCCCTTTGCTTAGACCCCTCATCGCCTAATTGTAATTATTCCTTTCTATATCCAATTCTTACACTCAAGTAGGGACCAAGAATCATCACTGTCCTTAGGATGCTTTTATATATGTGGACTCTCAGCTACTTCCATTAAATTACCCTTCAAGAGAGGCTTGATCTTACCCTAGGGAACACTTGGTCCCCTTTTGCTACTAAGATTCTTTAATTCTGACTATGCTTTAGTGATATTTTTGGATCTCCCCAATCTGGGCCAAAAAAAAAAAAATCACATAAATCTTGATCCCTTAGGCACCACACAATATCTGAAAAAATCTGTGAAATTTGCTACACATTTTTTAAATATGAGATTTATTTTCTCTTTTCTGCATTGCCATTGTATTCCTGCATTTCATCATTGTCTTTTTTATTCTTATGGTTACATATACCACATATTCTCACTTACCTCTAATATAGTAATATATACAAACCTACAATATCTTTTTATTATATTTCTCATGTGTATACATTTTCCAAATCTGCTTGTAAGCTCTGAAGCCTAACTTGTGTGTTCATCCTCAAAAGCATAGAGTGAAACACCTCTGTACAATTCACTGAAATAATAATCGTCTAGATTTATTGAGTCTCCCCTTATGTGAGGGTGTGTGCTCATACTATCTCCACTTAACAGGTGGAGTAAAGCTTTATTGATGTAAGTGACTAGTAAAGACAAAGCGAAGATCAGAACACCATCTGTGAGACTGCAGGCCAGTACTTTTCACCGATTTGTGAGTATAAATCTATGACTTTGTATCATTCTGCATATATTTATATAAACCAAAAGGATCAGAAATATAGACTCCACACTTAACTTTGTAGTGTTTTGTCTTGCTTTTCCTCAATCACTGTGAATGTGTACTTCAGGATTTGTGGTTTGTTCTATGTGTATGTGAATTTGATCAAAAGCACACAACCTAACCTGTTAGCTATGTGAATGGCTATTACCAGGACACTGAGTATATGAGTACTCTGTTTTCCTGTGCTGTGTAAGCCTTAGTCAAACTGTGACCAAGATTTTGCTCCAATCAGGCATGGAAGCTCCTTATTCGTCTTATCAGACCCTTCCATTGACACCTTGTGCTGGGAAATGACTGATCAGAAGAGGACCTTGACTCCAAGGGACTCAAATCTGTTAGGAAAGAAAAGATGAGGCTGTAGATAGATGACAGAATAAAAAAAAACACAACAGAATATACAGAATATACAGGAAAAAACAGAATATACAGAAAATGCCCTGGGGGAGAAAAGTCCCCAAGGCCACACCCTCATCCCTCATGCCCTTGTCCTGCACTGAAGGGTTTGACACTCTGCTCTAATTCCCTCATAAATGTGCTGGCATATCCTATTCCTGGGTATAGAAGCTGTGGCTGAATGTCTTAGCAGGAGTTCCTGAATCACACGAGGCAACATTTCCACCCACCCATTCTGAACTATTGCCTCAATCACAAAGGCATCTATGTTATTTCATTCCACCTATGAACCACCCTCCTCAATTAAATACATAAATAAATTGCTAGGCTAAAATAAGTTAAACTAAACTAATATAGTCTGTTGTTGTCAGGCACTTGTGGCTTGGTAAACTGTCTGGGAGAAGTCTACCCAACCCTGATCTACCCACCTTGAGAGAATGGCTCTGGTTCTGCCATAGGAAGTCCAGGAATCAGGGGTGAATGATCACCAGCAGGCTTCAAGCATGCCAGTGATGTTTACCAACTCTGATGAGGGCCTCAACTTCCCCCAGTTATCTTCTGAATGTTTTTGTCATAGCAATGTTTAATTTTATTATTATGATTTAAAAAACACACCATTATTAAAACAATTTGTGGAGCAAAATATTACACAGGGGGTTGCCCTTAAAGCGACCTTGGTTAGCGACCTCCTATTGGTTAGATCTAGTAGATTCTCTCCTTTGTGTTCCCCCCACAGTACCTGTCTCTCCCTGTGTGTATACCAACTGTATACATTTGCCATTTACCAAAATATACTGAGATCTTATCTGGATTGAATTTCATTCCTTTGTGAGAACAAAGGGCTAATTTCATACATCCTTGTATTATTAACACCAAGCCCGGTGTCTGTCACATGTTCAGTACCCTAAAAAGCTTGAATGAGCTATACTTGAAATTAGAAGGAATCATTGTAGGGGACCCTGGGTGGCTCAGTAGGTTAAGCATCCAACTTTGGCTCAGGTCATGACCTCATGGTTCATGGGTTCGAGCCCCACTCAGGCTCCACGCTGACAGCTCAGAGCCTGGAGCCTGCTTTGGATTCTACATCCCCCCCCCCCCCCCCCCTCCCCCCCCCCCCCCCCCCGCTCATACTCTGTCTCTCAAAAATAAGTAAAACATTTAAAAAAATAAAAAGAAAATCACCATATCTTAGTGGTACTTCAGCGACTCCTCTCAGTTTTGAATGTTTGCTGTGATTTTTAAACTATATTACAGAAATCTGTGACAAGTTTGCTCTTCAGTGATAAATATTCTAATGTAAATCCCCCAAGTTCTAAAATAAACAACGGTTCAAAAGGCCAGATCTTCGACCCTAGTGAATGAGCTGTTCCTTAAGATTTGCTTACAAAGCTGCTAACCTTTGCGGCACTTGGGTGGCTCAATCGGTTAAGCATTCCACTCTTGATTCTGGCTCAGGGGGGATCTCAGGTTTGTGAAATCGAGGCCCACATCAAGCTCCATGCTGACAGCATGGAGCCTAGTTGGGATTCTCTCTCTCCCTCTCTCTCTGCCTGCTCTTGAGCTCTCTCTCTCCCCCGCTCTCTCTTTATCCCTCTCTATCTCTTTATTCCTCTCTCTCTCTATCAAAGTAAATAAAATAAATTAAAAACTAAAAACAAAAAAACAAAAACATTAAGCTGCCTACTTAGGCACACTCCCTGTGTTTCCATTCCACTTCTGATTGAAATATGCCATCATGAACTAGCTCCTTTTATTGATTCCCAGCACTTAACAATTATACAATCACATAGCTTGTTTTTCCTTGTGTCTTCTGTCCAGCTTGTAAACTTCAGGGCAGTACATGCTGACATTGACTGTCGGTGATATGTCAGTGATAGCTTCATTCCAAGAAGCTATACTGTCCTCTACCTTCTGAAATTGAATTTCTTTCTCACCTGCTTTTATTTTTTTTTTTAAGTTTATGTATTTTCAGAGAGAGAGAGAGAGAGCACTCTGTGTAGGGGCAGGGGGACGGGAGAGAGAGAGATTCCCCAAGCAGACTTCACACCATCAGCGTAGAGGCTGGTGAGAGGCTGGAACTCACTAACTGTGAGATCATGACCTGAGCCGAAATCAAGAGTTGATCGCTTAATACACTGAGCCTCCCAGGCAACTCCTCGCCTGTGTTACAATGTCACTGTTAATTTCTTTAATTCTTTATAAAAAGAAAAGAGCAACTATAGTGAGTTTATGTTTTCTATTAGACATTGCTTACTTCATATGAGAAGGGGACGTCTTCAGTTAAAATATTGCAATATCTTTCAAGAAGATCTTTTAATAAAATGAATTGGAAGAAAATGCCTCCCTCATAAAGAGTCTGACCATCTATTGACAATGTAACTTGAGGCTGAGCAGAGAATTTAAAAAATTAAGGAGAGAAATAAAACAGTTACATTATTAAATTTTAAATTTAAAATATCTTGTGTTGTACTCATTTTCTTTCCAAAATTTTACCAATGATAAAATTATTATTTATAACCTGTGAGCATTTCAAAAGAGTTTAGTTCTTCAGCCTTAAAGACTTTTGTTGATTCTTCCTATATCCAGAAGTACAATTCTGTATTTAAATAAGAATCCAAAGACCTCAAATAAAATAGCATAATTTCAATATCAGCTGGATTCTTGTGAAGTTCAATATTGACTACTTGTTGATTTAATTGGTCTACATTATTAGTGTACTATACTATATGCTATGTGGTCTAAGCAGTCCTTAGGTGCTGGTATTTGCATTGAGAAATAAATTTACTATAGAAGAGAATCTAGCAAGGAATATGAGGAGTCACCAGGGAGAATAGAGAGGAAGCAGTCAAATGAATTAAAAAACGTACATTTTAAAAGGGAGAGATTTTACCCCCATCCAATTCAGCAAATAGATTAAATTAGGTGAAGACCGTAACTTTCCCATTGAATGCAGTAGAGTTGCAGGGAAGGGCAACGGTGGGTGAAGGCAAACCTGACTGAATGCTATTCAGGACAAAATGGGATATGATGTGCACCAAGAATAAAAGCAACTCCATCAAGACATACTTACACAGAAAGAACAGAGAACTGGGGCAGTATATGGAGGGAGATGTCTGGTCAAGGAAGGGCTTTTGTATAATATTGAGATATAGCATATCTTTATATGCTGATGTGAATGTTCTAACAAATGATCTAGGAAAAATGGTGGCTCATTTCTGGAGTAATTTTTTCATCTAGATAATGATTGAAATCCATTGCAAAAGTGCCATACTTGGCCTTATATATGCAGGACAGTTATTCCATTTTAACAAGAGAAAGACAAAGTATATGGGTCTCAGGCAGAGTGGGAGATTTAATGAACCATTAAGATGAACCATGGGCAGGATGAACCATTCCCTTCGGTTGTTTCTCCTTCCCTAGTGAAATAAATCAAGGACATCATCTGTGAATATAAAAGGAAGAGCCTGTGATGGAGAGTGTTTTGACTAGAGAAAATTAGTAGGCTTGTTCACCCATGCTGAGAAATTCTGGTGATAAATTCATAGTGAGATAAGGTAGAATGGTTAGCATTTCACTTTGGACTGCTCTAATACATTGAATAAGTGGAGGTAACTTTCAAGGTAAATGTAACAGAGAAAGAGAAGGACAAGGGAGTTGAAGATGTGTGAAAAGGAATGATTAATTTCAGAAGCTTTGGAATCCTAGCTGGAAAGGAAGGAACGTGGAAAGATGGTAGAAAGGACATGGGCAGTGAGTAATTGATAGGCATACTGGCTCAAAGAATGTTTAGAACTTAACCATTCAAGGGGTGCCTGGATGGCTCGGTTAAGCATCTGACTTCATCTCAGGTCATGATCTCACAGTCCTTGGGTTTGAGCCCTGAAATGTTAACTAGAGCCTGCTCTAGATTCTTTGTCTCCCTCTTCTCTGTCCCTCCCTCCTTGGGAGCTCTCTCTCTCTCAGAAATAAATAAACACTAAAAAAGAAAAAGAAGAGAGAGAGAACTTTACTATTTGAATTGATTTTAGCACTACATTTTAATTTTCTGTTGACTTCATAGGTATGACTGCATTAACTTTTTAATGAATTATAATTTTGTAGTGGTTGCTCTTGGGGTATATTATGCATTTAAAATTTTTAAAAATATTTATTTATTTTTGAGATAGAGACAGAGTGTGAGTGGGAGAGGGGCAGAGAGAGAGGGAGACATGGAATCCAAAGCCAGCTCCAGGCTCTGAGCTGTCAGCACAGAGCCTGACATGGGACTTGAACCCACAAACCGCGAGATCATGACCTGAGCTGAAGTTGGATGCCTAACTGACTGAGCCAGCCAAATGCTCCTACATTATGCATTCTTAACCACAGTACACTTAAAGTTTCTGTTATAAGTAGAAGTAAACTCAAAACAGAATAGTTAAATGCCTTCCTACCCTATTTGTGCACATACATAACATAATGTGCATGTGTATAAAACATGTACTATAACTATTGTCACATAGCTAAAATATTTTCTTTAAACAATAATATATCATTTAAATAAACTAAGAGGTAACATAACTATTTAACAAAATTTTAAAAAAACTTTCCCGCCATGTTTGCCATTTTTTTTAATTAAAAAAATTTTTAATGTTTTATTTATTTCTGAGAGAGAGAGAGAGAAGCAGCATGAGTAGGGGAGGGTTGGAGAGAGAGGGAGACACAGAATCTGAAGCAGCCTCCAGGTTCTGAGCCATCAGCACAGAACCCGATGCGGGGCTCAAACCGACGAACCATGAGATCATGAGCCAAAGTTGGACGCTCAACCGACTGAGCCACTCAGGTGCCCCCATGTTTGCCGTTTCTGATGTTCTTTATTCCTTGCTACAAATCTGAGTTGCTATCCGCTGTCAATACTTCACATGCTCAATAAGCTCTTTTATTGTTTCTTAAAGAATAGGTTTTCTGGTGAGAAAGTGTCTCAATTTTTATCTTGAAATTGTATTTTGCCTTTCTTTTAAAAACTATTTCTTTCTGATAATATTTGTTTTCTTTCTAGAAATTGACAGACATTGTTCCTCAGTATTCTGGTCCTCTCTCTCTTTTTTTTTTTAAGTTTATTTATTTTGAGAGAGAGAGGGCGTGCACACTCACAAGAGAGGGAGGAACAGAGAGAGAGGGAGAGAGAATCTCAAGCAGGATCTGTCACTGCAGAGCCTGACGTTGGGCTTGAATTCACAAACCGTGAGCCAAGATCAAGAGTCAGTCACTGAACTGACTGAGCCACCCAGGTGTCTGGTCTTCTTTATTTCTGATGAGAAATCAGATAGTTTATATCATGATTTTACTGTATGTGATCTATCATTTTATCTCTTGCTGATTTCAGTATTTTCCTTCTATTTTTGGTTTTTTAGTAATTTCATGATTTTATGTCTAAGAGTAGCTTTCTATATATATTTCTTGAACTTTTGTTAGGTAGTTTAGGTAGTTTTGTTGGTGTTTTTAGACAGGCAAAAAATATTTGGGAAATTTTTTTAAAGACTTCTGATTTCTTTTTATTATTTTAATGTTTATTTATTTTGAAACAGAGGGAGAGAGAGAGAGAGAATCCCACCCAAGCAAGCTCCATGCAGTCAGCATAGAGTCCAGTGTGGGGCTCAGTCTCACAAACCATGAGATCATGCCCTGAGGTGAGATCAAGAGTCAGACACTTAACTGGGGCACCTAGGTGGCTCAGTCAGTTAAGTGTCTGACTTCAGCTCAAGTCATGAACTAATGGTTTGTGGGTTTGAGCCCCATGTCAGGCTCTATGCTAACAGCTCAGAGCCTGGAAGCTGCTTCAGATTCTGTGTCTCTCTCTCTTTCTGCCCCTCCCCTGGTTGCTCTCTGTCTCTCTCTCTTTCAAAAATAAATAAACATTAACATTAAAAAAAAAAGAGAGACCTTTAACTGACTGAGCCATTCAGCTGCGCCCAATTTGGAAACTTTTTAGTCATTGATTTTTCAAAAACATTTGGCCCTTTATCTCTTTTCTGGACCTCTGTTGGTTATGTCCCAATGTTCACTGAGACTTTTTCTCATTTTTCTTTGCAGTTTTCTATTTTTCTTCCTTTTCTGACAATCCCATGATGGCCAGTGGTCCATCTGGAAGTTCACTAAGCCTACCTTTTGCAACTATTTGTCTGAACTTAAGTCCTTTCAATGAATTTTACAGTTTAGATATTTTAAGTATCCATTTTAAAATGTTTTGTTCTTTTTTCCCCTATTACTCTGCTGAAATTCCCCATCTGTTCTGCAACCATATTTTCTGTTTAACTGTTTATATAAAAAGTAAATTTCTCTAAGATATTTTCTGATAATTCCAATATTCAAATCATCCTGGGGTTCGCTTCCATTGAAAATCATCTCTCTCACTTTCACAACTTATAGCATCTGAGAACTGCTAGAAATACACAACTCCTATTCTAAAGATCCTTCTGGAAAGCAGTGTCTAGGACATGTGCTGATAAAGATCCTGTTTTATACTAGTATTGAAGAGTTGATGAATTGAAGGGGATTGGATCAACAGAGAAGAGTAGAATTATTAAAGATATGTAAGTGAAGAGATTAATTCTGATGGTATGGAGAGAAATTTTAATAATCAGGCCTGTTATAGTTTCCTTTTTGCCTTTAAAAAATTTTTTTAATTTTGTTAAGTAAACTCTACACCCAATGTGGGGCTTGAACTCAAGACATGAGATCAAGAGCCACATGCTCCTCTAACTGAGGCAGCGAGGCTCACCTATAGTTTTATTTTCTTGACTGTGATTTTGCCCAATATTTGTAATTTAGAAAATTTCCTGTTATAATTCCCAATGACTAATGGACTTCATGACATGGAAATTATGATCACATCATATTGACTGACTAAATAGCTAGAGTATTTGAATTCTTAAGCAACAAAGACCTTACTTACATTGATGTAATCACCCTTAGGAGGAAAGAATGGAGTACTTTGTAGGACAAGCATTGTTTTCAAATAAAACCAAAGTAATCTTCTTTGAGAAAGTTATTTACTGATATAAATAAATTAATAGCTTCAAAAGTACAGTTCAGAATATATTTTGTTGAGAAACACTAAATGACCTTTTTCTATATTTTAAATAGATGAAGTTCAAGTTACTAGTTTAGCTAATTTGGCTGTTGTCGTTTTTCTCGAGAACTTTGCTGTGTTGTCTTTAAAATACAGAGAAAAAAGATTTATTCATTTTTTCTTTTAAGTTCGCTCAAGTATAATAAACAAATTGAAACATACATGCATGCATATAAGCATACATAGAGTACACATTTGATTTCTATTACTAAACATATGGAATAACACATACAGTCTTAACTTTCTAATGTAGAAGTTAATATTATGAAGTAGATTTTACGCTTGAGTTTATATAAAGCAAAGCTTGATGAATATACATCCAACTTTACACAATATACGAATATGTGTATAGTGGTCAACTTTTAATATTATAGAAGTTAATATTATGAAGTAGATTTTACGCTTGAGTTTATATAAAACAACGCTTGATGAATATACATCAAAGTTTACACAATATACGAATATGTGTATAGTGGTCAACTTTTAACAGGCTGTATATTGATGTAATATGTAAAAAAAAAAAAAAAAAAGCAGAAGTCTTGTTATCAGTGCATGTAAAAGTAAGACAAGCCCTTTACATACGATAGTAAAAAATGTGGGGGCACTTGGGTGGCTCAGTCAGTTAAGCATCTGACTATGGATCAGGTCATGATCTTGTGGTTTTTTAGTTCAAGCCCTATGTCAGTCTCTGTGTTGACAGCTGGGAGCCTGGAGCCTGCTTCAGATTCTGTGTCTCCCTCTCTCTGTCCCTCCCTAGGTCACACTCTGTTTCTCTATGTCAAAAATAAAATAAACATTAAAACATTTTTTTAAACAATAGAAAATGTGGATGAAATTTTAAGCCATTATTGCTTAAAGAAAAAGAAATTAAAATTAAAATCATTTTAATTTCTACCAATGTGCTTAATATATATCTCTCTTAGAAGTGTGCATGTCTGAATATAAAATGATGGATATATTTATTTTTATGACTAAACTCTATGGCTTTAATTATAACCCAATGAGCTTTCCATTTCTGAAAAATGTTGACCTTATGTTTCTCAATACTTCCCTTGTAAATTAAACTATAACAAAGAAACAAAATTAAGCACCCCAAGACTGGTTTTTATTTAAGGAATGTACTCTGAGTCACTTTGTTAAATTGATTGGACGATGTAGATGCTATAAAAGTGGGTAAACTTGATTATTCACATTTGAGATGAAACAAAATGAGCAGTAATATTACATGATTTAATTCCCATTAGAGTCAGAGAGATGTTGAAAATACTTGACAACTTCTCTGTCAATGGCACTGATCAGAAAGAATCAATTCACCATCCCGTCAAAATGGACACATGAACCAAATAGAGAAGACACTGGCTGGCAACAGGTGGCTGGAATATCATAGTGTATCAGGTGGAATTTCATTCTAAGGATATGTAAGATATAGATCCTCTTTGTAAAAGAAGTGTATAAAGATCAGGGAACATACCAAGAAAGTTATCCGCTTTGAGAATTTTTTTAAGTGTGGAAAGATAGAGGAGATATTTCATAGGAATAATCATTCCTTATACTTTATATTGAAAGTGTAAGTTTTTGCTTATTGGCATCTGCCAGTCCATTTATTTTGAATATATAAACATATATATGTATAAATATGAATATATGTGTAAGTTTATGTTAACTCCCCAAATCTGATTATAAGCATATAATCTGAAGACATGCTGGCCCAAAGCAAACAAGGGCTGGATGCAAACAACTAGAGTACCTCTGTTATTATTCACTGACTGAATATTATTAGCCTAGGGCACTGGGTATAGTTACTCGTGTGTGCATAAAGCAATGAAAACCCGTGAGATAACACTAAATATTATACAGGGAATTATGATGAAGGGATGTGGTGGTAGCAATTGGTTTGAAGGCTACATGAGGTCAAGTGGTCAGGAAAGATTTCAGACATGATGGCATGCCCAGATCTTACCAAAATTTATTTAAAGAAGGTTCCTTATCACCAGTTGCTGAAATTACAAAAACTATCACCATGAGATCACTAAATTATCTTTCTGGCACTTTTTATTTGTGCATTATCATGAGTTCTGGCATTTCATTGCCTTTAGCTCTTCACCTCCTCACTAGACTGCCAAGCCCAAGGTGGACTTTCTTCTATGATATCATGTTGGTTTTCCTTGTGTCTGACTCTGGACACCAAAACCTTGCTCATTTCCTCCCAACTGGTTTGCATATCTTATCTGTTACCATTCCTGCCTTTTTGGACAGCTCAAGATTCCTGATTAGAATCTCTGGCCTTATCTCTCTTATATCCTGAAGTACTTATTTATGAAAAGGTAGGCATGGATTTGCCTTTTATTCTGGGAGTTCTTTGTAGAACCTAAATACTTTCCCTTTCTTACAGGAGTCACACAACCAACTACCTTCTGAGTGAAATGAACTATGTACAAGCACTGTTTCTGACATTCTGTATGGGCGTATGTCTTCTCACAAGGCTGATCATTTGGGCTTTGACTGAGAACGTGTATTTTGCAGTCTCTCTTAAAAGTAGCTACCTTCCTGGAAAAGTTCTACTCATTTATCAAAGCTACTCAAACGTAACTTCCAACCTAATGCTGTCACTTACTTCTTTTGTAATAATGAGGGGCTTCTTATTCTGTATTGGTGCTTTGTCTCTAGGTCTATCCTACTTCAGTTATTTCATTGTCAAAACTGTTCACATGTCTGTCTCTTCCACCCCTCTGTGCCACCCTAGAAGGAAGATGACATTGCCCACTTATCCTTGTATACCCCTTCCTGCTGCTGTATGAAGTAGGAAAATCAAGACCATTATTCCTCTTCTTAAGGCTCACTTGAAAGTACATTCTAAGAAGGGGAAAGAGTGTTATTTATATATTTGTGGAGACGCTTTTAGCAATAAATGGAAACTCAAACACTAAATCATCCCAGTGTGTATAATTGCAATTTCATGACTATCTCTTTTCATTGGTATGAAAATTTACAAAGATATTTTTGAGTGTTCAAAGAGTAAGCGATACAACATTGGAAAAGCTATACAACATAGCTAAAACAAAACACTTAGTAAAGAAACTCAAAGAATGTAGAATAATTGGCCTCCTGGTTGTCAGTGTAGTTTTTTAGCATGTAACAGACTAATCTTTATTATAATAACACAAGAAACAAAAAGCTGCAATAAAATCATCTTATAATACAGTTTAGTTACCCAGGTTCATTTATTATTTAATCCCCAAGATTGTTATTATTTGCTCAGGGGACTTAAAATTAATTACTCCAAGTTCAAATTTAAGGAATACAAAATAAAAGAAGAGCATGCCCCATTACTATTAATTTAATAGGTATTAATAATTATATGGGTTATATTTAATTGGTAGTGCTTTTAAACTTTATTATAGGAAAGATATTTAACAGCATGTAAGCTTTTTATAGGAATCAGGTATTTTTTAAATGTTCTTGGTAACAAAAGTTGGAGAAACAGTGTTTTTAACTTTTAATTTTATCATCATACCTGAGTTTTATTAATGGTCTATCAAGATAGCTATGATGTACATTTACTATTTGATGTTAAAACGTGCATTATCAGAAATAGACGTAAAAATTATTTTTAATAGAAAGGAAATAGTATTTAGCATTATGAAAGTTATTCAGTTAATAAGTAACTAGTATATATTTGCTTTATTTTAAGCAGTTGATATACTGCTGTTTCTTCTTTCTGGTAATAAAATTCACTGTGTTAGCACTCAAGATTATTATTAAAATCACAGTAATATTATGTAATGAAGTACATTACTGAGTAATATAGCAGATTTATATATTTATATATTTGTGTAATTATTACCTTAAAAACATTTACAATTTATAGTCTCTCTATAGTACTGAATGACTTCAGTGTTTAAAAAATGTTACTGATTCTCTGTGTATTTAACTCTACCAGAAAATAACTTCAGCATTAATGAGAGAGGAATTTAATGAAATTATTTGCAAGAAGAACCTGAGTGAGTGACATGGAGTCACTGGATCTGTCAGGGACCCATTAAAAGTCTGAGGCTTCTAATAGTTGGAAACATAAGCATAATTAATTGTTAGAGATTCTTGTTAAATTAAGGTAACAGAATTTTTTTTGCAAAACAGCAAAACCATATCCCATAAAATATATCTTGAATGACAATGTGCATTTGGAATAATTCTCATTTTCTCATTATACAAAAAAATAATTAAAATGATATACCAGAATTAAACTTTCAAGCCATGAGAAGACATGAAAGAAACTTAAATGCATAACACTAAGTGAAAGAAACCAGTCTGAAAATTCAACATACTATATGATTCCAACTGTATCTACATTCTGATGAAATTTTGGGGTGATGGTGGGGGGTTCAAAGCTGACGGCCAAGAAGGAATTGTTAAAGATGTCTTTGGTGCAAAAGGTGATTTTATTAAAGCATGTGGACAGGACCTGTGGACAGAAAGAGCTGCACTTGGGTCATGGTGACAGGTAACTGATTATATACCCTTAGGTTGGGAGAGGGTTAGGGATAGAGTAAGCCTCCAAGGAATTTTGGAAGCAAGGTTTCCCGGACCTTGGGGGACTAGGTTAGGAAAATGCCTTTTATTACAATTTAGTAAAACCTTAGTCATGAGCCCCAGATGTATATCAAGGGGCCCTAAGCTTGGAGTATGATTGCCAGTATGTATCTTGGGGCAGCTTAGATAAAGGAAGTAGACTTATAGGATCCTTGAGGGATCAGGATAATATTTAAGCACAGATTCTCTTTTGCCCCTAGCAAAATGTCATCATCTAGGCAGCTGAGCCCTTAGAGGGAGGGCACTCAGCTGGTTTCAAGGACTTGTCAATGGGCTGTAGGCAGTAAGGGAATTTTTTATTTGCCTTAGTTTCCCACATTGCCATGGCAGGCACTTAAACCCCTTTCCTTTGTTTTTAGGTAGCCAGGAGTGTTGGAGGAATATCTCACATATTCCACCTGGGTGGGAGGGAGTTGTGCCAGCCTGTATTTTGCCCTCAGGTTGCCCCATGGTCCCTCATCAATTCTAGAAAAGACAGAATGATAGAGACAGAAGATCAGTGATTGCCAGGTGTTAAGGGTGAATAGGTAGACTTAAGAGAATTTTCAGGGCAGTGAAACCACTCTGTATGATATGCTATTGAGTACATGTCATTATATCTTTGTCTAAATCCACAGAGTATGCAACACTGAATGAACCTCAGTGTAAACTATGGATTTCAGATGATAATAATGTGGATGTATGTGCAACATTTGTAGCAAATATACCAATCTCGTGGAAGCTGCTGATGTGGGAGGAGGCTATGGGTGTATGAGGCAAGCAGTAGATGGAAATTCTCTGTGCTTACCACTCAGTTTTGCTGTGAACATAAAATTTCCCTGAAGTGGGGTAGGAGACAGGGAAGAATTTCCAGAATAGCAGAGTAAGGAGCTTTACTGTCATTCTCCAGCTTGCCTCAGTGCTCTACGTGGGGCAGGTACGGCCAAGATCACGTTCCCCTCCCAGCATTCGGGATGACACTACATTTTACTTTGTGAGGACAGCTGTCCACCCTTCTCATTCACCCAGCCTCGCGTAGCAGACTTTATGTCCGTTGAGCGTGATTGAAGATTCTGTTTCCAATTTTCCACCACCACCACAAGATAGACCTTAAAACTTTTACTAAAGAAGGATATTTCATAATTATAAATATGTCAATTGTCAAGAAGCTACAATTATAAACAAACATGAATCTAAAAACAGAGTCCCCAAATGCAGGACACAGAAACTGACAGAGTTAAAGAAAGAAATACTCAGTTCAACAGTTATCACTGGTGATATCAATCCGACCACTTACAAGAATGAATAAGACAATGTGGCAGAAGATTAAAATGGGGAGGGAAATTAACAACACTATAAACCAATAACGTATAAGACAGCTATGGAATTCACCACACCCAAAGCAGCAAAACTCTTTTCTTCACAAGTGCCCATTGAACATTCTCTAATATAGACAAATGCTAGAATTTACAAGAAGTATAAATAAATTGAAAAGGATTGAATTTTGCAAAATATGTCCTCTGGGCAGAATGGAAGTACATTGGAAACTACTAATGAAAGGATATTTGGCAAATTCACATATATGTGGAAATTAAGTACACACCTAAATAACTAAAGGACCACAGAAGAAATCACAAGGAAAATAAGAAAATATTTTGAAGCAAATGGAAAGGAAAATGCAACATACTATAATTTATGGCATGAAGAGAATTTACCTCGAAAGGAATTTATGACTCGTAAACACTATATTAAAAAAAGGAGAAAGGTCTCAAATCAATAACTAACCATATAATTTAAAAAAAAAATAGAAAAAAGACAAACTAAACTCAAAAGAAAAGGAAGGAAGACATAGAATCCGAAGCAGGCTCCAGGCTCTGAGTAAGCTGTCAGCACAGAGCCCAGTGCTGGGGGTGTCGAACTTCCAAACTGTGAGCTCATGACCTGAGCTGAAGTCACACTCAACTGACTGAGCCACCCAAGTGCTTCCAAAAGTATTATCTTTAAGAGATCATTCTTCACAGTCATGAATCCCACAGTGAGATTCTGTTTTCTTCAGATAAAAGCCTGTTTTTTTTCTAATAATGTGTCCTTGACCTTAAAATTAGCTTTCTTCATGAAGTTTTCTTTAACTAATTTTACTCAACTCATCACAATGAGAACAGAAGTGGACCATACACAGTCTCATATGTGGCTTGTATTTCGTGTGAGACAGATGTAAGATAAATAGAGCATATCTTTGGGGCACTTGGGTGGCTTAGTCGGTTAAGCATCTGACTTTCGCTTAGGTCATGATCTCATGGTTCGTGGGTTCGAGCCCCGTGTCGGGCTCTGTGCTGACTGCCAGCCCAGAGCCTGGAGCTTGTTTCGAAGTCTGTGTCTCCCTCTCTCTCTGACCCTCCCCTGCTCATGCTGTCTCTCTCTCTCTCTCTCCTAGAAATAAATAAAAATATTTAAAAAAATAGAGCATATCTTTGTTCTTATCATATATGACCAATGCATTTTCATCCTAGAAAGCCCAGAATGTTCTCTAATGCCTGATCATATCTTTCCAAACACACTTTTGAACTGAACTGGAGCCGCAAATCTTTAAAAACAAACAAATGGAGAAAACCAGACCAAAACGTTCCTTAAAAATGGCACATACCTATTTTTACTTTTAAATTTCCTTAAATTTGTAAGCACATTTTATCAGCCCCTCATTTGTGTGTTAGGTGGGACATCAATTGTGAAGGAATTTGTGAAAGTGTGTGAAAATATTGCCATTTATAAAAGGATAGACCTCTCTTTGCTCTTTGATATTGCAGTTATCTTATGATAACAGTTTTTATTTTGGGGCTATATATAGCATAAGTTTACATTGTCAAAATAAGTCTTTACTAAGTATCTCTTTATGGGATGAATACATTTAAATATTCTAGTTTCAGAGATGAGCAGGTCATATTTACTACTTTTGGGCTGAAGAACATGCATTAATGACTTGGGTGAAGAAAGATTCGATATAACTTCATGGTTAGTTACTTCATCCGTTTATTGTCTATTTACCTGACGTTAAGGACAGTTTTTCAGGCATTGGGTATCTAAAGCCAACCACAGAAAATTACATTTTAATTACAGAAACAAACAATAAGTAAATCTTTATATACATGGACACAGATATAAAAATGAGTTTAGGGATAGATTTGAAAACATGGAAACACATAGAGATAGATGCAAACTAGAGAAATGATTCTAGATAATGGTGAGTATAGTAGGAAGTCAGCCTGAGAGACTGGAAAAACATGAAAGGTAGTTCTATAATGTTTGATAATTTTCCTTTTCACGGAAATTTTTTCTTTTTTATGAAGTTAAGTGTTGCCAAGTTAATTACTAAAGAGAATTTCTAAAAATCTTAACATTTCAAAGAATAACTGGATCCTTCATATATATATATTTGTCTTTTTATCCATACTGTGCAAAGATAGTGTATCCCTGCTTTCTGAAAGTGTTTGTGTCTTTCCCTTTCAGTCAGACTTATTAAACATTATGTTCATTTATGTGCTACTCCTCTGCCTGCTTCCAAGCTATAGGGACTTTTTGACTTTTATACTTCATCCTTTTAAAATCTTACCTTATGCCTAGTTTAGTACTGCCCATCTTTTATACTCAATAAATACCTGATGAATTTCATTAAAATGATTTTAATTACTTCCAAAAGCCTCATTACTTGAAATGTTAGGCAAAATAAATTATATAGTAAACTTGGAAAATATACATATATAATTTCGTTTTTCTTAGTTATGTAGAATAATACTTTATTGAAATGTTAAGGGAGTTGTAAATTTAGACTTAATTTTAAGCAGCAGTCGCTTCTGATTTAGTCCCCAAATTTATTTCTGAAAACATGGTGAACAGTTTAGGCTATGCCTTATCCATCCTATAAAATAAGTGGAGAAGCTTGTCCTTTGATTATTTATTAACTTGGGACACAAAGCCTGGATAGCTCAGTCTGCAGGTCACTGAATTTTCAGTCTTTTTTTTTTTTTTTTTATTTAAAAAATATTTTTTAATGTTTATTTATTATTGAGACAGAAACAGCATGAGTGAGGGAGGAGCAGAGAGAGAGGGACACACAGAATCCAAAGCAGGCTCCAGGCTCTGAGCTGTCAGCACAGAGCCCAAGAGAGGGCTCGAACCCATGAACTGTGAGATCATGACCTTAGCTGAAGTCAGACGCTCAACCCACTGAGCCCCCCAGGTGCCCCCGGATTCTCAGTCTTTAAGAGGCCCTGGCACTACTATGGTAAATGAGAGAAGTCAACAATATAAATACCTGAAGAAAATTAGTGACTGTAATTGCTGGGAGCCTCACAGGCCTTGCTGGATGACAGTCACAGCAAGGAAATGGCAGTGTTTGCACAGCTCCTGCCATGAAAAAGGAAAACTGGTATCTCCTTCTGCTAATACTGGCTCATGTTGGAAGTGAGGCTGCTGGTATTGACCAGGCCTCACAATATTCCATATCGACCAATATTCCCCACAGATTGCTCATAAGGAAAAGCATATTCCTGCCTTTTCAAAAGAGATTTCAGATGAGAGCACTGTGGGTGATTGTCAAAAGGCTCTTCCTATGGGCCTTGCAGATCTAAGACTTACATAATCAAGGGGGCTAAGAACTCCATTTACAATTGAGTCTGGCCCTGAGACAAAGAGCCTAATTTTGAGTTAAGGACAGATATCCATCCCCACCCAACTGTTTCTGCTTGGAGCACCTGCCGACCCCCCCCGCCCCCCCGCAAGGCATTTGTGATCAGTATTTGGAGTCACTTATTCTGGTCTTGAATATGCTGATTGCTCCCTGTGAAGGAACCTATTGAGGAACTTCTTTTGTGATTATGGGAGCAGAGGTGTTTCCTGAAAGACCTGTTTTTCTTAATACTCCATAAACAAGCTACTGACCCCTGCCCACAAAGAAGTAACTTCACCCTTTTCATGCTAAAAACATTGTCTTGTATGCTAAAGATACCTTCCTTCCCCATAGGATAAGCATCTAAATCCCCTACCTCAATCACTATTGATAAAGGCTATGCAGGAATCTTCTACAAATCTATGTTCTGGGAAATTCTTACATATCAAAGAAATTTGTCATCAAAAATCATTGTCTAAGGCAAATGCCACTTGTGTGCCATCCCCCAAACACTTAATTATAAAGTAAAGTTGAGCCCCAGTCAGAGCATAGATGCCTGCCTGGTGACCAGAAAGATTCTCGGGCCTCTTTCATCCCTCCCTCGCCTACAGCGTCCATCCTTCAGGGACCCCTGGACCGGCCAGGTCCAACCTCCGACACATAATGTCATTGAAGGTGAAAACAATGGAATCTTTTGCTGTTACTGTGTTTACTATTCTGGATTTAAAAGATAGCTTACAGTTCTTTAGAATAACATCAATCCATGTCATCTATCCTCACAGTGGAGAGGTGGAATGTACAAAAATTAAAAACCCATTTGTTACTGGATATCAACAGATGTGGATAACATCCATCAAAAGGAGAGACACAGGATAAACCAGAGTTGGCAGAAATAAATATCTGCACAGATTGTTGATGTCTGTTATTAAATATGTTAGCAATACTATATATTTTGCTTAAAAATTATTTTTTACATATTTAAGAACAACAAATATAAACAGAAGAGTTAATCTAATAACTGACTGTTAAATATTTTTTTGGAAAATGGGTTTTGTAGCATGTATTGGCTAAAAAAAGAAAGACAAAGTGTGTCATTAAATAGATACCAGTATTTTAGGAAGTCATGGAAAGAGATAGGAAGTGCCTCTGCGTTTTCCTTTCAAAAATAGATCTTGGTTTTACTAGACTTAAATTTATATTTCATTATTGCTTTTATTTTGAGAACTATGACAATAATATTGATTTGACACCTTGCTCAAGAAGTTCAACTTTATCATTTTAGTGGAGGCAATGATAAAGCAAAGTGACCCCATAGTAATTTAAAATTGGGGAAGGGAAAGATAATTGGAAGACAAGGAGTACAGACAGCTGGACATCTCATTTGATCACCTTCATTTGTAATCTCATAATAGATTTTGTATCTGAAAGGAAAATCCTAATGAAACAAAAATCAAGCAAAATAACTACAACAAAAAACGACGCACATCTCTCATTCAACTAACAGAAACTTCTCTTTCCTTTAGAAAGTTCATAAATTACATCTAAGATATAAAGGCAAAATTTATACAAAGGGATGCATAAGTTACAAATGTGGCTTAATCATCATTTCCATATGTATAAGTGGCTAATGTATCATTTAGAGTCTTTTTTTACTTTTTTTTAACATTTATTTATTTTTAGAGACAGAGTATGAGCAGGGGAGGGACAGAGAGAGAGGGAGTCACAGAATTTGAAGCAGGCTCCAGGCTCTGAGCTGTCAGCACAGAGCTTGATGCGGGGCTCGAACCCACGAATCGCGAGATCATGACCTGAGCTGAAGTTGGCTGCTTAACCAACTGAGCCACCCAGGTGCCCCCATTTAGAGTTTTTGAAGTCTGTTTTACAGACTTGTATGAACATGTAACAGACTTGTAGGAACATGTAAATGGTTCTAGAGCAGAACTGTGAATGGCATCAGTAGACCTTAGTATTTGTTACTGAACCACATATTGCACTATTTAAAATGTTTTCCTAATAGTACTGATTGTGAACATGAAACAGAAGACAGATCTCCAGTAAGGAAAAAACAGATCTATAATACTGAAACCAGGATGTTAAGGGAGAGCTGTACTTCCTCAGTTCAAAAAGAAATTAAAGCATTTTTCTAGGATGACCTCTCTGCATAGGACAGATCACCACATTTCAGGAAATAATCCAATGTCAGCAAACAATACAAAATAACAGTTGTTGTCATCTGTATATTGAATATTTCACAGGAATTATTTAAGATAATTGGATATACAGCAGCATTACTTCCAATTAATATTTCAAACTGAATGTGATATTGTTGCAGAATCTGGTCTGGATCACTGGCAGAAGAACCAAGCGGCACTTGGAGATCCTGGAAGGGAGGATTATTTTACACTGGTAGGTGGGCTCAGAGGAGATCATTCCTCAGAGGTCTGAGCCCAGAGCATCAGCAGAGGGAGTAATTTATAGCCTGTTACTTCCGCATTCCTCATTAATACATGAGACAAGCAGTGTGGGAAGAAGAACCCAGAAGAGGGAGCCTTTGATCAGGGACAGGTATTTCCTTATCAGTCCTGTGGGCCATCTTATAACAGATTTTTCCCTATCAGTATGTGCAAGACAAATAATACTTCTCAAATAGCTTCAAAATCAGAAGTTGAAAAGTTATGCCAGCTATCTAGCCTGTCTGACATGCTATCGATGCTTACTGAATGTTTGTCCCTTCATGTTCAATGCTAAATTTAGCAAGAATCTCACACTTCACGATGACTCCTTCAGTCTTCTGCCCTATGCTCTTCTATTCAGAGTCCAAAATATTGAGCTGCCTGAATCCATTCACTTGGGTATTTGTTCAATTAAAATTATCGATCGTGTATGTGTCTGAGACCATGCAAGTCTCCGAATACAAAATGAGCTGCCCTCATTGTCTTAAGCTCTCATGACTTTTTTTTTTTTTTATGTTTATTTACTCTTCAGAGAGAGAGAGAGAGAGAGACAGAACACAGGCTGGGGAGGGGCAGAGAGAGAGAGAGGGAGACACAGAAACAGAGGCTCCAGGGTCTGAGCAGTCAGCACAGAGCCCAACCTGGGGCTGGAACTCACAAACTGCAAATTCATGACCTGAGCTGAAGTCAGAAACTTGACTGACTGAGCCACCCAGGCACCTCTAAGCTCTCATTATCTTGATGAGGGATCATCAGGCAAGCTGAGGCCTAAACTGAGGCTAAAGCACAAGCCAGCACCCTCCCCCCACCCCTGCCTCTGCCCAAGGTGGGATCTGGGTGACATTCCTCAGGCACTTCTGGCTGCCCAAGAACAAAGAAAAGGAAAGGAAACGAATGGTTAACTGATAGAGATCACAGCCATACAGGACAGGAGTTTCCATCAGTTTACAAATGTCAGCAAATTACTAGAAAAAAAGGCAATCTTATCAATAGCCTATAGACTCTATCCAGAACCCTGTGGACTCATTTTCAGGGAGCCCTAATATGACCCGCCCCTCTACAGTGATGTGGGGAACAAAGGCGAGAAGGAAAGGGCAGGCAAAGTTAAATTTCCTTCTCACTTGCAGCCCATTGACAAATACTTGAGGCAAATAGAGAATATTAGGAACCCCCTTCCATTCTAATGTTAATACCTTAGGAGAGGAGACAACCTTAGCTTGACAATAGCAAGGCCTCAGGTATCTTCAGAGTCCTCTTCAGCATATCAAAGTCCTTCTAGAGGCTTCCCTCTTGACTTTACCTCCCCCAACTCCCTAGTATGTAACCAGTGACTCTTCACAACCCAGTGCAGCCCTTCCTGCCTAAGGGTCCTGTCCTTGAGCTTTAATAAAATCTCTTTTTACACCAAAGTTGTCTTCAAGAATTTTTTCTTGGCCATCAGCTTTGAACCCCCACCACTCCAAAACCCCATCGATCTGATAAAAATCTGAGGGGAATTATTATTTTTGGCTATTATTATGTGTGCATTTCTTATTTATTGCATGTATTATTACTAACTTATTAAAGAAATTGAGGTAATATGTTGCAATGAGGACAGCAAGAGTTGGATAGGTGGATTGAGGAGGGGCATTGGCTTTTGCAGTGGTATTAAACATTAAGAAGAATTATACCTAACAAGGTAGAGCCAATTAGGACAAATAAAAACTAATTTATTCAATGTAGTGATTTACATTTATAAGCTTACTTTGTCAGATTGGTATAAAATCTATTATTTATTTTTATTTAATTTTTATTAATGTTTTTATTTATTTTGGAGAGAGACAGAGCATGAGCAGGGAAGGAAGAGAAAGAGCTGGAGACACAGAATCTGAAGCAAACTCCAGGCTCTGAGCTATGAGCACAGAGCCTGATGCAGGGCTTGAACCCACAAACTGTGTGATCATGACCAGAGCAGAAGTTGGTCGCTTAACCAACTGGGCCACCCAGGCGCCCTTGTAATCATTAGTTTCTATGTGATTAGTAAATAAGGGAATTATATCAGAATAGCAATGAAGTATGTTGGTTTTGAAGTGATTTTCACCAGACAGAAGAGCCAGCATAGGGCCAAATTATAATTTTCATTTGGGCAAATCCCACACAAACAGCTAAAACACTCTTAGCACTATGTTATGACAAGTAATACCAAGTGCCTGCAAATGAACTCTCTCCTCCAAATCGGGCACCCAAGCCGTGTTGGTCTGATGTGTGCATCCTTTCACTTCAGCCCCTCTCTCCCAACTTACAGCTTCACTTAATTTGCCTTGTCTCAGGGCTCTAAGAAACACATTGCCAAATTTTCTACATGTTTGCTTTGTTTAGTTTGAATATCTGCTATACCATTCTCCACTGTCTTGGAGAAGCATAAGTTATTTCTCCATATACCAGTTGTTGGTAGTATTTTGGTCAGAAATTTCAGAAGTTTGAGAATTGCAAATTTCCCACTTCAATTACATTTTGTACCAGAAGCTTCGCAGCCTGAATAGTAAACAGGCTACATCGGAATTGCAAACAGCAGTAACTTTTGATACACATTCAAATGTGATTTAGGGGTGTATGTGACTTGTACTCATGAAGATTGGAGTTTATAACAAAGCCTGTGAGTTTTACCATTCTACAGATATATTTTGGGTTTTAGAACAGAGAGTGTCCAGGCAGAGTGGTATGCCTCCGGCCATATGAGAGATAATTACTGCTATTGATCATTAATTGAAACTACTCTTATGACTGAAAGACACAATCTTTAAACCTGAGGAATGCGTAGTCTTGGGTAGTCCTAGAGAAACACCCTAATAAGGAAGGTGGCACCCCAAAGATCTCCAGAATGAAATGGAATTGGTTTATTCAGGCCTGAGCCACAGGAGGAAGGGAATGATGCTCATTATAGACCTGAACATGCTGCCTACTCTGGGACCACCTGAGTGCCCGATCCTATTGCCACAGTAGATTTTATTTCTCAGTTTTTCAGTCTGAGAGATCTTTTTCAGGAATTTATTTCACAACAGAAATTGCAGTCTCCTTAAGGTGGAATTAAAAAAAATACATAAAAATATATTTATACTTCAGAGACTTGATATCCTAATATATTATTCTTTACTGAACTTCGGAAATATCCTTTCTTGAAAGACATCTTCTCTTTCATCATCTTTTATCACTTGCATATCAACCCTCAATTCTGTCCTTTACTGTGGCTTCCTATTACATTTCTTTTTACGTATTAGCAATAACAAGATACCAGGGGGAAAAAGACAGAAGTTTAGTATCTCCCAATGGAACTGACAGTACTACCTGCAGCAATTCATAGTCACTTGAAAAACATTTCATGACCTTTGTGGACTCATGAGCCCTTATTTTACTCCCATTCTGTTCCATGGGTCACTGCCCTCCACTGGTCCAAAGTAGTCAGTCTATAAATTGTTCAGTATGAAATGTAGAGGTTACAGGTAAACAAGAGATAAAACTATTAATTTAATTATTCATTAAACATTTCCTATTGGATGTTGGGAATACTGAGAGGTGGAAAAAAAAAGAAAGAAAGGAACACATTGGCCATAAATATTGACAACTAACTTCCAAACATACCATGAGTGGTAGACGTGATGATCAGTTTCACCCGCTTGAGTCATCTAGCATTCTGTGGCATGAAGAAGCTAATCAATGAGCAGTTTATTTTTCTTGAACTTCCACACGCACACTGGCCAAGAGTATTTGCCATTATTCTTTCATTTTTAAAAATTTTCTTTGCACACAAAATATCAAAGGAGATATCAGAGCTTGACCAAGAGTTGATTTTTTTTTTTTTTTTTTGGCAGAGGGATAAGACAAAGTAGAACTTTTCTTATAATTCATATAATTACCAATCTAACTGCGTTGACATAGTTGGGCAGAACAACTGAATTGTAAGATCCTACCAGAATTATAAGAATGTTAAAAAGTTTTATATGCTGATGATAACCCAACAGATCCTGTTACATGGAACAGAAAGATGCATTTGGGAAAGAAAGAGATTCTTCAATTATTAGACAAATTGGTTTTTGGGCAGAGAGCAGTTTACTCATTTTTGTATCTAATATTTATGAACTTTTCCAGAAAATTTTAATAGGACAAATCAGTATATTTATTTTCTAATTGAACATTTTTTAAATTGATTGTTTTACCTGCAAGAGAAATACATGTCTTTTGTTATGATTCATTTGGGATAATAAATCCCCAAATGTAGTATAATTTGAAATTCATCTTTTTCTAAGACCGAGATCTCAGCGTTAGCTACCAGAAAGATATTTCCATCAGAATCTCATATGGAGATATGCTATTTGCAGCACCCAGGTAGCTGATCTGGTTCTGTTTTTGTGATATATAAAAATTTTGCATCAACCATGCATCTTTAAAGCAGCCACAATTTGTCTATTAATTCGCAGCTTTTTATAGAAGTGTGTATATTTCAGAGAAATTTAACCAATAACATGAAAAACAGAATTTTAATGAATTGTCCAAAATATTATGTTTATATTATACAGAGTTTCTAGAATACAGTTAAAACTTCTAGTTAGTACCTATAAACAATTTAGTGATTTTTGTAAAATTGTGTTCTTATTTTCTTACCCATGATAATACAACAAAATCATGTTAATGTTTTAATGTGGATTATATTACCTTATAACTCAAACTAATCTGAAGTTTGCTTTCTGGACTTCTTCCTTAAAAAATAATTGAGAATCTAAACTCTAGAAATATTGATTAAAAAAATTCTGGCACATCTTTTTCTATTTACTCTTAATTTTTTAAAGAAGACATCTGGTTAAAGATTGAAAGCGGCAAGTAATGTTCTTTTAATAACAGCTTTACTGAGAGGCACCTGGGTGCCTCAGTCTGTTGAGTGTCCAGCTTTGGCTCAGGTCATGATCTCGCTGTTCATGAGTTCCAGCCCCACATCCAGACTCTGTGCTGACAGCTTGGAGCCTGGAGGCTGCTTCAGATTCTGTGTCTCCCTCTCTCTCTGCCCATGCCCGGCTTGCTCTCTATCTGTATCTCTCTCTCAAAAATAAACATTAAAAAAATTTTAAAAATGACAGCTTTACAGTCATTTGAGTTGTACTCCAAACAGTGCATAATTCTCCTATTTCAAGTATATAAGTCAAAGTCGTTTTCTTTTTTCGTAATTCACAAAGTTGTGAACCTTGGTGAACCATCACCAAACTCCAAGTTCAGAACATTTCTGTTTGCCTGTGAAGAAACTCTGTACCCATTACAGTAACTCCCCATTTCCATTAGATTTCCAGGTCCAGTCCTTGACAACTAGTAACCTCTGTAGATCTGCCTATCCTGAACATTCTATATAAATGGAACCAAAGAATCCAAAGCAGGCTTCAGGCTCTGAGTTGTCAGCACAGAGCCCGATGCAGGACTCAAACTCACAGCCATGAATCATGACCTGAGCAAAGTCACACTCTTAACCAGCTGAGCCACCCAAGCACCCCTAGTGTTCTTTCTGAGAAACAAATGCTTAACTTCAAATCACAAGGATTTATTCCTGAATTTCCTTCCATTGTTTTCCTTTTTTTTTTTCCTTTAAAATTTTGTTTAGTGCTTATTTTTGAGAGAGAGAAAGAGAACATGAGCTGGGGAAGGGCGAAGAGAGAGAGACACAGAATCTGAAGCAGGCTCCAGGCTCTGAGCTGTCAGCAACAGATCGTGACTCAGGGCTTGAACTCACAATTGGTGAGATCATGACCTGAGCCAAAGTTGGACTCTTAACTGACTGAGCCACCCAGGCACCCCCTCCTTACATTGGTATTATAATTTTAGCTCTTACATTTAGATCATTTATCCATTTTGAATGAATATTTGAATGAAATATGGTGTCAGAAACAAGTCTCTCTTGTTTCTTTCTTATGTGTTTGTCCAATTCTCTCAGTACCATTTCTTCCAGACTGTTTCCCCTACTTTGAACCATTTAGCACACCTGCCAAAAATGAAGTGGCTGACCATAAACGTATGGGTTGATTTGCACACTCTCAAATTTACCCTTGATTTATATGTCTATCTCTATGTAGTATCAATAGTCTTGATTACTACACCTTTGTAGTAAATTTAGAAATAGAAAGGTTTGAGTCCTCTAGCTATGTCCTTTCCAGGAATGTTTTAGCTCTTCTGGGTCCTTGCATTTCCTTGTGAATTTTAGGATCAGCTTATATTTCTGCAAACAAACAAAACAGCTGGGATTTTGATAGGAATTAGGCTGAATTTGTAGATCAATGTTGGGAATATTGCCAGATAACTTTACAATATTAAATCTTTCCATCTTGATTACGGGTGACTTTTTGTTGTTTAGGTTTTCTGTAATATCTTTCAACAATGACATGGTTTTCAATAGACAGACAGGGGCACCTGGTTGGCTCCGTCGGTTGAGAATCTGACTTCAGCTCAGGTCATGATCTCACCACTCGTGGGTTCAAGCTCCACATCGGGCTCTGTGCTGACAGCTCAGAACCTGGAACCTGCTTTAGATTCTGTGTGTCCCCCTTTCTCTGCCCCTCCCATGCTTATGCTCTGTCTCTCTCTGTTTCTCAATAATAAATAAATGATTTTAAAAATTTAAAAAATAGACAATTATTTTGTTAAGGCCACACCTAAGTATTTTATTCTTTATGTTATTTTACATGGGGATTTAAAAATTCCATTTTTGGAATATTTATGGATAAAATTCCATTTATCCATACCAATGTATGAGGCTTGAGAAATGCTTGCACAACTGCTCCATATTCATCTCTGAGTGCTCTTGCATGGTTGGAGCCTAACACAGCCCTCCAGACTCCCAGATGTGTCTGTGCTCCAAGAAAGGCTATTCTTTGCCGACTCTTTTTTCTGGTTTTCTCTATTAAACGTCTAGGTGCCAGTTTTAGCTTCTACCATATACTACCAGTCTCCCTTACTGTGATGTCCGTGGAGAGATGCCAGCCACACCCAGGGAGGGAGTTCTCAGTGCTCTCTTACAAGTAGTCCCCTCACGCAGGGCGCAAAGGTCTTGGTCCTGCTGCCTTGCCTTTGCCCTGTCACTGTGCACAGTGGGGGTGGAGGGGGTCATCCTGTGGTAACCTGGGGCTGCCCTGTCCTGTCCAGCCTATGCGTGAAGGCTGGGTGGATTAAGTGAGATGTGGAGATGAGGGGAATGAAAGATACTAGCAGACTGCTTTCTCTGAGGAAAACCTTGGCCCCTAAGTGGACACTTTGGTGAGAAGGTGCACCCCCTCCCCGCCATCTGCTAGGCGGCACGTGCCCACAGAGGAGCACTCTGGGGACAGCTTTAGGAGTAGCAGCGTGGTGTGGAGGGTGCCGGAGTAGCATGCTGTGACTCAAGTCAGAGATCCTCACTGTTCTCGGGACGACTGAGGAGATTTTCCTCAATGAATATTTCTCTATTTGCTGTAGGCCTTTAGGACAATTTTCAAGGATTTTAGATGATTGATTTTTAAGCTGTTATGTTGAGGGAGTGCCTACCAGGCTTCTTACTCCGTCATTTCAAGAAGACCACCATTTCCCCTACTCTTCTCTCTGCCTTATTTAGATAAACTGAAGCACTGACAATTGTCAGGGCTTGTTTCACACCTGCATTTCAGCGGCCATGATTTTCACACACTGGCCAGGGAGATTGGCACTCTATAAGACACTCTAAAAAGAGGCAAAACTTTGGAGACAGTAAAAAGTCAGTTGTCCCCAGAGGTTGGGAGATAAGGGGGTGAATAGGCAGAGCACACAGGACTTTTTAGGGCAGTGACACTACTCGGTATGATATCATAATGATGGATACAAGTCCTTGTACATGTGTCTCAGCCTATAAAATGTATAGCTTTGAGAGTAACCCTGACGTAAACTATGGTGACAATGAGGCGATGGTGTGGGTTTGTCAGCTGTACAAATGTCCCATTCTGGTGGGGGTGTCGATGGTGGAGGAGACCATGCGTGTGTGGAAGCAGGGGGTATAGGAACTCCACGTACTTTTTCTCACTTGTTGTGAACCACAAACTGCTCTAAAAATATTTTTAAAGGCTATGCCTATATAACAAATCACAGACAAATATAGCAACTTTATTCATGGTGGCCAACATGAAACAACACATGTATCTATCAATAGGTGAATGGCTAAATAAATCCATAAAATGGAGTACTACGTGGCAATATGAACTATCTATATATGCAACCACATGTATTTATCTCAAATAATTATTTCGAGTAAAAGAAGACAGTTGTCCCCCATTCCCCTCCCTGAAAATAAATCAAACGTGGTTTAATTTATAAAACATTCTAAGAAATTAAAATAACCTGCAGTGAAAGAAAGCATGTTAGTGATTGTCTGAGCCTGGTAACTGAGGAGGTACTGAGAGTGAGAACTTTTAGAGCATGAGTGAACTTGGAAATGACTAATATGCTCATCATTTCGATTATAGAATGGCTTCACTCTGTGTGTGTGTGTGTGTGTATGTGAACATGTATATATATCCAGGTACATGAATATATTATACATTTTAAAACATACAATTTAGGGGCACCTGGGTGGCTCAGTTAAGTGTCCAACTCTTGGTTTTGGTTCTGGTCATGATCTCACAGTTTCATGGGTTCAAGCCTTGCATTGGGCTTCGTGCTGACAGTACAGACCCTACTTGGGATTCTCTTCTCTCTCCCTTTCTCTCTGCCATTGCTCTGCTCATGCTGTCTCTGTCTCTCTTAAAATAAATATACTTAAAAAATAAAATAAATAATATAGTTTATTGCATGTCAGTTATACCTTGGTTAAAAATAGAACAATAACAAAGCAGAGGAACATGGGACATTTCATTAATGTTCTTGATTCTGAGCTCCCGCTTTGCCTAGAGACAGGCTATGGAATTAACCAAATACCTCTTTTTCTGGCCCCCAAAACAGAAGCCGACCTGTCCTCTGGTTTCATGACTTTGAAATGAGTCTGCTGCAGTCTGCAGAGTGTGGTGCCCTAGTGTTCTCTTGATTTTGCATAGGCCAGGTGACACAGAGGAAAGTTAGTAAATGATGAGAAAGCTTGGGAAGGTCTCATCACTGCAAACCTCCAAACACTGGTTTTCAAACCAGAGAAATCAAAAAGGTGGAAATGAGCCTTTAACTTTTTGTTCTTCCAGCCTGATTCCTGTATATGAGAAAGCTACAACTTGGACAAGCTGATTATTTTAATCAGTATCACAGAAGTACCTAGACTTGTTAGTAACCCACACTTCCTGTCCTGGGACGCAGGTCCCTGTCCAGAGAGGCAAGGGAACTGAGAGAATCACTGCCATCAATTTTGTGCCATCATTGACGGTGTCAACTGCCAGCCACCATGCCCTTCTATAAACAAGAGCCATGTTTTGTGCCCATCAATGAAAAGGAATTGATGGTGTTGAGTTACATTGGGAAATAGAAGGGACTTGAAGTCAGAAAGTGCCCTGAAAAAAGTGGTGAAGAACAAATGAAAGAATAGTTGGAGTTATCAATACTGTGTCCAGAGGATAAATGAATGTGTCACTGATGAGTCTGACTAAGAACCCTGAAGGACGGATGATCAGGTTGAAGCATCCCACATTCTGAAATCCTCTGAAAATTCTCTTTAATTTTCTGGGCCTTGACCTGATCCATCAGACTTTGGAAGTTATAGATAGCCCTGCCAAGTAGCAATCTATAGACTGTACAGTCCTCGATGTTACTTGAAAAAAAACCATGGCCCCCTGAAGGACAAGGATTTGATGAAAAACTTTCACTGGTTTTATGAAGTGGAACATGGCTATGAGAGACCCAGACTTCCTTCTTCTTTTACGTGATGATAATCCACGGGGAGGTTTCCGAGTCCTGGGAAGGCTGTGCTTGTCAGCCAGGGATCATCAGTACAGGCGGATGTGTGCTCACCGAATATTCCTCAAAAAGCATAGCAAGACTGTGGTTGTAACACAAACCTAATGGCTTTCAATATAATTTTACATAAAAATAATGTTTTCAGAATGAATGTTCTAAAAGCATATATATTTTTCCGTATTTGGAAAATTGAGCTATAAAGGAAGAACTCTTGAATACGAAACAATCAGCTCTGAGAAAATGTCACCTTCCCTTATTTTGTATTTATTACTGTTACCCTAATAATATGGAACAACAAGAAATTTTAAAGGTGTAGTGGGGGAATTCTCACAAATTTGCTATTGACTCAAGAGTATTTCAGTTGTATTTCCCATATACTCAAGGAGAAGTAATTGCTGATTTCAATAACATGATTTAGTAATGTCTAATGATTTTTTTTTTTATTGAATTGGTCCTGTAAAATCAAATACCAGTCAAATCTTCCTAGTTAGCTATAGGTTTAAATTTCTTGGTATCTTAAGGATTTAAACTTATATCATGCTTTCGTTAGAAACCTTGGAAATTTAATATATATCTGTAGGCATGAATGTGTGAATCAGTGACATAAGTATATGTGGAAATATTATACATATGCTTATATAGTAAAACAAACTAAAAATTAGTCACATTATATTTCATTATCGGAGGTACATTTCCCTTATAAAATTTAACATTTATCTACTACAAATCAATAAATTCTATAGTAGATTTAGATAAAATTCAAATTGTTTTAACTGGACAAAATAAAACTTCACATGATGAGAAAACATTATATGGAATATTTAATGGAAATATTTAATTTCCATTATGTGGAAAATTAATGGAAATATCTAGTGATTTTTACCACCTAAAGTATGATTTTTTTTCTCAGTAACTGAATAAATTCTCTCTTATTCTGAGAGAATTTATTCTTATTCTGGGAGGATTTTTTAAAAAATTTCATTTGTGGATTATGTAAAGAACATATAAAAGGATACAAGAGGAATTTTCCAACTTCATACAGTCCTAAACCCAACTAGTCAAGCATTTAACAGATAGCAACAGCAACAGAAAGAGACAATAATTCTCCTTTAAAACTACAAATGCAGTCTAAGAAGACAATGCAGGGCAGTCAAAGCCTCTGCTACTCAATCACTGTGCATACGTCTCAGTGCTGTCCAATATCCACGAGAACCACAGCGTAATAGCCAGACTATTTTTCCTCCTTCTACAGTAGAGAAATCACTGTCCATTAATTCAACAAACTGGTCATGCTACATTTAAATGCATACAATATACATACATACATGCATATATATATGTATATATATAAACACATCAGTAAATAAATAAAAAAGTTAAAGACAAAAATTATTGGTAAGACATTTAGCCCTCACCATTATTTTTCTGCCTCTTGTTCCTGAGGCTTTTGCTTAAGTATAGGTATAGAAGTATCAGTATTTAGATTCCTACATATAATTCTAAAAAGAGCATTTAAATAGCCCTGGATAGACCATGGAATATGCAGTAATTTTTTTAAAAAATTTTTATTTCTTTCTGAGAGAGAGTGGAGAGAGAGAGAGGGAGACACAGAATCTGAAGCAGGCTCCAGGCTTTGAGCTGTCAGCACAGAGGTGGATGCGGGGCTCGAACCCATGAACCTTGAGATCATGACATGAGCCAAAGTCGGATGCTCAACCAACTGAGCCACCCAGGCACCCCTGGAATATACAGTGATTAAGCATAGATGATCACAGTGTTTAAGTCAGGGAGAGAGATAATTTGTTATTTAAAATTAATTTATATTACATTTTATAGAACATATATAGACAAAGAGAAATTGTGATCATAAATGGTGAATATGCATCTATGAGTTTATGTACATGTATCAATGTATATTAACATATATCAATGTGTCTTATATGCATAAAATCAATAATGGAGAATTAGAGTTCTGAGAATATGTTCATCCTATCCACTGATTAGAGAAAAACCTACTCTTATGGCTTAAAATATTCAAGGTTGCCCCTGGGTGGGTCAGGCAGTTAAGCCTCTGACTCTTGATCTGGGCTCAGATCATGATCTCAAGGTTCATGAGTTCGAGTCCCACATTGGGCTCTGTGCTGAAAACATGGAGCCTGCTTTGTATTCTCTCTCCCTCTCTCTCTGTGCCTATCCCCCTTGTGCTCTCTCTCTCTCTCTCTCTCTCTCTCAAAATAAATAAATAAACTTAAATAAAATATTCAAATACATGTCAATGTATTAAATTTAATACAAATTAAATTTAAATGTTTCTTAAATATATCACAAAATCCTTTTATGCACAGTATCCCATTCTAATCCACCAGTTAAGGACTCAGACCTGTGTTTGAATACTCAATATTACAAAATTTCAGATGAAAATCTAGCATGGTCAGTGAGTGAATTACTCAGAAGTTTAACTTCTGTATTTTATTTGAACAATATCGCTCTCTCCTTTTCTGTGTGCAAATCTCAGGAAGAGTTAGGACTTTTTTTCCTTAATAAATAAGAATATTTTAAAGCACGGTGAATATTACTTCTGAAGAGGAAAAACCAAATATTAAAGGAGTATAGCTACTCCCAGTGAGAGTTTTAGGCATGAAAAAGCCAAGAGGTATTTTGAGAAGACAGCCGACCTGCGTCTGCTAAGGAAAATGGGAATAATTAAGTAGGGGAAAGGCATGTTCAGGGATGATTTGTGAGTGGCCTACAGAAGTGCTCTGTGGCATTTCTAGGAGCACGCGTTAAACTGTGTTTTTATAACATTTCTGATGATTGATTGTCTTCTCTCTTGATAAACAAAAACTTGATTATATGTTTATGTTTAGACTTTGGTAGTGGATTCCACACAGCGTATTGGGTTTCATATTAGACTAAGATGAAAATTTGGTGGAAAGCCGTCACTGTGACTGCAACTCTGATAGAAAGCGTCTTCTTTATGGCACTTAGCATGGGCTAAACTCCAGGCCCGAGAAGCAAGTGTCACAGACCTATTTCTATGGCTGCATTGTTTTGAGCCTTAGTGCCTGTGCTCACATTGATGACGGCGCTGTCTGAGAACAGGAAGTCCTCCACCTCCTCCTCCGAGTCTGCCTGGAATTGCTCTAATTTGTTCTGGTAATGGGCACCAGATGTCAGAGTATAAAAGGAAGCTGGACCAGGCAAAAAGATTGCTGTTTGACCTTCTATTGAGTTCCAGAGCTCTTGCCCTTTTTTTGTCTTCTGTGAAAGTCAAATAGTCACAAACATAGGGAATGAAGTGGGGACAAGCAGTCTCCTCCTGCGGAAGCCGCCACAGCAGAAGAGAGATGGCTGCTTGGCACCGCTCAGGAAGGGTGGAAGCTGCCACCATTCTCTCAGCTGCCCCCCTCCCTTTTTTTTGGGTGGGGGAGCAGAGAAAAGAAGAGGAAGGAGGGAAGAGAAGAAACTGTAATTCCCACATCTCCTGTGTCATGACAGCCACGTCTTCAAAACTGCATTCACTCAACTGGGCCCTTGGTGTCTCCTTTTTAGTAAAGATGAGGAATGGGTCTGTTTTCCTTCACCTTTTAGTTTTCAATAACTAGAAGGCTAATTTGTTTTCTTTTTTTTTTTTTTTGCTCATATAATGCATACGTAATTTATTGCATTTGTCCCTCTATTGGTCTTGGTAAAATGGTGTAAATCTGAAAAAGTCTCCACAGAGTAAATCAAAGTGAACATAGTCAGATGCCTGCTGCCGTTGATAAGAGTACAAAGTGGTGATAAAGTCGATCAGCTAGTACAGGATTTACATGTCGGAGCATTTAGATCTCGTTTTTGTTAAGTGATTTGCTACAGGTTCACAGGGCTGCCTGCTATTCCTTTTCTGTTTGTAATGAAGTTTATCATCCAAAAATGTTTAAATGGTTGTGGGTTTTTTTTTTTGTTTGTTTTGTTTTTTTTTGGTGTAAAAGAGAAATTTCCGTTTCCAAGTAGTGTTTCTATAGCAGGGGTGGATCTTTGCTTTCCTTTATGAAGGTTTAATTAGAGGAGAGAAATACCATCTTTTACTGAGGGAGTTAAAAAAGGTATCTTTGTCATCCAAGCAGCATTTAATAACATTTGAAACTACAGGCAAAGATCTAAAATTATTTAACAGTTTATTTATCTACTATGCTCTTAACAATGATATGAGTGATAGAATGTAAGGTTGGCATGAAATGTGAGGCTTATGCAGAGATTGCTGTCCGTATAAAATACTGTGCACTTTGTTTTAATTAGGCTCATCAGAGTTGCTGTTTTCTGCTTTGATTTTTCCCCCCAAATATGAAAAGATCCAAGTATATTTTAGTGTTTCCTGAGGTTTTTCATAATTTTATAGTGTGATTTTTTTTTTCTGTAGTGATTTGCTCTATTTAGGATTTCTCTGAGAATCCTAAATACTCTCTACAGAAAGATACTAAAAGCCTCTAGAAACCACAGTTATCCTTGTTGGTAGCCCTAAGTCCACTCATTGAGGTTGCAAATGTTATAAAATTGTAAATGTTAATTAACTCATTCAGTGCACCCCTGTGGCATCCAGAAGCATCTTCTATAGTGGGCTCTGCACTATCCCTGTGGAAAAACTAACCCAGGGACAGGGAAATGTGATGGAATGCCAGGTCCCTGGCAATATAGGGACGGAAGCAAAATCCGTTCTCAAACCGTGCTTCCCTGTACCTGTGTAGATTTTTTTCACTTCTTTACCACTCACATCTTCTCATCTTTAACACAGGCTTAATATTTCTTATTCTGTAAATATTCATATGATATATCTGAGGAAGCCCTTAGAACATAATAGACATCCTAATTTTATTGGAAAACATACCATTCTATTTCAGTACATTAGAGATTAGTGATCTCAGCCTGTTAACTGGACTTGTACTAATAATTTTGTGAACTTTGTAAAAGTTTTATGGCTGTAAACGTTATATACACAGTTACTTATTAACAATTACGCAGCGTTACACCATTTCTTGACATCTCTTAAAGCATATTTAATGGGCTGAGTATAAATGTCCACACGAGCTGCCAAATTGCCACTTTTGAATGCAGAGGAAATAGAAAAAACAACTGATGTTTCTTCAGATTTAACAGCAGACATAGCTTTCCAGATCCAAATATTTTTAATCATATGGCCAAAAGGGAAAATCCACTGGAATAAAGTTAACCTGTGGTATTTCTTTCTAGGTTTCCCTTTGGATCATTCTACTTCCTCTTACTCAATTTCCACACCAACTCTGCCCTTAAACACCACAGTGCTCCTGGAGCTGACCATTTCCTGTCCCATGGTTTTCAGATTTTGCCAGTACTGGCTGCTGACTGGGAAAATGGTGCTCATCACCCTGTGTTGTATTGTGTTGTGTTTTGTTACTTTCCTGCTGTTATTGTTTGCTTAATATCTTAATTGTTCTGTTCTTTTGTTTTTCAAATTTTTATTTAAATTTTAGTTAGTTAACATGTAGTGTAATATTGGTGTCAAGAGTAGGATTTAGTGATTCATCACTTACATGTAACACCCAGTGCTCATCCCAACAAGTGCCTTCCTGGAGCACCTGGGTGGCTCAGTCAGTTAAGCATCTAACTTCAGCTCAGGTCATCATCTCATGGTTTGTGGGTTTGAGTCCTGCATCGGACTCTGCTCACAGCTCAGAGATTGGAGCCTGCTTGAGATTCTGTGTCTCCCTCTCTCTCTGACCCTCCCCTGCTCACGCTGTCTCTCTCTCTCACTCAGAAATAAATAAAACATTAAAAAATAATAATAATAAAAAACTTTAAAAAAGTGCGTTCCTTAACCAATTACCCATCTATCCCATCCCCCACCCACCTCCCTCCATCAACCCTCAGTTTATTCTCTTGTCATTATGAGTCTTTTCTTTATGGTTTGTTCCTTCTCTCTTCCACCCCGATATGTTCCATCTGTTTTGCTTTTTAAACTTCACTTATGAGTGAAAAGCATGATATTTTCTTTCTCTGACTTCTTTCACTTAGCATAATACTCTCCAGCCATGTTATTGCAAATGGCAAGATTTCATTCTTTTTGATCACTTAGTAGTATTCCTGTGTGTGTGTGTGTGTGTGTGTGTGTGTGTGTGTATCACATCTTCTTTATCCATTCATCAGTTGTGGACATTTGGGTTCTTTCCATAATTTGGCCATTCTTGATAGTGTTAACATTGGTGTGTAAACATTGGGGTACACATGCCCCTTCAAAGCAGCATTTTTGTATGCTTTGGATAAATACCTAGCAGTGCAATTGCTGGTTCACAAGGTAGTTCTACTTTTAACTCTTTGAGGCAACTCTATACTGTTTTCCAGAGTGGCTGTACCAAATTGCATTCCTACCAACAGTGCAAAAGGGTGCCAGTTCCTCTGCATCCTCACAAACATCTGTTGTTTCTTGAGTTGTTAAGTTTAGTGCTTCTGATAGGTATGAAGTGGTTATTTCATTGTGGTTTTGATTTGTATTTCCCTGTTGATGAGTGATAATTTTTTCATGTGTCTGTTGGCCGTTCGGATGTCTTCTTTGTAAAAGTGTCCATTCATGTTTTCTGCCCATTTCTTCACTGGGTTATTTTTTTAATTGTTGAGTTTGATAAGTTCTTTATAGAGTTTGGATACTAACCCTTTAGCTAATGTCATTTGAATCTTCTCGTACACTGTAGGTTGTCTTTTAGTTTTGTTGATTGTTTCCTTCCCTGTGCAGAAGATTTAATCTTGATGAGGTCCCAGTAGTTCATGATTGCTTTTGTTTCCCTTACCTCTGGTGAGGTATCTAGTCAAGAAGTTGGTGCAGCCGAGGTCAAAGAGATTGCTGCCTGTGTCCTACTCTAGGATTTTGATGGTTTCCTGTCTCACATTTAGATCTTTAACCCATTTTGAATTTATTGTTGTGTATGGCATAAGAAAGTGGTCTAAGTTCATTCTTCTGCATGTTGCTCTTCAGTTTTCCTAGAACCACTTGTTGAAGTGACTGCCTTTTTTCCATTGGTTATTCTTTCTTGCTTTATCAAAGATTAGATGACCATATAGTTATAGTTCCCTTTCTGAGTTTTCTATTCTGTTCCATTGATCTATATGTCTGTTTCTGTGCCAGTATCATACTGTTTTGATGATTACAACTTTGTAATAATACCTGAAAGTCCAGAATTGTGATGCCTCTACCTTTTCTTTTCTTTTTCAGGATTGCTTTGCCTTTTGGGGGTCTTTGGTGGTTCCATAGAGATTTTAGGATTGTTTGTTCTAGGTCTGTGAAAAATGTTCATCAGTCTCTGTTTTAGACTCATTTTTTTTATTTTATTCTCAAGTTATGATTATTTTAATCATTTCCTCCTCATGAGAGGATTTGCTGTCCCAGGCTTTTCTCACTGCAACAGATAGACCCACTTGAAGTAGCCCTGCTTGCTTCTGTGAAGAGAATATTCATATATTTAATGTTTTTATAACTTTCCTCATAATAATTTTTTTAAAACTTTTTTTTTTACAATTACATTTTCTTCTCCTTAATAGTCACTTCTGTTGGAAAGAAGAGAACCAGAAGAAAAAAACCAACTCATACAATAACTTTATTACAAGTAAACAAGTCTATTTAGAGAGAAGCCACAGATCTCCAGGACTGACATGATAACAATAGAAAACAATGCATAGATTTACACATATATAGAGATACTAATTACATTCGGTAGTATCTCAGGAAAGGTTTAAAATAACATAAGGTCATTATGGTAAGCAAGCATTTGGGAGAAGGCAGAAGGTCTTTCATTTAGAGAGGGTGCTTTTATTTATCACCTGCTTTACTCCCCTGGTGCCATTTAGTTCCAATAGCAATCATGAAATGAAAATTTTCCCTAAAAATTATTAACCATTGTTTCTCTACCCTGTCTCATTAGAGTCCTTTAGCTCTTAGTTAATTGAAAAAAAAAAAAAAAAGAGCAAATATGGAAGAGTAGTAAAAATAACTGATATGTGAAATTGCATCTGTGTAACACTGACAAAAATACAGCAGTTTCTTCTGCTTCAGCTCTGTCTGGTTAAGCACAGAAAGATCAACCATCAGCATTGATTCTTGAATTCTAAAAAAAAAAAAAAGAAAAAGAATACTTCTAAAAATATGATCTTACTAAAGCTGAAAACCCACTATATTATGTGTGTAGGGGCAGTCTGATTCAGGAATTTTCTCTTATAAATTATGTACATACCAGAAGGCATTGGTACAGATAAGCAAAGTGAGGGAAATGAACTGCCATTAATCTTGGGTAGTGGAATGAACAGTGGGTTCAACTATAAAAACCACTAAGCATATGCTCTTGAACACATTACTCAAAATCCCTGGTGAAAGTTGCTTCCTCTGAAAAATGAGAAAACCTTCTAGTGTTAGTTCAATCTACATAATTGATCCCTTAGCTTCCTAAGTTTTTAAAAAATATTTTGATTTCTATAGCAACACTAGTTTTATATAGGGGGACATATTGTTTGTGGATGAGTTTGTGATAATGCACTTAATTATAAACTAATTTATAACTAAAACTGTCATAGGGAAACCTTTTGTCAGATAATCAGTAGATTAAAAAAATCAAGTTTTATATTTTCAGTGGGAAAATGTTTTCCAGTTAATCTGTACTTGACAATTACCGTGTTTCCTTTCATACAGTACTTCTTTTTGAAACCCATTCCTCATTGCCTTAAATGCTTTACTTTTATCCTTTATTCTCCTTTATTTTTTTTTTAAATGTTTTATTTATTTCTAGGAGAGAGAGAGACAGTGTGAGCAGGGGAGGGTCAGAGAGAGAGGGAGTCACAGACTCTGAAACAGGCTCCAGGCTCTGAGCTGGCTGTCAGCACAGAGCCCGACGTGGGGCTCGAACCCACGAACCTCAAGATCATGACCTAAGTGAAAGTTGGACGCTTAACTGACTAAGCCACCCAGGCNAGTCGGATGCTTAACCGACTAAGCCACCCAGGCACCCCATCTCCTTTATTATTTTTTAACTTTATGCATTTATTTTAAGTGAGAGAAAGTGTGAATGGGGAAGGACCAGGGAAAGGGAGAAGGAGAGGGAGAATCCCTAGCAGTTTCCATGCTGTTAACGCAGAGCCCCACACAGGGCTTGAACTCACAAATCATGAGATTGTGGCCTACGCTAAAATCCAGAGCCAAATGCTTAACCAGCTGAGACATGCTGGACCCTTCATTCTCTGTTCTTAAGGCAGAAATATTCTTATGATTTGAGGACTTTCTCTAAACAACCACACATACAGAAATCTCTCCCCCTGAAGAACAATGATGGAGGAAATTACTACCATTGGGTAAAGATTTTTTTCTCCTCTCAGAAGGCTTAGGTATAATATAGTTTTGTGATTATGAAGAGATATAATAATCTATTTACTAACAGTGCTGTCATAATCAACTCAGATAAGGCATTAATATACAATCAGAAAATAATCCAATACTGCATTTTGGCAATCACTTTGACTCTAAGACAAACACATGGTTTTGTTGGAAGACGAGAAACATGGTCCATACCTATGACTATAAGATAGGCCTATGATATATACAGGGGAGGATAATAACACCTCACCCCACCAGTCACCATGGAAATAAACCCAGAATTGGATGTGTAAGAGTTGCTTTTCTTTTCCAAGATTTTCTGGCTTGAGTTCCTTGTAAAAAAAAAAAAAAAAAAGTCATTTTAACTGCCTTGCAATAACCTTTTAAGGTTAACATGGATGTTGTTTGTGGCAACTTTTCATACACTCATTCGACCTTCTCATATACTCATTTATACACACATATACAACTCCCCACATATTCCTACCCACAGCAAAAGAAAATGGGCACAACGTCTTCAGAGACAGAAATAAGATAGTCTTCTAACTTGGACTCCACAAAGAAAGTGAACTTCACCTCTTTCTTTCCCTTGTGAATAAATAAATTCCTTAAACTTGTCCCAGGTGGCTTTCAGTCACTAACCAAGGAAATCCTGAATAGTTCATTTTTAGACAAGAAACTGCTACATTTCAGATCAAATAGAAACAAATATCAGTGTGACTTCTAAGTGTTTTGTGTTCATTAGAGAGATTATTTACAAAGACTACTTGTCAGTATATATGTTTCTGTGTAAGAGATAAAGGGAATGACTTTCATGGTGGTTCACAGGGAATTAGAGAAAGCAGCCAGTCAGGAGCCTCCGTGGAAGACGTGGGATTTTATTTAAGCTGAAATGATGTCAAATATTAAGATTGGATAAATAAGGAAAGATTTATCTTATTCTTGAAGTCAAGACACTTAGGGGTGCAGTCTAATAATAGTAGAGAAGGATTAGGGATACTTTACAGTGATTCCATGACAGCCATGGTGGATGATGTAAGGAAAGTTTGATGGATAGAAACCAAATATTCTCACACACATTTGAGGTCAAAGGACTCATTCTCAGAAAAGATGGGCATCTGTGGAGTCTTGAGGCTCTCTGCATAGCCAGGAAGCTATGGATATTTACTTTCATCAGGAAAGAAAGGGGAGTGAGGACTATCTCCTGGAAAGGTACTGATCGTTAAGGCACTCAGACAATCTTGGCTCTCCTTGAATATGAATATATAGCCTGCATTTGCTTTAATGAAGGACATTCAGGATCATCATGATGCAAAGCCATAGTGCAGGCAGAAGGTAATGTACATTGGCTGGAATAGACCAATTAGGCCAGAGGGACCCAGGTGGGGCCTGGTATATTAGGACCAGCTCAGGAATTGAGATTACAGAATGAGATCAGCCCTTTGGATAAGTCCCAGTGTACTAGCCATGGTTATGGCACTGAGTTGCCCAGTGCCAAAAACCAGTTAAAACCCAGGTCTCTCATTTGAAATGGGAGATTCTGAACTTCGTGTTATGTCAAAGGAGTACACCTGTAATATTTGAAAATATTAACCTTTCTCATAGCATATTCCCATTTGTGACTATGCCCACATGTAATTACTGACATGATACACACATGATTTTATGTTAGTTAATGAATAGCCAAAATCTGAAAGTCTTTATAAAAATATGAATAGTAGTAGTCTATAAAAGCTGGAAATATGGGTTATTAGCATTGTATTATTTCTCCATAGTTTTCTATAAAGGGTAAATATGGCACATACATATTTTTTTACAGGCAGAAAATATTTTCTTTTCCCAAATCTGGAAATAAAATTAATCTTTTTGTAAACATAATCACAATTAATGGTGTGCAAGCTGATATCTTGAATTCGCATTCATCCATAGCTACCCATGGCTCTGTTCCCCAAAACTTTAGAGTGAGGATTCTCCAGAATACACAATACACTATATATAAAATTGCAGTATGTTTTCTAGCACTTAGTAGGTTCTAAATAAATATCAGTTAAATCTATTTCCAAAGCAAACTATATTTTTAGAAATCACATGTTCCTTTTTTCTCATCTTTAGCTTCACAGCTTGAAATTGCATAATCAACATTGATATGTCCAAAATACATGGAACCCATTTATTTCTTCCATGTTACTTCACGCAAAATTATCACTCCCAGTCTCTCTGCAGCAGTGACTAACATCTGGAACAGACTTTTCTATCTTTCTGCATTATTGGAGCTGCCATTTCAAATCCCATCTAAAACCATATCTTTTTCTTTCTCCTTCCATTATTGCATCCCATAATTACATTATTTAACTCTGTCAAATGCACTGGGATACAGTTTTTATGAAAATGCCTTGGACACAAATACAATGCAGTCACATACTATTTTAAAGTTAATTTCCTAGAAATGACTGTCCCCGAGTTAGAAATAATCTTTATTAGTGTTTATTAGTATTCAGCAAACCAGCTATATACCAGATAAAATCTTTTTAAAGATAGACAGAGTTTTTTTAAATGCTAGAACTGTGAAAACAAATGATCCATTGCTCAATCTGCAAATGTTTTAATATAGTATTATGGGGTGTCTGTGTTCTGGCCACATATACCAAATATTCATTTGGTACTGAAAACTTCACCATCTACTTCTGGGCAGAGAGTACTTAGTTTGGAGGGAAAACAGAGAATAATAGAATCTCCTTGTATTTTTTGTTACTGTTACCAAACTGTATGAATTTCATCCAAGATAAAGAAAATCTTTTCAAATCATTAAATTTGTAATTTAATCATCAAAGATGATCCAAATGAGAAACAAACAAACAAACAAACAAAGGCAATTCATCCAGAGCAATAAGTCAGCCACCATTACTTGCATTTGGCAGGGACCGCAAGGCAGACAGGGAAGTGGATGCGCTCTATAGTAGAATAAAGGGAAGGCTCAAGTATGGTCTGATTAGAAGTTGTTGGCCAACCAGAGGCAGGACAGTCCCTGTAATTGGCTGGGGGAGTGTACTTGGCTTTCTCTGGTTAGTCCTCAGTTGGAAGCCCGAATGCACATCAGGCAAACTGTCAGTCACTGTCCAAGTTCTAATCTTCTAGATAGATCACCTCCAAGGTGGTTTGGCTCCTTGAATGGTTGTTGCAGAAATTGTGAGTCAAAGTCCTCATATCATACAGGGTCTGGCCATTGTGCATTAGTATATTCAACCTTTTTATTAATTCAGAATATAACTGAGGAACATAGGAACCTTGAAAATGAATATTACTGTTTATTGTTTAAGTCTATTTATTTATTTTGAGGGAGACAGCACAAACAGGGTAGGGGCAGAAACAGAGGGAGAGAGAATCCTAAGCCAGCTTCGTGCTACCAGGGCAGAGCCCAACGCAGGGCTCAATCCCATGAACAGTGAGATTGTAACTTGGGCCAAAACCAAGGGTTGGGTGCTTAACTGACTGACCACCCAGGTGTCCCAAAATTAATCTTTAATGAAGGTTTTTCTTGAGGAAGATATAGAGTTCATATCTGAAGGGCAGTATGAATTAGCAAAATTAAGGGAATTGGGTTAGAGAATGGAAAAGAGCTTTTGCAATGAAGTGAGGAGATTTTAAAAAGACTGTAAGATAGGAACATGCACAGAATGCGGATAAGCAGAAAAGCCTCATGGTCATATTCATAGCAATTCAAATCTGTCTCCAGTGAGTTGGCTGGCGTGTGCTTGAACTAGACCACATATGGCCTCTCAGTAAGAGGAAGGGTCACACACAGTTAGATTGTAAGCCTACGTCTAACAATACTGAGATGCTGTGGAAGAGATTGGACAAATTGAATTTCTTTTTTTCAAAATAGAAGTTTTTCTACTTTTTGAAGAGTGGATTGAAGAGGAACATGAATTGAAAGCATTTAAACTCTTGCAGAACCTTTAGTAAAATATAAGGGACTAAACTATTGCCAGTGGAAAACGAGAGAGGTAGGTAAATTAAAATAGTGCTTCTCAAATACCAGTGTGTATATGAATGAACTACAGATGTTAAAATGCAGATTCTGTTTGGACAGAGTCTGGTAGAGGGTACTGATATTATGCATTTCTAGCAAGAGTCCCAAATGACGCTAATACTGTTGATCTAAAAACTGAACGTTGGTATCGGATCGGCAAAGGTTTCTGAAAGGAAATTCACTGATAAAATAATCTATCGAAGCAGGCACAGAATTTTAACTGGGTCAATAAGGTGCGCTTAAAAATTACCAAATGGAGAAATAAAAGGCAAGTTAATTATAATAAAATATTAATTTCAGTATGAAAGTATTTCGATATGACCACGCTGGAACACATACAGTCGTTTTGCACCAGTATCTAAAGTCAGTGCTACTGTCAGCTGCAAATACAGACGAAATAAGTGAGCTGTTTTTGTAATAAAGAAAACCTGCCATGTTGCCATTGTTGACCTATCTCTGCAAAATGTTCCAGAATTTTGAAGATGTTCTGCATAAAATACATTATCATCTTCTCTCTGTTTGCACAAGATTTCTATTTCTAAGGTATATGTACATTCATGTGTTTCAAATCATGCAACGCTTCATGATTCTATGCAAAATGGAGTAGGGTTCGAAACTCAAAACTTACAAACGTATATAATAGGCGTGAGACACCCTGTGTGTTGTGTGGGACAAAAAAGAATTCTTCATCCTTCGCACTTCAGACAAGGACTCTCCGTGGCCCTCGTCAAATACTCTATTATTCTCTGTCCCATTCCTACCCTTATTTGTGGAGACTTTGTTCCCAGAGTTTTGTCTTTTTTTCTAATACAAACAACATCACAAGGAAAATTGTGAGCACGTATTTGCTTGTAGCAAAAATTGCCTTGTGGATGACAGATATTGTCCAATTATTCTCGCGAAGTGGTAGCAATTTACACTTCCATTATGAACCACTTTGTGTTTAAAGGACAGCCTTTAGAAGTGTTTTTTTTTTTTTTTTTTCTGTTTCCTGTCCGTGTAGCACCCGAGAGGATCAGGCAAATTGATGCTGAGAAAGGACTTGGGACAACAGGGATCCTGAGCCATGTGACTATGCAGGGAAAGAACATTCCAACAGGTAAAAACAATTGCAAAGACTCTAAGGTGGAAACGTGCTTGTGGTGGTGGAATAACAGCAAGTAGCAAGGACTGAGTGAGAAGGAGGGAGCCTCACAAGAGTGGAGGTGATAAATTAGGCCAGATCTCCGAGGTCTTCGGAGGGTTCAAAAAGGACTGCGGACTTTATTCTGCACATAATGGGAACCTAATCGTTTTGGATTCTCCTCATTGGTCTAAGAACCACAAACAAGTACCAGTGTGAATATTTTTTTCTAAAGTCATCAAGAGTCCCTTCAGAATTTTGCTTCTAATTATGAAGTTCTATATTTTTCTTTTCAAATTAACATTATTTACACTTAGAAAATCTCTTAATTTTATTATTAAAAACAAATACACAGTGGCAATATTTTTGTGGACTCCAGGTAACCAACAGTTCACCAGAAAATGTAAAGACTCTTGATAATTTCAAATGATACATTTTTTTTCTTTTTTTTCCCCTCTGTGGCAGTATATTAACAAGGCACTTTGTTTAGTGTGTACAGAGTTAACATGAAACTATACAATCTATTGTGAAGGTTGTTTTATTTACTTTTTACAAATAGAATGTTTGATACAAATATTTGAACACATTATTTTTATAACTTTTGAGAAATGAAAATAAGATAAATTTCATTAATTTACTACATAAATTAAAGTATGGGGATCTTGGGTGGCTCAGTTGGTTAAGCGTCTGACTTCAGCTTAGGTCATGATCTCATGGTTCATGGGTTCCAGCCCCACATCGGGCTCTGTGCTGACAGCGCAGAGCCTGGAGCCTGCTTTGGATTCTCTGTCTCCTTGTCTCTCTGACCCTCCCCTGCTCACACTGTCTCTCTCTCAGAAATAAATAAAACATTAAAAAATTTCAAAAAAAAAGAAAGTATGTTACTGTATTCACCAGGAGTTCCTTCCAGTTCTGTTGTTCATTGCAATTTTTTAATGTTTTTATTTATTTTTGAGAGAGACAGAGAGAGAGAGAGAGAGAATCCCAAACAGACTCAGCACTAACAGCAGAGAGCTCCATGTGGGGCTTGAACTCACAAACAGTGAGATCGTGACCTGAGTCAAAGTTGTTTGCTCAACTGATTGAGCCAACCAGGCACCCCTGTTCATTGCAATTTTTTTTTATCATTCCCTATTTTCCTAATCAGATTTATAACAAATATATTAATGATGATAAATATGCTTTTAAATAATACATTGAACTTTTGCAATAAGCTATCATACTGAATTTCACTTCTTCAGTGTAACAGTAAATATCTAAGATTCCACAATGTTATGCAGCACATTGACATACTACCAGTTTAGTTTCCACCAATACAAAAAGTTCTCCCCTTGCATGAGCGAATGTGTTCTGAAAAGTTAGGAAGGCCACTTTCAAGAAGTTTTCTGCAACTTTTGTCTGTTTTAGACAGTCCAGACATACCAAATGCCTATCAATCAGAATGCTCCTTTGCCATGCCTTATTAAAGTGAAGGAAGCCAGACTTGCATATGTGAGGGGGGCAACAATTTTAACTTTCATTCAATGTCAATTTAATTTCAGATTCCTTCCCACACCCAGTTTATGGTTTGTACAAATTACAGCATTGATGTGTTTGCTAGGGTAATGGTGATGATATGTCATTAATTCCCCAGAGCGTATCATATTTCCTGAACACATGGTATAGGGAAGGTCACATTGAATTCATCCGTTTTGCACTACTAAAAATAAGCTATCACCACTAAGCTGCTATAATAGAGGAAGGATACAGAGCAAAACTGTGAGCATATTATCATGATAATTATATTTATGTCTTCTATAACTTATCACAACTAGTTTGCACTTAGATGATAAGTTCATAAAATGTGGTTGTATTAAATTTGGGTAATTAAAATGTAGGGGAAAAACAAAGAACACTGATACATTTTTCTCACTATATTAGAATTTCTCTATACTTGGGTAAGAAAGACAAAGCGACCTTTGTCACTTGGGTCTTTGATCCCAACAATAGCAGGTTTCCAAATCTGTCCACTGGTCAGAGTCTAAGTACCTTATGCCTTAGATGTATATAATATATTGCAAGTCAGGAACTTAGGAGGTCCTTGTTGCCTTAAACATAGATCTGATCTAAGTTCAATAAAGAGAATTTATAATGGAATATTCACATTAAGATGTCCCATGGACATATGTCACTGCAATTCTGAAGGGGCCATAAATGGTCCCCTGCTTCCCCTGGAGATTAAGCAGTAAAATCCTTGCTCGGATTTCCTGTTTAGGACTGAAGTATGTGACCTTGAGATTACACTGTTACTCACCTCAGAAATTTCCGTCTTGACCTCCAACTCACTCCTTCCTTACTCAACTCCAGACTTCAAGGATTTTCCAAAAATGGCAATTCTATGCCCAATTTTTGAGAAAATGGAGTTTATTAGATACAAGCAAAGGGGTATGTCATAGGGGACTCATTTTAGGTGTGAATGACGGAGCTTCAAACTGCACTTCTTTGGGACTGTAGTGGGGTAGAATTGGGGTTGGTGTGGTAGTTGTGGTCCCTGGTATTCCTGTTGTTGTATGTCTTTGCTTGTCATTATTTGTTCTGGTCTTCCTTACCTTGAGAAAGTAGGTAATTAAACCAACTTGGAACTATTCTGGTGTTATCCATGCAGTGTAACTGTGGATAACTGTTTTGGGAGATGTTGTGGCTTCTGCTTGGTCATGGGTACTGGGACATAAACAGTCCTTGGACTCCTGTTTTGTGATAGCCAGGTTTAATTTCATACTCAGGTTTTCCTGTCTTGGCATCAGCATGACTTTTGGTGCTCAACCAGGGAAAGCCTACCATTTGCGGATAATGCTTGTGCAGATGTCTCCTTGAGAAAGAAGGAGAGCTCAAGTATGACGCAGAGGTACAGGAACTGATATGTAGTATCTGTTGAACTGCATAAACCAGCAAAGCCCAGGCAGACACAAAGGAATGATTAAGTTGGTGACTGGTGTTTGGAAGACAATAGAGTGACTCAGATAGAAATGCAGTTTATCTCAGAAGACCCTAGATGATAAGGTTATTTATCACCCAGGTCCTAGTTTTGAGTCTGTGGTCAGAAATGGAGGCTCAGGCTCTGGAGGCCATGGTTAGAGCAGATCATTTCTTACCTTCACATTTTTTAGATAGGGCCAAAGAAGCTTTCAGTAAAGGACAAAATACTAATAAGGAAACAGTACCCTGTTGGGTACTCTATCCATGTACTACGAACTATAAGTTTTCCACTCTTGTTGCGGAAATCTGAATCTGGATCACTGGTGGAAGAACCAAGCGACACTCGGAGATCTTGGAAGGGAGGAGGTTTATTTTATACCCGTGGGCTCAGAGGAGATCATTCGTCACAGGTCTGAGCCCAGAACATCAGCAGAAGAAGTAACTTATAGCAGAAGAAGTTACTTCCGCATTCCTCATTAATGCATGAGACAAGCAGTGTGGGAAGAAGAACCCAGAAGATGGAGCCTTTGATCAGGGACAGGTATTTCCTTATCAGTCCTGTGGGGCATCTTATAATAGATTTTTTTCCCTATTACTCTCACTACTGAGGACACAATATATCCCTGTGAGTCCTTTGCTCCTTGAGAGTGACTCTGTCTCTGGCATTAGGAAGTTTCAGCTCACATATACTTTCATAAGTCCTAAGCTAAAGATGCATGAGACCCTTCAGTCATAAAATTGGGGCAGTATTAGGCTCACCTCAGTTTTCCCTCTCCCTTTGCCCGATGTCTGATAACTGAAAACCTTTGATTTGTTTTTATTTTTAGTTGTTTCTTAAGTTATAATCAACTCAGCTTCTATTACTTTATTTTGAAAAATGTCATAGAACAGAGTTTAACGTATTGCTACTTTGGCTTTAAAGCATTCAAACCTTGCATTTTTCCCAAGTTTAATAATCTATGTTATAAATATATCCAAGAGCAAAATATATCCTGCCTTTGGGAAAGAAATGGAAAATCCTATCCAAAAAATAATTTATCTCTAATACCTGCTTTTCAACATATATTTGTTTCCAGTTCCTTCATGTTCATTTTAGGTTAATTCATTATCATTTTCTTTTCAAAATATATGACTACATATATTTAATGTTATACATATAACTTTGATTAATATTATTTCCTTCGTTTTGCACACAACATGTCTATTTAAGTTGTTGCTATCAATAATTCATGTATCTGAATTAAATTGGTAAATTAAGCAATAAGAGATAGTCAGGAACTATACATTTTTAGTTCTCTTAACTATAACATGGACTATCAATAAATGGTTTCCAATATTTTATATTATATGTTGTTTATATTCATCTTAATTCCAGATAACATATGTCCGTGTCAATTTGCAAATGAATAAACACGCATAGAAAGCCTATGTCTTTGTTTTAGTTGCATAAATTTAGAGTTTATTTTTCTTTATTATTTTAAGCAGTCTGCATTTTCTTTCTTGTTTATATTCCTAAATAATATTATATATTCTATCAAACATCTATCATATTCTTGAAAATACTCTATTAAAATTTTATACATACATTATTTTCAAAGTTCAACCTAAGGGCAAAGAGAATAGTCCTTTATTTTTCAAATATTTAACCCCTAGTCTTTATGAAGGATGGAAGGAAGGAAGGGAGAAAGGGAGGAAGGAAGGAATATGCTGCCAACATCTACAGAGAAAAGTGATGGGTGATCTCCTTACTTAGAGGACACAATTAAGATCTAATTCCAGAACATCTCCTTTCTCCAGGGTTAGTGCTTTTGCCACACGCACATGTTCAGAATTGCTGCGTGTCAGTGATGCTCTGTGCACGTAGTATTCTTTCCGAATCCAGGACTTTGTTATGGGCTCTGTATCTACTTATCATTGAATGTTGTTTCTTTGAGTTTTGAGAGAGCTCATCTTTCTAGTATGCAGGTGTCTAGACCAAGAGGAATCAAATTTGAACATGATAAAAAAAAATAGATGTCACTTAGAGTTCCTAGAATTTGAACTGAAGCATAGTAACTGGATGAGAATTTTGCATTGTTCCCTGGAGGAATGAGGGAACGTGGCTGCATATAGTAAAGAGAGGAACCTGGTATTGGGAGCACAGGTAGACAGCCTGTGGTAGTCATTAGGGCTGTCCCTCTCACATCGCTGGCTCTCCTTCTAGGAATCTAATATGATTTCAGTGCCCTGCTCTATTGAAGGCCCATGAAATGTAAGCAGAAGTGACATTTGTCAGGTCCAGGTGGAAATTTAAAGAACCAGTGGACAACCTATCAGTCTTTCTTTCCCCAGCCCTGACAGCAGTCATCAATTCAATATAGTGTCTGCCTTGATAACTTCAGTTCTGGAGTAAATATACACAAAGTTGAGTCCCAACTGCCCTTTATAAAATGTAGGTTTCAGAGAAAGAATCATTGGTTTTTAAGCCACTAATAATACAGGTTTTTTTTTTTAAACTAGAGCCTGTTTTAACCTATCTCAATAGATATAACCCATTTACTGAAAATTACACACTTAGCACAGGAAAATTTTAAATGTGCATGATTTTTATCCAGTGTTATTTTCCATGTTAATTAACTCAGGCATTAGTCATAGTCCAGTATGACTTTTTAAAAATCCAGAATATGCCTCTTTCATTATTCTTACATGCAGAAGAAACTGTTAACCCCGAACCCATTATTTTTGTGGTCCATATTAAGGGAAATACAGTCATAGTCAAGGGAAAATTTCACCATAAGAAGCAGTACAGCCTAGCGCACTGTGGAGTACAAACAAGCCAGCATAACTTGGCAAAAATATTGAAGTAATACATTCTGCATATTTTTCCCCCAGTGACAATAGTTTTTTTTTTTTTTTTAGACCCAGAAACTACACAGATAGTACATTTCCCATTTAAGTGTGTTTCCCAGTGAGAGGCAATCAGTGAAGCAATTGTTATCTTGTTGCAAAAATACCTACCAAGAGAGCACAGAGCAAAAAATATGGCTGGCATTGTAGCCATCAATTTTATTGGTGAAGAAAACAACTACTATTCATTGGTTGAGGTTAGAAATACTTTGCTACAGATTTTCCTAACATGAAAATGTTCTTCTTGGGATTTTCTAGAAGATGTATTGAAATGGAAAAAAAGTAAGTGCTTGGACATAAATCAATCTCTACAAGTTAAGTTGCTTCCTAGGACTGAATCTATTATTTATAATATATACTGAAAGCAAAAATTTAGTAAGATCAAAACAGTTTTGAGCAGTAAAGCTAAATTTACTTTACCAAGAGAATACCAGTTTTTTAATTAAAATTATTTTATGCTTCTCCAATTAAAGTGTATACTAAATAATACTTGAATTGGCCAGATATTTAACCTAAAAATTCTTCAACTGCCCTTTGATTTAGTGTATTATGGTCACATGTGAATGAGGTTGCAATTCAGTAGCATGACATAAATTCACTCCCATGAATGAAATTATATCTTAGATTTCACTTTTTTTTTCATAGACTAAATATCAATTTTATTTGAACGTGAATGAGAAATAGGCCATAGTGTTCTTTTCTCCACACCTTTGAAATAATATTCTGGAGAACAATTTACATTTTGATCTTGAATATTAACATTAGAATGTTAATATATAAATACTTAAAAGCAAACCCAGAATGTTAGAAAGCTTCAGAGTGTACTATGTTGGATTACCCCATGATGTTTCCCCCTTATGAGTGTTCACATGGCCCGCTGCCAATCTTATAAAAAGTAACATTATTGCTTGTTACACTGAACTGCCTTTATCATGTCTTATAAGCTTTCATATTTTGGATACTTTATTGAATATAAAATACCCAACTAAGTCAAGTGCCTCTTATTTAGTGTAGAGTTCAAGTGTAAACATCAAAACTAATGAATTAGGACATTCATTCTCATATGCAGAAATTTTGGTTTGTATACCTTTGTGAAGTGCACTGCAATCATTTTAATATGAAGTGCAAGTTAAGTTGATAAAGTACCATTGACTTTAGAATGAGTGCTTTCAACAATACTTGCTATCAAACAAAATTATAATAAATATACAATTGCAACGCAGGCACAAAAACTTGAAAACAAAAGAGCTGGATCAGAAGTGGAAGAAGTGTAAGATGGCCTATTTAGGAAAATCTGAGTGCTCATCTTCCTGAGATTCAGAGAAAATTCTAAGATCTTTAGATTCTTTATCATTCCAAGATTTTAGTTCCAGAGTAAAATTTCCCATTAGTAAAGACATAGTCATAACTTATAAATCTTTTATTTTAGTCTTAAATAAGGCTTAAGAGGAAACAGCCTTTACTGCATATCCTCCTTACACTTCACCCGAAAAGGTGTGTCAGTCCCATTGATGCATTGGAGGTTTGGGTTGGAAGTGATGATCGCTAGTAGCAGAGAACAGTGACCACGATGGTGGGAATGCCCACTCTCCTGGTGGACCTTTTAAGGGCAGATAATGTACAAGATAGACAGTGATGAGAATACATTGTGGTTTCCCTTTTTTAGTTCATGCTACTCAAATCCTAAGTCAAATGGTGATTCAAGTAAATGACTTGATTTTACAAATATTGACCATAAATAATACTTGATATTTAATATGTAATTCATGAGTCTATACTGTTTTTTTTAATATGATACAATTCATATTGCCAAACTAGAAGTAAACACATTTGGAAATGTTCTAGGGTAGCAGGAACTGTGGCAATTTTAATTTCTACTCCAAAGAAGAAAATGGTAGTTTTTCTTCAACAACTGAAAAATGTAGTTTTTCAACAACACTGAGGTTGAAGTGTTTTTCTTACACATCAACATAACTGGAACCCTAGGGTAATATTTCATTTATTCCCCTGCCTGTGTTCAGTGCACCAGAAAAGAATGAAAAGAAGTTGGTAGTTAAAAGAATTATTTTCTCCTACTATCCCTGGTGGGTGTTGTTTGCAGTGGTAAATAGAAATGGAGAAACAAGGATACTTTTGTACTTTGAGAGATTCATAAAACCCTATAATACACAATCTGGAAAGGGGAAGCCCTCATTCTGGCCAGTGCCTGTTTTTCTCCATTACTGCTGATTTGGGCCTTGTTAATATAGTCAACATAGTTAACCCGGGCATTGAGTGACAAGGCTTCATGTTCTGACATTTGAGGCATGACATACAAACTGAAATAAAGAATTGTGTCAGAGGGGCGCCTGGGTGGCTTAGTCGGTTAAGCGTCCGACTTTTGCTTGGGTCATGATCTCACAGTTCATGGGTTCGAGCCCCGCGTCGGGCTCTGTGCTGACTGCCAGCTCATTGCCTGGAGCCTGTTTCAGTCTGTGACTCCCTCTCTCTCTGACCCTCCCCTGCTCATGCTGTCTCTCTCTCTCTCCTAGTCAAAAAAAAAAAAAAAAAAAAAAAAAGAATTGTGTCAGAAATCAGGCCACCACAGGGAAGAACAATTTTTACTCAAGAACAACATTTTATTTTTCAGGTCTGGAAAATATTGAAAATGAAAGCAATTTACATGGTTTCTCACTATTAATGAGGTTATGAATTTACAAGAAAGGAAGAACAGAGCGTGAGTTTAGGCTGGACCTGGAGGGACTCCACACATCACGGCTCTGGCAGTGTGAGATTTCACTCCTGTAATGCACTGCCTGTTAATAGGGAACTTCTGTGTGACTTGTAACACAAGAAGTTTGTGATTGAGGATGTGAACCTGTTAGAAAAAGAGATAGCAAGTTCCATGGGGCTGGTTTCTGCCTACCCTTTAGCAATATAACTCAGACCTGCTGAGTCCAAATTACGTTAAATGACAGTTATGAGGAAGACAGTGAGTTTATGTGGATATGTTTCTCTTCAACTCTGAAGGCATATTTCTGGGTATAAAGCAGATTTTAGAGGAAGGCTTATAGTATAGTGGATCTCCTTCTTCATCTGTCAGTCAGTCAGTGGAACTTAGTGATTTAACTTACAGTGAATTTCAAACATTTTCATTATAAGTATATTCTACTGGTACCAAAAACTCTGAGGAGCCTTACGCTTAGTCTAGTCCATTCTATTCTTTCACTATTGTCAGTTGATTGACACCTTCCTTTTGCTTCACATTCTCTTCAAGATACCCACCCATTTCTTAACTCTGCAGGCAAAATTTCTCAAAAGACAGATTTATATTTTCTCTTGTTCAGTTCGATTGGACTGTCAGTCCCACTATTCTAGGAAACTGTCTCTTGACATTATCAGAAATGCTTTTATTTTAATTGTTTTTTGAGAGGGAGTACACAAGCAAGAGAGAGAAGGAGAAGGAGAGGGGGGAGAGAGACAGAGAGAGAGAGAAAGAGGGAGGGAAGAAGGGAGAGAATTTCAGGTAGGCTCCACACTCAGGGTGGAGCTCCATGTAGGGCTTGATCCCACAACTCTAGGATCAGGACCTGAGCCAAAAGAGTCAGACACTCAACCAGCTGAGCCATGCTGATGCCCCGAGAAATGCTTCTGATATACATAGTCTATCAATAGCATTTGACACACTGTTTTGTGATTCATTTTACACTCAAGACCCACTCTTTTTTAGCTTCTTAAAAATTCACTGGACACTTACCCTCAGTATTTTTTGCTAGTTCCCCTAACCATTACACACTGTATGGTTGGAAAGGCCCAAAGACCCTGGATCTCTTTTCTTCTCTGCATTAATTAATAAATGTATCTACACTAAAGAAAAAAATCAAGTCAGAATAGGTTGCAAGAGGGTAGAAGAATCATACTGTTTAAACCATGGTTTACACAATATTCATAGGTCATGTTCTTTTTTCTCTCCCATGTCAGCTTCCTGCCAGTGTAGTTGTAGATTGGATTTGAGGACTGAGCATGGTGACTCAAATGATGGTCAGTGCCTGGGACTAATATGCACACTTTATCTTTATCAGAGAACTTTAGGAATATGAAAACCCGGCCTTAATGGAAGGTGACAATGGAAGGTGTGTGTTTCTTTAGTAGAAGACAATTCTGGGGAAAAAAATTAGATTTACCTAACAGGTCACAGCTTTTAAACATCAAGCATTTGGAGAGTCTCATATACCTCACATACAATGAGTACATCATGAATATTGAGGTTTCTGGTGTCTTAGGTATATTTAGTACAGTAGGAAATACTATGTGTTTATTGACCTTTATATCTCTTCATATCTATGTTCAGCACACATTCATATTTTACTTACTTTATCTCACCTGTTCTCAAAAGTTACTATTTTATCATGTCTTATATCCTCTACAGATTATTCCAAAAACTCATAAGCAACTTACTCTGTTTCTTTCATGCCTACCTTTATTTTCTTGTCTCCCAAAAGAATGAATATTTTCACAAAAAGCAGTAATCACATATTAAATCTATATTACATAGATTTTTCAGATAAAAAAATACAATTTCAAAATGATGTTTCTTCTGTCTCTTTAACTCTTTTATTACTTTTATAAAATTGTCTAAGTTGGAAGCAATAAGAGTGATTGTTTTGAAATCATGTTACTATGTTTCATGCTGCAAGTTTGGCTAAGTGAACATAGATGATAAAATTTTAAAGACTCTTCAGGGAAGTTAGCCTTCTAGATTCATTGAGTCATCCATTCAACAAATATTGGCTTAAGTCCTGCAATCCAAATATGTGACTGAGATATTATGAAAGGGAAGAAAGAGAATTGGATATCTTGTCTCCTTCAAGTTTGGCAGAGGCTAATGCATGAATCAACCACATCAGTTTCCTCTTCCTAGGAATACAGCGGGATTATGTTTCCTGACTTCTCCTTCAGTTATGCTGGGACCTATAACCAGATCCTTAATAATGAATCGTGAGTGAAAATGATATGAGCCATTTCCAGGCCTTGACCTTAAAAAATATTCTGCAAAATTGCATAGTTTCTCTTCCTCTTCTGCTATACACTTAAGTCACTTAAAATTTCCAGAAAGCAGGGATGCAGGATAGAAGCGACTTGGATTCTTGAGTCAGTGTTTGGAGAAGAACTTCTTAGGAGAGCTGTGTGGGATCACAAAACAAATCCTCCTACCTTCAGAAGAGCCTAGTATTAAATGATATTACCAGTAGATATTCTAATGTAGTTGAAAAATTGATGTGAATTCCTGTGGAGAAACAATGCTGGTGAATTGAGAGCAGGGAGATTCCTCTTCAAGAAGGGAATCTGATAAGAATACACAGGGAAGATGTCATTTAGGAGTGTGTTTGACACATTTGAACACTAGAGATAGGGTAAAAAGAAATGCAGACAGTAACAGGCTAAATGAAAACAGTATCCCAGAAAACATGAAGTTTGTATTGAAGCTTCCAGCAGTCAATTAGGCAACTGCAAGCAGCTAAGTGTGGAAGTTCCAAGTGTAGTATTGAATTCCAGAGTATATTTTTTGCTTTTTAAAACATGTTTGGGGTGGTAATGAGAAAGTTTGAGCAGGAGAATGGAGATGTCAGAATTATGATTGAAAAAAATAATCAAACACTCTCAGGATTAGTTATATAATTTGTGAGGCCCAGTAAAAAATGAAAATATGGGTCTTCTTTTTGTTCAAAGATGTTTGAGCCATATGGTCTTGGTGATTCCAGCTTTGGATTGGTGATTCTGGACTTCAAGAAGTCCAATGCCTCCAGCTTTGGTTTTCTTTTTCAACATTACTTTGGTTATTTGGGGTCTTTTGTGGTTCCATACAAATTTTAGAATTATTTGTTTTAGCTCTGTGAAAAAGAATGGTGGTGTTATATTGATAGGGATTGCATTAAATGTGTAGATTGCTTTGGGTAGTATAGACATTTTAGCAATATATGTTCTCCCAGCCCATGAGCATAGAATGTTTTTCAGTTTCTTTGTGTCTTCTTCAATTTTTTTCGTAAGCTTTCTATAGTTTTCAGTGCACAAATCTTGAACATCTTTGGTTAGGTTTATTCCTAGGTTTCTTATGGTTTTTGGTGCAATTGTAAATGGGAATGGGATTGATTCCTTGATTTCTCTTTCTGCTGCCTCATTATGGTGTATAAAAATGTAACTGATTTGCATATGTTGATTTTATATCCTGCAACTTTGCTGAATTCATGTATCTGTTCTAGCAATTCTTTTGGTAGAGTCTTTTGGGTTTGAGATTTTAAAGATGGCTACAGTAGAACATTGCACTGAGTGTGGGGATCTAAGAAAAGACCCTTATGAGACTGTATGGGTCACATGATCACGGGGCCTTGTCTGTATACCTTAGTGGCTAGTGGTGATGAAAGGAGAATATGATGTGCTTAGATGGAATTGCAGCCAATGTCAATGTGTATATGAAGAAAGAGTTCACAGCTCTCAGTGAAAGAACAGTATTAGTTAGCAAAAATTATTTGATAAGCCACGAGGCATGGAAGATGTGGCAAACAATATGAAAACTAGAGTCTAAACATGACTATTTACTATATGTGTAAAAAAATGTTACTGATCTATACATATATGTTCTTCCTACCATGGAAATGAAATCCAACGCTTTAATATCAGGAAAATAAGAACTGTGTGGTGCAGGGATAAAAGAGAACCTGTAGTTTCAATGTATTAGGAGTTTTCTGTTGAATTACGTAGTTGGTTACCTGATTACTGAAATCCATTTCACTACTAATTCCCATGATTGTCTCAACTGGGTTCTTGTAAATAGGAAATTCTGTACCATTATTAAGCTGGTCAGAGTTGGTGGAAGGGGTTACTCTGATACTAATGGATGTCCCAAAGATAATCCTCTGATGCCTTGAATGAAAGCTTCTATGACTATCCCTTCTATTATTATTATCCGAGATCAATCTGTGGGGCTGTTCTTTCCAACACACAAAATCTAGCTCCATTATGAGAATAACGTATTGAAAGAGTAACACACATACCCATAAGAGTTTCCTTTGTGCTTTGCGAGAGAATATTTAATGCATTCTTGTTGTTGCTGCTGTTTTTTTTTTCTATATTAGTCTTACAAAATTGTATTAGGTGTGAATAATGCAAGAACTTAAAAATATAACTTGAGGTAAAATAAACATATAATTTCTCCATATAAATCCATCATAAAAATAAATATAAGGTTGATCATATAAATTGGTAAATGTACAAATCAATTCAAAGGAAGCATGCTTTGGGCAGAGAAAAACATTATAAATATTAATATTTTCTATTGCCATATGAAAAGGCTTACATTAGCATAAGGTCTCTTATTTTTTACATTTTAATTCAAAATATACTTAGAATAGTTTTGTTGTTGTTGTCTTTTATTTCTGTCTCATCTTTCATTTCTGTCTCAATCCCCAGTACATATCGTTCTTTGATAGTATTATGGCCCAGAAAAAATACAGAAGCCAAAGGGCTGAATGATTGCCATTTTTCCCCAATGCAAAACTTCATAACATATAAAAATAAAAGTTCCAGAAGCCTTGCATTTTGTTATGATAGATCCCATGGAACAATAATAGTGATATTTTTCTTCACATCTAGCAATACTTCTGATTATGACGTGATAAAATTGCCATAGTAGGCAAAATGTTAGCCTTTTTAGTCCTTTTATTCCAAAGTACAAGGCGTCTTACCCACAAAATTACTTCTAGCGACATGTGTTTGTCTACTCTCCAATAGCCTCTGACAGAACACATTTATGTCATCAGGATTGGGAGTATAGTACTTTGGTTTGGTTGGTGATATTGAGGATGTATTTGCTTTTTTTTTTAAGGACTATATTTTTATAGCAGTTTTAGCTTCATAGCAAACGTGAGAGGAAGATACAGAGATTAACCATATTCCCTCTGCCGTTATACATGCACAACCTCCTCCATTATCAACCCCCCCCTCCCCCGCCCGCCAGAGTTGTGCATTTGTTAATAGATAAACCTGCACTGACACATCATAATTACCCAATATCCACAGTTTAAATTAGAGTTCACGTTGGTTTTTACATTGTACAAGTTTAGACAAATGTATAATGACATATATCTGCCATTAGGATATCATACAAAGTATTTTCAGGGCACCTGGGTAGCTCAATCAGTTAAGCCTCTGACTTCAGCTCAGGTCATGATCTCACGGTTGATGGGTTCGAGCTCTGTGTCGGACTCTGTACTGACAGCTTGGAGCCTGGAGCCTGCTTCAGATTCTGTGTCTCCTTTTCTCCCTGCCCCTCCCCTGCTTGCTCTCTGTCTCTGTCTCTCTCTCAAAAACAAACATTAAAAAGTTTTAAAAAAAGAAATCACCTCCAAAAAATGGCAAACTAAACCCAAAAAGTAAGTAGAGAATAGTAATCAATACAGATAAGAATGAAAATCAATGAAATAGAAACAAGAGGGATCTCAATTGAAACAAAAGCTTGTTTTAAGATTGGTAATATTAATAAACCTGTATTTATAATGAGAGAAAGAAAAAAGAGTGTAATTTATATTACATTAAGGAAGAAAAAGATAAGTAGTAAAAAAATAATGAGTGTATCATGAAAAACTCTTTTACAATACATTTGGCAATTTAAACAAAATCTTGGATGCCCAAGTACAAGGTATTCAATCTGGATTCAAAGGAAATACAAAATGTGTGTAGTCTTATATCTACTCTTAAATAAAAATTTACCCACAAATAACTTCACGCTTATATAGTCACCAAGTGATTGGTGACTTTGCACCATGTACCGACAAACTCTTTCATGAAATAGAGAAGGAAAATCAATTGCCCCCTCCTTTTTTGAGATCAATATTACTCTGACCACAAAGCATAATAAATAAAATCACAAGAAAAGACAACTGTATGATGCCATCACACACAAAATCTTTAACAAAATGTTACCAAATTAAATCTCCCAGTATACAACCCCCCCCCACACACACACAATCTTAGTCCATAATGAACAAGAGGGATTTGTCCTGAGTTTGCAAAGTTTGTTTTACATTGGAAAATCAATAAATGAAGCTCATCATATTGAAAGAATATAGTAGGTTAAACATTTGATAATTTCAATAGGTGCAGAAAAAGTATATGACAAATTACACCATCTATTATGGTAAAAATCTTTAGCACTTAAGAACTGAAGGGAACATTTGGAGCTTAATCATGAAAAATTTAATGTTTCCTCTTAAGGCTGCAATATGACAAGTGTGCCCACTCTCCGAATTCGTATTCCACATTATACTGGCTGTCTGACCTGGTGCAGTAAGGCATGAAAAGAAAGTATTCAAATATTTGAAAGGAAAATATACAAATTTACTCACCAATCAATCATTTATGTAAGAAATTCCAAGACATCTATAAAAAAGCTACTATATGTAATAAGTGAATTTCACAAGGTCCCAAGGTACAATGTCAGAACTGTGTAACCAGTATAGATAGATTTTACAAAATATATTCCAAACAGATTTATAAAACATTATTGAGGTTAAGAAGTCCAAATAAATGGAGGCTAGGACTATGTTCCCACATGGGAGATCCAGTGATGGTATAATTTCAATTATTCCTGTGTTGATCCTTAACTCAATGGCATCTCTTCCCTAAAACACCATTCCCTTATCCCCTTCCTCTTATGTTTTATTTTCATCTCTCCCCATATGCAAAATGTATGATCCCCAACTGGCCTACTTCATTCCATTTGTTTCTGTCACTCTTCCCACAATTGGCCAGTCTAGAAGCCTGTGGAACAACATTCTATTTCTTACACTCATCCACCTCTACTTAACGAGTCTCCAAGTACCTAATAATAAATATCTTAACAAGTCATCCTCATCACTATTACTACTGTCTTATCCTATGTCTTTATGTTTTATCCATTTTGTATGAGAACTAGAGTCGTCTCATAACTGGATATCCTGTCCTTGCTCTTGAACATCACTCCTTTTGAGTGTTACCAAAATTACTATCCTAAAATTCAGATTTGGTCAAATTATCCTTTCCAAAAGATTTCAATGTATTTAGAGCTAAGTCAAACACTCCATGCTTATATTTTCATGCTCAACTCCTAGCATTTCTCAGCATCCACCTTAACCCAAGTATGCAAACTTTTCCACATTCCATTAAACTGTTAGTCTTTGTCATGGTATTGCACATATGGTTACTTTCCTTGATGTAAGTCAACCTACTAAGTCATCAAGCTCAATATGAGCAACATCTCTTTTGGACAGCTTTTCTGACTTCCGACACACTCCATCTGAAAAAACATTAGTAGATTAAGCCATATGCTTGTTGCTCTTGCAGTACTCTGTGATAAATATATCGTAACACTTATCAGAGTATAAGAAATTTAGGGCCCTTTAACTAATAGATGGCATGATTCTATTTTTACATTTTTTAACATGTAGTGTTTTATTACTTTCAGGTGTATAATATAGTGATTCAGCAATTCCATACATCACTTGGTGTTCATCACAAGTAACTCCTTAATCCCCTCACCTATTTAATCCATCCCCCACTCCCCTTCTCTCTCCTCTGGTAACCACCAGTTCTTGATAAATAAGAGTATGACATATATAACAGTTGAATCAGTATATTGCACACCAGAAACTAATATAATGTCTGTTAACTAATTGTAATTAGAATAAAAACTTACATTGAAAAAATAGTCTGTTTCTTTATTTCTCTCTCTCTCTTTTTCTTTTCCCCCTTTGATCATCTGTTGTGTTTCTTAAAGCCTACATATGAGTAAAATCATATGACATTTGTCTTTCTCTGACTATTTTTGCTTAGTATTGTACCTTCTAGCTCCATCCATGTCCTTGAAAATGGCAAGATTTCATTCATTTTATGGCTGAATAATATTCCATTATAATACCACAAATTTATCCATCAATCGATGGTCACTTGGGTTGCTTCCATAATTTGACTACTGCTATAAATATGCTGCTATAAATATCAGAGTGCATGTATCCCTTTGAATTAGTGTTTTGTATTTGGGTAAATACCCAGTTGTTTGATTGCTGGATCATAGGGTGGTTCTATTTTTAACTTTTGAGGAACCTCCCTACTGTTTTCCAGGATGCCTGCACCAGTTTTCATTCCCACCAACAGTGTACAAATGTTATTTACTCTCCACATCCTTGTCACCACCTGTTGTTTCTTATGCTGTTCAGCCCTTCTGACAGGTGTGAGGTGATATCTCATTGTGGTTTTGATTTGTATTTCCCTGATGGTAAGTGATGGTGATCATTTCATGTGTCTGTTGATGACATGATCCTTGTAGAGAATGGCCATACAGGAGTTTTGTTTGTACGCATTCACTCACTCACTCACTCATTCATTCATTCATTCATTCATTCATCCAGGTTTGTTTTTCTCTTACAGCACAGAGCATCATGCATAGTAACACTCAATAAAAATATTTGTACAATGAATGAATGTTGTCTATCACTTGCACTCACAAATATGACAGTGTGATAGAGTGGAAATTGTATCAATTCTGGAATCAGATAGAAGTTTGAAATCTGGCTGCAAATCCTTCTAACTGCATGACGTTCCCTGAGTTTTAATTTCCTCATGCCTTATATGAGGATAAAAAGAATAGCAGCCAACATATATCATGATGCATGACAATTCAGTGCCACCTAAAAGTGTCACAGCATCCTGTAACCTACTGCTAGTGCAACAGGATGCCCTGAGAATTACTTTCCATTGTGAACACCACCATCTACTCACTTCATAGAAAATCGGACAAGAGATGGGAGTCTAAAGACAGGTAACTATAGGATCTCTGACGATATGCATAGAATACTTTGTCCCCTAAGATATTTTAGAATTCAAATATTGTAAGTTTCTTAAATAAAGAGGGATTGTGTTACAGTAAGTACAACATACACTTTGTAATAAAGAATAATCTCTGATTTTTCAAGACCTGACTTTGCTATTTGTCTCATATATTTTTATCAAATGTAAAAAAAGACCAACAGCCACCTGGCAGAGATGTTGTGAGGATTAAGAAGATTACATATGTATACCATAGTACTACCATCCTGTATGTACTATAAAATGGAATAATTGGGAGTTTCCATTTCTTCTGCAAAATCGAACACTTTGAACTTGACTCAACACCCTCTAGCTCAGGAGCACACATTTTGCTCTTAACCATACAAAGGGCCAGGAACAATTATTTGCAATGCTATTTGTGCCAAGACTTCTTATTATTAAAAATATAGGTCTGCAAAATTTAACAAATGAACTATCTGAAAGTTACTAGCCATTCTTTTTTATAAAAATATTTTTAATGTTTCATTTATTTCTGAGAGAGAGAGGGAGAGAGAGACAGTGTGAGCAGGGGACGGTCAGAGAGAGAGAGGGAGACACAGAATCCGAAACAGGCTCCAGACTCTGAGCTGGCAGTCAGCACAGAACCGGACACGGGGCTCAAACCCATGAACCATGAGATCATGACCTGAGCCGAAGTCGGACACTCAACCGACTGAACCACCCAGGTGCCCCAAGCCATTCTTTTTTTCTATTAAATCTAAGATACATTTTGCAGAAATGTTTATTAAAAGCAAGGTGTTAAAATGCTGTGGAAGGACATGAATGAAAACCTATTAAATCTATTAAATCTATTAAAATAGATATTAAAAATCATTAAAACCAAATAGGGAGAATTTATGTCCACACAAACACTTATGCATGTTTATAGCAGCTTTATTCTTCAATGCTGAAACTTGGAAAGAACCCAGATGTCCCTCAGTAGGTGAAAGGATAAACTGTGGTCTATCCAGACAATAGAATGCTATTCAATCTTAAAAGGAAATGAGCAAACAAACCATGTAAAGACGTAGAAGAATCCTAAATCCATACTGATAAGTAAAAGATACCAATTGAAAAGCCTTCATATTCTATGATTCCAAATATATTACATTCTGGAAAAGGGAAAACTATGGAGGTAGTGAAAACATCAGTGGTTGCCAGGGGTTGTGGAGGAAGGAAAGATGAAGAGGCAGAGCATAGAAGACTTGGAACAGAGAAACTACTCCATATAATACTCTAATGGTAGATGCATGTCATCGTATATTTGTCCAAACTCAAAGGATGTACAATAGAAAGAGTGAACCCTAATTTAAACTATGGACCTTGGGTAATTGTGATGAGCTAGTGTAGTCTCATTGATTATTACCCATGTGCCGCTCTGATGGGGGATGTTAATGGTGGGGAAGGCTGTGCATGTGTAGAGGCCAGAGGAATATGGGAGCTCTCTGCACTTTATGTTCAATTTGCTTTGAACCAAAAACAGATAAAAAAAAAATAGTCTATTAAAAAAAAGGATTTTTTACCTATATTTCTCCATATTTTTAGAATTCTCTCTTCCTCAGATACAGTGGAAAACAGATACATGATAAATGTATTTTATGGAAAACATGCAGAGATCCATTCTGAGGATAATATCTCAAAGAAAATGCCTTGACACTCTACTTTGCACTCTCTCTCTCTCTCTGTCTCTATCTACACACACACACACACACACACACACACACATTTATTTTTTAACTACATAGAATATATTTAAACTATTTAAAAAACTTATTCACCCATATTAATTTTCTGACTCAGTGACAGACAAGGTAATGTAGATTAAGATGATTTCTGCTGTATAGATTTTTATATATTATGTGTATATCTGTACATACATTTTTTTAATTTTTAATTTTAGAGAATGAGAGTGCATGGGGGAGAGGGACAGAGGGAGGGAGGGAGGGAGGGGGAGAGAGAGAGAGAGAGAGAGAGAGAGAGAGAATCTTAAGCAGGATCCCACAACCCTGGGATCAGGACATGAGATGAAATCAAGAGTCAGATGTGCTCAAATGGCTGAGACACCCAGGTGTCCTGTATAATACAGTTATTGATTGACCAAATATGCATAATTTAATTTTCAAGCAAACTATGGTATAAACGTTTAAAGTCACTATGTCACATAAAAACAAAGCAGGGATTGGTAAACTCTTCCTGTAAATGGCTGCATAGAAACTATTTTACGTTTGTAGGTCAAAAGCCTCTTGCAAACACCCAACCCTGTGACTTTAGCATGAAAGCAGCCACAATTTGGGTGGTTTGTAAACAAATGAGAATAGCTGTGTTCCAATAATTTTTTTTTTTAAATGAAAATGGAAGGCTGGGTAAATTTGGCACATGAACTTAGTTTGCAGATTCTGGCATAGAGAAAGTTTTTCATTTAATTAGTACTAAAACATTACTAATTTTGACTCAGTAGTTTTCATTAATTTAAGTATAAGTCATCTAAAGCAGGATTTTTATTTTCATAGATATATGCAAAATCTTTCATAAAATGCACAAATATGTTAGAGATAGTATTAGATTTCATGGAATTTAAGCAATACAAGGACATCTGGTTGTACAGCACAACTCAGTCTGCAAACAAGATGTTCTAGAATTTTCCATGATCAGTTCTTGACAAAGTAACATATATTTCACATTTCATCACACATCTAGTGAAGGTTGACATCCCTATTTTCCCATGTGATTCTATTGGGTTTTCATCTTGGTTTCCTCCTGTTTGATGCTTTAAAAATTATTTGTGCTTTTCATTTCTAAGAAATGGCTTGGTCAATCTTATTTGTCCTTGTATAACTCTAACCTTAACACAATGTCTTGCAAAAGTAAAGATGATAAAAGATTGGTTAATAGAAAGATCTAAAGCTAGGGGTCAAGGGTGATGATTCTACATTTCTGGGGTTATATATCTGATTTCCAGTATTTTGAGTTGTTTAAGTATTGCCAATTAAAAATGTTTTATAGAAAAGGAACTTTTGTTATTTACGTACTTATTCATTTGCCAATTTCCTCTGACATTGGTTGATGATGTTTAATCAAACAAAATGATTCCTTGGGTGCAGAACTCAAGAGCTAGGTCCATTCACAGAAGAAAACAGTAACAAAACAAGACAGAAAATAAGAGAAAAATAAAAGAAGAAAATATGGATATAGATGAACAATAAATTTTAATGATATCAAACTCAGTGTTGCTGCAACTATAATTTAAAAGATAAATCTTCTAAGACACCACAACATGTTACCATATTCAGTAAAATATTTCTTTACCAGGAGCCAAGTTTTACTGAGCTTGACAAGAAAGAATTTGCTATTGTTTGAAGTTTACAGATTAGCTAGTGTTTTGTTAACTGTTGTTTTTCTTATATAGTTTCTCCTACTTATCATTGTGATACATGTGCATTCTTTTTTTTTTAATGTTCATTTACTTATTTTAGAGAGAGAGAGAAAGAGAGAGCACAAGCGAGGGAAGGGCAGAGAGAGAGGGAGACAGAGAATCCTAAGTGCTGTCAGCTCCGAGCCTGATGCGGGGCTGAAACTCATGAATTGTGAAATCATGACATGAGCTGAAGTCAAGAGCTGGAAGCTTAACCAACTGAGCTGCCCATGCACCCCATATGTGCATTCTTAAAACAAGTAGGAAAATATAGCAAATTGGACTTTTTCTAAAAAATAGCATCTATAAATCATACACAGCAGAAATTATTTTTATTTTCAACTTTTTACACGTTTACAGTGAATACTCTTGGTTGCCAACTAGATTCAGCTAACTCACCCTGATTTGGGGAAATTAATCTGTTTCTGTATGAACTAGTTCTTACTCCTGTGTGCATGAATAGTTTAATGGTTCTCAACATTTCTCTTAGGCATAATTTGTTCAGAGATGGAGATGAATAATTATTTTAGTCAGTAAGACACAAGTGAAGTGTTTTGGGGCCTCTTGGAACAAAATTATTTACTCCTAGGCACAAGAAGAGAAAAAATGAACCTGGATAATAAATGGCAATGTGAATCCACCATCCACCAGATCAACTAACCTACTTTAGTTAACCTACTTTATCTTTTTGTGTATGTGTCACATTTTTAAAAATTATTTAAGCCCTTTTGGACATTTTTAATTTTTAAAAATTTTTTGAATTATTTATTTATTTATTTAGAAAGAGAGTGAACAGGGAAGAGGCAGAGAGAGATGGAGACACAGTATTCAACGCAGGCTCCCTGCTTTGCCCCCTGTCAGTGCGGGGCTCAAACCCACAAGCTGTGAGGTATTGACCTGAGTTGAAGTCAGATACTCAACTGACTGAGCCACCCACACACCCCAACGTTTTCAAATTTTTCTCTCTTTATGCATCATGAGTTTTTCCCAAGACAATTCACGAATACAATTTTAATTTGAGGAATAGTATGCCCTAAGACTGTAGTGATAAGGATGTAGACTTTATGTGCCATCTCCTGACTACAGTTGATTAGACTAAGCCTACATATCCCATGAAGGCACCTGAATAGTTTATGATGTGAAGTAAGTAGACCTAAATTTTCTAGATTAAAGGTTGATCTTCTAGGGATAGGGCAGAACCTGAATAATGTGTGGTTTTCATCTTCTGCCCACTATTAGATCTGAACTTCATTAGCTGCTTTTGTCTTCAGCTAGTCAGTTTTATATTCCTTAATTACCTGTTTTAAAAAAAGAAATCAGGGTGCCTGGGTGGCTTAGTTGGTTAAGTGTCAAACTCTTGATTTCAGCTCAGGTCCTGATCTCATAGTTTGTGAGATAGAGCCCTCCACTGGGGGCACTGTCAGCATGGATCCTGCTTGGGATTCTCTCTCCCTCTCTCTTTGCCCTTTCTCTGCTCATGTACACGCACACTCTCCTCTTAAAAAAAAAAAATCAGTGTTTTTTTAGGGCATTGATGAATTATAATATTTTAATTCAAATCTTTCTTTCTCAATACACTCCTGGCTACCAACAGTTGGAACATCAAGTCATGTTCCTCAGACCACTGGCAGAAGACATTTGTAGAATCCTCCCAGATTACATGGAAAAGCTGACAGTTGTTTACCAGAATGTCTCTCTATAGTTCTCAGAATGTTTTTCTCTATATATGAAACAGCATCAGTGTCTCAGGAATTATCCATCCCCCTTCATGCTTATTCTGTGGTGTGCAGCCCTCTAATTATCCTCATGCAATGGCTTTGACTCTCATATGGATAGTGGTGTACTTAATTCTGAGACTTTCCATTCTTACACAGTCATGATTCACAACTTCATTCTCTTTCCAACTCTGAAAAAGACTCCATGTACTTTACTTCCTGATATGAAGAAAACACAGCACTAGTAATCCCTGAGTTTATATGATGACCAGTCCCATCAGGCAAGTCTACATTCTTGGTTGTGTCCTAGATATTGAGACTGCTGGATTCCAGGCTGTCTGATGTTAATCCCTCTGATTCTTCGGGGAGGACAACCATTTCCTAAGTACTCTAAAATACTTTGTTCCTATATTCAAATTGAATCTAGTTTGCCACTTATCACAGATGTTCTATAATATATCCCTCATTAATAAAGTCACAAATTTTTATTAATGGTATTCCACTTGAAACATATTACTTCCAAACCCTACATTCTTTAAAAAATTTAATCCTGTCTCAGTGTAACTTCTGTGGTTGTGATTATCCTTTTATTGATACAATAATCAGTGTAGCAAAGGCATCTGACCTACATCTTCTCCCTCATGCCATAACATAAGCCCTGGAATACTCTCAGGTCAAAAAAAGGGCAGTTGTAACCCAATGTCGAGCTTGATGTGGTATCAAGACAGGAAACAATATCCCATAAGATGTTAGATTCTTACATACACACTAGAACAGGGATGGATCTGGAGGACATTTTGCAAATGATGTAAGGCATTCACAGAAGAATGAATACTGGATGATCCCACTTATATGAAATATCTAAAGTCATCAAACTCCTAGAAGCAGAGGAGAATGGTGGTTCACAGGGCCTGGGCAGAGAGCAATGGGGAGTTGCTCAATGGATATGAAATCTCAGCTATGGAAGATAAATAAGGTCCAGACATCTGTGTTTGAAGAGCGTACTGGGTTATGTACTTGAAAATTTAAGAAGGTAGGTCTCATGTTATATGTTCTTAACACAACTGTTAACAGATGTTTCAGGAAAAAAAGCTTATTGTTGCTTTTGACTCATTGCAGAGGCATCTCAAATTTATTTAGCAAATGGTAACTAATCAAATTTGTTGCTTATGAATTTAAATATGAAGTAAGCATAAACCAGGCATCACAGAATCGATTTAGGTGTCACTGGCATTAGCTGTAATCTGTTTCCTACTACCCTCGCTTGTTACGGCAAAATGCAATGAACACGCATTCAGTCCTCAACACTGTAGAGCACAATTGTCTTTCTGAAATCTTTGTCTCCTTACAAAAATTACACATGTAAACTGTTTTTAGACATCAATCATAGTTTTAGTACCGTTCTGGTGTAAGGCCCTGTTCATATTTTTGAACCTCTCTCATTTGGTACAAATGAGTCCTTTAGCTAAAAACATCTTTAGTAATCAGCAGATAGCTTAATATTATGTACTTCATAATAACTAACAATAAAGATAACAAAATCTAATCATAGATTTAACAAAATAAATACATTTAGGTAATAAATAAACTGAGAAGAAAAGGATTTGAATATAGACGTTGGCCTGTCTCACTGTATTTTATTTGATTCTCAAGCTGAAAGACTGATTTAAGCAGCAGCCAGAAGGCACAGACACAGATTGGAAAAGCCCTTCTGTTTTTGGTAACTTTTGTGCATGTTTTAAATCGATCATTTGTTTCATCAGCTAATCCTCGAGTAGAGGGCATTTCCTTTCCACTTTCAGGATTCACTTCCAGAAGTTGAATTCCCTCCCCATCACCTCAAGCCAATAAGTACTTTATTTTCCTTTTGCTTGTTGTTAGGAAAAAGCGGGAGAGGGGGACAGAAATAAAACACTGTTCATAGCACTTGCTGGAGCTTTCTGCATTTCCATCTAGCCTGTGAACGGACATCAGAGTGCCCTTATGATATTTTGCACAAAAGGCTCAGTGTTCATGGCTCTATTCAGAGAACCCAAAATAGCATTCAGTAAGCAATGACATCGTGGTAGTGTGGCACTAAAAGCGCAGTCATCCGTAACTCAGAGCAGCGTGGCACACGTCAGGTTGGATGAGAAGCTTGTGAAGCAAAATAAGACACATCTCTCTTTCTGTCCCTCCTGCGTTTATCATGACTTTGGAATTTCAATATTTGCAGACTTAGAACTTAAAGGCACACAGGTAAGCATGTGATAATTAGGCATATTTGACTTATATAAATTATCTCTTAATGAAGAGAGGGCCTACAAAGACTTGAAAAGCTCTTTGCTAGTTTATGTTTTATAAGGGGAAAAATGTTCTGAACTGTGTAAAATCACGACGTGTATATTGAACTTTTTTGAAACCAAATATTTGTGAGAACAATTTGCTACCTCTGCAAGAGAGATTGAAGAAAAATCTAGGGCATTAAAATGTTAAATTTGTTGGGGGAAAAGAATCACTACTGCTTCTTTTCCTTTCTCTAGGATTTTGTTTTCTAATTTATCATATATTTATATCTATACTGTCGGATGCTATCAGCAATGGAATCACTTTAAAGGTGTGAGAAAAATATAGAATAAATATTTTAATTAAATTATTAAATTAAATAAATTATTTATGATTATCCATATGGAGCTTTCCGCATATCCAAATAATACTCAATGTTTCTTTGAAGGATTACCGATTCTTAAAGTTGACATGTAATTATTTTATTTTCTCCCTCTTTGCCAGTTGTTTTGGCTATCGAACTTTCTATTGACTTTAGAAAAGTCTTCGAGCAAAAAGCTTCAGCAATGTAGAATAGTATAACAATAATACTAATAAAAGTAATCCATTGCTCATATTATCAATACAGACAAATACATATTCAGAAATGTGCACGTATCAATTTGCAGTAAGTAATATCTGTTACATTTGATAAAAAAGCTAATTCATCAAATGTGAAAGACAAAACAGTGTAAATTAAGAAAATCTAAATGTAGGAGATATTTAATATTCAGTTTTAGTTTGTAAATTTATTTATTTATAAATTTAGCAATATACATTTATATGGGATCCATTTGCAATAACAAATAATGTAACAAAATTATGTGCATTCATATAATATCCTTTATTCTAAATTCTAAATACTTTCGATGTTTAAGTATTACACATATGCAAATATACATACATCTAATTTTTAACTTAAAAATATTTACATTTTAATATAAACTATACATTTATATTTTCCAAATTTTGTGACCAATACAAGTATTCCCAAAAACGAATAAATATTATAAAAAGTCTAAAATTATTCAATTTTTACAAATAACCAGTTTATGACATCTAGCAGTCATCTGATCCTTTATTCTTATATGTGTCTTAACAACAACCATTTTGGATCTGTTTGCAATAACAAATAATGAAATAAAATAATATGCATTCATATAATATGATGAGACATATAAATGTCTCAGATCATTATGTAAATTATATCTGCATTTTGTATTGTCAATTTTACTAAGTTCTTGTGCTCTAATGAAATATTGAAATATTTATACTTTCAGTTTAACTCTCTCTGTCACACACACACACACACACACACACACACGCATGCATTGTAGAAGTCTTAAAGGATATATTATCTATTTATATTTTTTGTTTTGTTTTCCCCTTTGGAATCTTTCCAATATACTTATCCCCAGGAAACTTTCTTTTTTACCAATTCAATTAAATTATCATAAGTTAAGATGCTTTAAAATCTTTAAAATGATATGCACACATGCTTCCCAAGCATTCTTAAGAAATCTGGCTCATGTTTCAGGAATTTGTCATAATAAAGACATATAATTTCATAAATGATAACCTATAACTAAATATAAATTGATATTGAATATTTTTGACACTCCTGCTCTTAACATGTACTTTTTAAGTATTATATTCAAAGTGTTACAGAGTAGTATTTAACATGTTATTAAGTAGTAATATAGTAGAAATAAATGTATCACATGATTTAAAAGGATATGTTGGTCTTTTCATATACCTTTTCTAGGTTGGGATTTATTGTTCCTGACCTAATGTTTGAGAACAATGATCATAAATATGAGAAAATGGAACTTTTATATTTTGTTGTCATGACAAGTTCTTCTAATATTTATAATCTTCCAGTACCTATATCTTTGCTTTGGCATAACAGATTGAGGATGAAAAATAAACAAACATGAAATGTAATAACCCCACATGAATTGTTTCTTCCTAGCATTCCTTTTGACAGCTCACAGAAGAGAAATGAGTTACTTTTGCCAAAGTGACTAGAAAGATGTTTGACACTTCCTTGAAAAACGCATACTGTTAAAGAGTTTTCAACTCTCATCACCACTCACTTGAAGGAATCAACCTACAATGTTCTAAAACCTGACTTTTTACAACTTACAAGTCAGTGTCTTTCTGAAATGATGCATGCCCTCTGGAAAATTCTGATATGATCAAGGAAGCGCATTCTTGTCTCACTTTAAAAATTACTTTAGAATAAGTAAGGCAGAAATATTTTTGTCAGAAATTCATTGCACTAATTACTCATTAAAAGACACTCAGAAGCATCAAGAATGCTTTAAAGTTAAGGCAAAGCAACTGTCAGAGGCTTTGCTTTGGCACAACATGTCGAGGTTGAAATGTTAGCACAGGACACTGACTTATCAAAATACAGGATCAGTGCATCCACATTTTATCTGTTCCTTCATTCTAACAACTTACATGACAAATGAACTTTGTAAATTTATAGGATAGTATATTAAAGCGGGAATAATTCTGGCACATCAGTTATAGCTTAAAATAACTTAGATAATTTTCTCTAAGTGCAAACTTTAGAAATGTCATTTCTGTGGAAATGAGCAAATTATACATAAATCATAGGAAAGGAAAATGCCACCATTTTTTTCTGTTTTTAAACTTGATTATAGCTAAATTGTTTCCAAGATTTGCTACCTATTTTATTTTTAAAAATCTCTAGTGAAGGTTGACCTTTGTTTGATAGAGATACTACTACTACTACTAAATTCAGAGACAAACATAAAATGTAACTTGAAAACTAAAGAGAAAAGGATATACATGCATCTTTCTAAAAACTTTTTAATGGTATTGTTCTTTGTTATTAAGCAAATACTTCATGACAATGCTTGAGACTGCTTTTGAACCAGTAAAGCAAAATATAATGATTTCCTTATAATATTAGATGAAAAATAAAAGGGGTCATAACATCAATTTTCAGATAGATAGAAGTTTCTTCCTTCTAAATAAGGATTTTGTCTTTGGGTCTTTAGAACACATTGACTACACTTTGGTTTTTTCTGTCTTGTATCCAATGTCTGTAAAATATGCCAAGTGTATAAGCATATCTGGATTTGACTCCAAATTATTGGTTAATAATAAATAGGCATATGTTTTTTGTATACTCACATATGCACATATACATACATACATAAATTTGAACCATATATATATAAACACACACATACACACAGACTCTTCTGATAATTTCAAGACCACACAAATGTATTAAAATTTGTTAAAATTCTATGCCATTTTATTCTTTTTGTCTCTAATTTCTTAAAAAAAATTTATTTTAATTCCAATTAGTGTATATACATGCTATACTGGTTTCATGTGTATAATACAGTAATATTTCCATACATCATCCCGTGCTCATCACAACCATACACCTCTCTAGTACACCCATCACCTAGGTAACCCATCTCCGTGCCTGCATCCCCTTTGGTAACCATCAGTTTGCTCTCTGTCATTAAGAATCTGTTTCTTGGTTTGCCTCTCTCTCTCTCTCTCTCTCTCTCTCTCTCTCTCTCTCTCTTATATTTTCTTTTTGCTGGTTTGTTTTGTTTCTTAAATTCCACGTATGAGTGAAATCCAGTGGTAGTTGTCTTTCTCTGACTGATATTTTGCTTAGCATAATGCTCTCTAACTCCATCCATGTCGTTGCAAATGACAAGCTTTCATTCCTTTTCATGGCTAAGTAATAACCTATTGTGGGTATGTGCCATGTCGTTTTTATCCATTCGTCAGTCGATGGACACCTGAACTGCTACCACAGTTTGGCTATGGTAGATAATGCTGCTATAAACATTGGGATGCATGCATCCCTTTTGAGTTTGTATTTTTGTATTTTTTTGAGTAAATACCTAGTAGTGCAATTACTGGATTGTAAGTTAGTTCTATTTTTAACTTTTTGAGAACTTCCATACTATTTTCCAGAGTAGCTGCACTAGTTTGCATTCTACATCCTTACTTACACCTGTTCGTTTTGTACTTTCTGCCTTTTATATGGTGGATTATATATAAACTTACTTATATGAAATTTAAATTTAAACCATTTTAAGATGTGGAGCACTATTGTCATTGTGTGTGTGTGTGTGTGTGTGTGTATTAAACCACTGTTTAAAACAGAGCTCTTAGGGGTGCCTGGGTGGTTCAGTCAGTTAAGTGTTGGACTTTGGCTCAGGTTATGATCTCATGGTTTGTGGGTTTGGGCCCTACCTTGGGCTCTGTGCTGACAGCTGAGAGCCTGGAGCCTGTTTCAGATTCTGTGTCTTCCTCTCTCTCTGCCCTTCCCCTGCTTGTGCTGTTTCTCTCTCTCTCAAAATTAATAAACATTAAAATAATTTAAAAAGTACACAGCTCTTAAATCATAAGTGTAATTTTTATGAGATTATGTGACATTGAATTATAATGATATTATTGAGCATTTGCATGAAAATGGGACAAGCAATGCATTTTTAACACTGTAAGTATGTGAGTTAAGTATGACAAATTTTAGTAAACTATTAATTAGCTGCTTTCTAATTATGAAACAAAATGATGTTAGGATTGCTAGATTAAGAAAATAAGGTGAAGGATTATTTTGTATAAGAACATTACCTCTTGGTGCGCCTGGGTGTCTCAGTCAGTCAAGCATCTGAATTTGGCCTAGGTCATGATCTTGTGGTTCATGAATTTGAGCCCCTTGGCAGGCTCTATGCTGACAGCTCGGAGCCTGGAGCCTGCTTCACATTCTGTGTCTCCCTCTCTCTCTTCTCCTCTCCTGTTCATGCACTCTTCTTTCTCTCTCAAAAATAAATAAAAACATTAAAAATTTAAATAAATTAAAAAAACATCATCTCTTCATAAACATATTAACTTTTTGCCCATTATTAAATAGAGTGTCTCATAGTCCACATAACTTAAGTTTTAGGGGGGAAAAAGACATTTATTCACTCATTAATTGATTGATTAATTAATTCATCATATAATACTGATGCTTCTACATCTAAGCACTGAAAGGAGGCATGTTTATCTTCTCTGGCATAAAATACAGGAGTCAAACAACTTAAAAATATCTATCTCATCTTGCTTTTCAAATACATTTTGTACATCAAATTAACTATACTCATGATGATTTTCCTTCTTGAAATCCATATGTATTTTTAACTCATCCCATCTCTTGAAGGTACACTTTTCCCATTTTCTAGTTTTAAAAATGTATCTCTTTTAATTTTTCTTATATACATTCTATTTAGAATTTAAATGATGTACCCAAATATCTTATTTTGGGAATTATAAAATAGAAATTTATTTACTTGTAAGCATGCCATTCATGCTAAAAGGATTTAAAAATCTCCCTTTTAAGATGTTTCCAATAGTGTATTTACTAAAGTACATTACTTTATCATTCTTCGTACATAGCTAATAGCAAACATTCATAACATGATAGCCTCAAAATGTGAAATAGTTGTGTTAAACATCTACTAAAAGTCAATCTGGTTTCAAATTTTGTCTTCAAAATGTATTTTCATGACTACATACTCTGAATAAACTCACAAGATGAACTTTAAAAATGTAGGCTACTAAAAAAAATTGTGGGCTAGTAATTAAGTTGTATTAACTTTGTTTTCAGAAAACAAAAACATAAAACAAATGATACAGAATTTTTGGCTTATATATTTTGTATAAAGAAACTAAAAAACACTGAGTTTTTTATTATAAATTTGAAACTAAAGTAGTTATTATTTCACAAAATGTACAAAAATATTTTGTACAAAAACTATTATATATTCTCTTTACTTTTTTTAATCTTTTTTTTTTTTTTAATTTCTGAGAGAGAGAGAGACAGTGTGAGAAGGGGAGGGTCAGAGAGAGAGGGAGACACAGAATCTGAAACAGGCTCCAGTCTCTGAGCTAGCTGTCAGCAGAGATCCTGATATGGGGCTGGAACCCACGAACTGTGAGATCATGACCTGAGCCAAAGTTGGCCACCCAACCGACTGAGCCACCCAGGCACCCCTCATTTACTTTTTAAAGCTTATTTTTTTTGAAATGTACATTCCATATCAGGACCCAAAGTTTATTATAATTTTACACCAAAATTTTTTTTAAATTTTTTTTAATGTTTTTATTTATATCTAGGAGAGAGAGAGAGAGAGACAGCGTGAGCAGGGGAGGGTCAGAGAGAGAGGGAGTCACAGACTGAAACAGGCTCCAGGCTCTGAGCTGGCAGTCAGCACAGAGCCCGACGCGGGGCTCCAACCCACGAACCACGAGATCATGACCTAAGCGAAAGTCGGACGCTTAACCGACTAAGCCACCCAGGCGCCCCTACACCAAAATTTTTATAGATGAATAAATACCAAGTTAAACTCTTAATTTTTTTTTCAATTTTGAAATTGATTTGAGTATCATCTTAACACAGAATAATCTGAGAGACTGAAAGTTGAATTTTCTGAATTTCTTTAACTCTCAAGTCACAGAGAAGTGTAAGGAAATGATTATAATTATATTACTATTATTTACATATATATTATTATTATTCATAATAATAAATTGAATTTACTGAGTGATTAGGTTGGTGCTCGGTTTATTATTTTCTTTGCAGCATCTTTGCTTGTTATTGCTCATTTAATTGTCCTACAAATGGAATCTCAAACACTGCATTTTCTACCTTAAAACATTCTCCTTTAACTCCAAACTCCCCAGTGAAGAAATTTCACATCTCTTGTTTTCCTCAATTAGCCTCTACTTTGAATGACTCATCTACTCTTGAACTCAGTCCTAGACTCTAGTCATTCTTAAATCCACTCTTTTCTAATTCCTGACAGTCACTCTGAAAACTTGTCTTTAGCTATTCATCAAGATGTACTACTTTTTAGTTTTCTTTTTAATTGACAAATGGTAATAAAAACCTAATCTGGGCACTTAGAGGGCATGTTAGTTTTGGTGATGGGTAACTTACTGCTGATACTAATGTGGCTTCCTCTGGTGACAAATTAAAAGAGATATCTATTTTCATGTTCATTTGTTAACACTGATTTTTCTAATCTCATACAATTCACTATTAAATTCTACTTATTGGGGCACCTGGGTGGCTCAGTTGGTTAAGTGCCCGACTTCGGCTCAGGTCATGATTTCACAGTCTGTGGGATCTGGCCCCGTGTAGGGCTCTATGCTGACAGCTTGGAGCCTGGAACCTGCTTCCAATTCTGTGTTTCCCTCACTCTCTGGCTGCCCTGCTCAAACTCTGTCTCTCTCTCAAAAATAAAAAATAAGCATAAAAATTAAAAATTAAAGAACTCTACTTATTGATACTGTGAGTGTTGTCAACTACTAAATATTTCTACTATTCCACTGTCCATCTATCATTGTCATAATTTTGTCGAATGATTTTAAACATTTGAGTATATGTGTCAAAAATTACTTAACTACCTCTAACAAATAGGCTTGTATTATTAAACAGTAAATAATACATTGGTAACAATGTTTTGCACCAAATTTTCTAAATGCCAATTTGTTTCTTTAGGATTGTGTCAGACATGAGTTAAGTAGATAAAATGGTGTGAAATATTTAACACTACTGAAATATATTTCATAATTTAAAATATCATTTCAAATTATTTTGCTTGCATGAAAAACAATTCATGACAAAAAGTTTGGATTCAGAACTTGGATGTTATAGGAAGTAAGCGCATATATTTGAGAGACTTAAGTCGTAGAATTGACCATAGATGAAGCTTGAATATGTATGGATAAAGAAAATGTTGAAGGAGGATTCTTTATTCACTTATTAAAGTGCCAGTTTTTGAGTGGGTACTGATTTCATTCAGTAATAGAAAGAACATAATAAGATGAACAAGCGATAAAAGAACAGTTTCTATATGGATCATAGACTTTGAAATGTCTCTTAGAAAGTAGGTTTATAGATTAAGAAAGAGATAAATATGGACTCTTGGTAATCCTTTGTGATGCTTTGGTGTATAGATATTAATTGAGGCCATAAAATCTGAAGATAAATTATCTCATGTATAGAATAATCAAAACATTTCTTAAGTATGCGACACCTGGGTGGCTCAGTTGGTTAAGCTTCCGACTCTTGATATCCAGCCAGGTCAGGATATTTGTAGGATTGAGACCCACTTTGGGATCTGAGTTGACAGCATGGAGCCTGTTTGGGATTGTCTCTTTCTCTTTACCCCTGCCCTACTTGTGCATGTGTGCTCTCTCTCTCTTAAAAAAAAAAAAAAAAAGAATGGAACTCTAGTATTTAAAGAAGAGGACAATCAAATGATCAAATGAAATAGAAATTCTTGAAGTGAAAGAGGAACTTGAAAGTGTATAGAACTTTGCAATCCAAAAAAGAGAGAATTTTTTAAAAGGGAGTGGGGTTATGATGAAGGCAAGATTGTGGTATACCACTAAAGTTAATTTCAAAAAAAAAAAAGAAAGAAAAGTATTTATTGGATTTTGTTAAAGAAATAAATGGGATCCCTCTTGACCTGGATGGATTGGTTGGATTGTAGTATTGGGGGGAAAGCCAGACTGTATTTTTCTATAAACTGGATGAGAAAATGTGGAGACTGTGAAGGGCTATTTATTCTGTAACAATATTTCCCTTCCATTTCTTCCAGATCTACTTTTGTATGTTGTGCGTTTTGATTTAATCCTTTAATAATCTTTTTTATCCTATTTTCTATACCCAGACTTTGTTTTTGTACTTTTCTCAAGATTTCTTTTTCTAGATTTATCTTTCAAAATTTCTTCCTACATACACCTTTAAAAAAATAACCAGGAATTACTATTCCTGTCTAAATACTCTTGTTAAGAGCAAGCTATGACCCTTTCATGGATGATGCAGGAAGTTTCTTTTATTTATCTATGGAGATTTGGTCTTTTTTCTTCCTCCCTCCCTCCCTCCCTCCCTCCCTACTGTTCTTGGCATTTGTTTCTACCTCTTTTAAGTTATATATTTATGCTTTGTATTTGGTTTGGACTTCTCTTTCAACTAGAGTCTTGCCCCAAATGGAACCTCATGTATATATAAGAATAAGGAATGTAAAAATTGTTTGGAAAATCTCTTTTTGTATGAGTGGGGAATGAAGTCTGAATACTGACAGACTTCATTAGACATTTTACTGACAGACTTCATTAGATATTTTTCTGGCAATGACCAAGGTGATTGATTAGAGATCCTGAAGTACCATTTTGTTTTTCTCTTGAGGATATATGTTTCTCTATTAAAGAAAGTTGATACAGGTGTCTAGATGGCTCAGTCGGTCGAGGGGCCTACTTCTGCTTAGGCCATGATCTCGCAGCTCCTGGGGTCGAGTTCCTCCTTGGGCTTGTGCTCACAGCTCAGAGCCTGGTTTCTGCTTTGGATTCTTTGTCTCCCTCTCTCTGCCCCTCCCCTGCTTGAACTCTCTCTCTCTCTTGCGTACTCTCTCTCAAAAATAAATAAAGATTAAAAAATTTTTAAAAGAAAGTTGATAGGAGGCAGATAGGTAGAGACAGAGAGATACTTCAACTTACAAGTTAATAGAAATCTACTTTTCTAAATATATATTTGCCAGAGGCTGGCTCCAGCAGGTCCAGGGGTCCCTGAAGGATGGACGCTGTAGGCGAGGGAGAGAGAGTGAGAGCCCCGAGATTCTTTCTGATCACAAGGCAGACATCTCCGTCCTGTCGGTTTTGGTGTCTTTATTTAAAGGTCCAATGACAACATGAGATCAGAAATAGGAATTTTTACAATGGAAAACTCTGTGATAAGATGCTTTGGAAAGTGTACAGAAGCAGGTTTTACACAAATATTCTTGCAGAACTATTCCAATTATAGTGAGGTTGAGTAAATTTTACAACTAAGGAAATAATAGGGTGTTCTTAGTGAAAAACAGGATGACATACATATTTGTTCTAAGTTAATAACACTAAGATTAGGTCATAGGTTAAGTGTGTAGATAGGCTGGGAGTCATTCTATCTGGCTCTCAAGAGGATGAATGTTGTTTTTGAGCTGGTTCATAAGATGTTTGTGGAAACCTTTTTGACTTGATGCTGAATGTGTAAACACCATGGAGGCCCTAAATGTGTCGGCCTTTGTTTTTGAATATGTTTTAGCTACTCTTATCTATCCTCATCCCAGCCACCGGTGTAAGGGAGGGTGTTTGCGGAAAGTAGGCCATAGGGAAGGGACTGCCATACATCACCAGTTAGAAAAGGTTTAAGTATTAACTTAAGTTCTGCCCTTATCTGTTCCTCAACTCTAAATTAGGCTCTTTGTCTCGGGGCCAGGCTCAATTGTCTTGGATCTGCAAGGCCCATAGGAAGAGCCTTTTGACAGTCCACAGTGCTTTCATCTGAAATCTCTTTTGAAAAGGCAGTAATTTTCTTTTCCTTATGAGGAATCTGTGTTGGGAATATTTTTCTGATTTGGAATATTGTGAGGCCTGGTCAATACCCGCAGGCTCATTTCCAACATGAGCCAGTAGTAGCAGAAGGAGATACCAGTTTTCATTTCTCATGGCAGGAGCTGTGCAAACACTGCCGTTTCCTCGCTGTGACTGCCATCCAGCGAGGCCGGTGCTGCTCCCAGCATATATTTAGATGTCACAGTGGAACTATATGCTAATGGTTTTATCCTTCTGCTCTGTCTCGAGTTCTTAGGTCCTGTGACTACTTATACACATACTCCTGTCTCCTGCCGGATCCTGACATTTCACATAATATGAACAACACAATAACCTTGGGTGTATAAACCTGACATCATTTGTAATCTTTAGGAAGTATTTCCCATTCTCAATTGCCATGACTTGAAAAGAGCTCTTCCCTGAATGATTTAAACAGTATGCATATTGACAGTTACTCCTCAGATTTTGTATTCTTGTAGCAATCAGGACTTACTAGAGATTCTGTTTTGCACTTTAGGAAGAGATTAATTAGAATTTTCCAAAGAAACCTGGGATTATAAGTATTTAAATAAATGGCATATTTTTATGATATAATTATGACTATCTTTATTGAACATTTAAAGCATATGCTTCAGGTCCTGCTCATTATTTTTGTGTGACTTATCACAGCAAACCTAGAAGTTAGGTATGTTATCTCATTTTGCAGTTGGAGAAACTCAGTCTGATAGTGTTTAAGTTCTTTGACTAGTGTCATGTAGCTCTAATATTATAGAGGCACAAATCTTTACATTTTATACAGATACTTTTTAATGGTCAGCGTTAATTTAATATTAAATGAAGACGTAACTAAGTAGTATAACTAAGAAAAGAACCAGATGGAAATTATACGGTTCATTTGACTTAATTCCTTATTTCATAACATACCTTTGTCTACCCTCAATCTGTATTACTTCTCATAACCATCTATTCTAGGTAGAATTTGGCAACCAGAAAGTTACTACGCACGATCATGGCATAAAGTAAAAGTCTGAGGACCTGTGTAAATTGTTCTCTTGAAGAGAGAGAAAAGCAGGATGAGGTGGGTGCTATGGACTTGAAGTATTCAAAATGGCCATGTTCTGCCCCTCCTTCACCTTGAAGAACACTCTCCAAATATGTGACTCCCTTATAGTCTCCTATAGGTGACAAAGAATGCACCCAAGAGAGTCAGCTGTGGCAAAATAGGAGAAATTCCATCGATGTTTTACCTCATACCTTTACATTTCAATTTTGAGTATTTTTTATGGAATATCTATATAGTAGTAAAAGTTATAGGAATGAATGATTAGCACATAAAAACGTATTACAATATTGAAGTTTACTCTAAGTGTTTTTTTTTTTAATGTTTTATTTATTTCTAGGAGAGAGAGAGAGAGAGACAGCGTGAGCAGGGGAGGGTCAGAGAGAGAGGGAGTCACAGACTGAAACAGGCTCCAGGCTCTGAGCTGGCAGTCAGCACAGAGCCCGACGCGGGGCTCGAACCCACGAACCGCGAGATGATGACCTAAGCGAAAGTCGGACGCTTAACCGACTAAGCCACCCAGGCTCCCCATACTCTAAGTGTTTTTTTCCCCCTCAGAGGAGAAAAATACAAAAATTTGGAAACCGCTCCTCCAGAAATAAATCCTGGCCAGCATCTACACATATATCTATGTTCTAGAATTGCATTCTTATTCTGGAAAATGGTTCCTGCAAGTTTAAGGGGACCTTCTCTGGAGGAAGTAAACTGCTTGGATTTAACTCTGACCTGACCAATTATTACATTGCTAAGCAAAGCTACTTAACTTCTATGTGCTCACTATTTGCGTTTATAAAATAGCAACAATAATGGAACTTATACTATAGGGTTGTTGTAAAGTAAATCAGTTAAAGAATGGCATACTCTTTGTATAGTAATAATCATGGATAAGATGATGATGGTTTTGTTGATGGTGATGATAATGATGATGGTGATGATGATGATGGTGATGATGATGATGATGGTGATGATAATGATGATGATGGTGATGATGATGATGTTGATAGTAGTGATGATGATGATGATGATGATGATGGTGATGATGATGATGGTCATGGTACCCTTGGACTACCTGCCTTAGAATCATGCTGGGGCTTTTTAAACACACCTAAATGATGAATCAGAATCTGTGGATTCATCATTCACTTACCTTTTCAGTTAATTCTAATGTGAATAAGGTGAGTAAATCATTTTCTAGAAAGTGAGTGACTGAGTCAACCAAGTTATTGTTTACACTGATTTAAAGAACAAGAGATTCTTCGCATGCATAATAAACACTTTAGGGACATTTAGGGACACCTGAGTTGAGCATCTGACTACTGATTTTAGCTCAGGTCATGAATCTCACGGTTTGTGGGTACAAGCCCCACATCAGGCTTTGAGCTGATAGTGCAGAGCCTGCTTGGGATTCTCTCTCTCCCTCTCTCTCTGACTCTCCCATGTTGTGCACACACTCTCGCTCTCTCTCTCAAAATAAATAAGAAACATTTAAAAAACACATAAAAATTTAAAAAACACGAGGAGCACCTGGGTGGCTCAGTCAGTTGAGCATCTGACTTCGTCCTAGGTTATGATCTCACAAGTCTTGAATTCTGGCCCTGCATTGGGCTTTGTGCTGATGGCTTGGAGCCTGGAGCCTGCTTTGGATTCTGTGTCTCCCTCTCTCTCTGAGGGATAAATAATATATTTATTTATAAATAAATATAAAATTAAAAAAACACTTTTTTTTAGAGAAAATATAATCACCTCTATCATTTTTTGTCTTGTTTGTTCATGTTTTAAAATAATAATTATTACTTCAGTTGTCAAATACAGTGCTTTTGCATGGTGGCTAAAATGCTTTGATTACTTTAACCAGTTCATCTGAATCAGGTACTGTGTAGTTCTATGATACTATTTTAGGGGTCCCCGAGTGACTCAGTCAGTTGGACGTCCAATTTCAGCTCAGGTCATGATCTCACAGCTCATGAGTTCGAGCCCCATGTTGGGCTCTGTGCTGACAGCTTGGAGCCTGGAGCCTGCTTTAGATTCCATGTCTCCCTCTCTCTCTGCCTCTCTGCTGCTTGTGCTCTGTCTCCCTCTCCTTCAAAAATAAATAAAAATTAAAAAGAAAAAGATTAAGAAAATTAATATACTATTTTATATTTTTAAATTGTGTATTAATTCTACACACACACACACACACACACAAAAAGGAATGTATGACTTTAAATTTTTTTTTCATTTCCTAAGATTCAGGCCTTTAAAGTCTTGTTTATATTATGCCTTTTTCAATACAAAATTATATTTTCCACACCATTTGGCAGTGGTGCTTACTAAGTATTGCTTTTGATGGTAGAATACATTTATAGCTATTATAGTGATAAAGAATATGTACTGAAAACAATTGATAATTGGAGAAAGGAACATTTAGATGATATATGTGACTATGTATTATGTAGTTACTAATACAATATCAGCAAAAAAAAGTCAAATAGAGGATAACTCTCTTTATTTACTGTAGTAAGCAATGGCTAAAAAGATTTTCAACAAGTGATAAACAAAATAATATATACTTAATGGAAATTGGAGACAAAATAAATAATTTTGTAATACATTCTTGAGATAGTAGAATGCATTGTTGGTAAGGAGAAACATATTTTTCCTTTTCTTGTTTCTATGATGACATATACATTCAATTTGCCAGATATTATTTATGTGATGAAAATAATGAACTGATAATGTTTCATATTTATCCAAACAATATTTTTGGGGGAAAAATGCCTCAGTTTGCATAATTTTATGATTGTAGAAATTCTCACTCTTTACATGCCTGGTAACTGGTGATTTTGCCAAACTGCCATAACTTATTTCATGGTTCAAGAAATCTTCAAAAGTATGCTTTATTCATCTTTCCATGAAGCTTTTACTTCTTAAGGTTTTTTAAGTTATTTTTACTATTGAAAGTCATTATTTATTAGTTCTGTACTATCTGAAATCTGTGCATTCATTAGGATTAACTGATAATAAAAGAAATTTGGGATCTATATCATATTTTTAATCAGTGGATCAGTGGCATGTCTTCATTAATAAGAGTCTTTAACCTGTATAGAATTCACACACACACACACACACACACACACACACACACACGGTAAACACACACAGCATGAGCCTTGAAAAAAAAGAAGCATTCTTTTTGTTTAAACATAATTTTTGTTTTTGTATGTAATGCAACTTTGATTACTTTTATTCATAAAAACTAAAAATGAATCAGAGTCAACTAATTGTAAAGGTAAAATCTACTTGGGGCACCTGGGTGGCTCAGTTGGTTGAGTGTCCAACTTCGGCTCAGGTCATGATCTTGCAGTTTGTGGGTTTAAGCCCTGCATCAGGCTCTGTGCTGACAGCTCAGAGCCTGGAACCTGCCTTGGATTCTTTGTCTCCTTTTCTCTCTCCACCCCTCCCCCACTGGTGCTCTCTCTCTCTCTCTCTCTGTATCTCAAAAATAAATAAACATTAAAAATAAATAAATAAAATCTACTTGGGACCAACTAAAAATAAATCTATTCTCAATGAACATTATACAGTGATCTAAATCACAACAGTTACTCAATTCAGTTTATATGGATATAATATCCTAATGCCAAAAAAAGACAGTGTAGGAAAGAAATAGCAGAATAATTTTGCATATGATACTAGCTGGAAATCATCATATACTATATAGCCTATATTATATATCTTATAACTTATATATCTCATATATATTTATAATATATACCATAGGTAGTTATATATATATATATATATATAAAACACTATATAGCTTATACTTTATAGATTAATTATTGTTTTTATTATGTATTATATACATCCAAACTGGTATGTATACATTAAGAATGCAAGATTGTCTCAATGTTATTAAAATTACTCACTCTATTCTGTACCTTATCAGAGCAAACTGAAAGAAAGAAACCACATGGTAAACTCAATTTGTAATCTCATTTCATAAAATAACACATATTTATAACAAAAACTCTAAAATCTAGGAATGAAAAATAATTTGTTTAGCCCATAAAATATATGACAAAACCCACACTATTTATTCCACTTAATGTTTAAATACTAGAAGACTTCCCATGTGAACATGGGGGGAAAGTGAGAATTTTGGAATTAAAAAAAAATTTTTAACACTTATTTATTTCGGAGAGACAGAGCACAAGCAGGGGAAAGGAGAGAGAAGGAGACACAGAATGGGAAGCAGGCTCCAGGCTCTGAGCTGTCAGCACAGAGCCCAATGTGGGGCTTGAACCCATGACCTGCGAGATCACGACCTGAGCTGAAGTTGGAGGCTCAACCAAGTAAGCCACCTAGACACCCCTAGAATTTTGTAATTTTATGTATGTATGTGTCGGAGATCGGATCCGGTAGGTCCAGGGGTCCCTGAAGGATGGAAGGTGTCAGAGAGGGAGAGAGTGAGAGAGCCCCGAGGTTCTTTCTGATCCCCAGGCAGGCATCTCCGTCCTGTCAGTTTTGCTGTCTTTATTTATAGGTCAAATGTTAACATGGCATCAGAAAATGGGATGTTTACAATGGATAGCTCTCTGTGATAAGATGTTTTTGGAAAATGTACAGAAACAGGTTTTACGGAAGTTTTCTTGCAGAACTGTGCCAATTATAGTGAGGTTGAGTAACTAAGAAAATGACAGGGTGTTCACATTTTAACAACACTAAGATTAAGTCATAGGTTTGTAGATACTCTTATCCATCCTCATCACAGCTGCCAGGGGAAGGGAAGGGGTTTGTGGAAAGTAGGCCTTAGGGAAGGGGCTGCGATACATCATCAGTTAGCAAAGGTGTATGTAGTAACTTATGTTCTGCTCTTATCTGTTCCTTCTCTCTAAGTTAGGCTCTTTGTCTCTGGGCAAGACTTGATTTTACAGTTATATGCTTTATGGCACTGGAGAGCCAACCATAAAAAGAGTTTAGCTCATTTCCAATACATAGGATAGCCTCTTCGAGTGCATTTACCTTTGTGTCTAGTTTTATGATTTCTTGAATAGCTAGGGCATGAGACATATTTTTGGTTAGCTGATTTATATGTTGAGCTGTATGAACATCTTGGACTAACGCAATGGTAGAAACAGAATTGTACATGGTAAAGGTCAATCTTTTATGAGTAAGGGTCATTAGCCTGTTTATAGCTCAAGGGAAAGTATGAAGGGAAACAGGACCTTCTGGAGACACGATGTCTGTTCTCATAATCCAAAGAAGAAGTTCCCACAATAAGTTCCTTCACAAGGTACAATCATCATACCAGGGCCAAAATAAGGGGACAAGTCACTCCCGATATTGATCAACAAGGTACCTTAGGGGTCAGTGCTCAAGCAGAAATAATTGAGTGGGGGTGGATATCGGTTGTCATCTGATTTGCAAGAGACCGTGCAAACTTGCTTTAACCTCACAAGGAGTTTTCTCATCTAGTGGGCTCTGAATGGCTCCCAACATGTATGTATTCATGCATGTAAAATACTTTTAAATTATTGGCTATTTGGTGTTATGAGATGAGATAGTCCTTGGCTGTTGGCTTCTGCATCCCACGTGCCCTTGGCTTTTCAAATTTTTCTCTCTGGCTCTCAACTCAAGCATGTGGTTGTAGCCTCTGGGCTTGAAACCGGAAATAGAAATCTACAGGACTGAATATACAAATCCCTACCTATAATAATTCAACTCATCTTCCCTGAACTAAATTAGTTGAATTGAACCCATCAGTTAGGTAATTATTAGGAGGATGGGATTTAACAGTTGGGTTAGTGGGCAAGGGAGTTCTGATTAGAAAAGAAGAAATATACTTACTACCACTATTGGAGATATAGGTATACCTATAATATTTTACTCTTTAGAATATCAACATTAATATTGATATTAAATCACAAGAAAAATTAAACTCAATATGAAAGATTTTAATTATTTGCTTTAAAAATTGTGATGAAATGGCCAAATAATTAATTCAGTACCTAAAATTGTGGAGAAAATGTCCTAAAAAAAATCAAGACTGGGTTGGGTTGTACTAGAGAGGCCAAGGCTTGGCATGTACACAGGACGAAATTAGCTGAATTATACAGGGTAGGAGATTTATACCCTATTTAACTACCCTTAATATCTTAACCAGGAAATGGCTTAACTTGGACTGCTGTCTCAAATAATGTTTTTGAAATTAATATGCAAATGTACTTGTCCCTGGGCACATCATCTTTCTCCCCAACTCTGACCCTATTCAACTTCTTGTATTCTTTCAGGTTAGGCATTTTTATCTCTTTTATTACTCTGACAAGACTTGATTCCAGCTACTATCTATAGCTGGCCTTTTTGATTCCTTTTTCCCCTCATTAGTTTATATAAGCTCATTTTGGTCCTGTTTCTTCTCTTTTTAAATGGAGGTTAATAATTAATATATCACTGCATTACAAAGAAAATTAATAAGAGAAAACATGAAGTACTCTTATGCTTTCAGGAATATAGTTGGTGGGTTTATTAGGGTGCCAGGCTATGTAGTCAAGTAACTACCCAGTTTTCAGTAACCTCATACCATGAATATTTAATCAGAGTCATGGGGGTACAATATTCAGTTCTACACAGTTGCCAGAGGCCCAAGCTTGATTGATGCTCTGTCATCTCACAGCTACAGCATCTGATTGCCAGCATCTGATGGCCTTTCCCTGCTGAGGTGAATGGTGAGGAGGCTAATCACATAATCCCACCAAATTGTAGGAGAGATATTGGTATACAATAGTATGTCTACCACAGTGACCAAGAGGTGTTAGTGCTTTTTTTTTTGTTGTTTTGTTTTTGTTTTTGTTTTTTAACTCTCAGGTCATGTTCTCCTCCTAACCATGTCAGTTTACTAATCATCCCGAGGGATGGATTATGCAATCCTAAAGAATGAAAAGTAAGCCTTTCTTACAACAATGGAGTGAAAGGAACCATACCATGACAACAATTACAAATCTGAGTATGGAATCACCAAGTGCCCACTTAGAGTCTTCACCTGAAAGTTTTTCAGGGAGATACCTTAGTACTTCGAAGCCTACCTTTGACATTTCCTATGCAGACGATCTCTCTTGAAATCCAGTCGGTCATCAAATTTAGTCAGTGGTGCTTTTGTATTATTGATTGTGTTTTACTCATATTATCTCTTTCTGCAGACTGTGATTAGTCTGAGTTCTGGCCTACACTGGCACCTTGAAGTGAGTGATAAACACTCATGGGCCCAAGCCAGTAGATCCAGGGGGACAAAATTTCAGTGTCTGGAATTGCATATGCCTATAAGCACTGATTAGAACATTTGAAGTATTTAATTAAAAGCTAAATAGTATTAAATTATTACTTTAAAGAGGATGAAAATAAAAAAATATATGTATATAAATTAAATATAAAGGCAGACAGTAACTTGGAAATAACATTAACAGGCAATACAGATTTCCCAAGATATTTCAGCTGAAGCAGTGCAGCAACCTAACATTTCCAAGAAACTTGCTTTTATATTTAAGTAAGTAGACAGGTTTAAGTAAGTAATAGATTTACACAAATATACAGTACCCTTTTTTGGAGTGAATATTGAGGCAGTGCCTGTAGCATTAAAAAATTAGAGTTCAAGATATAGTCTATAACCTGTCACCAAGCACCCATGTTACTGCTTTAATGGTAATAATAAAAGTACTTATGGAATAAAAGAGAACTGTTAATAGACATTTCAAAGCCTAATTTTTTTTCCTTTTATAAATACATAACTCCTTAAATTAAAAGAGAGAAAGGTTGGGGAGCACCTGGACGGCTCAGTGGGTTAAGTGCCTGACTCTTGATTTTGGCTCAGGTCATGATCTCATGGTCGTGAGATTGAGCCCCACATCAGGCTCTGCACTGAGCATGGAGCCTGCTTAAAATTCTGTCTCTCTCTGTCTTTCTCTCTCCCTAAATAGCATGCTCAAAGAGAGAGAGAGAGAGAGAGAGGAAAAGAATACTTCCCCCCCCCCAATAATGTAACAGCTCACAGCCCTAAGAACTGCATTTCATTATTTGTTTCACACTGAGATTTTATAAAATTTGCTAACACATTTGGATCTTGATATCAGAAGTTAAACATGCTTATTTAAATTGAGGAAGAGAAATGTTTTCTCTTGTTTTGTTTTTTTTAAGTAGAATTTTACAAACCATTACTTTGAGTTTTCCTTTTTCCCCTATGCTATAGAATTTCCTGACCATCACAAATTATTAGTCTTTTGATATATCATTTTGACCGAGCCACTCAACAGTTTCGTAAAGATGGAGACATTATATTAATTGCCATCTGTTTTTCTCTATGAGAAGCTGGCTTAGTTGAGCTTAGTTTTAGCTTTCCACAAGCCTTTCAGAATACATTATGTTTTTATAAGTTTTCACAGATGGAATAATTATCTTTATGTAACTAAGAAGAGGTCATAGAAAATACAATTCATAATTAGATTCAGTTACAAACTGTATAAGTGCATAGGTTATAATATTTTCCATTCCTTAAGTCATAATTAGTCTTCTTTGAAAACATAATTGTTCTGAGTCACATGGGGATTGCTTTCTGCCTGTATATGTCCACACACTATCACATACTATTGCAAGCATGACAGTGTCTATTTGTCAGAGTCACATAGCCATGCTCAGAAAAAAAAAAAAAATGACTTTCTTTTTTTTAATGTTTTATTTATTTCTGAGAGAGAGAGAGAGACAGCATGAGCAGGGGAGGTCAGAGAGAGAGGGAGACACAGAATCTGAAGCAGGCTTCAGGCTCTGAGCTGTCAGCACAGAGCCCGACTGGTGCTTGAACCCATGAACCGTGAGATCATGACCTGAGCTGAAGTCGGAGGCTTAACTGACTGAGCCATCCAGGCACCCCATGACTTCCAAACCATTTGAAAATACATGTAGAACACATTCTTTGGGCACCAAGGATCCTCTACTTTTTGTGTAGTCATTTATAAAGGTTGTTTTTTTTTTTTTTTATATATATGTGTGTCTTGTTTGAAGAAATAACAGCTGAATATTTCAGTTTAGAAATAGATGTTTATCATGTACTTATTGGTAGCTACTTTTATGCAGTTAAAAACACTTACATAAAAATATGTACCAGGCAATATCTAAGCACATGGACTTATTTAATCAAGAAATTCATGGAATAGGCGCTGGCATGGTCTTCATTTTCCATTGAGGCAAGTAGGCACTCAGAGATCAGACTTCTGTCAAGTCATACAGCTCGTGGGTGGCAAGGCTGTGGTAGTCAGTCATTCAGTCCTTCCTTGGCTTTTCACTCCACCAACCTGCCTGTGGAAAACAGCCCCAGACCCAGTCAATAGTGGTCTCTTGATCTTCACTATGGTACTAAATAAACTCGTGTAACACTGTTTGTTTTTTTAAATTTATTTTAAGTAGGTTCCACACCCAGCATGGATCCCCATATGAGGCTTGAACACATGACCCTCAGATCAAGACCTGAACTGAGATTAAGAGTCAGATGCTTAACACACCTAGCCACCCAGGCATCCTGATCTTATAATTTACTATATAATTATGTGTAGACATGTAATAAATATTAAAATGTGATACACATGAGGAAAATTTTAATTCATCTATAATTTCTCAATGCAGATATGATTACTTTTTGCATTTGAGGACATAGTCTTTCAGGTCCTCTTCACTGCAATTTGTCAACATAAGTTTTTCCTAAATTAATGGAATCATTTTCTTTGTACTTAATTTATTTCCTTCACCTATCTAAGCATTACAGCCATATTTCCATGTCATTAAATGACTTTACAGCACCATATTTAATGGCTGAATAGCATTATGTTAATATGAATTTTGAAATTTGTTTTTATTCACTTGTTTCTTTGTTAACTGTGAGGCCAAATTTATGTATCTCTCCAAATGAATAGATTTAGAGTATTCAGGGAATTCCCGGTGTTTTTAAATTACACAGTGAAACTGAAAGCATGGGTAAATATATGTGGTTTTATCTCCCAGAATACTGTAAGTGATACTTTCTGAGATATTAGAAATAAAGTATTGCTTTCTTTTTCTCTCTTTTTTTTTTTTTTTTGGCTTTGTTGTTCTATGTTATATATTTTCACAAGAACATTAAGAGGAAAAGAAATTTCACTAAAGAAAATGTTTTGCAGGCGTGACTGCAGTCACACAGAAAAAGGAAGTGTAAGAAATAGCATATGGACATGCAGTGGCCAAATTAAAATCATTGCAAAAATGGCAAGGATATAATCAAGTCCTATGCAGATTAATTGCATTGGCAACATATAATGAAGAATACGATCCAAATAGAGTTTTAGGCAAATCTTTGGTTCAAGGCATGTAGCAATTTAGCCTGGAAATAATGAGAAATCATTTTTTGGTAACTTGTGGAAGGTGGAAAGATGTGGGATATCAGATTTTTAAAAATGAGAGCTTGCCAGTGGTATTTCAGTTGGAATCTGTCTCTTCAACTTCTGGAATATTTTCACATTCAGGCTCAATGTTGTCAATGTTTAGCACTGAATACAGTGCTCATTAATCCATAGTCCCCTCCACGGCTGAGAACAGAGTTCCTAACAGCCAGGGATGAAACGGCACGTGTGCTGCACACCTTAAACATCACACAAATAGTGAAAGGGGAAGACCGTAATGCCAACGAAGATCTGAGAGACTCTAATACAGGCCCTCTGACTATATTGGAAAGGCTTTATCTGTAGCACAATGCTTTTATTTGTTCCCATTAAGATGCAAAATATATGTTTAATAAGAGTTTATAAATAGGACAAAGAAAGGCCTTTTTCCATTCTATGTCTACAGAGAAAGAGTTGGCATAAGTTTTATTACAAATTTGGTCCAGAAATGTCCCTTCTTCTCACTTACATATGCAAGCTATATCCACTTACATGTCTTTCTGTATTTCCTATTAGCGGTTCTGAGAAAGCCCTTTGAGAGCCTTTATGGATGGTGTCACTCTGTGAAGCTGCCCAGTTTCACTTGATTTTTAAAAAGATCACAAATAGGATTAAGTTTCTATATTTATCCAATCCACATTCTTCCAGCTTCAACTTTTATCTTCTTCCACACAGACACCAAATCCATCATTCTGACTTATTCTTCTCTTTTTTGACCTCAGCAATCTTTAGAACAAGGGCGGGGGGAAGGTATTCTAAAAGGAGATAACAGAAAACATTTTATTATGTCTGGTTTCAAGATTGGTCCAGACGTTAAAATGCAATTTATAGATATTTAGTTAATTTAAATAAGGTGAACTATCAGTGACAGATGTCATGCACATCTTTAGAGATCTATGTGCATTCTTTCTTTTGTTTGGTAAAACACAGTGTATACCTTAAGCTTACATTTCCAGTCTTACCTCTACTGGTAAATAATTATTTGCTACTGGACAGGTCACTGAAATGTCTCAATATAAATTGCTTCATATGTGAATGTAATACATTAGAGAAAATACAGTTTCCAATACTCACATTATATAATCCTACTTGGACATAATAACTTGATACTTATTCTAATACTGCTATTCAGATATTATTATTATTTTATTATATAATTGTGTTAATAGCAATATCATTTAATTTTTATACACTATGTATTTTGAAATATAGTTCACTCTACTTTTTACTTACTATTTATAAATATGTCTAGGGCCTGAAAGGAGATTAAATCAACAAATTAATGTGAGACACAGTATTAGCATTTTTCCATATTGAAATATTATGTGGGTTTTCATCCCCACATTCACCTGACTGGAAAATATAACAGGACTGCAGAGGTAGGGTGGAAATGCCATTGCTTGTTTCTCTAGGGCCCATTTCAGACATACTAATTGATAGCATTTTTCCTTATTAGCCCAGACTCTGCCTTGAACATTTCTCAGTCTGGCACTGCTGTCAGCTGTCAACACTCTTCAATCAGAAGTAGACCATTGCTTGAAACAGTTTCCCTTGCCCTGAAATGTATGACCATTACAGACAATTTGGCATCTAGGAGAGTATGAACAAAGCCACAATATTTCATAATTCACACGTACCTACTGCTCCCATTTCATTATTGTATTTTTAAAGTAAGAGGTTCAAATAAAAGGGTAATTCATATCTGTTTTGTTATGATTTAGGATTATAAAAGAAGGTAGTTTAACTTGTCATTTTAAATTTAATTGTAAGGCATTTCAGTCATATACTTTATCTGAAAAAAATATAACATAAGGTAGAAAAATCACCAAGATTAATGAGTGTATTATTTGACATATTTACTTGAGATTATTTAGAGGGAGGAACATGTGACAGAGATTTCTCAACTGCTTTAAACCAGTTTCTCTCCCTACTACCATGGTACAAATACCGTAATAAATTTTGTGTAGCATTTTTCATTTCCTAGCCATTACAAAATCTGTGTATGACAGTAGTCTCTTAGGGCATCATCTTAATATTTTGAAACACTTTATAATTGGTATCATTTAAAACCCTGATTTGAACATTTTTTTCCATGTATATTTTTTCCAGTGAATCCAATTTGTAGTTGCCTCACAGTGGACAAATTTGGAAGTTTCTCTATGTATAAAGCAGTAAAAAAAAAAAAAAAAAAGAGCTGTTAGTTTATACAGTAAACTAATTTTTTAATGTTTATTTATTTTTGAGGGAGAGAGAGACAGAACATGAGCAGAGGAGGGCCAGAGAGAGAGGGAGACACAGAGTCTGAAGCAGGCTCTGAACTCTGAGCTGTCAGCACAGAACCCAACAGGGGGTTCGAACTCACAAGCTGCAAGATCATGATCTGAGCCAGTGAGACACCCAACCCACGGAGCCACCCAAGTGCCTCTAAACTAATTTTTAAATATAGTAGATTTTGCCAAACTATTCCTCAAAAATGAAATTTTTACTTTCATCAGCATTATATAAGAGTGTGTTTGTTCATTTTCATTAATATCTAATATTAAAGTGTTTAATGATTTTTGTCCACCATATTGATTTAAAAAGTACAGAATAAATTATTATTGTTGTTGTTTTCATATATAAATTTTAAATATAAGTGATGAATAAAATAGCTATGCAAATGCTCATGACCCAATTTCAAGAATTAATTATCAAGCCTCTGCTTGCTTTTACCTGCTCCTAAGAGCTCCTACTGTTCCTGAAATGTTTAAAAAAAAAAAAATTCTAGAAGTCATGTCATATCCAACACCAACATGCTTCAGTATACATGACCAAAAATAGGGTATATTTTTATATAACCACAAAGAAACTAAAGAAATTCACAATAGTTTCTCTTTATAATCTAAAGATATTGAATTATGAAGGATTTTCACAGATTGATAAAATATATAACTATAAAAATAAGTTTGTACAAAAAGAACAGCAAATGAAGCCTAATGCCAGCAGAAGTGAAATAATAAAGACTAGAACAGAAATAAAGGATATAGAAACAAATAAAGCTGTAGAACAGATCAATGAAACTATGAATTAGTTCTTTAAAAGAATTAATAAAATTGATAAGCCCCTTGGCTGAACTAATCAAAAATAAAAGACAAAGGGCCCAAGTAAATAAAATCATGAATGAGAAAGGAGAGATCACAGCCAACACAACAGAAATACAATTATGAGAATAGTATGCAAAATTATGTGCTAACAAATTGGAAAATCTGGAAGAAATGGATAAATTCCTAAAAACATATAAATGACTGAAATTGAAACAGGAAGAAATAGAAAATTTGAACAGAACAGTCACCAGCAAAGTAATTTAATCAGTAATCAAAAATCTCCCACCAAACAAAAGTCCAGGATCAGATGGCTTCCAACGGGACCTGGACCAAACATTTAAGGAATTAATACCTATTCTTCTCAAACTGTTTCAAAAAATAAAAATGGAAGGAAAATTTACAAACTCATTCTATGAGGCCAGATTACCTTGCCTCCAAAACCAGAAGAAGACCCTATGAGAAAGGAGAATTACAGGCCAATATCCCTGATGTACACGGATGCAAAATTTCTCAACAAGATACTAGCAAATTGCACCCTACAGTACATTAAAAGAATTATTTGCCATGATCAAGTGAGGTTGATTCCTGGGCTGTAAGCGTGATTCAATATTCACAAATCAATCAGCACAATATACCATATTAATAAAAGAAAGGATAAAAACCATCTGATCTCATAGATGCAGAAAAAGCATTTGAAAAAGTCCAGCATGCATTTTTAATAAAAACCCTCAACAGAGTAGGGATAGAGGGAACATACTTCAACATTATAGAGGTCATATGCAAACGACCCTATATATGTAAGATCCACAGCCAGTAGCATCCTCAATGGGGAAAACAGAGCTTTTCCACTAAAGTCAGGAGTAAGACAGGGATGTCCACCTGCACCAATGTTATTTAACATAGTGCTGTCAGCAATCAGACAACAAAAGGAAATAAAAGACATCCAAATCGTCAAGGAAGAAGTCAAACTTTCAGTTTTCAAGACAACTTGATACTCTACATAGAAAATCCAAAAGACTCAACCAAAAAAATTGCTAGAATTGATACAGGAATTCAGTAAAGTCGCAGGATACAAAATCAGCATTCAGAACTCTGTTGCATTTCTATACACAATAATGAAGCAGCAGAAAGAGAAATCAAGGAATTGATTCCATTTACAAGTGCACCAAAAACATAAGATACCTAGCAATAAGCCTAACCAAACAAGTAAAAAGATCTATACTCTGAAAACTGCAGAACACTTGTGAAAGGAATTGAAGACGACACAGAGAAATGTAAAAACATTCTATGCTCATAAATTAGAAGAATAAATATTGTTAAAATGTCTATACCACCCAAAGCAATCTTCACATTAAATGCAATCCCTATCAATATAACACCAGCATTTTTTACAGATAGAAGTAACAATCCTAAAATTTGTATGGAAGAACAGAAGACCCCAAAAGTAGTATTGAAAAGGAAAGCAAAGTTTGAGGAATCATGATTCCAGACCTCAAGTTATAGTACAAAGCTGTGGTCATCAAGACAGTATGGTACTGGCACAAACAGAGACACATAGATCAATGGAACAGAATAGAAAACCGAGAAATGGATCCACAACTATATGGTCAACTAATCTTTGACAAAGCAGGAAAGAATATCCAATGGGGGCGGGGAGAAAGACAGTTTCTTCAACAAATGGTGCTGAGAAAACTGAACAGCAACATTCTGCAGCATGCAGAAGAATGTAACTGGACAACTTTATTACACCATACACAACAATAAATTCAAAATGAATGAAATACCTAAATATGAGAGAGGAAACCATCAAAATCCTAGAGTAGAACACAGGCAGAAATATCTTTGACCCCGGCCAAAGCAACTTCTTACTAGACACATCTCCACAGGCAAGAGAAACAAAAGCAAAAATGAACTATTGGAAATTCATCAAGATACTTCATCAAGATAAAACCAACCAACCAACCAACCAACCAACCAAACAAACAAAAACCTCCTGCACAGCAAAGGAAATAATAAACAAAACTAAAGGCAACCTATGGAATGGGAGAAGATATTTACAAATGACATATCCAAAAGGGTTAATATCCAAAATATATAAAAAAGTGATACAACTCAATACCCAATAAACAAATAATCCAGTAAAGAAATGGGCAGAGGACATGAGTAGACATTTTTCCAAAGAAGACATCTAGATGGCTAACAGATATATGAAAAGATGCTCAACATTGCTCATCATCAGGGAAATATAAATCAAAACCATGATGAGATACCACTTCACACCTGTCAGAATGGCTAGAATTAACACACAGGAAACAATAAGGGTTGACAAGGACGTGGAGAAAGGGGAAGCCTCTTAAACTGTTGATGGGAATGCAAACTGGGGCAGCCACTCTGGAAAACAGTATGGAGGTTCCTCAGAAAGTTAAAAGTAGAACTACACTATGATCCAGCAATTGCACTACTAGGTATTTACCCAAAAGATAGAAAAATACAGATTCGAAAGGGCACGTGCACCCCAATGTTTATAGCAACATTATCAACAATAGCCAAATTTTGGAAAGAGCTCAAATGTCCATCCACTGATGAATGGATAAAGAAGAGGTGCCATATATATATATATATATATTATTATATATATAAATATATATATTATTATATATAAATATATATATTATTATATATATTTATATTCTATATAAAATAGAATATTAGCCATCAAAAAGAATGAAATCTTGCCATTTAAAATGACATGGATGGAGGTAGAAGATATTCGGCTAAGCAAAGTAAATCAGTCATAGAAAGACAAAATATCATATGATTTCACTCACCTGTGCAATTTAAGAAAGCAAATAGATCAAATTAGGATAAAGAAAAAAACGAGAGGGAGGCAAACCATAAGAGGCTCTTAAATACAGAGAACAAACTGAGGTCAACTGAAGGAGAGATAGGCAGGGGGCTGGGCTAAATGGTTGATGGATATTAAGGAGGGCACTTGTGATGAGCACTGGCTGTTATATGTAATTGATGAATCACTAAATTCTACTCCTGAATCTAATATTACACTGTTTGGTAAGTAAAATTAAAATAAAACCTTGAAGCATGAAAAAAAATGGCTTTGTACAAATCAGGTTCTAGGTAATGTCCTTTTTAAAATACTTATTCTTTTGTGTTTTAAATATCTTTTCATCTAGTACAGTATTTTCCTAAAACCCCTTACTTTTTTCCAGATGAATGAAAATATAATAACATAAAATTGACATTAATGTATTTGCCCAACATAATTATAACTTCACATCACTGTTAGTGACACTTATCCAAATGTATACAAAATAGCATTTGCATTAGGAAACTGAGCTTGTTCTGAATATTTTAATTATTTACTGGCTATCAAAAATATATTTTAGCAATTTATAAACAACCGACATTATTTGGATTTCAACATTAGGATGAAATCCGTCTTCAATTTTCACATCAGTTGAATTTCCTCATGACCTTCATTAAGTAAGTATAACACAAAGACTATACCTGCTTGAAGGAAATCAGAGGCACCACAGAATCCCTGTTTATGACAATGTGTTCTTTCTTAACCAGGTGTTTTTTTTGTTTTTTTTTTAAATAACTCTTTCTAACAAGAGCCAAAGACCTAAAATATCTCTCAGGGGTTGTTCAAAAATATGTGAGAAGATTCCAAGTAAGATCATATAGGAAACTCCTAACAGAAATAGAGACTCTGGATTTTCTGTTGATTATATAGTGGTAAACGCCATTGTAGATCTAACAAAATTATTATTCTTCATGAAACAAATCCGGTTTGGTTATATGGAGGTACTATGTCAATGTGGTAAGTACGAAGTTATTCCATTTCCTATAAGGGTGAGAATTACCAATCATTTCAGAGATGCTCAGTATCAGTTAAATGGAAAGTTTTACATGTAAAATTCAATAGTTTAGAGTTTTTATTTTGATATTTAAATAATAGAAGATACCTTTATTTTTTATTATGTTGAGAGAGAGACAGCTCAAGGAGGGCCGGGGAAGAGAGAGAGAGAGAGAGAGAGAGAGAGAGCGAGAGAGGAAGACAGAGAATCCCAAGCAGGTTCCACTCTGCTAGTGCAGAGCTGGGAATGGGGCTCAGTCCCAGGAACCTCACAACATGACCTGAGCTGAAACCAGGAGTCAGATGGCCCACCAGCTGGGTCACCCAGGCACCCATAGAAGTTATCTTTTTTCTTCATCTTCTATATTATAAGCAGACATTTTTGCCCAGACACTGTATTTTTGTATTTATTTTCTAAAAATAGCATCATCTCTTTGTTCAGATGAAAAACGTTTCATAGCTTTCATAATATAAAATGGTAATATCATGCATGGGTTTTCTATTCACAGAATGTTTTATAACTTCATTATACCTGATTATTTTTTAATGTTTTTATTTAATTCTGAGAGAGAGAGAGAGCAGCATGAGCAAGGGAGGGCCAAAGAGAGAGGGAGATACAGAATCTGAAGCAGGCTCCAGTCTCTGACCTAGCTGTCAGCACAGAGCCCGACACGGGGCTCGAACCCAGAAACCATGAGATCATGACCTGAGCTAAAGTCAGACGCTTAACCGACTGAGCTACCCAGGTGCCCCTCATTATAATTGATTATTAAATCCTCCAGGTTTCAAGGTGAATTGTCACCTTGTCTATTTAATACTAGATAAAATGCTATAACTTGGGAAATTGGATAAGAAAACTTATTGCTATTGAAAGAAGGGAGTGAGATCACATTTTCCCCCTGCCTTGACTTATTTTAATGGGATAGTTTGAGTTTTACTGAGATAGAATGGAAAATGTAAGCAGGTTAAATTAAAGAAAAAAAATCTATCTCAGTGGCAGCTATCAATCAATTAGATTGCCAGACCAACTTTTCAACCTTCAGGCAGATTTATGAATACAGCTTAAAGTGGACAGTGCTTGAGCAGAAGTTTCTAATTATGGCATTCAAATTATTGCTGAGCTGCAAAATAGAATAATTAAATGTATACTGTTGTTCCATTTTTATGGATGCAAAAGTTATATCCCTTCTTTAGCAATTATGTGAGAAAATGTTATTTTAAATGTAAAACTTTGTTTTGTTTCTTGATCTTTAGGAATATGTAAGATACCTAACACGTAAAAAGATTATAAAAAGCATACAATTTTTGTTTGCAACTACTGTTTCCTCTGAAGAATACCAGTTGGAATCAAATGAACAGAATGAATTATTGCTTATTGCTGCCTTTTATGTTGGGAATTCCTCTCCTATGGCCTTGCTTTATGGCAACAGAAATCTCTCGAACAGAGGAAGTGAAGCACCCAGTGAATTCTCACTTGAGAGCAAAGCGTGGTTGGATGTGGAACCAGTTTTTTGTACCAGAGGAAATGAATAAGACTAAGTATCACATCGGCCAGGTACTGATTTTATCAGTGTTACATGAAATAACATTATATGAATCTGAATGGATGGGTTGAAGAAGCTTTAAGGCACTTGATAAATTGTACATTTTCTCAGTGGAGCCCTTAGAAAGTTTTAGACATCAGCCTAATTAATTATTTCTGATTTTCAAGCACCTAAAACACCTGCAAAACTTGAGGAAGAAGGAAAACTCTGATTTTCAGATTTTACTTTTGTCCCCCGTGTGAAAATAGGACCCTCACTTATCAACATCTGGAAATTCGATGGTGTTATTTTTGGTAACGGATCAAAGCAACCACACTGAGAATAATAACGTTTACCCAGAGTATTTAGCTTGATTTTCTATTATGCTCAGTAGGTGTTGATTTACCCATCATTAATTTTTCATGAAGCAGATTAATACCAAACCCTTTTACAATTAAGTACTTTCAAAAGCATATACACTTGATTTGATTAGGAAGTATGGAGAATATTTTTACTTTCTTATAAGAATATACATATATATATTAATTTCCTTAATGAGATAGACCATTCCCTATTTATGTTTTTGGTTTTTATTTTTATTCACTATTCTCTAAACAGAGGTAATTACAATACCAGTGTCCTTTTTCTGTAAGGATCTTTCTCTAGACAAGTGAACTGAAATAAGTTTAACCGCTAATTAACTGGCACTAAAATTTAATTGGGCCCAAAGGGTGAAGCACTCAAAATTCATTAACTCCCTTTTCCTAGCCCTTTCAGGCAAGCTTCCGTGTTAGCATGATGTCCAGATTCCAAAGGAGTTCATCTGTCACATCCAGTGAGTGTGTATGTGTATACTCTACCAGAGGCTTAGATTAGGATCTTATGCAAACAGATTTCAAATGTTTGTGTATGTATGTGTTCCTGCTGTGAGTCAGATTTCTCATCTCTTGATTCTCTAAGATGACTGCAGGTAAATCACAGGCAGAATGGCATAAATGAGGTCCATAGTTAAGTGTCTGCTAGTTAACTGGGTCTCTAGCCACATTTGCAGTGAACTCCACCGAGCAGCATATGCTCTGCCATCAGTGAGTGGGGTGACAGATTAACACAGACTGGTAACTTCCAGTGAATAAGACTCTGCAGGGAAGTGCATCAGTACAATCAGAGCAGAGATTACCTCTCTGGCTAACCGACACATTTTCTAGTTTGTGTTTTTGTGCTCCTGGCTCAGCTCCTGTCTCTTCCGTTCACATGATGATTGGTTTTGCTTATTTTTTCATTCCATAAAAATACTTATGAAAATATTCCAACAGATGTTTTCCCTTGAAACGCTGTCATTCGACTTAAATAACACACAGATAACTGGTTTAAAAGAGAGTAATAATGAATATTTAGGTGTTGTAATTAAAGAGCTGGTAAAAATAAAATGTAGCTGATGTGTCCAAGATAACTTTCTTTTTGAACTATTTGTTAACAGAGAGTAAGTTTGGAAAGCAATTAAGTAAATTTTAATAGCATACTGATTTACCAAATTAATAATGATTTCCTAATTGAAAAAAAGAGTAGAAATATATAAAATATCATGACATGAGAATTCATGCAATTGAAATATATTTAACTTATGTATTTTGTGACATTAAAAGGAAAATGTTTAATATGTATTCATGTATATTTAAGTAAATATATATATTAATTTTTATTTTTTTACCTAATTCTGGGTCCTTGAAAAGACCAAGCTCACTGATAGATGAAAATTATACTGGACATATACTTGGAAAACATTTACTCATTACTAAATTTTACTTATCATCATTCTATTATTGAATCAAATTTTCAAATTATATCAAAATTACATTTTAAAATCATAGGCCATATATACCTTTCCTTTGATATAATTATTGGAAAGGGCATTTGTTTCCTTTAATTTTGTATTAGTAAGGCATGAAGACTTCCTTTTTATCTTATGAGTAATGAAGAACCATCACATTAAAAGAGCTATAACTCTTTTATTATCTTATTATTACTATTCCCAATCTGTTCCTTTCATTGAATAGCAGTGTTATTCAACACATTATTAAAATTATTATAATTAATTGTTTCAGATATCTTCAGGTACTCTACCCAGTCACATAGAAAAATATTAGTTAGTCCATTGTACCATGAGCTGTCAGAAAAGCTATGAATTTGTTTAAGATTGTATTTCTTGGTTAGCTTTGTAAATTTTCAGAGAAGCTCTTACTTTGAAGAAGGGCACATTTGTAAATGATAAATCAAGAAAACCAAGGGCTCACAATAATTCGAGGATTAGAGCATACTTCTCTTTATGTAAAAATAATTTAGATCTGAACAAGCAACCAACCAATGTTACCTCTATCATAATAACCCTTGTTTTTATATATCAAATTCAAAAGTCCATCAACATTATGAATGAACAAATTCACTTTGCTTTTAAACATAAAAATAATTAGGGTCCAAAAAGAAAAGATATATTTGAGAATTGAATAGAATATGTTGGGAAGAAAGAGTTAGATCTAACTTGGCAAAACTCAAGGCATTAAAGACCATGTTACCTAGTGGTTTGCAGGGGGGCTCTGGGGTCGATAGACCTGTTGTCTAAATCATAAACCTATATAAAAACCATGACTTTGTGAAAGTTTAAAAATTTTTCAGTCTCTCTTCCTCTGTAGAAATGATAATGTCAATAATATATATCTCATGATACTGTGGGTATTAATTGGGAAATCATATACAGAACAATTTGTACATTTTATAGTGTGTTATAAATACCAAAATGTATGGCTAAGCTATCATTTTCTTCTCAACACGTTCCCTTGTTTTTTGGTAATATTTTCATATTTCCTATGTGTTTTTAACCTAGAGAGAGAATATCACTGTTTATCTAGATTATTATCTGCCTATCAGTCTCTAGGTCCCAATCTAATACAAATATTTGAGAGCATGGTTTTAGCGACTAAGAATGTAATCATAGAGTAAACATGAACCACCAACTTTGGTGTGCATAATTTATGAGAGGTACTTTGTTTTTCAATTATTAGTTTCTAATTAGAATAATCTATTTAGAGTAATAAAATTTGTATAGTGATTTGTACTGAAATATCACACTCCTCTGCTGATGACAGACTTTAATCTTAAAATTAATATTTCACTGATTTAATATACTATGGGAATTACATGAGGTAATTAACATGGGGAAAAATTAACAGACGTGAAAATAAAATCATTAAAATTGATTTGTCCGTTTAAATATGTCTGGGAACTAAATTATCCCTCTTTGCACTTGCAGCTAAGATCTGATTTAGACAATGGAAACAATTCTTTCCAGTACAAGCTTTTGGGCGCTGGAGCTGGAAGTATTTTTGTCATTGATGAGAGAACAGGTGACCTATATGCTGCGCAGAAGCTTGATAGAGAAGAACAATCCCTCTACACTCTAAGGGCCCAGGTAATAGACAGCAGTACTGGAAGGGCTGTGGAACCCGAGTCTGAGTTTGTCATCAGAGTGTCGGATATCAATGACAATGAACCAAAATTCCTAGATGAACCCTATGAGGCCATTGTACCCGAGATGTCTCCAGAAGGTATTGCATATTCATTTACATCAAAGATATATTAACAATCACAGCAGATTTAAAATCTTGAGCATATGTTTTAGAAGTGAATTATTTAAGGTTCAACACTCGTACTTCCTTCTACAAACATGTTGAGTAAAATATTTTTAAAAATTAGACTATTATTTTAATTTTGTAAACAAATGGTACTATATGTTAATACATTGGTTGTCTTGTTAAAATATCTGTCTTCAAGGCAATAGATGAAGAGGATTAAATGTGTTTTTTTAGTGATTTATAAAATTCTTTAGCTGATTTACTGACTAGTTTCTTCGTTATAAGAAGGTATTTTCCAAACCAAGATATAATTTTGTATCTAAAAAGCATACAAAGTCATCCAGGAAGATATGCATGTATAAATAGTAGAATCCAAATACAAGACAAAAGTACTAGATGCTAGTACTAGATACAAAAGATACTTCAGAATCATGGACATAAAGACTAAAAACAAAACAAAGGGGTCAAACACCTCTGTGCAACTGTATTCATTTTCAAATTTCCTTTCATACCTAATGTTATTTTTATAAATATCTTAAACATAATGCATGTAGAAGCAAGTGCTTTCCATAAGATATAAGAACTGACTGCATTGAAAATCAGAAATTTCTTTTTAAAAGAGGGGAAATTATGGTGAGACTGTGCAAAGTTTGTCCACTCATTGATTCAGTCAGAAAATGTTGATAGCATAATATATAACAAAATTCAACTCATAAAATTTACTTAAGTGTGATAAATTCTATTCAGTAACGGTTATTTTAAATTATACTAACCTGCTTTAAAATGATTTACCTAAACATCTGATTGATTAGTCAAGAAGTCTAAAAATATATGTTCTATTGTATATTTTCCTGATTCTTTGTTTTTTAACATTCCAGGAAGCAATTTAAACTACGTGTATTCAGAAAATAGGTCTTTATAGCATAAACAAATTTAGCTGTGAATATGTATCAAGACCAATTATTATTAGATGTAAATGACACATGAATATTGTTGTATTTGGTCGGTAGGCAGTGAAGCGTTTCATCTTCCCACTCCATCCTCCTTCTATTCCTCCTCTTTCTTAAACAGCATACATTATGGACCTAACATTTACTAGAAAAATTTTTGAAATGTAATTTTGGTGGTAATTGCTAGTATGAAACTAATATTTTAGTTCTAACACAGCGAACAGTAACTATTTTAAATGAGGTGATATTTGACTCTGTACATTATGAAAGTGTTAATTATGACTGAAATATGATTAATTGACGATTAATTGACTGGAGAAAGTGGGACATTTTAGGAAATGATATTTGAAGTGGATTACAAAGAGTCCAGATATGTCATATTCTAGGAAAAGAGTCACACTGCAGTAGGATGAGAATTCCATATATTAATATGCAATTGAGTTATTGATCTAGCAAGAGTGTAAGCATGACAATGGATGAGATCCCCTTGAAAAGGAATGTAAGTAGAGAAGAGAAAAGCATAACAGTTGAGCTGTTGAGCAAAAGGTGGTTGACTGGGAAATTAGAATGAATGAGATTGGCCAGTGATGTAGGAAAAAGAGAAAGACACGAGAAGATGTGTCACAAAGGAAGAGATCCTCCAACTGTGTGGAATGTTGTGAGGCTGAATAAAATCAATAAAGTGTAGTGACCATAGTGGCTTTTGATTTGGGAAATAGAAGGCTTCTAGTGATTTTGGTAAGAAGAATTTGGTTGAATGTATGCAACTGCAATATTTTGAAGATTATTCTATTGTGTGAATGAATGGAGAAGAGGAAGTTACAGTGAATTTAGCCAACTTTAAAAGATGTTTTGTTACAGGGAGAAAATAGAGATGGGAAGCACTAGGTAGAGGAAGATGAAGGTAAAGAGGATTTTGTTGTTGTTACTTATCATTATTTAATTATTTATTAAGATGGGAAATTTAATATCATAGTGATATACTATAGGGAATGATCCAAAAGAACAGAATTTTTGGAACAAAATAAGGGGGTTATAACTGCTGGAAACCTATTCTCTCTCTCTCTCTCTCTCTTTTTATGTTTTCTTATTTATTTTGAGAGAAAGAGAGCATGGAGGAGGGACAGAGAAAGAGAGAGAGAAAGAGAGAGAGAGAGAGAAAGAGAGAGAAAGAAAAAGAGAGAGAGAAAGAGAGAGAGAGAGAATCCCACCTGTGCTGTCAGCACAACATCTGATGCAGGGCTCTATCCCATGAACCATGAGATCATGACCTGAGCCTAAATGAAAAGTCAGATGCTTAATAGACTGAGATACTCAGGTGCCCCTGGAAAACTATTCTTGGGAAAGGAAAGACCATGGAACCTAGGGCAATAATAGAGGAGACAGATTTAAATAGGTTAACACATTCTTTGACATTAAACCAGTTAATAAGTAATTGTTTCTATCTGTTAAGTATGAGAGAAAGTCAATAATTGAGAGCAAAGGGTTAGATTTTTAGATAGAGAAGTGGAGGTACAAAAAAGACATTTTGTAGAGTTGGAAAGTTGGCCCACAAAGATATTGCAGGGTGTGCATACAGTATTTGCACATTGGCATCAAGTGTAGCCACACAAGACTGATTGATTCAACAGAGATCACAAAACATTGGTTTGTTCTATATGGTGTTTTGCTCGTGCAGATCTCTTTGTTTTGCAACTCAAGATTGATGTACATATTAACTTAGTTAATGTCTGTAAGTCAGTATATCCTTTGAGAGTGCCAGTCAGGGTTCAGAACCTATATGGAATCATATTAAAATCAATGAGCACTTTTTATTACTTTCTGTGGGAGGAAAAGATAAAGAGAACAACTTATCAGGAATGTTATCTACTATGGAGATAGAGGAATATCCTCATTGTTCTGTCAACTATTGTGTAGATGGTTTCCCTCTAAATAATTCCTATAATTATTAACTTTGCTTTGAAGAAACCACTTAGTGGTATATGCAATTTTTTCTGTTTTCCTCAATCTCAGTACTTAAATAATGAATAAATCAAATTATCTTTACCTGAACATATACTTAGTTCTTCATATTCTTCCCATATCATTGCATTGTTATAGGTTCTTGAGTTTTAATCTTGCTTCTAAATTCCCTATGACCTATTTAATTCTTTACAAAGCAACAAGTGCAAACATTTTATTCTCTGTTGTCTTAAGTATTTTGTATTGTATTATAGTCAATTACCAATTATTATATTTGCATCTGTACTTTGAATTTAGAATTTGGTAAAGTACTGAAAGAAATCTATGTTTGAGTATGTCATCATAATCGAAAACCAAGAAAACTACAAACTATTTGTTGCTTATTAAACACATATTTATTTACAACTAATAGTGGACTTTTACTGATTGCATTTCTATTTGAAATGCAATTTCTATTTGAAATGCATTTCTATTTGAAATGCAATTAATTTCAAAACTAGAACTAACTAGTAGAATTGAGAAAAAACATTGTTTTTCTACTTGTAAGTCTGGAATTACAAAATTATTTATCTTTCTTCCAAACAAAAAATACAAGGTCTAATAGGCTAAGAATCCCACAGTACCTTAAGTGTGGGGTGATTGAGTAAAAGAATGAGTACATGGATGGGTGAAAAAGCTACAGAAATGATTAGATGAGGTTTGGAATACAAACAGAGGATACTGGTAGATATAAAATCCAAGGAGACTCTGTGGGTCTGAGTTGAGGTACACAATGATCAAAAGTGCTGTAGATAGCCTTTGGATAATGATTACTCAATTTTGAAATTTCTTAGTGCAGATTTTCTAGAATCATACAACCTATCAAGACAGAATCATAAGAAACATAAAATCAGGGGCGCCTGGATGGTTAAGTCAGTTAAGTGTCCAGCTCTTGATTTTGGCTCACATCATGATCTCAAGATTATAGGATCAAACCCTGTGTTGGACTCTACGATGGGTGTGGAGACTGCTTAAGATTCTCTCTCTCTCTCTCTCTCTCTCTCTCTCATTTTACCCCTCGCCTACTCACTCCTACTCTCTCACCAAAAGAAAAAAAAAAAAAGAAAAGAAATAAAGAAAATAAAAACAGAAAATCAGAGAAAAACAATTATTAGTAAGACTGGATCAGTAACTAAAAACATCCCAACAAACAAAAGTCCAGCTCCAGTTGGCTTCACTGATAAGTTCTACCAAACATTTTAATGAGGAATTAATACCAGTCCTTCTCAAACTTTTACAAAAATTTGAAGAGGAGGGAATACTCCCAAACTCATTTTACAAGGGTGGCATTGCCCTGATTCCAAAACCATATAAGGACACCACAGGAGGGGCACCTGGGTGGCTTACTCGGTTAAGCGTCCGACTTTTGCTTTGGTCATGATCTCGTTGTTTTGTGGGTTCGAGCCCCGTGTCTGGCTCTGTGCTGACTGCCAGCTCAGAGCCTGGAGCCTGTTTCAGTCTGTCACTCCCTCTCTCTCTGACCCTCCCCTGCTCACACTGTCTCTCTCTCTCTCCTAGAAATAAAAAAAAAAAAAAAAAAAGGACACCACAGGAAAACTACCTGTCAGTAGCTCAGGTGAACACAGATGCAACAATTGTCAACAAAATTCTAGCAAGCCCAATTCAACACATTAAAAAGATGATATACCACGATCAAGTGGGATTTGTCTCTGGGATGCAAGGATGGTTAAACAATAGCAAATCAAATATGATATATCACTTTAGTAGAATGAGGTATAAAGGTCATATAATCCTCTCAACAAATGCAGAAAAAAATTTGACAAAATTCAACATTTTTTCAGAATGAAAAACGCTCTCAACAAATCAGTTATAGAAAGAACATACCTGAACATAATAAAGGCCACATATGACAAAGCCCCAGTCAAAATCATACTCAATATTGCAACACTGAAATATTTTCCTCTAAGATCAGAAAGAAACACAAATATGCCTACTCTACCTTTTTTGACATTGTACTGGAAGTCCTGGCCAAAGCAATACTTTATACCTAAGTACACTCAGTGGAGAAAAACCACAGTCATTTCAACAAATAGTGTTAGTGTTGGGACAACTGGATATTCACATCCAAAAGAATGAAATTGGACCCTATCTTATGCTACTTGTAAATATGAACTTAAAGACTAAAGTTAGGACATGAAGGCATAAGAAAAAGCAATCTTGACATTGGCTCTGGCACTGATTTTTTGGACATGATAACAGAAGGAAAAATAAGCAATTGGACTGCATCAAACAAAAAAAGTCTTCTGAACAGAGAAACAAGCAACAAAATAAAGAGGCTACTTACAGAATGGCAGAAAATATTTCTACACCATCTACCAGTTAAGAGGTTAATATCCAAAATATAGAAAGACCCCATACAACTCAATAACAATCCCCCAAAATAATCCAAATAAAAATGAGCAGAAGGTATAGGTAGATATTTCTCCAAAGAAGACATATGTATGGCCAAAAGATACGTGAAAAGATGCTCAATATCACTAATCAATTCAGGGAAATGCAAATCAAAACCATAATAACATATTACCTCATACCTGCTAGAATGGCTTTGGTTAAAAAAGACAAATAAGTGTTGGCAAGAATGTAGAGAAAAGAGAAACTTTGAGTACTGTTAGTGAGAATGTTAATTGGTACAACCACTATGGAAAATAGTATGGAGGTTTGTAAAATTTAAACATAAAACTACCATATAATCCAGCATTCTCACTTCTGGGTATATGTCAGAGGAAATGAAATCACTATCTCAAAGAGATATCTGCACTTTCATATGCATTCCAGCATTATTCACAAGAGACAAGACATGGAAACAAGTAAGTGTTCATGTTCATCATGGGTGAATAAAGAAAATATGGTATGTTAAAGATATACATATATATTTATATATTTATACCATATTTATATACATATACATACCATATATATATACACACAAACACATACACACAATGGTATATTAGTTGATTATAAAAGACATTAAATATTGGTAACTACATGGATGGACCTTGAGGGCATTAAGCTAAGTGAAATAAGTAAAAGAAAGAAAAAAAATATACTGTATAATTTCACTTGTAGGTACACTCTTTAAAAGAGTTCGACTTGTAGAAGCAGAGTAGAATGGTGATTGCCTGGGACTAGGAGGTGGGAAAATGAGGAAGTGTGGGCAAAGGGAACAAACTTTTAGTTATAAGATGATTAAGTTTTGGGGATTTAATATTTAGTATGGTATTCTTAACATTACAGTATTTCATGGGCACAGGTGGTTGAGTGTCTGACTTCGGCTCTGGTCATGATCTCATAGTTCATGAGTTCGAGTCCTGCGTCGGGCTCTGTGCTAACAGCTCAGAGTCTGGAGTCTGCTTCTGTTTCTGTGTCTCCCTCTCTCTCTGCCCTTCCCCTGCTCATGCTCATGCTCTGTCTCTCACAAAAGCAAAATAAACATTTAAAAAAATAAAAAACAAAAAACAAAAAAAATTACAGTATTACATAGTGGAAAGTTACTAAGACAGTAGATTTTTACTTACCACTAGAAAGTAAAATTTTAATGATGGAGGTGTTAACTAATCTTATTGTGATAATCATTTCTCTATATATTCATGTGTATCAATCATCACATTGTGTGCCATAAACTTACACAATGCTATATGTCAATTATGTCTCAATACAGCTTGAAGAAAAAGAAATTCCCTTTAACAACATTTACCATTAAAACGACATAAATATGTCACTCACTATTAAAAAAGGGGTTGAATTCAAAATTTGTAAAACACAGAAAAATGTAGATAATCTTACTTTTTGATTTCATAAATTATAGTGTTTCCATATGTAGCACAGAATTCTCTGAAACATAAACACCCCTATTTCTTAAAATATATCAAATTGAAAATTAAACCCTATGAAATTTGGATCTCTGGACATGTGAGTTGAATGAGATTAAGATTGGGATAGATTACTCTCTGTATGCTCTCTGAATATATTGTTTGCTTTCTTAAACACAGTTTATTTATTTGACTTAAATTCTCTCACATTATTAAAAGTAGAGGTGTCAAAAATACAACATAAGTATAGTAAGAATGACCTAATTTTCAGGTGATTATAGACAGAAAAAAAATATTTGAAGTGTATTCTGCACATTTAAGGTGACAAGTGGGAAAATATCTGTTTTTTGAGTTTCACTTGGAGGTTTTAGATTGTAAAAGTAATTGCATCTCAAATATAAACACAAGGGGGGTGGGCCAATCAGTCCCTATAAATAAATAATGATCCTCATAGTAATGAAACAAGTTCCCAGCATGAAACAGTGAGCATATCAATAGATTAAAACATTATTTCTATCATGAATTTGAATTCTGAAAATTATAATTTTGTTATCTGCTGTCTTATCTGTTTTAATGTTACCAAAATCACAGAATCAGAATGTAGGTCAAAATATTATTACTTACTTTCGTCTTCTTTAAACTTGACCATTCTACAATTCAACATCCTCTCAGTAAATTTGCTTCAGAATAATCAAAGTGTACTTGTACTAAAACTGCATGTAAAAATAGCTTTCCGATTAGACAATTTATATCTTCATTCTATGAAAAGCCTGTTTACCACTGAACTTACCACACACAGAAATTACCTACTAAAATAAATGAGTCATTTTGAAATCTAACAGTTCAAATCTTGGCATTCAAACATATATTTAACTAGGGTACACTGTTTATTGAGTATTCTATAGTAAATAGAAACTTTATATATATAAAATGTCACAAGTTGCTGTCCTCTCTATTGCCTACATGATATCTCATTTAGCCTGCATATAAAAATTTATCACTATTTTACATTTTCATGGATATCTCCCATAATCTCTATAAAGAAGATAAAGCATTCAGTGTGAAATATGAGATGTCATCTAATGAAGTTAGATATTAAACTAAAATTTTGAGTGAGTATCATTCAGTCTTCTGTAATACTTCTGCTTAACATGAAATCCATATAAATCAATATTGATGGAGTTATACTCTTCTTACATTAGGTTTTATCCTTGATGGAAGAATATGTCTAACATATTGAGAAATCATATTATTCATGCTTTCAATAATGCTTTTTTTCTGATCTTCAAAAATTTTATATAGTTTTGTACGTTTTAGCACTTCTGAATAATGCCATACAAAGTGTGATTTATATATAAGTTCTCACATATAATCAATATTTTGTCTTACATTAATATACCGTTATCTCACTATAACTTTGTAATTTGTGTCACAACAAATGAAATATATTGGCCAACTGAAGTTTCCAGTTCCCATGGTTTAGACTACTAACTATGATTTGTATCTCAAGAATTTAGTACAAGTTTACATCCTGTGTCACCTATATAACAGTATGTTTTTGTAATATAGTATTGCTGAGAAAATGGGTAAAGTCAAATATTGTGTTCATTTTTCATAAAGTCCTTTTGTAAAGAAAAATAGCTTTAAAGAGTGAGGATTTTAAACATGCCTGGTTTTCTATGGAAACTGTGTCTGGCTTAACCCAAGATTTCCCTTATCACTGTGTGAACCCGGAGATTAGGGAAGCTGAGCACTGTGTATGGCTAGATAATGATCACAGGCCACATTTCAAAGGTCATGATATTCAAGACTGGGCAAAAGGACATGATACTGAATTGAGGTTCCATCTCCCCAGTAGCACAGAAGAAACAGTTGGTAAAAAGAAAATAAATATAAAACAGCATATTAAATTACTAACAAATAAAACTACTTTGGCCAAGTAGACTACGGTCATGTCCCAGACTTTAATAGATTTGAATGATCCATCAGCAGGGTCTGTTGCCCCATATGCCCAACTGGGTGATCCAGCTCAGGCAGCCATTACCCAGTACCCTAAAGGTATGGAAGTCAGGGGACATAGCCATTCCCCAGTTCTCACCTTGAATAAATGCTATGCTTCTGAGAACACCAAGCCCCATCATGCCTGAGAAAAGAGTTTTTTACTGGAATTTGCCATGAGATGTCCCACCAGGATGGGAAAATTACATCACACCTGGTTGAATGGAACCTATTCGCTCCTCCTCACTGGGGTCCTATTGTCCTGCTTCAAGCTGGACGTGTTGAAACAAAAGATCCCTGGAGTAGACCACACACCATTAACAGAAAGGGAAAGGTTAGGGTCCTGATATGGCATATCTCACCCCCAGTTAATCTCCTGACACCAATAGTGCTGCCTCCCCCCAGCAGACATGAGGTAGGCACGGCCAGGTCAAGTTCCTAAAGCTGCCACCTTCATTCTGAAGGCCAGGTGGGCACGTTGTTTCCCACTAGTATAATCATTGGGCTGCCTTGTTTGTTTCTTCCATTGGCCTCAAGGACATTGTGACATATAGAAACCATTACTAAATTTCCCCAGCCAGCCTGAATGATAGCCAGAAAAGTCTACTCTTATTGAATACAAAAATGTCTCTGATGATAAAAGCTTCCCAACAGCACTCCCCTCTCCCCAAAGTAAAACAGCCTTCAACACAGCCTCACAAAGATGCAGCTGTGCCATTGTTCACACAAATGTTAGGTGCCCATACCTGACGATTCTGTTAATGTGTCATATTTAGTAAATCAGACCCCCAGATCAGAGGACTTACTAAATCAGTGGTTCAGGTCATAGGATTCTTGTTGGTAACAGTTGTCACTTATTTGGGAATTAATGTACATCATTGCTGTACATGTATACATCATTTGTCCTTTGGAAATAACTTTATTACTAGCATATACTTTAAATAAAGTTTAATTTAAACATTTTTAAATGTTTACTTGTTTTCAAGAGGGAGAGAGACAGAGAACAAGCAGGGGAGGGGCAGAGAGAGAGAGAGGGAGCCAAAGAATCTGAAGGAACCTCCAGACTCTGAGCTGTTAGCACAGAGCTCGAACTCACGAGCTGCGAGATCATGACCTGAGGTAAAGTAGGACTTAACTGACTGAGCTACCCAGGCTCCCCAAGAAACTCTAATTTTTGATCCATTAATGTAGTCAAACCGACTTTATCAGGTTTTAGTGAGAGCAGAATAAAGTGTTGACTAAAGGAATGAAGACACTAAACAGGTTAGTTTGTATGTATGGCATGTACCATACTTCTTGCACTGATGAATAACGCTGTTAACAATACTATTCTATTGAAAGTGATTTCAGTCAGGTAAGAGCAACCAATGCAGGCTGGGAAAAACGTACAAATGAGTATGTCTAATAAAAACAGGGATTTGTGCGTTGAGACAAATATCAGGTTATCAATCACCCAATCCTAATTAAGAAATGTTGGCTTTTGTTTTCTTTTTTCCTTGATGTTATTCAAAATAATTCCTATCTTTATGGAAGTTTCATTATTCTGTTATATTTGTATTGTTTACCTTTCACATTTATATTTATAATTTATTTTAAATCATTTTTTGTGAATGGTGTAAAGCACGTGTCAAATTCTAGATCAAAAGAGAGATGACTGATGGAAGTATAAATGGGTGGAGATATCCAATTGATGCTGCAGCATTTATTCAAATGATTCTCCAGCGCTCAACGATGCCATCATTGCATGCATGAACTCTCCATATATGTATATTGTTTCTGAATCTCTAGTCAGTATTGTTATCTTTTGTTGCTCTGTGGGCCATAGTAGAGTCATAAGCCCTGCTCTCTATTAGTGCAAACTTTCCAGATGTTCTTCACCAAGGTGTCTTGGCCTTGCTTGATCCTTTGAATTTCCATGAATATTTCAAGTCATCTTTTTAATTTAGCCAGTAATACAACTTGCTAGAAATTTGATGATGATGGCATTTACACTATGGATCTATTTGTTGATATTTCTATGTAGTGATTTCATAAGCCCAGTATTTTTGTCCACTTTTGATCATCAATTTCTCTTTACTTTCTTTGTAGAGGTCTTTAATAATTTTTTGTTTAGATATTCCTGAGTATATTTATTTCTTATACATATTATGTACTTAATTGAAATATTATATACGTATTTATTTCTGGTATAAATAAAAAATGGACTTGGGTGCATCTTTTGTGTTCCTGTAACCTTGCTAGTTTAATGATTTAATATTCTGTGAAGCTTTTTTATATGTGTATTCTGCTTGATTTTCTAACAAAATAGTATTACCTTTGAATCATTATTGTAATTAAAAAACGTTTTTTAATGTTTATTCATTTTTGAGAGACAGAGAGACAGAGTGTATGCAAGTGCGAGGCAGAGATGGAGGGAAACACAGAATCCGAAGCAGGCTCCAGGCTCTGAGCTGTCAGCTAGGGCCTGACACAGGGCTCAAACTTATGAACCGTCAGATCATGACCTGAGCCAAAGTCAGATACTAAACTGACTGAGCCACCTAGGCTCCCCTGTCATCATTTTTAATCATTCATTTTTGTATACATGGCATTGCCTCATTTCATTGTCTCGGAGGTTTACTACAATGCTACCAAAAATAGTGATAATAAACTTCTTGCTTTTTAACTACTTCAGAAGCAAATGTTTTAATATTTCACAAGTAAATATGATTGCTGTCAAAGTTTAAAAACACCCTCTATCAGGGGCGCCTGGGTGGCTTAGTCGGTTAAGCGTCCGACTTTCGCTTAGGTCATGATCTCGCGGTTCGTGGGTTCGAGCCCCGCATCGGGCTCTGTGCTGACTGCCAGCTCAGAGCCTGGAGCCTGTTTCAGTCTGTGACTCCCTCTCTCTCTGACCCTCCTCTGCTCACGCTCTCTCTCTCTCTCTCTCTCTCTCCTAGAAATAAATAAAAAATATTAAAAAAAAAAAAAACACCCTCTATCAGATTTAAGACATTGTCTTTTTCTCCTAATTCCCTGAGTTCTTATTGCAAATGGAAATAGAATATTTTCAGATGTGTTTTATATATCTAATAAGAATTTTTGTTTTATGTTTTTCTTTTTTAAGCCTTTAATGCCACAAATTATATAGGTTCATTTGCTAATGTCAACATATCCTTGAAGTTTTGTAATGAAAAATTCAAAATGCCTTCTCCTATGAAAACAGACATTTTTAAACAGTTCCATCAGTACACTGACTTGGGTCTATTTGAACTATGTTTGTATCTAGAATAATCTCTGTAATATTTCAGAACCAACTTCAATTTATAGTGATGGGTGGGTTGTTGGTAGGAAATGGGATGCCCAAGAGACTGGAGCCACAGTCCTCAGAAAACTGACCAGAGTGATTCTTGCAGTAAACAATAATCATGTTATAAAAGCAGTGATTATGTAAGTCTGGCAGTGCTGCTATATAGGAAAGGTGCATCTCAGTGCTGTTCATTTTGATTCAGATGTGAGTAATGCAGCTCTGATATTACTGACAGATAAAGGAAAGGTTACAATATGTTTGTATAACAGTGAATAAGAATTAACCAGTTATTTGTCTCAACCACCAAGTGTCCCTTTACCTACATGTAACTGGTAACAGAAGGAGGAGGGGAGGGGTGGACTTTGGAACAATTATTGATTTTTTTCATTGAAGGACATATTATTGGTCTTACAGTGATTTTTTGTTGTAATTATTTGTGTAATATATAGCTAATACCTAACTGCAAGTGAACATACATATGGATTCTCTTACAAGTGACAAGGAAAACATAAATGGAAAACATATATATTAAAAAATCATATCAAAAGTTTTTAAAAAAATTTTTGATTGCTCCAATGTTTATTATTATGGTTTATGTTACTTGACTATTTATTGAAGATTTCCACAGTATTTAAATTTCTGATTAGGAAAATATATAAGCTTTTCTCTTGACTTTTCTTTTAATGTTTTATTTATTTTTGAGAGAGGGAGAAAGCACAGCAGGGGAGGGGCAGAGAGAGAGGAAAGAGAGGATCTGAAGCAGGCTCAGGACTGACAGCAGGGAGCCCATGTGAGGCTCAAACTCATGAACCCTAAGATCATGGCCTGAGTCAAAGTCAGCTGCTCAAACAACTGAGCCAGCCAGGCAGCCCTCTCTTTTGACTTTTTTTTAGAAAAACCTTTTGGAAAATATCTAAGAGGAACTAAAGTTGTCTAACCTGTATTTAATGAATTGTGATGTAATGAAAAAGCAGTAAACAACTAAAGAAAATATAATCAGATCATTAGAATGATATTAGCATTAGATAGCATTGATAGCATCTTCATCACATCATGTCTTTTTGTGTGCCTGTGAGCAAGGAAGATCATTTAAGATCAAGTCTTTTAGCAACTTTATATGATACAATATTGTGGACTATCATCACCACGTTGTGCACTAGCTCTCCAGAACTTATTCATTTCCTAACTGCAACTTTGTTGGGTTTGATCAACATTGACCCTGTTCTCCCAGTCTCTGTGAACCAGCAATTTACTCTGTTTCTAGTAATAGAATAAGATAAGTGATATCTTATCTTTGTCTTTTTCTGTCTGCCTTATCTTCCTCAGCATAATGCCCTTAAGGTCCATTTATGTCATCACAATTGAAAGGAATGTATTGTAAAGCACTTGAACCTAAGTTGTTTACATTTTGAGTGGTTGTACAGTATAAAACAAGTATTAGATAACTAATAAAATACTAAGACAAAAGAGCAAATACTACATATATTTGAAGGCCATGGTAAAAGTTTCAACAATTTTATTACTGAAGAATAGAAGGGCTTCCTATTACAATGTCTCAGTTTATAAGACAAGATTGTAATGGAAATATTACTGATGGGTAGTTGTAAAGAAAAATCACATAGACTATTTGATTCTGTGATGTTCTAGTCGCCATTCTTATTGACACAGAACATAATGTTTCCATAAATGCAGATTTCCAATAAGACCTATAATGCTATTCCAGCTTTACGTAAAGATACTTTTAAAGAAATTATGTTTAATTTAAGCATTAACTTGTACAAATACTTCCCATTGTGTCTTATTGATTGTTATTTAACTTCAATAAGAACATTTTATGGTATCAATATGAGACAAGATTTTGCTTTGTACTATACCAAAAAAAAAAAAAAAAAGGAATTCTTCAACATAAGTAAGTATGCTATAGAAGGGAATTAAACAAGGAAGATACTTGTGCCCATCCTCAACTTGATACTATTTCAAGCTCACTTCAATAGTTTTTATTCATTTTTAGCAATATTCTGTGACTTTTGTGAGTTGCCGTTCACAGTATGATTTTTAAAGTAAACGGCTTCCAATTTCCTTTTGATTCTTCCACTAATAACATAACACACTTTTGAAGATCCTGAGTTAGACCTTGTAATGGATTGTTAAACAATTACACTTTATTATAACTTTGGTTTCTGCTTAAAATTCTACATTGTATATGTAATTCATATATATACATGATTAGGGCTACAGAATGATACCAGTTTTATAATTCTAAACAAGGAGGGCTGTTTTTTCATTGCAAGTCTTCACCTTGCTTGCTAAAGAGAAAATGCCATATAGAACTGAATTCATTGTTCAATAATTTCTTAATTATTTGTTGTTACTATTAATTTCTTTGTTTCTTGTTACTATTCATATTTTTTTCAGGAACATTAGTCATCCAGGTGACGGCAAATGATGCTGATGATCCTTCAAGTGGCAATAATGCTCGTCTCCTATACAGTTTACTTCAAGGCCAGCCCTATTTCTCCATTGAACCAACAACAGGTATTTCTAAGTGAAATAAAGTGCAATTCAACAGGATTCTAAGTAGGCAAATATCAGAGCAAAAAATTATCTGCTTACAAACATTCTGTACAGTGGACCTGATGTTTCAATAAATACATGGGTTGTATTTTAAGCACTTAATTCTTTTTAGTCTTTCAGCTGATTTTTCTAACTTTCAGAGATTGAATTTTCCGAATCTATACTACCAATCATTTGTATATAAGGTATAAAACAGATGCAAAGATGTGACAAAACAATGAGAAAAAGAACAAAAAAACAATTTAAAAATATGATGAAGGACCTTTAAAGAGATTGACCAAACTTTGATCCACAGAAAGCCTGCAAGCATATTAAAACAATGCTCAATGTCGGTAGTCATGGAAATGCAAAGTAAAACCACAATGGGATACACCTTCACTTCCACTTCTCTCTGGGGTCAAACATAGGCAGAATGCTGGCAGTGTCTTTAATACATTCAGTGTTTTCTATAGGGATCCATCTAACAGATTACAGTTATAAAACACTTTAGTCCACAATTCAACTGCTATCATAGTATGGTCCAACATAACCTTTTCTGTTTTTACAGGGCTCACAATTTTTTAATGAACACTCTTCCACAGATACATTGAGGATTGGCCATTCTCTTTCTCATGTTTGTGTTCATGGCCCCAAAGTCTAGCCCAGAACCCTCGTGTCCACTTCACTGCCTTTTCCTAGTTTTTTTTTTCCAGTGATAATTTTTTGTCCAAATCATTTTATAGAATATTTTCTAAAATATAGAATTTTATAGAATAAATATAGCATATTTATCGCATTTATTATCATCCATCTTGAGTTTGAAATCTGTGTATAGATTTATCTGTATTATGAATAACTGTCGGTCAAAAACAAATCCTTCTTCATATATCATAACTTAAAATAGACTTTAACATCACAGGTGCACAATATATCTTGCATAAATTTGGTGTTGTAATTTACACATTTACTAATAATTAACTTCTTTCAAATTTAAAGGAAAAGTTAATTGTAGCACACTGACATTATGTTAGAGGAGATAGCAGAAGATAGTTTGAGGTAAAAGTAAGACATTCCTCTTTTCTACTCAAGGATTATATTAATGTAGTATTTTATTAGGGGTCTACTAGTGTTCTTAGTATTGTGATGACTATTCTAAATTCCAGGTAGAGTGGTATTTAACTTATTATTTTCATTGTTATTTTTTCTCCAGGCCAATGTCTAGTCTAGAGCATTGTAGTCATTTAAAATGTATCAAAAGAATGATTGTATGATTAAGAAATTAACTAGGAAGATGCCATGGTTAATAATGAAATAATAATTGAAGTTTTATTACATTTCTTAAGGAGTCGTAAGAATATCTTCTAAAATGGATAGAGAACTGCAAGATGAGTATTGGGTAATTATTCAAGCCAAAGATCTGATTGGTCAGCCCGGAGCACTGTCTGGAACAACAAGTGTATTAATTAAACTTTCTGATATTAATGACAATAAACCTATATTTAAGGAAAGTAAGTAGACAACATCGTGAATTTTCATTATAACATAACTGTACATGTGCTAAATACATGCAGATGTTAGGGTTTGCATCTAAAGCACTGCAACAGCATTAGAACTATATAAAATAAATTTATTAATTTATTGAAGGTATGATTAATTAGTGTGAAAAGCCAAATACAAATGAGAGGGTAATGTGTTTTCTTAAACTACTTCTATAACAATTTCCACAAACCTCCTGTCTTAAGCAAATTGTTAAACCTTATTGAAATCTGTCACAGATGCCACCAGATGAAGTTCAAGATGTTTGTAGGACTGTTTTCCTTTTGAGAGGATCTAGGGAAGATTCCATTTCTTTGGATTTAGTTATAGGCAAAATTCAGTTTTTATGTTTGTAGGAATAAGGGCTCTGTTTCCTTGATGGCGGTCAGCTGAAGGACACTGTTAGCTCCTTAAGGCGTCTTTCTGGTTCTTGTATATAACTCAACACACCTCAGACACAAAACGGTGTCAAATCCTCCACACATTGCCATGTCTCCAAACCACACTTTTGACTCTTCTTCACTTTTATGGATTCATGTGATTAGATTGAGTCCACTTGGATAAACCAAGACAATCTCCACATCTCAAGGTCAGCTGATTAGCAATATGAATTCCACCTGCAACCTGGGTTCCCTTTTGCCACCTTACATAATATATTCATACATTCTGGGGTATTAGAACACAGATATTTTGAGGAATTCACTTTTCTACTTACTACAAGTGATGATTTAAAATAATTACTTTTTTAATTTTTATGTTACCTTTATTCAATATATTTAGACTAAGAACAGGAACAAAAATTCACACATTTCTATAATCACCTATGATTTTATATATAGATATAACAAGGCCTGGATATATATATATCCATATATATATATGACAAGGCCCAGAACTCATGAAGCATGAGATCATGATCTGAGCCAAAGTCACGCAACCAACTGAACCAACTGGGTGCCCCAACATGATGTGTTTATATTATATACATAGTGACATTATTATTACAGTCAAACTAATTAACATATCCACCTCCTCACATCGTTCGCTTGTGTGCGTGTGTGATGAGAGCACCTGAGATGTTCTCTCAGGAGATTCCCATTATACAATATCGTATTATTAACTATAGTCGCCACACTTTACACTAGGTGTTTTAAATGTATTCATCCTCCATAATTGCAACTTTATGCCATTTGAGCAGCATCTCCTCATTTCTTTATGAGTCAGTAAAACGGTTTATCCTTAGATGGAATTTAGGCAACAGAGCAACAGTTTGTAACCTTCATCTCCTGGCTATAAAAGGTATCACGTGGGGCTCCTGGGTGGCTCAGTCGGTTATGCGTCCGACTTCAGCTGAGGTCATGATCTCATGGTTCGTGGATTTCTAGCCCAACATTGGGCTCTGTGCTGACTGCCAGCTTAGAGCCCGGAGCCTGTCTTCAGTTCTGTGTCTCTGTCTCTCTCTGACCCTCCCCTGCTCATGCTGTCTCTATCTCTCTCTCAAAAATAAATTTTAAAAAATGTTAAAAAAGGAAGGTATTATGTATGTGACTATCTCTACAAAGTATGTGTCCTATGGACAAGAAGATAATGTGTAATTCTATCTGAACTACCCAGGACTTTACAAAATGATTCTCAAATAATAAATGTAGAAAAATAGGAGATGAATATATGGAATATATCTAGTCTATGTTTTATTCAAATGTAGGGGAAATCACAAGTTGAAGACCCCAGAAGACAGAACTCCCAAGGGATTTTTGTTGAGACAAAATTCCCGTCAAGCTTCTCCTGCCATCCTTATTTCTTTTAATTTTTCTCAACATCAACATTGTACTCTCACACATATATATTTTTCATTGTGCATGTAAAATTATATAACAATATGTATATATAATACATCACTATATATAATACATAACAATGTGTATATATAACTATATATATAATTTCTATTAACATTGATAAACATAATATAAATAACAATGTATATATGATATCTATAATTTATATATATCTGAATAAACTAGAACATTTAAATAGTTTTTAAAATTCTTGTAGATACCCAGAATCCTCATGCAAGATGATAGCATTACTACCTTCACATCTGAGTGTAGGTGAACATTGTTCTAGTACCGTAAATGTACCTCACTCTATAGTCTTCTCTATTTTCTTCCCACACCATAGTCATGGGAAAATATATGTATTGCCTATTCTTCTAAAATAGAAGCATGCTGGCCTCCTAACTTGTGTTCACACTACTTTCTCTTATTGTAATCCCATAGCCCTCCTCTGCACTGAACGATGTAATATGTATCTCCTCCGATATGCAGTCTTCCCTGACCCTGCAGACAAGGGCATTGTCTCTGCCCATTAATCACTATTAGCATTCACACTGTGGTGGTGGTTGTTTTCCTCTGAAAAATAAAAAAAATAAAATAAATAGTTATTGATTCCACTGTCATATCTAGCTGATCATGCTTCATTTTTTCTTGAGAGAAAATAATTTTTAAAGAGTTATCCAACTCATCATCCTGTTTACTGTCTATTTAACTCTCCGCAGCCCACTCCAGTCAAGGCTTCACCAACACTACTTGGCCAAACTGATCTGGTCAATTCTATCCATAATCTATGCGCAACTAAATCCAATCAATTCTCAGTGTTAATATGATTTGATTTTTCAGCAGGAATTTGACAGGGATGACTCTATCCTTATGTGCCTTTTCTTCTATCTCACTGGTCACATTAACAGCCTTCTGTGGTTCCTCTTCATCTCTACATACTTTAAGCTTTGGTGTATTTCCAGTATCAAGCCTTAGGACCACATTTCTCTTCACATTCACTCCATTGTGTTTCCTTACAGTCACGTGATTTAAACGTTGCTTCTATGCTGACAACTGCCAAGTATACACCTCTCATATGCACTTGTCCTATGAATCCCACATTTGTACACCCAACCATCTACTCAATATCTTCATGTATAAGTTATATACATTCACACTTGACATATATTTGGGTTCCTGATCATGCCTGCCTCCCCATATAACTCTCTTTCTACAGATTTTCCCAACCTTCATATTGCTCAGGGCAAAATCTCACCCATTCAATTCTAATTCAGTTCAATTCCAACAATCCAACTCAGATTGCACTGAGTCAAATTTAGGTCAATTCTAATTTCTAACCCAGACTGAATTAATGATCAGTTTTTCATGATTTTCAATATTCTGTGAGCATGAGCACATGCACGCATGCGCGCGCTCTCTCTCTCTCTCTCACACTCTCTCTTTCTCTCTCCTGATAATAGGAACTTATTTTGTTTAAGATTTTGAAAGTCACCTTCCTGGCTGTTCTTTCTCTCATATCCGAAACTCAATCATCTATGATCCTTTAGGCTATCTTTTAAAAATATCCATAATCTAAATACTTCTCACCAACTTCCATTTGCAACCTTGGATCATACCACCCTCTTAATTTGGCTCCCATCTGGTCTCTCCATCCCCACCTTTGTTTTCCTCTTTTCTATGCCCAGCACAACTTTGGTGATTTTGTCGAAATCCATGTCAGATCATATCATTTAAATGTCTTACCATGTCACTCAGAAAAACTCAGAGGCCTTAATATAACCTTCATTGTCCTATAATTTGTCATCATCCAGTCCTGTTCCATTACCTCTGGTAGCTCATATATTAGCATTCTAGCCTTTGCTCCTGGACAAACCGATGCTAAGCAATTGACCTACTCTCTGTCATTGGCTTGGTGGTCTTTTGGCTTGCTATTCCCTCTTCCTGAAATTATATTTTCTCAACTATTTTCCCACAGTGGGGGAGGGGGGGACACTAAGCATAGTTAAGCTGTTACTTTGTGAAAATAGTAAAATATTGGCAACTTTTAAATCACATTTCTTCCATGTTAAAAAAAAGAAGGAAGGACAATCTCAGAAGGCAATCTGTGAAGTGACTTTCTCTCTACTTCTAAAAAAAGTTGAGAATCTGTTTTTTATTACTTTTTTAAAAAATGTTTTATTTATTTCTAGGAGAGAGAGAGAGACAGCGTGAGCAGGGGAGGGTCAGAGAGAGAGGGAGTCACAGACTGAAACAGGCTCCAGGCTCTGAGCTGGCAGTCAGCACAGAGCCCGACGCGGGGCTCGAACCCACGAACCGCGAGATCATGACCTAAGCGAAAGTCGGACGCTGAACCGACTAAGCCACCCAGGCGCCCCCGTTTTTTATTACTTTTTTAATGTTTATTTATTTTTGAGAGAGAAAGAGAGAGACAGACCATGAGCAGGAGAGGGGCAGAGAGAGGGAGACACAGAATCCGAAGCAGGCTCCAGGGTCTGAGCTGTCAGCACAGAGACCCACGCGGGGCTCAAACCCACGAACTGTGAGATCATAATCTGAGCCAAAGTTTGACACCTAACCAACAAAGCCACCCAGGCACCTCAAAACATCAAGAATATCTTTAAAGAAAAATTCTATTATATACTCTTTTTAAAATTCTACAAAGTTACGTTCTTTAGAATATTGACATATATGATTATTTACCACAGTTTAACATAAATCACAAATAATAATTTACAAATAGCTAACTCTTTATCAGTTTTATATAAGTCAATTCTGAAAAATAAAGCAAACAGAGCTCAATTATTTATATCTATATTTATGTAGTTCAAAATAACTGCCATTATTGTCACATGACGAAAACAAGATGGTCGTGTGACTCCAGCATGGTTGTCCTATGACATCCACTCACTCACTCCCGCGGATCTATCTCTTTTGTTTGTTTGTCTTCATTCCCACTATGGCCGATGCACTCAGACTCAGAATCTAAAAATCAAACTATCACACTTAGAGTTCACTTATTTGTCTTAGTCTTTCTCATCTTTAATCCACACTTACATTTACTGATTACTTTAGGTATCAGAGAATGCTTCAGTAAAATTGAAAACTCTTTTTATCAGTTCAGCTGGTTGAAGGACATAATAAATAAATTCAAAACTATTGACGAAGTATGCATATGAATAGAAATTTGGAAAATGTATGTACTGGTGATAGGACTTCCAAAGGTATATTTGAGACTAAATAATAGATGCTCAAGTAGGATATTAGGGAAAATAAAATACAGATTACAAAACTAAAGAAAGTATATATAGATAGGTGATAGGTAGATAGATGATAGATAGATGGTTAGATAAATAGATAGATAAATAGATAGATCAGATCAATAGATAGGTAGATATTGATTTTAAAAAGGTAATTGATAGAATGTGAGGGTATGGGTTTTCATAGTCTGCAAAAAGGCGTGCTGTATTTGGGAGTTTCTTATATTTATTATTTGTGTGATATCTCTTGAATTTTGCTTTTAAAGGTTTGTATCGCTTGACTGTCTCTGAATCTGCACCCACTGGGACTTCTATAGGAAAAATCATGGCATATGATAATGACATAGGAGAGAATGCAGAGATGGATTACAGCGTTGAAGATGATTCCCAAACATTTGACATAATTACTAATAATGACACACAAGAAGGAATGGTGATATTAAAAAAGGTAGATGTATGAACAACATTTACTTTGCAGAATAATAACATTCAAATCAGAAACACTTGAAATTATTTTGTTTAGCTAGTTAATTATTGCTTTATTAAGTAATTAAAATGAGAACCTGTGATTTATGATTTAGGGAGCAAAGGAGCTTAGAGATGAGAGAGTTATTACAGAGTCTCAAATTACTTAAAGAATAGTCTTTTGGTTTTTATTTTTGTTTTTATAAGATTTTAGAGGACAAACTTTTTGGAAAGATCTTAAAATAAATTAATTCTCAATTCCATAATACATTTATGAACAGAAAATTATAATTTAAATCCTAAATTTAAAATAGTTATTATTGCAAAACATTAGATGTAAATAACAAAACACATAGAGGGATTTTCTATGCAGCTGCTTAATGATAATATCAGAGGCATCCAACCAAGTACATAAAGAGCAAAATTTAACTGAAAAGCAACTGAGAGTTAACAACTCAAACATTTTTTTCCCCAAGTATTGACTTAGGTTACTAAAGCCACTTCTTGTGTACACTGTATGTTTTTGTAGAAAGTGAATTTTGAGTACCAGAATGACTATCGTATTAGAGCGAGTGTTAGAAACCGCCATGTTGATGAGCAGCTCATGAAATACCACGTTGAAGTGTCCACCACCCTCATTAAGGTCCAGGTGGAAGATGAAGATGAACCTCCAGTTTTCCTCCATCCGTATTACCTATTTGAAACCTTCGAAGGAAGACCACAAGGATCATTTGTAGGCATGGTCTCTGCCACAGATCCAGATCAGAGGAACTCTCCTATCAGGTATGTTTGGAAGGCTAGCTGGGTTACTAAATGTATGGATATAAATTAGCTTGACAATAAAATTTCTCACAAATGTAACAAAGATAAACCTCTATTGCTCTTTATGGTACTTATCAAATTTGCAACAGTTCAAACTTGTTAAACCAGGGAGCTCACTATTGATAACATTGTGGTGAAGTAAGCCATTGTAGTTGTGCAAGAAACAGGCAATCAGCAACCAAAATTCAATGTGATCAACTCTATTAACTGGGGAAAGTAGGCGAGGGAAAAGAAACCATTGATGACATCAGTCCAGAAGCAAAGCTGATGACTTATTGTCCATTTAAATACTATTTAATTAGGGACACCTGGGTGGCTCAGTCAGTTAAGTGTCAGACCCTTGATCTCTGCTCAGGTCTTGATCTCATGGTTCATGAGATTTAGCCCCATGTCAGGCTCTGTGCTGACAGTGTGGAGCCTGTCTGGGATTCTCTTTCCCTCTGAAAATAGGTAAATAAACTTAAACAAATAACAAAAAGTAATATTTAATTAATATTCAAAAATTGAGAAAGGTTTCACAGGTTACTACTTAAAGTTTAAAAATGAAATCAGTCCAGTTAGATATAAATGTTAAGTAATATTTGCCATTTGTTAAGCTAGTCTATTTTCAGGTTTCTATGTCTTCATTTTCCCCCCCAATATTTGAACTATAAGCCTGGTTAGATGTAAAAACAAAGCCTGTAACATGCTTCCTTCCACCACCTTCCCTTACTCATCTGTTTTCAATTCTTCGCAGTTCAGGGAATTCTACAAACTTCCATGTACTTATTGGACACTGAATACTGCTTTCCACTTTGTAGGGGCTATGATACAAAGAGGAATGCTCCCACTTTTCCAATGTAATACCTAGCACTGGCTTCTAATATGTGGATATAGTTCTTATTTAATAACAATAGTTTGAGTAATAAATGTATGTATATATGTGGTATTATATATATGTATATATAGTTATAATGAGTAAAGGAATATAGGTGTTTTCAAAAGTAATATATCTATTCACCTATGTATTGTTACTTGGGGAATACTGAAGAATACATAACTCTAAAAGTGCAAAATGCTTTAAGAATGAAGATATTTATTATATCATCATTTATAATAATAAAAGGTTGGGAACAATTTAAATGTCTAATCATAATGGCATATTTAAGGCATTGAATGATAAATGCTTGACAATGATGCTTATGAACATAGCTAAAAACATGCATGATTTAAAAATACAAAATTACCACCTAGCCCACACAGCAGCCGCCTCCACCCTTGAACTCTGACCCAGGCTGGGCCCTATTTATGAGTTCCTCTTGCCCTGTCCCCCATGTCTTCCCCCATCCCCACCATGTCCAACCTTCTTATCTGAGTGTAACATCATTGGCGGGAGCCCAGCCATGTCCTAATTGTGCCTGAGCTTGACTTTCAGTCAGGGCCACAGTGAACATTAAATTATTATTCCATACAAAAAACAATGGAATAATACAAAATAAATGATTTCAATTTGAGTTTTAATGGGATATATCTTCCTTAATACTCATTCCATGGCAAGCCATATTAATACCAAAGGAAATGAAAGGGCATTCTATTTCACCCTCAAAAGTGCCCCATTGTTTGGGGGGGAAGAAATTAATGCATATCAAACAGATTCAATTATACAATATTCTAATAACTCATAGTACTTAGTTTTTTCTTCCATGGAAGAATTACCTGTTATTTCCTTGAAGGGTGGAGATTGCCAGGCCCATTTTCAGCAAGTCTTGGGTGAGATAAATGGCTTAACAAATTGTTCTTGCCATGTTGTCATTATTAAGGACAGAAAAGCTTGGGAATATATGCCTTGATATGAATTGTATTAATAAACTATGTGGTAAATGTTTAAGAAAAACCAGTGTGCAGGTATGAAGACAGAATGGAATAATTAGACCTGAAGGCAGGTGATGCAGTTGTGTTAAGGGGCCTCGTGTGCTAGGCATCAGAGACCAGAAATTGTCTATGATAAAATTTCCATCATAAAATTAATGAAGAACTTCGTAAGGAATTTCCCTTAGGATATTCATTTTTATCCCTAAGAATGCGAATTGTCATATTGTTTAGATTCCAGATATAGGAAATGTACTCTTTTGCTGCTTCGGTGCATGACTTGTTCTTGGGACATTATTGAAGTTTCCTTGTCACTAATCCTACAGTCAAAATTTTCAGTATTGTATCAATATCATGATGGCAATGTATTCTTTTCTGTTAAAAATACAAGAGCAGGTTTAATCCAAAGCAAGCGGGGTGAGGGGTGGTGAGGAAGGAAATAAAAAACAGCAAGAGCAATGACATTAAAAACAATAGAGAATACAAGGAAACCAAAAACTGATTCTTTAAATGTGTATTTTTTTAAAAATTTTAAACCTGTATTTATTTTTGAGAGACAGATAGAGACTGAGCATGAGCAGGGGAGGGTCAGAGAGAGAGGGAGACACAGAATCCAAAAGCAGGCTCCAGGCTCCGAGCTGTCAGCACAGAGCCCAATGTGGGGCTTGAACTCCTGGACTGAGGGATCATGACAAGAGCTGAAGTCAGAAGCTTAACTGACTGAGCCACCCAGGTGCCCTTAGAAACTGGTTCTTCCAAAGCACTAGTACAATTGATCAGTCTTTAGCAAGACAATGAAGAGGGGGAAAAAGAAAGAATAGACAAAAATGACCATTATCAGAAATGAAAGAATGTAACTATTGTTCCCATAGACATTAAACAATATTATATGGAAATAGTCTGAATGACTCCAAGAACATGAATTCAGAGGAATTCCTTGAAATCCCACCAAGGGAGCTACCAAAATTCCAATACAAAGATAAACAATTCGAGAACTCACATGTGAGAAACAGGGAGAAACAGGAAGAGCCTTGTGGCTATGCAAGGGTGTTGGGGACGTTCTGCTGTGGAAGAGGACTGTCTTGTCTTTTTTTTTTTTTTAATGTTTTATTTATTTCTAGGAGAGAGAGAGACAGCGTGAGCAGGGGAGGGTCAGAGAGAGAGGGAGTGACAGACTGAAACAGGCTCCAGGCTCTGAGCTGGCAGTCAGCACAGAGCCCGACGCGGGGCTCGAACCCACGAACCGCGAGATCATGACCTAAGCGAAAGTCAGACGCTTAACCAACTAAGCCAACAAGGCGCCCCAAGAACTGTCTTTAAATGTGTTTCAGCTGTGCACTAACTGAAACACCTACAAATCCTTGAAACACCCAGTGGAACCTATTTGGAAAAATCTAGCTTTTGTTTATGGGATTGGCTTTCATGTGTCTCAGTTGCTTTGTCTGTGACGTGGGAACAGTACTTCTGTAGAGGCATGTGAGGGGTAAGAATGAGAGACACAGGCATCTGGAGAAGGATGTATGGAAGAGCCCTTTGTTTATTTCATTTAGGCAAGAGCTGTGAGCGTTGGGAAAATCATGCAGTGACATTTTATTCGTTCAGCATTTTTGTAGGAATAAAGAGTTCCATAGAGAGGAATTCTGGAATGAACCAAAGATTGATCTTTTACACATCAAAACTTCACATTTTAAGCCTTTTCGCTCCAGCTCTTTCAAAAATCTCTTGCACACATCTTTTCTTTCCCAAATGGTGTATATTGACTATTCTTTAAAATGTGACTGATAAGTCTAGGTCATAATGTTTAAAAACTTTTATTTGAAATTTTGTTTTCAAATTTTGATCAGGTTAGTTGGAATGCTTTATTATAGAAACAGGATATTCTAGATTTTTAATACAAAATACTAACTGTCAAACTACGGTTGTGTGCTTTCTGTCAGCAAATCTCTTAAGTAGGAAATGTGACCATTTACGGATATGTAAGTAAATTGCTTATTGAAAGTTTAAAAATGAATAGAGTTAAAACCAAATTCCCCTAAAGCTTAATTCTCTGTAATTTCTATTTTAATTCTCCCCTGAACACCAGTTTGGAAATCAGTGTGATATTTTTAGAGACCTGTCAATTCAAGATTAAAATATTCTCATCTCTTGCCACATAATTATGGAAAACCTTACTGATGTCTCATCTAAGTCTTCAGGAATATATGTGCAATGAGGAGTCCTCACTGAACCCAAATTATTACTCTTCCTTAATCTTTATTATTAATCATTTGCAAGCGGATAAGACATGCTGAGTACTTCAAAGGCATCGTTCATTGTGGAGTTTGAGATCAGTTTCCAGGTTTTTGCACTAGAGAATTTTATTATCTGGCTTATTTCCATGCATGCTCTAACAACAGCATATTCCATCCATATGTATGTATATATGTGTGTGTGTGTGTGTGTGTGTGTGTGTGTGTGAGAGAGTATAGGGTGAGGATATGCTTTACCTTGCTTCGAAGATAAAAACAAATATTAGCAAGCATTAATTTTTACCCCTGTTTATTTGTGTTTTGCAAATGGCATTTTACCATTTATTTTTTTTAAAGTTTATTTGTCTTGGGGCGCCTGGGTGGCTTAGTCGGTTAAGCGTCCGACTTTCGCTTAGGTCATGATCTTGTGGTTCGTGGGTTCGAGCCCCGCGTCGGGCTCTGTGCTGACTGCCAGCTCAGAGCCTGGAGCCTGTTTCAGTCTGTGACTCCCTCTCTCTCTGACCCTCCCCTGCTCACGCTGTCTCTCTCTCTCTCCTAGAAATAAATAAAAAAACATTAAAGTTTATTTGTCTTCATAGAGAGAAAGAGAACAGGGGAGGGACAGAGAAAGAAAAAGAGAGAGAAAGAGAGAGAGAGAATCCCAAGCAGGCTATGCACTGTCACCGCAAATCCTGACACTGGGCTTGACACTGGGCTTGAACCCCTGAACTGTGAGATCATTGTCTAAGCAGAAATCAAGAGTCCAATGCTTAAACCAACTGAGCCACCCAGGTGCCCCATTTTATCACTTATTTTTAACTAAATCATTCACTTATTAAAATTGTCTTTCGGGAATGAGAATGAATTACATGTGTTTAGATTTAGCATACATTAGTTTAAATCTGAGATCATTTTAGTCTTTTATCCTCACTGAGTTAAATCTTAAGTATATATATGCACCTTTCTAAAAGCTGTTAGGCATTTCATAACTTAGCTATAGAGAGCATGCATTTAATTTGTCTTATTGCATTAAAATAGTTTATGTTATCACAGTTACACAGACAAAATAATAAAATTTAGTGATGCTGTTTTTGGTGCAGGTATTCTATTATGAGAAGCAAAGCGTTCAGTGTCGATGGCAATGGCACAATCATCACAACCAGTGTTCTTGATCGAGAGATTACTGCTTGGTACAACCTAAGTATTACAGCCACAGAAGAATGTAAGTAGTCATTTAGGAACCACACATTGGTTCACCATATATTTTAAACCATTCAATAATCTCCAAATGTAGGAGGGAAAATTAGCTTAAAACGCTGTTAGCCTTGGAATTAAATGATACATAATATGTCAAAATTCACATATATGTATTTTATTCTATTATTTTAGATTACCAATGTCTGTCCAATCCTACTACAGTTTCTTCATATACTTACCACTGACTGACTTATTTCACTTGGCATAATACACTCTAGCCATCAGAGAAGACAAATACTATATGATTTCACTCATGTGGAATTTAAGATACAAAACAGATGAACATAGGGCAAGGAAAAAAAGAGTGAGAGGGAAGCAAACCATTCATAAAAGACTCTTAACAATAGAGAATAAACTGAGTTGATGGAGGAAGGTGGTAGGGGAATGAGATAAATGTGCAATGGACATTAAGGAGGGCACTTGTTGGGATGAGCACTGGGTGTTATATGTAAGTGATGAATCAGTAAAATCTACTGAAACCAATATTACACTATAGGTTAACTAACTAGAATTTAAATAAAAAGATGGAAAAATATACATATACTTGCCACTAAATACTTTAAGACTTTTTATTATGACAAATTGAATATAGTTTTTGCAAATTCTTTTAACTGGGATATATTTAATTTATATTTTCTATGGGTCCTCTTATAAGGTAAGTTGAATGAAAATAGAAAGTCTTGCATACATTCCACACACAGAAAAATATCCATCCCTAAAATGTATTTATGGGTGGAAAGAAGTTATAATTTTATTGCATAGGAATCTTTCCCTGAGAGCAAATTTTTTAATTTAGAGAAATGTTTAATTAATGTTATACATTGTTTTACTACTATCCAAGGAGTAGTAAACCTAATGAGTGGAAATTAAAAGTTTAAATTTAAAGTCATTTAAAATTGACTAGTAATATCATACCATTTAACCATAATCAGTTTAGACTGATTCTATTAGTTCACAGGGGACTATTCTAGAAATCACATACAGAATGCCCGTGCCTTGTTCTATTTCTGGAACAAAATGTTAGCTATACTCTTGGACATTAGGGACAGGATAACACTCCAACACAGTCTTTAAGAATTTAGATATTTAAAAATAATCATATACCAATGAAAATATGAGAAAGAATATGAAGGATTCCAACAGCAAACATCCATTGGTACATCACAAATGGTAATGTTTTCAAATTAAACATATAGTGAAACTTGTGTTGATAGTCACATCTTCAGTAATCAGTGGTGACCAGTATTGTTTGATGTGGGTTTTTTTTATGTTTTTTGTTTGTTTGTTTTCGGAGATATGTAGATGATTCCATGTTCAGGTTGTAAAAAGTAGATAAAAATCATCCTAATTTACTGCTTGGATAGTGTCTTCATGATTATCAATTAATTTGTTATTAAGCCAACCATATTAATTAATTCAAGCTCCAAGGAATAGATATAACACAATATAAAAGATTATCGAAATCATTACTTTTATTTAATTGGTAGGTTTCCTATAGTTCAGTTAGGAATTAAATTTGTGAATACAAAATGTTCTAGAATGCATCCTTTAACCTGTTTTGCATAAGTTTTAATAATCTTGTTTGCTTCTGTGGCTTGTTCACTTTAAATATATATCTGATTCCTCACTTTATTGAGCAGTTGGATGGTGACATGATGAGGTGGGAAGTGTCTCTTGCATATTTCTTTGTCTTGCATTGAATAGCTCTATGGAAACACGGCAGGAAAATGGAGTCTGGGTGTTGAATTTTCCATTTAACGTAACAAGAAAAGATGAGGAGCAAATGTTACAGGGAATAAACATCTGTTGCAAAGGAAGAAATGCCAAGGCTCTTGGTGTCAGAAAACACAAAGATGCTTATTTTGAAAGCAAGAAGCTTTTAGTCATTGGGCTTTCAGAGAACAAATGGTTTATAATATCACTATTTACAAAGCTATTGAGAAAAAGATTTCAAATCTGTTCAAGGGAAGAGTGGACAGCTTTGAAAAATGTGTTTCTCTCTGAAATAGTTTTTAAGCTATTACAAGAACATGTTTTAATAAATTTGTAGAAATAGTAAGCTTATTTTATATATTAGGGAAAATATTTATAAGGATATATCATTTACTTTTTGTTATATTAGAAGTACTACAATGTGAGTTATTAGAAAGCAGAATCTTTAAAATGTATTGTGTGTACTCTGAGACACAAAGCATTCTAATCTTTTTATGAATGGATACAAAAAAGGATGAATGACTGATGGGTATGAAAAGCTTGCAAAATAATCCAACTATACTCAAACCCATTAATTACATGATTGCTTTTTATCAAAAGGATGACATGAAGACCTCTAAAGAGATACTGTTTGATGAAATTTTTTGCTGCTCACCCCCCCCACCCTTTTTTAAGACCACGGAAGTAAATAGTAGCATCACAAAATGAAGCAAAAAGAGCACACAAATCTCTGGGATGCAAGATCACTGCTGTCCATAAAGATTAGTAATTCAACATATGTGTGTACATTTACATATATACCAAGAAGTACATGAATTAATCAATTTAACTATGTCACTGCCTACATACTGTGTTCAGAAGTGATATCCCAAGATTCAGTGACTGGCACAACAAATGCAATCAGATGAGACTTGTGTTCTTACCAAACTATTTCTCCTTACCAGATGGTCAACAGGCTTCACCATGTTAAGGAAAACAGTGGCTCCAAATGTTCTATATAATGTAATTTTATATATGTGCGTGGGTGTGTACGCATTTAATATTCAGGCAATGAAACTGATCCAATTCACAGTTTACAGTATTACTTATCACATAGGTTTACACTAAAGGCCATAGATGTATAATATATATAAGGGAAAATAAAGAGGCAGTAACAATGGCTGTAAAAACTGGCTATCATTTGTGAGTCACCAGGAAAAAAAAATACAGCTTTGTCACTTCCATTTTTAGATATTTGTTTTTAAAACCTATATTTTGTAAGGTGGTTGTATTGGTAAGTTTTCAGAAATTATATTTTATTAAATAGATTACTTTTAGAATCACATATGCATATATAGTTTGTGTGAAACTACATTTAATAGCACTTTTATGGCTCTTAATAAAAATTTGTGGCAAACATTATTCCTATTTCACAGAAGATGACTCTGAAACTCTGTAGTTTATTTGCCCAACTCCTAAATGATGAAGCCAGGGACTGATCACAATAACATCTTATTTCTAAGTCTATGTCTTTATCCTCTGCCACACTATGCCGCTCTGTCTCTTACTGAGAATGTGAAAAGTGATACTTGCTCTCAGTATTTTCTTTTCTTTTTTGGTAATGTTTATTTATTATTGAAATACAGAACACGACTGTGGGAGGGGTGGAGAGAGAGGGAGACACAGAATCTGAAGCAGGCTTCAGGCCCTGAACTATCAGCACAGAGCCTAACCTGGGTCTCAAACCCACATGAGATCCTGACCCAAGCCGAAGTTACTTAACTGACTGAGCCACCCAGGTGCCCTAGTATTTACATATGTGCACAATAATCTCAATCAAATTTCATTTTTCCATTTTTACTCTTAAAAAATAGAGTTTAAATACCAAATTATTTCAATTAATGACTCAAACATGGAATTTAAATCTGTTTGTATTGTACGACTTCTCAGGGCCAAATATCGATCATCTCCGTAAGTATGTTAGCCAGATTCTCCTTTGATACTTATACTGACTGTTCTCTGACATTTGCTCATCTTGTTCTGTATTATTGTTTCAACCATGTTCATTTGTTGGTGAAAGTATGTGTGGCTAATTGCAGGGCTGGTAAATGAAATGTGTGGTATAGTCATTAAAAGGGAGTTTGGAGGATGATTAATTTTTTAAACAGATTTTAAAGAACAAGATATTGAAGAATAAGACTTTGTCTTATTGGGCAAAAGTATGTTAAAAACATATTTTTAAAAATAAATTTGCTCTTGGAACATTAAAGCCAGAATATATGCATATTATAATAAGTGTTTTATATTTGAAGATGGCAACATCTAAATGATTTTAGATGTGACATCTAAAATATATGTCACATTTTAAAACAATAAATAGTGTGGACTTGAAAACATTTTAATTCTTTTGAGGAAAAGCAAGTAAATAGAGTTTCCAATGAATTCAGGCAAATATAGAATAAAACAAGGGATTTAATAGATATGTAATTTTAGATACAGAAATTCATAAGGCATGATTAGATCAGCATTGAAGTTGATCACTTGATACAAAAAGTACCAATTTATTTAGTAGATTTTTACACTTAAAAATTTGTGGATCATAGAATATTGTATTAAAACACATAATTATATAAAAAGAAGATTTAAAATGCAGTCAAGGAAAACAAACCTGTAAATGCCTGTGAAAGGCAAACTGAATATAAACTGAATACATTTATTTTACACAGAATTTACTACTTAGAAGTTAATCACTGTTTCAGAAATAAGTGATTAGAAATGTTATCAAGAACAGGAATTATACAGTTCATGCTGATCTGCTCCTGGCATTTTAAATCAGTTTTCTTAGACTAAAAAATAATACTTTTAGATAAAAGAGACTTAATATTCCCACTGTTATTTTTATTATAGAGCTGAAAAGTTACATGATTGGGAATGAAATACCAAAATAAAATATGAGTAGATAAATATTTTCAGAAGTCCCCAAAGTTAGTGTACATTTAACTCATCCTTGAAGATGTTTTAAAATTTTGTTTCATCTTTTAAAAAGTGGGTTAGAAGGAACTTTCATAACACAAGTAACCAATAATCATGTACTTTTTCTCTCTCTCTGGGATTTTTTCTTATTCCACAAAATTAAACTCATTTCACACAATTTTGGAGAAAATGTTCACATGTGCCAATTTCTTATCAATATAAAAAATAGTTGTTTGACCATATAAGTCTCAACAGTAATATTAACAGAGCACCTGGACGGTGGGAAACTGGGAATCACAAAATTGTCATTAAATACACTTGCTACACAGGGTGCATAGCATAAAGCTTACAATGTAACAGTTATGCTGATTATAGGAGAGATGTTCATTTTAACATTTGTTTCTCTAGCAAATGAAGTTCATTGTGCTTAGTCTCTTTCCTGGAAACATTCCCAAATTAAGCACCAAGCTATTTATCAGCATGCCATGTAAGTGAATAAAACTACTAAGTACTCTTAAATGAAGCTATAAAAACATGTGTATATTTTATGTAGTTATACCAATTTTAAACCTAAGTTTAAACAGATTTTCCAGGAAAAAAAAAAGATGAAACCCTTAAATGAATTTCTCACTACTTAAAAAAAAATTGTAGCTGAAATAGTTTTTCTGTTTTACTTACTTAAATAAAAATTTGTTCTGTGGCTATATATTACATGTTTAAACCATAAAAAATATAAGCTCTATTTTTTTAAGTTTATGTATTTATTTTGAAAGAGAGAGGGAGAGTGAGAGAGAGAGAGCCCAAGCCAGGGAGAGGCAGAGAGAGAGGGAGAGAGACTCCTAAGCAGGCTTTGCACTGTTTGCTCTGAGCCCAGGGAAGGACTTCATCCACCAACCATGAGATCTTGACCTGAGCTGAAATCAGGAATCAGACGCTCAACTGACTGGGTCACCCAGGCTTCCTAAGCCTTAATTTTTGAATAATTCTATCTTGGAATACCTAGAAACAACTGTATCATAATGTTTTATTTACCTAGTTTTATCCTGAAAATAAGAACAACAGACAAGAATCTCAAGGTGCTAATTTTTAGAGTAAGCCTTAAGGTGATAAATGGTAAAGGCTGGATTTTTTGATATGTCCTAAACCAGGCAGATTATAATTTTAATTAATTGGAAATTACACTTTTTATCATAATTGCAACTGTTATTTACTGGAAAAAAATAATTACAAACAGAGTCTCAAACCGATTCAGAAAACAGCTCTATCCCAGTGGAATAGGGAGAAACCAGTTTTATAGCTGAAAAGTATTAACCAGGAGCTTGATGTACGTTACAGGAATCTGTTGAGATTTCTAAGACTGAAAGAAATTTCGCCCTAGTATAGAACTGAGCATCATGTTCCCATGATAACCAAGTACTAGCCTTCAAGTAGGAAGACTTAACACCACGTGTCACACAGAGTTCACTCTATGTTCACTAGGTGGTCGGCATGACCATCTGTGTTTGCCACCCACTTTTATCCAAAAGAAAACTAAATTTCTCATACTTTTAGGAGAAGAGGTAGTTTTGAACTTGGGTCAAAGCCTTTGCTGAAGTTAGGCTCCTACCTTCCAACAGAAACTGGGAGGAAGGAGGGTTATTTTCCTTGATAATTATATTTTAAAGAGTTGGCTCCCAGCCCGTAAGAAGGTGGGCCTGGGATATAAAGTTGCCAAGACATGTGTTTAGCTTTCAAAGGGTTACGTATAGGGGCGCCTGGGTGGCTTAGTCGGTTAAGCGTCCGACTTTTTCTTAGGTCATGATCTCTTGGTTCGTGGGTTCGAGCCCCGCGTCGGGCTCTGTGCTGACTGCCAGCTCAGAGCCTGGAGCCTGTTTCACTCTGTGACTCCCTCTCTCTCTGACCTTCCCCTGCTCACGCTGTCTCTCTCTCTCTCTCTCTCTCCTAGAAATAAATTTAAAAAATATATAAATAAAATAAAAAGGGTTACGTACATTTCAAACAAAACAAAAAAACAGAGAATACAAATCACAGGTTTCCTAAAGTAAATGGTTTAAGAAGAAGAAAGAGGGACATCTTTACCTTTATTTTCGACAGGGAGAAGTAACCCTCGTTATTGTTTTCTTAATGTATTTGCCCTTACAAATTGCCATTGCAAATATAATGCTTTTCAAATCATAGAAGAACAGGATATTATAAAGAAATTAAAACAACAAAGATACCATGCTTCCCTTGCTCTTTAATTATAAGTACCTTCCCACAGCATTAAGCAAAAAAACATTTAAGATAATGATATGCAAATATACATATATCATGCTGCGATTTGCTTTTTTAATCAGTTCACAAAATGCTGTGTCTATCACCCCTGGTTAGCAGATAAATAAATTCATAATACTTAATATTTACTGCTTATGTGTATCCTAAGTAATCTTATAAATGCTTTATATGTTTTAATTCATTTAATATTCTTAACATCTCTGTAAGGGAAGTTACTAGTATTTTTTCATTTTACAGAAGAGCAACTGAGACAGCCGTAGAGCATTTTGCTTAAATTGATAATCAAGATTAAAATCTATTTTTAAAGCTCATGGAAACTGATACATTTATTACATTAACTCATCCATTTTTAATAAGCACACAAAATGTCATAGTATGGTTGTAATTTATTCCTCAGTTCCTTTTTGCTATGCATTTGGATTATTTCCAGTTATTTGAGATGCAAAAAAAAGTAGACTAAATAGATCGGATCATAGAGTCTTTTATTGTATGTATGAGTGCCTTGGACCATAGCATGTTTCAAATGTGCCCAGTTTTGCTGCCTAATACCTTTGACAAGGTCTGAGGCCAACTTTGATTGTCACAACTAGGGTCGTGCATGCTACTGGCATTTAGTTAGTGGAAGTCAGGAATAGTGTTAAGCACAGGACAGCCCCTCCCACCCCCCCGGCAAAAAACAGAACTATCTAGATTCCAAAATATCAAGAGTGATGAGGTTGAAAACCCTGGCATCGATGATTTGAATTTTCATTCTCATCCGTGAATTTCTGGCTTATGATTATTTCCCCAAATTGTTGTAGTTTTTCTTTTCATACCAGCTGTCAGAATTTGAAAATTAGAATTATTAAAATTTCATGTAATGATGCAAACATTTTTCCAGATCAATGGTGTTTTGTTGTTTTGATTTTTTAAACTTGTTTTTTTTTGGGGGGGGGCACATTTAAAATATGTTTTTAACTATATATTTCCATTCCTTCACAGTTTCTATATTTCTTGACTCACTTCAGAAAATCCTCCCAATTCAATGTATCCATAAAACTTTACCTAGATTTTATTGTAATTATTTTATTTTCAAATGTATTTAGATCCTTATTCTGTCCTTTTTTGTTTTTAAATACTCGACCGAACAATGCTATCATTTAGAGCACTTATTGCTGGATTTTTAAACTGCCTTTTCTACTTCAGCTGTAACTGTAGGCCAGCCATTTAACTGTAATTTGTGGAACTAAATTCTCAATGTTTTTTATCAGTAAAGTTGGGGAGGATAATAATGTTTTATTTATTAGAATCATATGTATTAATATACATATTATACACATACATCACAATACATATTATTAATATATATATCTTCACCAGTGGTTAGAGTTTAGGAAGTGTTCCTACATCTGTCCATCTTTTTCAGTCCTTCCTTATCAGCTCTATCTAGAGTCTATGGCAGGTAAAAGGCACTTGATTCGTATTGGTTGGGTTGAATATGTTGGGGGCATTATTTCCTAGGCTACTTTTGGAAAATATATGATTGATAAAGGGATCATGTGCACAGATGTCTTTTAATCAAGGATAATAGAAATATGCCACCCAGTCTCTAATGTCATTTTCATGACCTCATCCCCCCAAAGACAGCGTTAACATTCTTTATTTTTATTCTGTTTATTCAATTTGCAGACAATGTGCAACAAGTTTCCGCAGTCCCTGTGTATGTGCAAGTTCTTAATATTAATGATCATGCTCCTGAGTTCTCTGAATTCTATGACACGTATGTTTGTGAAAATGCAGTCTCTGGTCAGGTAAGGACTTGCAATAAATTGCTAATATCTAAACATTGCCATATATTATATATAATAACTTTTGCTATGATTCCTCCCATTTTGCAATGATAAAAGTAAGTTTTACTTAACTGTATGAACTGCATGATTTTATGTTGTAAGTTCTATATAATTTAAATTTCTTCTTAAAAAAATTAAAATGGAAGCTTTAGGCTTTCCACTTCCAGATTCCTCAAATGTTTGAAAAATCTGCTAACATTGGGGATTCATAGTAAAACCTTTATACTTTGTCAATGCAATATTCTTTTTTTGTAATTCTATGGGATAAATAATCACATTTTAATGAATTTTTATTTTTTCATGCATCACCACATAAAGTAACATGATATATAAACATAAACATGAAGAGAAAGAGCTGGAATTTTTCTGTAGCTTATAACTATTATATCAGACATATTAACCCCAAAGAAACCTAATTTCAAATTAATTGCTAGCTATGTAAAGAATAGAAAGCATTCTTATTTTGAAATACATCATCTTTACTTCAAAATCATTTCCTCCCTCTTTTTTGGTTTCATTGTTTCTTTCTTTGTTTCTTTCTTTTGACTTTATTATTTATTTCACATATTTTGGCTTGTGAAACTCACTCTTGATTTTCAAAAAGTAGAGCTAGAAATAGATTGTTCTTTGTTTTCAGATCCACTACACAATAACCTTAAAATTGTTTAAGTGTCATTTGCAATTGTAGAAGCTTATTAAATGTCATAAAACATTTTTAAAAATGCATAAACTAGTTTTCAGAATACTGAATGTATGTATGTGTATATATGTATGTAAGTGATTATGTGTATATATATTTACTGTAAAATCAATTATTCTCAGATTTAAATTTATCAACAAAGCTAGTTGAAGACAATTTGGATTTTATAAAAATTGAAATTTTAATTTTCTACCAATGAATAAGAATAGCCAACATTATCCTTTATATTTAGATACTTGCTATTGTGAGAAATAAACATATTTTAAGAATTAAACATTCCTAAATTGTTATGGATTTTTCAACTGTAACATAATGGAAATCATTAGTAGAACTTAAAATGTCTTCTGAAATTTATTTGACTATCTTTATTTTAGAATGTGTTTTATTCCAGAAGTAATTCTCAAGTCTTGCCTAAGGCATTTACAAATTTTAAAATAATAATAAACTTATATAAATATACAAATGAATTTAAACTGAAGCTACTTGTTTTGACTTGGTTAGGATTCAGAGGTTTTGATAAAGCAAAATGTTAATATAAAATTTTCAGTGACTCCCACTGTGAGGCACCACCCCCTAGATCCAAAATCAAACTAACATAGAAACCTATGAACAGACAATATAGTGTAAAACGAATCACAAAAACAGAATACAAATGACATGGTTGTTACCCATGACTCTTACAAAAACTGAGTTTAGACGTTTCTTTGAACTTGGAATTATAGACTGTATACTTGGAAATTCAACATATCTGATTTTCTCAAACTTTTCAAACACATCTGTCTACCTGGACACATCAACAAATATCATAAGCTTAAAATTAAAATAATTTCAGAAATAATATATCTTACAACTTTCTAAATATATCTTATATTTCCATATTTAAGATGACTTGTATTTTTACAATTATTATAAGCAAAATTACATTTTATAGTTTACTATAACCTAAATACTTTAAAATTTAAATATTTTCTAACTTTACATAAGTGTGATTGTATTCAGAGAGTCTCCCTGATTAAACAACTTATTTCCAAACTTAAAAAAATAAGCTTAATTTACTTCATTTTCCCTACACTTATTTTTAAAAATGTCCAGGGTGGTAATTCCACTTACCCAATAAAGTTCCATGTTCATCGATCTTAGCTGGGCTGAGATGGGGAGGAGATCTGGGAGACAACACAATTCATATCATAAGAGACTTGAGGCCAGGGCCCTAGACTTAGATGATAAAAACTTCTAGGACAATGCTACCTCACTCTGGCGATCACACTGGAGCCTTTATTCTAACTCCTCAGCTGTTGTTTATAACAACTGTAATCAATCATGTTTATAATAACCTTTTCAACGTTTGCACCATGTGACAAAATGCCAATACACATTTCTAGTACGAACTATCTCCCTCCACCACTGCATGAGAGTTTACTCATGTCTTTACAGGGAGTGGAGCCTGCCTTCTTTTCACCGATTCTGGCTCATAGGAAAGAACTCAGGAGTCAGGACATTTGTAATATTGTGGAATACTCACTTCTTTCGAGAAGAGTATTTGTGGTGTTTTTGTTGTTGTTGTTTTGTTTTGTTTTGTTTTCTACCTACTGGTCACCGACAGTGACACCATCCATGATCACAGGAGGTTTCAGGCATTAGGGCAAAGATGAATTCATGAATTCATTCTGCCCAGCGAAGGGCAGAGCAGGTGAAATTTCCTACAACACAGTTTTCTGACTTTGGTGCTTAAAATCTTCAGTGGATTTTCCAATACTGCCACATGAAAGCATAAAACTTACTGGTCTGGTATTTAACACTCTCTTTGATTTGGCCACAATTTATCTATCTTGCTTTAAAAAATATATATTTTCCTCTTCATACTCTGAATTGTCTTGCAAAATATAAATTACAGCTTCTACTTTAGAATTTTGTTCATATCAACCCTTCTTTCTGAAATGCCCCTACTGCAAAACTGAGCTCACATGCCACATAATCAAACTGTTTTAGAGAAACGAAACAGATAAATTTAGGGGAAAGGGGAAAAAAAGATAGACTGAGAGAGAGAGAGACAGAGAGAGAGAGAGAGAGAGAGACAGAGAGAGAGAGAGAGAGAGAGACCATAAGAGAGTCTTAACTACAGAGAACACACTGACAATTACTGGAAAGGAGGTGGGGGGGGGGGATGGGCTAGATGGATATGAAGGAGGCACCAGTGATGAGCACTGGGTGTTATATGTAAGTAATGAATTACTAAAATTTACGCCTGAAATTAATATTACATCATCAGTCAACTAACTAAAATTTAAATAAAAACCTGAAAGGTCCCTGGGTGGCTCAGTTGGTTAAGCATCTGACTCTTGATCTTGGCTCAGGTCATGATCTCTTGGTTTATGAGATCTAGCTCCACATTGGACTCTGCACTGATAGCACGGAACCTTCTTGGCATCTCTCTCTCTCTCTCTCTCTTTGCCCCTTCTCATGCTCTCTCTCTCTGCCCCCTCTCCCTAAATAAATAAACTTAAAACTCTTTTTTAAAAAAACCTTGAAATACTAAAATAAAAAAATAAATAAGTAAAATACAAATAAACAAATATATATTTATAATGCCCCAGACATGATTCTAGCAACATTTTAACATTAAACCAATCCTCAAAAACTCTTAAAAAAATGTGAGCAAAATATATCATGTGCCTCATTTTCCAGGTGAAGAGGTCCAGAGAAATGGTTACTTCCGAAGTAGAGAGAGGTTTTATCCTAAGTGTTGGGATCAGAATGCATGCATCTAACCATTATATTGTGTTGCCTCTCTATTCCTAGTTTGAATAGATCTTATATATTTGTGAAATGTGTCATCTCTAAGTTTAGCATGTTTTCTAGATTCCAAGATACCTGTGAACAGTGAGTGAGTTTATTTTTGTATTCTTGAAAACATACAGTGTAGTTCCCAATGATAACGACTTGAGTAAATGAACAAAGCGTGAAGACAATAGTTCTTGAAATAAAGTGTTTTTTCTATAATTCCCTGGGGATATACATTTGAATTTATTAACCTTGCATGTTATATTTAAAACATTGCAGTGTGAGGAGATCTCTTTAGGAGAGAGTATGGAAAGAGTCGATAATCAGTCTAAAGACAAATCTGGTCCAATACTAGTGTTTTGGGGGTTGGGACACACTAGAAAATGAACTTTGCAAACCAGGAAAATATGGTAATGTAGAAACCACAAAAAAAAGTGTTCTAAGGAGGAAGGGGTTATTACCTGCCTTATTTTCTTCTTACGGTACAGGTAAAAGCAGAAAAGAAAAGATCCCATTGAATTTAACAGTAGGGATTTTATCATTTTATTTTATTTTTTTAGTGTTTTATTTATCCCTGAGAGAGAGAGAGACAGCGTGAGCAGGGGAGGGTCAGAGAGAGAGGGAGACACAGAATCCGAAGATAGGCTCCTGGCTCTAAGCCAGCTGTCAGCAGAGAGCCTGATGTGGGGCTCAAAGCCACAAACCGTGAGATCATGACCTGAGCCGAAGTCGGACGCTTAACCGACCAAGCCACCAGGCTCCCCATCAATAGAGATTTTAGACTTACTAGAGCTTTCATAGTTAATATTTATTTGTTGCGTGCATAATGTCACGCAGGAAGAAAATATAAAGTGAGAATATAAAAGAACACAGGGCACAACCTTTGGGAATAACAATATTTACGGATTCAGTAAAGAAAGAGAAGACTGCAAAGTAGACTGAGTAGGTGTGACCCATCATGTAAGAGAGAAACAAGATTGTTGATGTGGACATGCATGAATGCAACAGTTTTTGAGGAGGAAGTATCAGTAGGCTTAATTCCCACTATTCTAGGGGGGGGGAAATCCTCGCAATTTACACCATGGTGAAATTTATTCTTTAAAAATATGTAATTTGTATAAGTAATTCACAGCTATATAAATAAAATGACAGTGCAAAATAATTTTATTAAAATGTGGCAAAGAGAAATTGCACTGGATGCTTGTTAGGGAAGGCAGGGAAGATATAAATCATCTTAGTTATATCTTAGTTAGTGAAAAAAAAGTACTGGGGGACACATTGGGGGAAGGGGAGGTTGGCCAGTGTGATCAGGCCATCTGTGTAATTGACTCTCATAGAAGTTAACTTCCTGCCATCTGATAGAGGATAGAGACTGAACGATAGGGGTCCTATCTTAATGGATGTCTACATTTCAAAGGGATGGTTTTCAGGATGTTGAGAAAGACCATCCTGCATTATCAAATTGGTAGTTTAGGAGAAGATTTATCTACATTACAAAGGGTAGAGAAAGAATTTGCAAACAGAAATTGTCTCTTGTAACTGGTCTATGAAAATGGAGGTCAGGCGCCCTCCTCCTCAGGAAGAAACCTGTGTAACATTGAGTCAGGCTGAAGGCAATACTATGGTCCTCTTGGCCAAATGTTAACAAAATGTTAACACGATAAATATGCATTTGTCGGTATGTAATACTTCAAGAAGTTTAAAATATCTTTCACAGCTCATTTTTTTGTTGAAGAAAGAATGGCTATATTCTTTGCCCCGTGATTGCAAAGCATTTAATCTTTAGATTTATAAACAGCAAATATAATAATCACTCTAGTTAAAAGAACATTTCTATTGCATTCCCGTCCTTCCAGTTACATTTAGATATATTCTGCCTTCAGTAGTTTTCCACTTGCAAGATAAATCAAGTAGATTTTGGTGCAAAACACTTATAAAAGATGAAAAAATACTGTCACATTTATTTTTAGTGAAACAGAACGGCCCAGATCCTTATCACAAAATATCGTGTGATGAAGTCCTTCCTGTTGAGTGACTAAAAGGATGATTACTATATTTTCCCTTTATCCTTAAATCCATATTGTTCATTTGCTGATTCTTGATTTTGAGAATATTCATCTGTTTTTTTTCATCTGAAGGCTCAGTCTCAAACGCTTTTTTTAATACGTGATCAGTTTCTCCATCATCTTGGGTCTATAGTGTTGGTTTCTGCTTTTGGGTTACATCCATTCACAAATTACTGTGAGATGACTTCCTCTGCCAATTTTTTTCTCTCTGTCATTATAAATGTAAAATGAAGTATTTTGAATTTTCAACTGTTTTTAAAGAAAAAATAAAATCCAACTAAAATGACAGCGTATCAGTTTTTTATGCCTTTTTGAATGATGATGTAAATACCTTAAGCAACACATTAAAAAAAAAAACAAGAGAATGATACAACGGGGAAGATTTATTTCATTATGATATCAGCCTTTCAGCCCATTCATCCTACAAGTTTCATGTAAGTCTTTTAAAAGCACATTAGAAAAAATTTACAAGTAATGATGAAATGATTTGTAAGATAATGAAATAGCAAGATGTTCAAGGCATAAGAAAGATCACTAAGTTTTCTTAATGCATCCTTAATTTACAAAAGTGTCCACTGTACCCATTCAGTAATGGAAGGTTAGAAAAGTCATTTATTTAATAATAAGTTAATATCTCCTTATTAATAGGAACAGTTCTAAATTTTAAAAAATGAAATAACAATCTTTAAAAAATAAGTAGAACTGGTCAAAAGGAAACTCAAGTGCTAATTTTTGATGGAACAAACTTGAAAGGTTGGTTGAGAGTTGAATTCTGCGGAGGAAGAAACACGTCTGTTAGATGTAGAGGCATGGAATTCTTGTATGACTTGCTAGAGGTTTACATGCTATATGGGAAACCTATGACATGCTATACTTTTAATAATTTTACAGATGTGTGAAAGTTTAGGTAACATATTCAACATCATGTAGCTTAGGAGAGATTGAGCAAGGATTATAATTTGTGTCTGACCCCAAGAATGATGCTTATTTTAACTATGCCCAGATATTTTTAGAGACTAGCTATCTTTAGATTATTTGCATAACACAAAAACAAACAGAAAATTCATTTTTTTAAATTCCTGTACTAGTAAAAATTACACCTCCAATTTTAATGGCAAAAATAAGTGTGAAATCAGTATGACTGAATCTCGCCCCCTACGCATAGTTCAAACTCAGAATAAATGACACTGGTCAGTGCTATTTCATGATCAGTTTCCTTTAAGGCAGAAAACCAAGAATCATCAAATAAGTGAGGAGACTCCTAGATGTCACTATCAGATTTAGAAGTTTGTCCGAGGTCTTTAAGTACCTGAAATAATGATACACAGCATGGCTACTTGCAATAGTCTTCCACTCAAATCCAAGGGAAAGCCAAAAGCTCTCCTTCACATTGTAGTTTATGAATTGACAACAATGTACAGATTATGTGAGTGCTGCTGATATATCCAGCATTAGCATAGTCATTTCCTTCTTAACAGTTGGTGGGTGATGCCTTATTTAATAATGTGGGTGTTAGAGCTCTCATGGCTCCTGGATTGTCATGGTTTGTGCCATGATTACCCAGACATTACATGTGGAATCAGATTGAGTTGGGTTCAGATTTCTTGTTTGAAATTGACTTGGTAGAATTCCTTCAAGTATAATTGAAACCAAGTACCTAAGATCAATATGTACCTCCCACTTTCAAAAGTGCTCTTAATCTCTTACTTGTTCCTAAAAATCAGATAGCAATGTGTGAAAATTACAACTCAATGGAGTAAGCTTTTGTAAAAATATTTACTTTAAAAGATAATAAAGCATATCCTGTGTAACCAAAATTATTTTTATGCAGACAACATATTTTTAATTTAATGGTGTTTATAAGCAAAATATTAGAAACATTCTGCTTATTTTTTTAACCTTTATTTATTTTTGAAAGACAGAAAGAGACAGATCATGAGCAGGGGAGGGGCAGAGAGAAAGGGAGACACAGAATCTGAAGCAAGTTCTAGGCTCTGAGCTGTCAGCACAGAGCCTGACACGGGGCTCAAACCCATGAACCATGGAGATCATGACGTGAGCTGAAGTTGGAAGCTTAACCAAATGAGCCACCCAGGTGCCCCAGAAACATTTGGTTAGACACTTTCAGAGGAAATGGATTTTACTCTATTTAAAAATAATAAATAGTTGGGGCGCCTGGGTGGCTCAGTCAGTTAAGCATCCAACTTCGGCTCAGGTCATGATCTCACTGTCCATGGGTTCGACGAGCCCCATGTCAGGCTCTGTGCTGACGGCTCAGAGCCTGGAGCCTGCTTCGGATTTTGTGTCTCCCTCTCTCTTTGCCCCTCCCCCACTCGTGCTCTGTCTCTCTTTTAAAAATAAATAAATGTTTTAAAAATGTTTACGAAAATAATAGTAAGAAATAGTTGACTAATAAGGAAGCAACTACACTATCAAAACACAAACTGAGAGATATACATGTCACATAGTATGAATTCTTGACAAAGCCAAGGAACAGAATATACCTCTCCATTTTGCAAACAGGAAATTTGGGTGTGGAAACAGAGAGGAAAGAGTCTCTTCTCTGGACTCAGGAATGAGAAAGTAGATGCAATGCAGAGAAAGAAGGGACTGTCCATGATGTACCTCCTGATCTGAGATACCCCTAAGTAAATTGCTAAGGAGAAGGTGGGGAAGAATGAAATATGGAGAAACATATACTTTAGAAAATGGGGTAGGGGAGACAGAACTTCATAATAGCAAACTCTGAGGGAGACTTTGTGGCAACAAACATGGGATTTGGTGTGAATTTGTTTATATTAATCCTCCCAAAGTGAAGCCCCTTCTTTCTTCTCCCACTTTCTCTCCTTCCCCTCAACATTCTTTACCAAAGAACAGGCCTCTCTGATGCTAAAAAAAAGCCCAGCACCTTATTTTTTAAAGAATGCAAACCTGTACGCACCTACATGCACACACAGACACATACAGAAACAAAAGAAAAAAATGTAAGCAATCTATATCACAAAGAGAATTACAAATGGACCAAGAATGGTACGAAAAACAGATCTTCAGGCATTCCTGAAGAAACATCAGCTTCTGTGTACTTGAGACATGACCTATTAGTCTTTGATTGGTTTCCTCATTTCTGATACAGCAATCTGTTCTAGGCTCCGCCATTTATTAATTTATTGCTTTGTAGCTTCACATTCATCCTTCAGTACTTCCTTAAAAAGTACCTGTGCCATGAAACTGCAATAACGAATTGGTCCCTTTAGAGCATTTCTTTTATTGTGAATGCAACATGGAGCCTTGTCAAAGGAGGGCACTGAATGACTGAACAGTGCAGAACTTCCTGGCTCTCGTGTACAGCATGTTTCCTTTTTCCTTTCTTGTGCTGCACAGTAGGCTTTGTCCAGCCACAAGCATAGTCCCCTAGGTCCCAAAGGTATATTCCCTCGGCAGCCACATGACTCTATCTCAGGCCTGATGAGGTCTATGCAGCACTCTCAGGGTGGATGCGGTGAGTTCTGGCCGTGACCTTGCACCTGCGGTGACCTCCGGGCTCCTTCTGCATTTCTGTCTGCCGGCGCACTTGGACCCTGGAGGTTTGTTCCTGCTTGCCTGAAGAATGTGGACTAGCTCTGGCCTTGGCCACCAAGTGAACTCCTTTGTCCTGAAAACAAGACGCTGCAATCACACACTCTCCGAGGAGAGCTAAAGCTTGTCTTGGGGAGAGAGGTGCTCGTCCACACTCGTCTGTCTGGATAATTTCAGTGAACTTCCGTGTCCCCTTTGGAGTTCTCATTATATCTTTATAGTTACTCTCCTACTGTAGCTTAATCATTCTTTATATTAATCTTCCTCTTTTCAAATGACTGTGTGCTTCCTGTCCCTCAGTTGGACCCAGACTGATACTTAAGATCATCTTTTATATTTCCTGCCTCAGATTTGTAAGCAGTCATTTTCCTAAGATTTTATGATATTTTAGTGGAGTGTTGCAGAAAATGCAGATAGAACGGTCGGTAGATAAAGCTGCGATTCCACCCCAGAAACCCAAGAAAAATCCTGCTTTCCCTTCCTCTCCTGTCTCACTATGTAGCTCTCCTATTCCCTATTTTCCAATAATGTGGAAGACCACTCTAAAGGAAACTCTACCACTCTTTGCTATTTCTTTGTTTATTTCCTTCAGTTGTTTACAATTCATGTACTTTACAAAACTACTGACATGAGAAATTTCAGACAGCTTTCTTTAATTAGAAGTCTCATAAGTATTCAGAGGTAAATAATTTTCCTTCAGATTGCAAATGCTAAGCCCACTTGTCATTCATAAGTTGGGATAGTTCTGTAATACATACGTGCATGTGTGCATAAAGGCACATATACATGTATGAAGCTATGCAAATTATGGCAAATGATGCTTTTTTTAAACCAAATACTTTAAATTTTGAATAGAGACATGAATCCTAGGAGTAGTCCAGAACTCTTTCCTGTAAATGTAATTGAATTAATGTGGACAATATTTATTTAATTTACTTGGAGAGAGCGCAGAGGGGAGGGACAGGGAAAGAAGAGAGAGAGAATCCCAAGCAGGCTTCACACTGTCAGCACAGAGCCTGACATGGGCCTCGATTCCAAGAAATGTGAGATCATGATGTGAGCCAAAACCAAGAGTAGGGTGCTCAACTAACTGAGTTACCCAGGTGCCCCTAATATGGACGATACTTAAAGGTGACAATACCAAAAAGAGAAAAACAATGATTTTAAACATCAGAAGTATCATAGAAGACCAAGAATGCCAAAACAAAATGAATAAAAAATACAATGCTTGGAAGCAGTGTCGAATTTAGAAAGTCTTTTCAATTACAAATAATTATATTCATAAACTCTATACCATTTTTGCTAGATCAGTAAATTTTAATGAAAGATAAGGCCAAAAGATAGAGGGGGAAATAACTACTTGGAAAAATCTGAAAGAGTCCTTCTGTTATTAATATACACTAGTGCCTGCTGGTTGATAAGAAATCATCTTGTTTAACAGCTGGTTCCTTGGTATTGATGTAGCAAGTGATCTTTCAGAAATACTATGTGTGAGCTTGTCAGTGAAGAAATATTCAGCTGCATTATACTCATTAGAGAGGACATTGTAATGATTTCTTTGAAAGTGAATGTTTTCTCTAGTATATGTTGATCTTACTGTGTTTACCCAAATCATTTTCTATTATATGCTTTTCATAAAAATTGCATGATTTTTATTTTTTTTTACCAAGTATGGCATTCTATTAGTCTTTAAAAATAGAATGTCTACTGCTTATATTCATAAGGAATAAGCATTTTAATAAACTGATTTATAGAAAACATCTTTAATAAATTATTTATGGCTATATAAATACAAACAAAGTAAGTATGTAGAAACAAGTATAAAATAAAATGCTCATGTAGATGATCTTAGTTAATTTAGGAATAACAACCAAAGTAAAGGGTGTTTGAGGACACCAAGTATCTAATAAAGCACCTTAAACCCAGTAAAAAGAAAAGCAGCCTTTCAAATTGGCTCCTACATTATTAGAACAACCAGATTAATGAGTCTTGAAGTCACACAATTTAAGGCAATTAGATTCCAGAATAATCAATAAGTTATTCTGTAAAAGCAACATTCTCCCTCATTACCTTCATTTTGGCACCAAAATTATCAGATTTTTAAAATTTGTATTCACAAATAATTAGGGCAAAACATTGAATTGTGAAACTTGGTTTTTAAAGCTTGTGATATGACTATGTGTGTGAGAGTTTATAAGATTGTCCATGTGCTATACTAGTTCACTTTTATAATATAAATCTATGAATAAGTGGGTAGGACATAAGTGTAGCATTTAAAAAAAGTAAATTTTCCAAATGCATTTCAGTGAAGGTAAGTTTAAACAATGTTCTATTATATACAATATTTTAAAAAATTATTTTAGATAGGATTTTGCTTGTTTTTTCCCAGAATGGTAATTTCATTTTTAAATTCAAAATAATAATTTCTTTCTTTTCTTTCTTTTTTTTTTTTTTATTTCTAGGAGAGAGAGAGAAGGCGTGAGCAGGGGAGGGTCAGAGAGAGAGGGAGTCACAGACTGAAACAGGCTCCAGGCTCTGAGTTGGCAGTCAGCACAGAGCCCGACGCGGGGCTCGAACCCACGAACCGCGAGATCATGACCTAAGCGAAAGTCGGACGCTTAACCGACTAAGCCACCCAGGCGCCCCTCAAAATAATAATTTCTTAATGACAAAATTATTTGGGCGAATTGGAGATTGATTGCCTGACTGCATTAGAATATTAAAAATCTAAACAATAAGTCATTTTTTTTCCAGTGAATTATCATTCTTGGCACCAATGTGGCCAGAGTCAAGGAAAAGATAAGCAATTATTAACTCAGTCTCTCTTTCTCTCTCTCTCTCTGTCTCTCTCTCCTCTTTTTTAAGTGATACTATCTACTAAACTTTTAATTTAGTCTTAAGCGATACAAAGCATACAGCTTTCCAATGATAACTGACTGCATCTGTGTGAATTTGATGAATTTGCCTCTTTACCATTTTACCATTTAAGAAAAATTGACAGAATAGGAAAATAATTTTGTTCCCTTTATTTACTCTTTAAATGTTGTATTTGTTTTTCTGTCTGTTTGTTTTGTCCCAATTTTTAGAGAGACAAAGGGTACTTTAGAGAGGATTGCAATGAACATTTGCTTTCTGGTATTAATTTAGGGGCATTCTATGGGCTAATTGGTATTCTTCAATACTGTCTAAATTCATGTATGTAGAAAATCATGGTTTTTAATCCAAATATGTTTCCCTTCATGTGGGAATGAAACCTCAAAAACAACAGTAAACAGTAATAGTAGAAAGATTGCCTGATATAATAGCAAGATAATTTTACCAGCACTTCCCAAATTAGATAATGATATAACCATGCTGAGTACCACTCTCCTCATTTGAAAAAGAAACATAATTTTGCCCTATAATTACTATCTTATGAGGAGTTAGTAAAGATAAAAATACTATTAAATGAGAAAATGGGTAGCATTGGCCTTTGTTAAAAGTAATGTTGTTACTATTAAAATGAACAGTTAAGAGTAGTCTTAGAAGGTCTCTTCTAAAGAGATCCTAAATGATCTATACAGTGTCTGTGCACATGTGACATTGCACAGAAACAAAACTGTCACTGTCACTGAAGATTGCAGATAAGGGTGTGAACAGATTAATAGTTTTCATTCCATGCTTAAAAGATCCATTATTTATAAAATAAACATTAAAAAGTTACCACTTTCAATATAAACATTATTGAAGTTGGTTTTGTTTTCTTATTAGAGTTTTGATTTTGTCAGATTCCTGATTTTTTTGTTTTGTTTTGTTTTGTTTTGATTGGTTTGAAACACATTGAGTTGTTGCTTTTTAAATCTCTGGAGCAATAACTCAATAAACTGCATTGGCCATTTTTTTTTCCATAGAGTAAATAAATACTTCTTTCTTTGTTGACCAGATTATTTATTTTTAGTGCAAGAAAAAAGCAAATCAAAAGAAGTAATAATTAAATCAATAGGAGAAAAGAAGATACATATTTTCTAATACAATATACTTGTGTGTCCTAAAAAAATGTGGAAATCTGGATGACATGAACAGTATTGCAGAAAAAATTCATAGATACATATAAATTGCCCAATCTTTTCAACCAATTTTGCTGAGGCAATTAGATATTCATAGGGAAGAGATAGAAAAATCCACCTAAACCTCATACCTTATACAAAAGTTATTTCAAAATGTATCATAGATTTATATTTAAACCAAAAACTGTAAAACTTTTAGAAGTAAACACAGGAGAAAAAACTATTCTCTATGGCTAGACAGAGTTCTTAGATATAGCACCAAAGGCCCAATATATAAGAAAAAACAAAGTATTTACAAACTAAAAAAATATGTAAATCTCTGTTAAAAGGATTAAAAAATAATCTGCAGATTGGAAGAAAATATTTGGAAACCAAAGAATCCTCAAAGGATTTATATCCAGACTGTACAAAGAACTCTAAAAACTCATTGGCCAAAATTATTAAATAATACAATTATAAAATAGGCAAAAGATATGACAAGACATTTCCCTGAGAGGTTACACAGGAAGCAAAAAAGCAAGTGAAAAGAGGTTGACCATCATTAGTTTTCTGGACACTGTAGTTTAAAATTACAATGAGATATTACTACACACCTACCAGAATGGCTAGAAAAACAATACCCAGTGACATCATCTAATCCTGGGAGGAAAGGGGGTGGAAGTGAAAAGTGAATTATAATTTGACAGTTTAGTATAAAGCTAAGCATGTACTTACCGTATAATCTAATAATCACACATTTGGGCAGAGTGTGGCACACGTGTCAGAGAAATACTGATGTTTACATAAAAATATTCATGGCAACTTTATTCATAATGTAGCCTGACCTGGAAATAATCCACATGCCAGTTACCAGGAGAATGGTTAAATGAACTGTGATACATCCATAAAATGGACTACTACCTGGCCATAAAAAAGGAACAGATGATGTATACACGCATAGCACCATGGACCTCAAGGGCATTATGTTTCATGAGAAAGGCAATACCCTCAACCTTATGTGCTTTATGATTCCATTTATAGTACATCCTCTAAAAGATGAAGCTATAAGAGAAAGTTTCAGGAAGGTTTAGTGGTTGCCAGGGAACAAGGAAGGATTGGGGGTGTAAGTGTGAAAAGAGGGGTATAAAGGAGTTCACATGTGTGGATGAGAGTCTTCTGTATCCTTTTTTTTTTTTTTTAATGTTTTATTTATTTCTAGGAGAGAGCGAGAGACAGCGTGAGCAGGGGAGGGTCAGAGAGAGAGAGAGAGAGGGAGATACAGACTCTGAAACAGGCTCCAGGCTCTGAGCTGGCAGTCAGCACAGAGCCCGACGCGGGGCTCGAACCCACGAACCGCGAGATCATGACCTAAGCGAAAGTCGGACGCTTAACCGACTACGCCACCCAGGCGCCCCAGAAACTCTTCTGTATCCTGATTGCGTGTGGTGACACTGGGCTTTACATGAGATCAAATTGAGCTACACACACACGTGCACACATACATAGATGTAAGAACCAGTGAAAACTGAATAAATTATCTCTTTAACACTATTGTACCCATTTCAGTTTCCAGGAAATGAAATTGTACAGTAGCTATGGGATGTAACTGTTTCGAATGTAATTATTTCGAATAATTTAGGCCAAGAAATCCATGAAGTTGAATAATGTCAAAATTATAAGTTATAACTGATCCCCATGCTATATAAACTTTCCCAAAGCATTCAAAACAAAGGAGCCTCCTCAAGGTACTTTGAGTAGTTTTACTCATAGTAAAAAGTGACAAAATTAAATACCTGCACACATAAACGGAGAAAAGTTATTAAGAATATGTCTGGCTATAAGCATTATATGTATATTGCCATTAAAAACCATTTATAGAGGTATTAAATGATGATATACAGTACAGAAAAAAGTATCTTTAGGAAAATAACAAAAAATGAAATCTATTAATATTTCCCAGTATATCAATATCTCAAAGGAATTAAAAGATACACATCAACTTTTCTTTTGATGATAATAAGAAACCATGTGACAAAATTAGACTTAAATTCTGGGGAATGAAATGAAGCCATAGTAAGTATAGTAAGAATAAAATGATAATACTAGCACTCAAATCGATAGTCAAATTCTCAATACTGAAACATGTGGTACCATACTTTAAAACAAGGATGGAGAAAAAATTTCTACTTTTACACTACGATTTTTCATACTATTCTGAAGCTCAGGTCCATACAATGATATGTAAAATACATATAAAAGGTCCATACAATAATATGTAGAATGCATATTAAAAAAGTTACTGAAAAGAAAGACATTTATTTGGGAAAATGAGATCAAGCGCAGTACTGTGAATAAATATGGTGGAATTTTAAGTTCTTAAAGTCACATTTAGAAATGTAAAATTGGAGGGTTGCTATTCAACAGTTATAAAGTTTCAGTTTTACCTGATGATTAAGTCTGTGCCTGTAGTTAACAATGCAGTATTGTGTCCTTAAAGATTTGTTAAGAGCGTAGATCTTAACAATGTTCTTAGCACATTAAAGTTTAAAAACCTTTAAGAGAAACAAATAATTTACTGTGTATTTATATACTATATACCTAATGCTATCAACTCACATGTAATGAGTTAAAAATCATTAAGGATATATTTTATGTGATTTCTCATACTGTGAAGATCATTCTTGATCTTATTTCCCACAGGCTTAATTGCTGGACAAGATGACAAATTAAAAGGTGTCAATCTGCTTTGGACGGATAATACATTCATTGTAGAAAATCAAAATGCCAGAATAGTTGTACTCAATTCTAGAGAAAACCAGGCATCTCCTTAATGATCTACACGGTTACACAGAATTTCTATTTTTGTTCTTGGTGTGTAAATGCCCAGGGTGGGCAGGAGAAGAGGGAGAAAATACTCAGTAGTTTGCAGAATATGAATATAATAAATGAGCTGACATTAGGGCCATTTGCCTTTCCTGTTTGTTGGAAATAGTTCTAATTTTTCAAATTAATGATTCCCATTATCTTGACTGATACCAAATATCTTTTCCAGAAGTAAAGTATAATATCAGCGATTTTAGGTTCTTTGATATCAATATTCTGTCTAATGTGAAGACATTTACATTGTCTCCACGTAAAAATTTTCTGCTGCTGAAATTTCCATGATCTCACATTACAATCCGGTTTTCTTCTCACCTTTCTTTCTTTCTTGTGTCCTGTCTTTTATTTTTTCAAGATCACTCTTTTGTGATGACTTCTAGATCTTTATGCCTGTTTTCTCTCCTCTATTTCAAGATGTATGCGCACTTAACTAGAGATTTCTACTTGTATGTCCTAAGGTTACACCCTGCTTTTTTCTCCAAGCCTGTCTTGTTTGTTTTTTTTTTTTTCAATATCCTTTACAAAATTACCTTAACTCACTAAATTGTGCAGGAAGGACGGACACGTGGACATCATCCTGAATTCATTCTGGTCTTTTATTCTTCATATCTATCAGTCATGAATCCTATTGATTCCATCCCCTAAGTACCTCTGTGCTCCCACCTCACTCTTTCTACCCTACCAGGGACCTAACATACCTTCTGGAATGAGCCATGGACAGTTCTGCTGAAGGACCCATCCATAACATCAAATTTCTCACTATCCAGTCTCACCGCTCACGTTGAGGGATATTCCGCAGTAGTTGATGCTGATACTGATATTGATACTGCTGTTATCGGTTAAGTCTGAAGACAGGGAGAAAATTTCTAGGGCAGTTTTTAGTGGTGGGAAAATAGTCAAAAGAATATATTTTATGTCCTTTTGGAAATGGTGAAATGTTACCGTCATGACATCCAACATTCCCTATGGGAAATTTGGAGTGCGGGAGACCCTCTTCACCTGAGAGCATGTTGTTACCACCTCAGTTTATGTAAACACTTCAGTAATCTCCATATAATTTCTCATTAAAAATAACGCATTCTGTAACTGTGGCTGAAGTTGTCTTTATATATCACATCAGGAGGTTTTGAATACAAACAAATGTTTCCCTGGGTCATGGCAACAGCTTGTTAACGAGGTTCCCTATTTCCAGATCTACACTAAAGATGTCTTCAGAATGAACATTCTAAAATGCAGAAATTTTCCCAATATTTGGACCATGGGATCCTAACCAAAAAGTAAAGTCATTGTTTTCCAATATAGAACTTGTGAATGGACCTCAGTATAAAAGTACAAACTTTGTAATATGCTCTTCTGCAATATTCATGACATCACCACTGCTCATCTTTGAAGTATAATCTTCTAATTTCATGTTAGATGCCAAGTCTTATGACCTCCAAATGTTTAAGTATTATGTACTTTGGGTGTTTTATTCTGCACTTTTTTTCTCAAGTATTATGTCCCTCTTCTCCACTAACATGTAAACAGAAGTGACAGACGGCTTGGCGTGTTCCAAATGCCAGTGAAATATTTGCTAAATGGATGTCTTTGGGATATTAGTCAGATATTTTTATAATTTTTTAATTTATATACTATGATGCTATGTGAATTTTTAGAAAGTATGTATTTAAGAATCACTTAACAAAAGAAATGAAATATATATATACCGAGACACAAATTTAAGAAAGTAAAATTGTTAAATGAATATAAGAAGATATCTATAAGTAAATGTCAAAACAGTATATATCTGTGACATTTAAATACATACAATTTTGTGAAAAGTGCTTTTTAGAAGACTTGAGTATCTCTATCTTTGTCCAGGACCAAAACATTAGAATATTATGGATTTTTCAACACTTTTCTCCTAATAACATGCTAAACAAAGAAAGAAAACAGAGACTATAGACTAGATTTTCTTGTTAGCACTAATTCTAGTATTGTATTAATTAATACTTTGGCCTTTTGAACAGATTCTCAATGACAGTTTTGAATCCTTTATTTTCTCAAAACAAGTCTAATTTGTAATCATGTTCTCAGTGGAGTGGCATAAAAAGTAACAGTCTGACTCAAATTTGTTGACTGTACCTCTTGACAATGGGAGAAAGAATTTGCGTTTATAGCTTGATGCAAGCTATAAATAAAAATATACCTAAAATAACTAAATAAGCAGCAATTTAGTTGAAATTTAAAACATCCTTCTTGTATTCATTTTTTGCAGGTCTCACTTTTTGTTTAATGTGTTTGTATTAATAGAAATTGATATTAAACACATTCCAAAGAATTCATGATTTATATCAATTAATAATCAATACCTGCATTTTGATTGTAATTCATTGTTTAACTCATAGTTTGTAATCTTATTTGAAATTCCTCAGCAAATCCTATAAGTAGACTTCATTGATATCTAAAATTACTCAGCAAATCCTATAAGTAGACTTCATTGATATCTACTGTTCAGATAAAGAAACAGACTCAAATATATTAACTGTTTGCTCCAAATCCATGTATAATATTTGCTTCTTTGCCTAGCTATCAAAAAATTACATGTTTAAAAAAGGCCATACATACATTTTGTGTGAAAATGAATGTTGTACTGATATTTTTAAATCAGAAAAGTTATCTAGGAATGGCATTTTAGTAAATTGGCCCAGTGTGCCTCCTTTTTTTTTTTTTTTTTAATGTTTTATTTCTTTCTGAGAGAGAGACAACGTGAGCAGGGGAGGGTCACAGAGAGAGGGAGACAGAATCAGTAGCAGGTTCCAGACTCTGAACTAGCTGTCAGCACAGAGCCAGGCACAGGGCATGAACCCACGAGCTGTGAGATCATGACCTGAGCCAAAGTCGGGCACTTAACAGACAGAGCCACCAGTGCCTCCCCCCCGCTTTTTTTTTTTTTTTAGAAAAAGAAGTCATAGTAATGGACAGGCACACTGATTACATTTTCCCATGATTATCTTTAAAGTCAAATACCATTTGTAGTTCCATAAAATGATTAAATGAAAACTTATGAAACTGCTAATGTTTATCTTTGACCTAAAAATCCAAATTTCTTTCATTTCTACCTAGTAATATGTTATTTCTCTGCATTCATGGTTTTCACATAGCATTTTTTTGTCTGGATCACACTTGCCTGGCTAATTCATAATTTTTTACCCAAGTATTAGCTCATTTGCTCCCTTCCACTTTGGAAAATCATTTTCTTTCTCCTACTTTAATACTCAGATTACTTTCTTCTTTTTTTCTCAACCATTATTTTTGGTGTCTGTCTATTCTATAGGAATTATATTACTTATTTCTCTGCATGTCTCTGTCTTGTATGAGACCTGGTTTTGTTTGCTTCTTGTATTCACTGTATCCTTTACAGTGTTTTTTTTGCAAACTTCACAAACAAGAACAGGTCTAGGGCTTGAATAATGTGTTCTGCGGAGGGGAGGGGAGGGGGTTAGGATAGAAAATGGTTGCCAGGGTCCTGGGGGTGTGGGATATGGGAAGAGATTGGTAAAAGAGTATAAATTTTATAAGGTGAATAAAATCTAAGGACCGAATGTATAACATGGTGGCTATGGCTGATAAAACTATAATTTGGCTAAGAAAGTAGAACTTTAAAAAATGTGTCTCTCTCTCTCTGAATTTCCACCACTTGTACTCTGTCTCCTTCTCTCTCAAGAGTAAACATAAAAAAAAGGGGGGGGGGACCAGAGTGGTGAAACCTATGCATATTCAGCTTACCTATACATATGTAGAGTAGTTTAATTAATTAAAATTATTTAAAAATACATACAAAGTGAATATCTCACCAGTGTTCTTCAACATTCATACACAAAAAGGAAACATATTCAACATTTAGTCTGATGCATGTATTTAAATTTTTTAAAATGTTTTATTTATTTTTGAGAGAGAGACAGAGACAGCATGAGCAGGGGAGGGTCAGAGAGAGAGGGAGACACAGAATTGGAAGACAGGCTCCAGGCTCTGAGCTGTCAGCACAGAGCCCCACGCAGGGCTCAAACCCACGAACCACAAGATCATGACCTGAGCCAAAGCCAGACGTTTAACTGACTGAGCCACCCAGATGTCCCTGATGCATGTATTTAATACAGAGAACCAGTTAGTGAGATAAATTATTCCTTGTCTAAAAATCAAGCCTGCATATGGCAACAAGATGAACATGAATCTTTGCAGTTTGCTATCAATCTTAATTAAACAAATATGCACATAATGAGATTACAGCCAGCATTCCACAGGCTGCCATCTTATCCGTGCAAATCCCAATAAGACTATGTCTTCATGAAGAAAGCACATATAAACATGTACTGACTGTGCAAAAAGCACCTTGAAAAGCTATGATGTATAATTCTAATTTTTTTTTAATGTTTATTTTTGAGAGAGAGAAGGAGACAGAGTGAGAATGGGGGAGGGGCAGAGAGAGACACAGAATCCGAAACAGGCTCCAGGCTCTGAGCTGTCAGCACAGAGCCCAACACGGAGCTCGAACTCACGAGCAATGAGATCATGACCTGAGCCGAAGTTGGATGCTCAATGAACTGAGCCACCTAGGTGCCTCTCTGACATATAGTTCTAAAAATTAATCCTACAAGTTAGGTATTAGTATCTCCATTTTTTAAGCATAAAAATCTATTAAGTGGCAAAGCCAGGGTTCAACATATCAGTGTTTCAAGTTCCCCCTCCCTTTACCCTGGCTATTATAATCCAAAATAAAAGCATCACCCTAACACAATGCACATTTATTACTGCAGGCATGGATTGAATGGAGCTATGTTTCATTGCATTGTTTAACACTATACAATTATGATTTGATTAGGAATGTGTTACAAGGAAAAAGATAAATCAAGAAATACAGTAATAATGTCCAAATTACAATGGTTTTACAAGGCTCTTTAAGCATGTGGAGATATATCTATTCTTTGAAGTATAACGTTATCAAATTTGGGTCTGTCATCTTGCAACTAAAGATATTTTGTTTGACACATGGTTAAAAGCACTTTAATTCTAGAAAATGCAAAACAATAACTTCAATAATCAATTTACTTTAATTTCCAGAATTAATCACAGTCTCACTATGTGATCTTGACAGCACATCTCTTTTTTGACAATAATGAACTGCTGACTGACACATTCATGTCTTGAAAAAAAGAATTAACTGTGAACTGATGTGTTTATAACTGCACTACTTCACTTTTTTTATGATCTGAAATAGAAATTTGTTTGATGGGGAACACTTTTGCTCTAATTTTTATGGGTCAAAGGAAATCACATACTTTGCCCATAAGCTCTAACTGCATTATTTCCTCAAATCAATTTAAGAACTCGTTAGTTTAGCTAATACTTTAGTGAGACAATAAGTTTACCACAGCTATGCTCTCAAATGAGCAGGGAATATATAACTTCAACACATCATAATGGCCATTGTTCAGATAAAAAAAGGGAAAAGAAGAAAAAAAGGAAGAAAGGGGGAAATCAGGTGGGGATATGGGAGGGAATCTTAATAGCAGTGGTACTTTGAGAACTTCTAACAAACTCAATGGAAACAAGTGTGATGGAAATCATCTTACCCATCAAGACAAGTTAATTTATTATGCAGTATCAAAACACTCTTTTGAAAGGGTCAAGTAAACTTAATTTTCTGGTGTTTTATTTTTTGAAAGAGAGAGACAGAGTGAGAGCAGGAGAGGGGCAGAGAAAGAGAGGGAGACATAGAATTTGAGGCAGGGTCCAGGCTCTAGGCTCTGAGCTGTCAGCACAGAGCCCGACACAGGGCTTGAACTCATGGACTGTGAGATCACGACCTGAGCTGAAGTCGGTCGCTTAACCAACTGAGCCACCGAGGTGCCCCACATGTAAACTTATTTTTAACTTGAGAAAATATTTTAATATTATCCCCAAGTTTGAGTTATCTTCTGCAATATCCATAACAATTGGTAAACAATTTTGATAAAAGCTAATACTAATAATGATCATAATCTTTCTAACAGTAATTATTTTCCAGACTCAAAAAGCAAGCAACATATTTCTATTTTTTTCTAGGTAATTCAGACCATCAGTGCAGTAGATAGAGATGAATCCATAGAAGATCACCATTTTTACTTTAATCTATCTGTGGAAGACACAAAGAACTCAAGTTTTACAATCATAGATAATCAAGGTAATGCCATTCATCACAATTGTCTTTTAGCTTTCTTTGAGAAATGTGTTTGATTTTAAGTGAATGTATAATGTTGCTTTTTTATATGGTTCTTGCAATATGATAATATTGAGAAAAAGAGCAGGGAGTGGCAATGAAAATGGTAAAAAAAAAAAAAAAAAAACCTCAAAGTTGAGTTCTGAATCGTAACCCCATTTCTTGTTGGATTCCTTTAAATTAAAAACCCTTTGTCTAGTCATCAGTGGCTATAAGACCTTGCAAAATCTGAATGACCCTGCAAATATAATTGCAATTCTGACACAATGGCTCCTTTCATGTCCTTGTATAACTCAAACTTCAAATCTATGCCTGGGGAAGAAAATGATATATACTTAACAGTCATGTTAGCTTGATTGATTCACAGATATTTGGAGTCATTAATTAGAAGCTTTAAATATATAAAACTGGCTTAAGATTATTCCCTTTCCTTCAAAATGGAGTGATTATATCAGTCGAAGGACACAATGTTCCAAAGGGTTTTGTGTGGAAAGACAAAATATTTTATCCTTCCATACAGATACAAAGTGGACTGACTTTGTATAAGGCTGTTCTGTTCTTTTTTCCTTCACTTCAGTAAAAGATTTTCAAGTCATCATATGGACTTCTATTTTAATTTTACTTTATATCTTAAAGATAGAAAACACCATAGGATTTATTACACAAACATTCATAACCAAATACCTGTACCTGTCTTTTCTTACAACTGAGTTTAAGCTTTGATCTAGGGGACACCTTTTTTTTAATTAAAAAAAAATGTTTATTCATTTATTTTGAGAGAGAAAGAAAGAATGAGCATGAGCTGGGGAGGGGCAGAGAGAGAATCCCAAACAGGCTCCATGCTGCCAGTGCAGAGCCCAACATGAGGCTTGATCCCACGCATCATGAGATCATGACCTGAGCCAAAATCGAGACCCCGGTGCTCAACCGACTGAGCCACCCAAGCACCCCTGGGGGACATCTTTCATGGGAGAATAAATGCAGACATGTTCTCTTCCTTTTCTCCTTGTCAAATTCTCCAGTGAAGAAAACTCAAATCCACTTAGGATAAAAAATGCAAATATCAATATAAGAAATAAGTTTTAGCTTAGATTTATTTACATTAATATAAAACAAGTCACTGAGGAAAAATAAGCATATCAAAACATGAAGAAAATTGATTCGATGTTTGTGACTGCAAGTAATCTAATAAAATATATATGGAAAAATGTAAACTTTCTTACCTTTCCAATCTGCCTAGTAAATAAATAAAATTGCAAAAGTTTTATAGGTTCCAAGCACATGATAGAGAATTCATTTTAAAAAGGTGATTTGGGAAAAGTCATTAGCAAGCACACATTTTGAGAGACTTCCCTTTATTTGGATTTTCCTGATTGTGTCTTCTAAGGATTCATTGCTACAGAAAATATTTAGGGGGATGGCAATCTAAGAAAAGGGATGAAATATAGTACACAGGCACAAGACTGCACCAAAAAAGATTACTTAGAATATTTTGGTATTCAGGGAAAAACAACTTAAAAAACATTGAAGTATATATTGTTCATCTTTGTTAAAGTTTTTAAAAATATTCTATCTAAATGAGTGATTGGTGCTACTAAGGTTTAACTACTACCTGAATTTTAAATAGAAAATGGGTTAATAATGTCAAAGTGAAATGAAACATCCCAATAGAATTTCTCCTACTGAGTAAAACTAATCCTTTGTCTCATTAGTAAATATGTGATTTGAGACCACTTGCTGTGAAATTGGTAAATGACTTTGAAAATCTTATGTATCGTTAGTACTTGTAGCAATGACTTTTCTACTAAAAAAGACCTGCGTCGTGAGTAAATAACCCAAATGAAACTGACACTGTCAACATAAGTTTAATGCTAGTCACCCCTAGAAAATATTGATATCTCATTAAAAGGCTGTTTTATTTTCTGTGTTCCACATTTATGCTTTCTACCTTTATCAAAGACGTTTAGGAATTGATTGGTGTAATTCACCTAATTATGTAATTAGGGTTAGGGCAAAGGCAAATCAATAATGACTTTTTGAGTGGATCTTTTGTCTTTCTATCAGAAATTTCCTTTTTATGTTTTAAACTTATTTGACATATCTATACCATTGCTTCTAAAACATGCGACTGGTGTGAATTTCTTTTGTGTTATTGAAAAATTATGCACACGGATTTCTGTTTTAGATAACACAGCTGTAATTTTGACTAATAGAACTGGTTTTAGCCTTCAAGAAGAGCCTGTCTTCTATTTATCGGTCCTAATCGCTGACAATGGAATGCCATCACTTACAAGTACCAACACCCTCACCATACACGTCTGTGACTGTGATGACTATGGAAGTACACACACTTGCAGGAATAAAGACCGTATGCTTTCCATGGGGTTCAGAACAGAAGTCATACTTGCTATTTTAATAAGCATTATGATAATATTTGGTAAGTAGTGCTGCACTGAACCTATCCTCATTTATTGAAAATAATAAATATAAAAAATAGTTAAATCCATTATTGCAGTACAGTATGGGTTTGCGTGTGTGAGTGTGTGTGTGTGTGTGTGTGTGTGTGTGCGTGCATTTAATTGCTCTTCTGAATGTGTTGTGATTCTTCAAGCACTGGAGTAAATTAAAAAAAAAGAGTAGTTATGGATTTCAAGATGAAAATCAATGACCCTTGAATTCTATGAGTGTGTCAGCATGTGTGTGCACATCTGTTTAGGAATGTTTTTGTCAGTATGCATTTCGGCATATAGAGTTATATAACAATTGGTAATAATAATGGTGACCTTCTGGGGAGTGCTTATTACACTCCAGGAGTTGTCCTGGGTGCTTTCCATGCAACATGTGATTTGATCCTCACAATAACCTTACGAAGTAGAACTTTTATCACCTGCATTTATGGGCGAGGAAAGTGAAACTCAAAGCATTAAGTACTTTGCAAAGGGTCCTGCAGCTGGCACATGATGTGCTGAAATTTTGTAACTCTGCACAATTCCATTCAACCTGTACAGCAATTCCCTAGGGTCCTATGACCATTAAGAAAGAAAGTAAATGTTAGCCTGGAGGGATGCATAGGGAGGGTTTTACTTGATCAAAGTGCTAAATGCGGAATAAATTTCAATAAAATAGCTCCTTTTTTTGGTTTGTTTGCTGTTGTTTTCACAAGCAGTTAAGTTATACTCATTTTACAGGTGAGACAAATGGACCCCAAAATGTTTTTGTCAGCCTTTTCAAGAATAAAAAGAATTCATTTGGCAAAACCTTTTCTCTTTCTTTCACATACCAGTATATATAATCTAAACCCTCTCTTACTTCCCTTGTAACTTCGTGTCACAGGTCAACACAACTTTATTGAGTGGTGGGAGCAATCACATCAGCCACTGGGTCTGTAAGCCACTGGGTCTGTAATCTCACAGCTCACAATGACATCTGTGTTTCAGAGCTTGCTTGGCCTTCACTCTGCTCATTTTTCTCAAAGCTTCAAAAATCATGCCTTTCTTTCTCTTTCTCTTTACCATCCAAATTACCATACTTTCCTACCCAGCCTCAGTCTTTACAATAATTTTTAATGGTCTTTGATCATAGCACTGAGCTGAGATTTACAGAGCCAGGTATCAGAATCAAGTGCAGTGTAGTGTTTGGAGGATGGCAAGTACTGATACACACACAGGTACAGACCTAAACCAAGTCTCAAAACCCTATGAGGAAATCAAGGGCAGCCTCACAGTCAAGGGCATGAGTAATATTAGAGGGTTAGAAATATGGGTCAACCAATAGTCAGTAGTTTCCTTTGAAAAGTTTTGTGAATACTCTCTCCAATTCATAGATTGAAAAATTATTTATTAGCTCCCTTTCTATAACAACCATATATCTGAGCTGAGTTTTAATAGTACTTGGATTCAAACCCAATGACCTTACTTCAAGAACACTGTTTCAATTTTTTAATGTAAGATTTATATAAAGTATTGCCCAATGTATTTCTCTTTATGATAATATTAATAACATCACTTCATCTTTGTTTCAATTCTTATAGATAAAATCCTGAATACATCCAAGTCTATGAAAGGTTTGGCTAGTTTTGACACACACACACACACACACACACACACACAGTTTTTTTCTAAAATTATAAAAAAGGCATTCTGAAATTGTTCTATTTCTACATGATGTTAAAATTATCTTAGTAATGAACATTGATTGTGGACATCTCAGTTTTTTTATTTTTTTAAATGATAATTTGGGATTTCTGAAATGAATGTGGTGTCACAGAGCGCAGGTAGTAAACCAACTATTTGGTGGCATGTACTTTCTAGTCAGTAAATATTAACTCAGAAAATAATTATGCTGCAGAATTTGCCTTAGTGGAGAATTTCAAACTTTTGTCTTGTACGTAACGTCTCTTTATATGATTATTGGTTACGAAAATTGACCAATGCATGTAGGTTAGAAAATGTTCCTTCCGCTACTTTTCTTTTAGTTTTCCATGTATAAAAAGTAAAATTTTAAATCATCATCAAAAAATAGTTTGCTCTGTTTTATGATATTTTTCTAGCCTGCAGCCTCTTCCAGAAAGATTCTTATACTGCCTCATGTCTTTTGCCGGCCCCTGTTGTAAATTTCCAAGGCAAATACTGTAGTTAAGCTTTGGGGGAGTCAGAAGTTACATGGGGATATTCCACTGCCCAGGGGAGGAGGCCCCCTACGCCTGCATTGTTCAAGCATCACTGTTTGTTTCTTTTGTCTTATAATGATAAAATCTAAGCTCATGTCTTGACCTTATCACCAAAGCGAGGATTGTAAAGTTTATTATAAACAATATATTAAATGATATATAATCTATAAGTACAAACTTATAAATATAAATTATATATTAACATATTATACTATGATATATAGTTATATTAATGCTTATATGTTAATTCGTACTCTGGTATGCTCTCTTTCTTTGTTAGGGTTTATTTTTTTGATCGTAGGCCTAAAACAGAGAAGAAAACAGACTCTGTTTCCTGAGAAAGGTGAAGATTTCAGAGAGAATATATTCAGATATGACGATGAAGGGGGAGGAGAAGAAGATACAGAGGCTTTTGATATCGTAGAGCTGAGAAACAGCACCCTCATGCGGGAACGAAAGACCCGGAAAACCGCGACTGCAGAGATCAGAAGCCTGTACAGGCAGTCTTTACAGGTCGGCCCAGACAGTGCCATTTTCAGGAAATTCATTCTAGAAAAGCTCGAGGAGGCGAATACTGATCCTTGCGCCCCTCCTTTTGACTCCCTCCAGACCTACGCTTTTGAGGGAACAGGGTCCTTAGCTGGATCCCTGAGCTCCTTGGGCTCCGCAGCCTCTGATCTGGATGAATATTATGATTACCTTAATGAGTTGGGACCTCGCTTTAAAAGATTAGCATGCATGTTTGGTTCTGGTACGCAGTCAAATAATTAGGGCTCTTGTATTATTAAAATGTTTTTAAGTGCTAATATGTGTTTGGGCACACTGGTAGTCACTTGGTAGAGTTGTATTATCTGGGGGGGGGTAGGGAATATATATACATATATAGCATCTTCTGATTTCCTTGGAGTAAATACCCCTCGGTTATTTCAAGCTACCCGCAAGCTGTAGTGAATGCAGATATAGGGTGATGTTAACAATCAGCTCTCTGGTACGTGTAACTGAAATATTCCTCTAGCATTTTTTTCACTACCATCCAATGCAAATTCTCAACATTTTTGAATGTTTATTATGAGAAAGGGCCTGTACTACATCAACTTAATATTAGTTCATTTATCCAATTTTTTTTTTAAATCCTTACCTAACGAGAGTAAAGTGTTTATGTGTTTTAAGTTCCAATGCTATATGGGTATATGGAGATAAACTTAAACACTTAGGAAAATCTGGGTGATTATATAAAATTTTAAAAAACTTTCTTTTTTATGAATATGCAAGTTTCTGACTGAGATTCTATGATGCACAGTAGTTTGCATCATAGAATCAAACTCATTGTGAATACCGCACATGAAAATTGATCTCAGATTTAGACAGACACTTGGTATGTTAGTTAATCAAAGACACAGTGTAGATTTGTGTTGTATTGTCTTTGATATTACAGATTTGTATAAAAAAGGGGGCATTAAAAATGTTTGGGACCTTTTTATAAGTTATTTTTATATGTAACCAAAATAGATCTTTAGCATGTCACAATGCAATAACAAAATATGTCAGTGTTTACTCAACATCCAATTTAAACTTTATTATAACCGTGGAAAGTGTGAAAAATTTTTCAGTACATTTTTATCTCTACTAAAAATGATAGCAAGAACTGAAAGGAGTATTTGATTCAAAGTTGAATTAATATTCATCCAAAATATTATGATCAACTGTACTGATTCTCACCATGCATAGAATAAAACATGATAAGATTCTCAGCATTCCTTTTCTATTAAGAGCTTAGACTATAACTGGTTCTTCAGTGTCATATTTTTATTTTAGAATATAAAATTGTAATAATTTTAATAATAAATAAGCGATAGTTACCTTTATTATAACATTATGAAGGAAGTATGGTAAGCTGCTGGGTATGGCTAAATCCACGGTAACATCTGGATAACAAGCTTTCTGATAACATCAGAGAATAAGGTAAGAAAACACTTTAAATTTAATGAACATTTTAAGAATGATCCTTATTACTCTTTCCAAATGAAGATGGAATTCAAAACTCATAGATTGAACAGAAAAAAAGGGTCAAATACAGTGTCCTCAAAATTGCTTTATATCGTCATTTCTTATTAACAGCATGTGAAAATGAATGGAACCAATTTGACCATATGTGATTAAATAAAATTTCTTGAGTAATTTTTAGCTGAAGACAGAGGAATTGAATGGTTCTAGTATTTCCACATCATGTAATAGAAGAGAGGTTTCTCATTGGTATCAATTATTCAGGTACCATTGTGTTGGCAACATAGATATCATTACAAAAGCCCAAGACTGGAAATCAACAATTTAGGAAAATATTAGAAGTAAGTGAGAAGTCATAAGCTGTAGAAAATCCTTATGCATTCATCTCATTATTTACTTAGGCAAGTGTAAGAATACTAAACAAAACAGAATGTTAAAAGAGAAACACTTTCAAGGAAAATAGAAATTTATGAGTTGAGAGAACATTTGTATTTCTATCATATCAACATAAAAATTGAAAGAGTATAGTTAGGGATATTTTCAGGAATTATTCCATCAAGGATTTTTCCTTGTATTTAAGAAATAGCGCTATGTAATCTTGGTTGAAGAACTGGAAAGTATGATAAACAACAGATAAATCAATCTATGGAGAATAGATGAGAGAAAGGAAATAGGGTTTCTGAGGATATAATAGGTTCTGTCATGGATGAAAGCTTTATGCACAACTTACCAATTTGTATGAACACTTTATAAAACGTCCATCTGCATTAACGGAGTTTCAGGTTTGAGTCCCGTGGCACCAAGCGGATGTGTTAAAATAAATTCTGGTTTAGTTAATGATAGGATTGTTAACCACAGGTACATAGGAAAAGTGGATACAAGGAGTTCTAGCAAATATCTCTCTGCTAATCTGAAAAGTTTCCTTTTAAGGTAATATACCTGATTCTCATATAGAAGTTGTAATTTCCTGGAAATTATACGTGGTGGTCATATTTCAACAACACTTAACTTTTCTGTGGTCCCATGGGTGTTGTGCGAACACGGCTATATCCTAAGCTAAAGACAAGGCATTAAGATCTCATCTTTGTAAATTTTAATAGAGGCGAAATCAATGCAGATATTTATGAAAATAGCACAGCTTCACGTTAATACCTGCAGTGCTTAAGTATCAACCTTAGTTAACTCCTGGGTTTACGTAGAAGTCTTCAATTACTAAGGGTTGAAACAAGAAAATATGTGAAGTCCTTTTTAGGGATCAGAAACTGCCAGTGACACTGTTTCCGAAGCACGTGTGGTTGAGCCCAACCAGAGCTGAGCAGGAATCAGTTCACTTTTGTTTCGATCACTCTGTGAACTCTGTCCAGCTGCCTTTTCCTGCCAGATCTGAGATTGCAATCTGGAGCATAAGGTCCCCTTACCCAGCTCACATGATTTTTGTGATGAAGGAGTAAAACAGCAGCCAGCACAAGCAGTGCCTGACCAGTAAATGACTGTCTCATTATGATGGCTGATGTTATTCTGCTGGAACACACAGATCCCTTTTCCTTCTCGAACTCCGTGATCTCATCGGCTCCACGGCATCGAAATAGAGATCAGCTCTCTGACCTGATATAAGGTCATGGAGTGTTCTGTCCGTCTCTGACTGTTCTGTCTGTCTCGTTTCCGTATTTTCTTCACACTTCCAGTTTCCTGTTCTAGGCCTGAATCAATCCATCCCCAAACATTTCTCCCTTTCATTCCTGCCCTTCATTCCGCTCTGTGATCAACTGTGAGTTCCTCCCAAAGGCCTTCCTGGCTCTTGTCCTCAACTGTGGCCCCTGCTCTGTCTTGTTTTTATTCATACCATGTAGCCACCTGGTGTCATAATATATACAGATATTTCTTACTTGTTATGTCTTTATCACTTATTAGAATGTAAACCCTAAAGGGTAAGGAGTTGTCTGTCCTGTTATTTGTTCTTGTCTAAAATTGTTTGTAGCCCATAGTAAGTGGCTCAATAAATATTTCTCAATATAATGATGAATCCCAATCTGTTTTACTTGCTTATGTATAGAAGCCATATTGGATTTTGTTAAATAATAATACAGAATTAATATGTTTTTCAAAATAAGTAACCACTGGGCAGTTCTTGGGTATGATAAGATTTTTCAAAATGTTTCCAGTAATTATATGAGTGGAATTTTAACTTGTTTGGACATATTGATATTATCTCCAGGGAGGAAAAAAGATAATGACGTTAAGCTGTTCAGTGAAAACTGGTCCTATCATAAAAGCCGTGGAACTTCTCATTTGAATAAGTTCCCATGATGTGTGATGAATATGAAAACATGGGTGATGCATGAAAATTCTGTTTCCTGTTTATAATACAAAACTTAGTGGTAAATTCATTGTTAGACTTATAAGGCTACTCAAACCTCCAGGGTAGCTTCATGTTCTTTTATATGATGTAAAATGACATTAAATAGCAAAGGCCGGGAGACTAACTAGAGAAATAAATGGAGAAAAGGAGTATGTGGCTTTTTATATTTCTAATTATGTCTGACTTTCATCTATCTACCTACCTATCATCTATTGTCTATCTATCCATATATCTATCATCTACCTATCTTTATCATCTATCTATCATCTATCTATCTATCTATCTATCTATCATCATCTATCTATCACCTGTCTATTGAGATAAATTATGATTTCCCAGAGGAAGGAAGGCTAGTATCTAAATCACAAAGCAGATCCTTGGGACCTGTTAGATGTTTCACTGCCTTCTTTTCTGAGGGAGCTCTGTTGTTGGAGGGCTGACCAACTGGTCTGAAATGGCAGACAGAGATAAAGCTCAAGAGCTGGAAAAAAAATGCAGTTCCTCCCTGTCAACGAGGCAAAACTGCATGAATTTCCCATAGGTTAAGAGGTTGCAGCCATAGAAATTTTGCACAGAAGGTAGGAGCTGAAAGGAAGCTTAAATCAGTCATCCAAAGAATATGTAACACAGGCTAATGATAAGTAGGAACCACAAGTCCTTAAAATGTCCCCAAATGCCGCCAGTATTAGCCCACAATAAAGCACCAAAAATCAGATACCTGACCTCACACAGGACTCTGGCTGTGAGGTTATGGAGTCATGTTTACTATGCTCCTTACCTCTGTATCCAGACAGCAAGGGTCCAGAAACAGCACGGTATGTGAGAGAGGGTGTGAGAGAGAACCTTACATTGGATGCAAAGAGAAATAATTAAAAAAAAAATAAAAAACAATGTTTTGGATAGTGACCAGAAGCTGTACAAACTGCCTGAGATTGGCCCAAGGTGACCATCAGAAGGATCAATGGAAATGAGTGTACAAAGTGAACAGTATAAAACATTTTCATGATGTTTCTTTCAAGTTCAGATTAATCAATAACCTACCTGGATATATTAACCTACCAAATGAATTTGGCATTCCATATATTTTAAATAATTCAGAAATCAATGTCCTTACCTAAATCAGAAGCAAAATACAAAAAAAGTAAATAAAATTTATAGCGTTCTTAAAGCATGTGTGGACATATGAACATAGTTTATGCAACTTTATTTCATGCCATTCTTTTGCACTTATTCACTTTAATGTTTAAAATGTGATATGTTCTATTGAGTTCTGCAGAGCTAAGTGACTTATCTCAGCTACAAATAAGGTCGGACATGGAAAATACCCCATATCCATGATTACATAAAGGTACAGATCTGCACCATGTTTTGTCTCGAAAGGGGAGTGGAGCTGCTGCATGTATTCACATTTCCATATTATGTCATTTAGAGGCTAGTGACGGTAAGGGGCTATGAAGTACATTTTCAATTATTTTCCAGTTGCTAACAGTTCTTTGTTGTGCAAACTTTGATGAATTATTTAAAATGTTCTCTTTTGGTATCCTTATTTGTACACTGGGGATATTAAGAATAGATAATCAGACTACCTCAGGAAGTAACTAAAATAATATCTATAAAGAATAAATTATGCCTAATGTAGAGAATGCATAGCATTTTATCTGTTATTGTTAACGTAATAATTATTGTGATATTAAGTTTATCTTTAGAAATGCTTGCACAGCAAGCTCATTACTCTACAATTAATATGGACAAGAGGAAAATGAATTAATGCAGGACAATAATTAGCTTGCTGTTACTTAACTGCCTCCCCACCTTGACCCTTCCAAGGTAATGTTCCATTATTACCAAAGGAAAAAATTAATTGCTCAAGTTATGCATTATGTATGAGATGTTCTGATTGAAAATCATTCCCCTATGACATTTTTTGGGGGGAATATACTCTGTTAAGTTATAACCACAGATCATGGCAACTTTTTCTAGGTATAGGTATTTTAGGGAAAAAAAACTATCCAAAAAGAAAGGGGTTCACTCATTTTGTACCTGATTATTTCTTATATTATATTTACATGAAAGAAATAAAAGAAACATTCTAACAGTTCCAAAAGAAAGCTTTCAAACTTGTGTTAATATCTTAACATCTGATGCCCATAGTTCTGAATTTATATTAGGAATTTAAAAATAATTACAAAGCAGAGAGTTCGCCTCACCTCTGACAATACAAAATAAAAATCTGCACCCTTGGCTTTTACCCATATTCCCCAGTCCTCTCTCCTTTGAAAAAACAAAAATTAAGAACACATTGCCATATGTTCTCTGCGGAGTAAATTTTTATCCTCTCTCCTTTTTTTTTAATCCTATCTTAGGGCTCAGGCAAGTTCTAGGCAATTGTCCAGCTCACCCCAACACCTCAGTTTTCAGAAATTTCTTTCTCATTCCAGGTGACCTTTACATTATTCTGGCAGCTTCCTCTACAGAACTAATTATCTAATTTTAACTTTCTTTAAAAAGTACTACATACCTGCACTTGATATATTAAATTTACATAGAGAGAGAATTTCCCCCTCATCGTTTGAAAATGTTTTTTAATGTATAAATAACATTAGAAGTGGATAAATCACATAGTGTATTTATTCATAGTAACTTATCACTACCACACACTGTGAAAATAATTTGTCTCAATAACACAGTTTTTAAGAGCAAAGTTTTCTTCTTTATAAACTGTTGCCTATAGTCATGATACTTGATGTTTATATAAATACCTGGAGATAAAATCTGCACATGAGAAGAAAAATTGTGAACTATAAAAATGCTAAGTATGTCTCCCTCTTGCATTCACTTGTTCTCAAGAAGGAAATGAACAAACATTGAAGATTTTATCCACTAGTTGAGCATCTCTAAACAAAGTGCTATGTAATAAACCCTGAATAGAATCTTAGCAAAGAAAATACCCAGGTCCTAGCATGAAAAATATTGGTGAGGAACACTTGGAAGTGAAGGCATGGCTTTTTATCCAGAGTGACCGGTTAGTACAAACACGAGACTTGGTGACGAGTCCAGCTGTCCTCTGTGCTTTGCAAGGACTAGATGCCTCTTAATGGTCTTCCACTGAGTTATGCTACTGGCCAAACAAGGCAAAATATTAATCACAGGAGGATTTGTATTATTTCAAATGTTTCTGAATATACCAAACAAAGCTGTTCCCCTAAATCTCTCTCACATTTTTTTTTGTTTTAAGCTTTTGTATTTCTAGGTAGTTTGCTCAGTGTTTTTCTTTTCCTTTCTTTCTTAAAAATGTGTTATCTTGTTTAATCCTCTGTTAATTGAAGGGGGAGCTGGAGTTATTTCCAGGGTACTAAAAAGGAAAGACAAAGAGAGACTAATTCACCTTAAGTCATACAGGTAACAGGTAGTAATAATGTGTGATAATGTACATCTGGGAAAGCTAGTTCTGGATTCCATTACACCAGGCTGTCTCCCATAAACTTCAGCTCCTTAGGTTATTAACACAGCACCTTTATAATATGACTTATATTTTTCTCTCTCCATAGTAACAATTCTCTCATAAAGGGTATTCAAATAAATAATTGTGTGTGAATTTTGTATCATCATGATTAGCAAACAAATGAGCAAAGGAAAGAGAGAAGAGAGACAATTAAGGCAAGAATACATTTTTTAAAATCCTAAGTTCACAAGGGAGTACTCACAGCACCTGCCATCTTGCCATTTGTTTGCATTGCTTTTTTAAAGTTTATTTATTTGTTTTGAGGGGAGAGAGAGAAAGAGAGAGAGAGAGAGAGAGGAGCAGACGGAGAGGGGCACAAGAGAGAATCCCAAGAACACTCTGCACTGATGCAGGGCTCAATCCCACAACTGGGATTCCAGTGAGTTGATTTTCCATCTCACAAAAAGGTGAGATAATGACCTGAGCCAAGATCAAGAGTCGGATGTGTTACAGACTGAGCCACCCAGGTGCCCCTCGTTAATGTTGCTTTTACCAAATCTTCCAGCTCCTACCTTTGATCTTCCTTCTCTTTGGCATTTTCTGTATCGCTACCTATACTCAAATGTGCTTGATTTTTTTGTCTTTTCCCCCCCCATCATTTAATCATCAACTAGAAAAAGGATTAGCTATTTTTAAGTGATGAGTTTTGAGATTCCTAGAGCCTGAAAACCGAGCACTGAGACTCATGGGACTGGTGAATGATTCTAACGTGTGGGTAACACAAGGTAAGCTTCATTAATATCAGACCCGGTTCCCTGATTTATCTTTCAGCAGTAATCTGTGTCCTAGAAACAAAAGCAGGTTAATAAGCCCGACAGGTTCCTTTAGCTTTTCCCATCTGATATCAGATTATATGGTCTATATGTTATCAAGGAATATAGTATTCCTCTATTAATGGAGAAAGCAAATGGCCAACAGATGACCCCATATACCTAGATAATAGGCATCATCACCACTGAGCCTGAGGTCAAGCTTACCTATCCTCTAGCACACGTCCACTTCACTTAAGGATAAAAACAAAGTGGAGCTTCCTTTTTTCCTAACAATTCATGGTATAAAATGATCACATTGGGAAGCACATTAATCACTCCCAAGTTTCAGCACATCTGAATTGTAATTGTAATTGATTTTTAACCTTTCTACAAATATATTTGAATGTGGTATTGATTTTTAAGGTGGTCGATTTCAAACAATACAAGTCCATCTAATTTGCATTATTGTCTTAAAATTCTGTATTTAAAAATGTCTTCTGGGGCGCCTGGGTGGCTTAGTCGGTTAAGCGTCCGACTTTCGCTTGGGTCGTGATCTCGCGGTTCGTGGGTTCGAGCCCCGCGTCGGGCTCTGTGCTGACTGCCAGCTCAGAGCCTGGAGCCTGTTTCAGTCTGTGACTCCCTCTCTCTCTGACCCTCCCCTGCTCACGCTGTCTCTCTCTCTCTCCTAGAAATAAATAAAAAAAACATTTAAAAAAAAAAATGTCTTCTGGTCGGATTGGGGCCAAAACATGTAAATCCTTAAAATAAACACAGGGAAGAAGCAAACAAGAAAGAGAGAAAATAAATCAGGAACTTCATATCTACACCCGCTTAGAAAGAGAAACTGCATAAGTAACTGCTTACCATGCTCTCTTTCTACTTTTCTTGGTGGAAAGAAAGGAATCTGAAATCCTTTCTTGGTAATATTTTTTGAGAAAATATTAGAATATGGGGGTCAGCATGTATCATGGAATCACTAACGTATTCCTTCCCAGGCAGTTAAAATGCCTTGTTCCTGGTGCTAAACTGAGATTTGACTCCTATCTGTAAAAGCAAGGTTGACAAGCCATAGTCAAGATCTGCTCCAGCAGAAGGTGCATTCTACCCATTTGTACTTGGATAGAAGACTGCTTTTCTGTATTTTGTGCAAGGCAAACATGAGCATTATCAGCTCGGAGGTGCCGAATATAATTGAATATGTATAAGAAAGTAGCACCAACCCACACAGAATTGCATATTACATCAAAATCCTCCATTTCTTATAGTTTCTAATTCTGTTTTATTATTGGTTTGCAACATTAATACAACTTAATAGTTTTCTTGACACAGATAGAGATAACTAGAACGGAAAATCTTAGTTTAGACTTTTATGAGCGAATCATCTTGGAGTATTTAACATTCCAGACTGCAGTAGGGTTTCTGCCCTTGTAAATCATTTTGCTACTTTAAAATGCATTCTCTTTTCTAATTAAATTGATTGCACAAGGCTGGTGGAGCCTTGGGATTTGAACTCAATGAGCGCTATGGTGGCAGAGCTATTCACTGCCAAGCTGGAGCCTGTTTCGTCACTTGCCAAACAATTCTAAAAGCCAAATGCTACTTTCTACGGCAGGTATGCTACTCCCTATGGTAGACTTCAGTCCCCAATTTTCCCTTCTCTAATCACTTCCATTTCCTTTTATACTGTATACAACATCAGGTAAATCAGAGTATTCCATTATGGGCTCTAATTGCTTTTCTGAAAGGTAGGATGCTTAAGTGTATTAAATATGTTAAACATGGCAACAGCTCCACTGAGAGTCATAGGGATCTCAACAGCATCATCACCTTTATAAAGCAATTGCAGAGGCTTCTCCTTTTCCAGGCGGTTCTTTAATTCAACTAGAAATGATCTGAAATGTGGCTTTTATAATTAGCCTTTGCCTTAAGACATTGCCCCAGATGAGAAAAGATCAGAATAATAATGAACTTTTAAATAACACACCTACACTACTTTGCATCAATAATAGAAGAGTCAAGGGATATTGGTTTGGAATACTCAAGTATTTAGTAGATATCCTTTGGATATATAATCGCATTGTCAATCTTCTCCAAAGTTAAATCTCAGACAGTTAAACCACTGTTCAAGCACTTGTAAGTCAATATGTCCCTAAAGGGTCCCTCAAACACTAAAAATATCAAGAGGTGAAAATGCAAAATTTAGAAGATATTTTACTATTTAAGCAATTATTTTCACCAAAGAATATCCTTTTGAAGAATACCATTAAATATCTTTAAAGTGTGTTATCTAGGTGATATCTGTATCACTTCAATTTGAGGACGATTGGGTTCTGTACAGTAAATAATATATATGTACACACACACAGCCTAAGTACTACACGGAGCTGTGCAATGTAAATTAATGTTGGATATATAGTTGGGTGCAGAAATCACAGCATAAGATAGTGAGAATTGATTCTGATACATTCCAGGAGGAGCCATCTTACTTTCTCAACTTCCATTTTTAATCCCAAGCAGTAAATATTTATTGAATACCCATTATATGGCAGGCACTTTAGCAGATGCTGAGAAAATCAAGGAGAATAATACAAAGTCTCTTAACACCAAAAACATATTCTAAACAAAAGACAGGTAGATGCACAGCAATACAATTATCAGTCCAGATGCTCTTGGAGAGAAATATGAAGTGGATTGGAAACATGGTGGAGGGGAGCACTCACTGGCTTATTATGGTGGTCAGGAACATGACAGAGGAATGTTGTGAAGGAACACTTTGATTCACAAGAAGGTGGATTTTGAGCTTGGTTTGAAGACTGATAAGGATATGGTCATTCACATGATCTTTGCAGATACCATATCACACCTCTTGCACATTTACCTCCAACACAGTGGAATTTCACTGGATGTTAGAATTTTCTTGTGATACCTTGCTCAATTTGTAGGGACATAGGAGTTGCCTCAAAGCTAGGGCTGCACCAAATACACAAGTAGTGAATACCAGTAATGGCACAAAAGCAAACACCTTTTGCATAATCCCTTTAGAGAGCATAATCCCATTGTAGAAAGAGAGCGCTATATTGCACAACTTTAGGGGTGCCATTCATTTTTCAGTGTTATGTAATGTTTGATTTATGCAGCAACTCTGGCCAAAAATATCTCTTTCCAAGAACATTTTGAATATATATTGCTTTTTAGAACCATTATATATGAACTGAAAAAATGTGATAACAGTATAATCTTCACAAAAGCATGTCCACTACCCCCTAGTATTAACACTTTACATTTATTATGATTAATGAACCAACAATGATATATCATTACTAAAATTAATAATTTATTCAAATCTCAGATTTTACCTGAGGTCTCTTGTTCCAGGGCTCCATCCAAGATACCTTCCATGTTACTTTGTTTTCATGCTCCTTCAGCTCCTTTTAACTATGACAGTATCTCAGGCTTTCATTATTTTTGATGACCTCGACTGTTTTGAGTAGCTATGGTTGGGTATTTTATGGATTGACCCTCTATTTTGATTTTTATTAGGTGTTTTCCTAATGGTCAGACTAGGGTTATGGATTTAGGGGAGGAATAGCACTGAGGTAAACTGCCATGTTTGTTCTATGTTAAATCAAGGATACATAACATCAGCATGGTTATTGCTGCTGATGTTGACCTTGATGGCCTGTTTGAGGTACTGTTTGTCAGTTTTCTACCCTCTAAAGTTATTCTTTATTCTCCCTTTCCATACTATACTTTTTGGAAGGATGTGCCTATCTGTAGCCCTCACCTAGGACATGAAAAATTATGTTTCCCCTCATTGAGGACAGAGTAAGTGCATAGTTTTTTTACAATTTTTTAAATATTTTATTTATTTCTGAGTGAGAGAGAGACAGCATGAGCAGGGGAGAGTCAGAGAGAGAGGGAGACACAGAATCTGAAGCAGGCTCCAGGCTCTGAGCTAGCTGTCAGCACAGAGACCGATGTGGGGCTCGAACCCACAAACCGCAAGATCATGACCTAAGCGAAAGTCGGACGCTTAACCGACTAAGCCACCCAGGCGCCCCAACAGATAGCCCTTTAGACTGGCTCTTTTCACATAGCAATGTTCTTTAAGGTACCTCACATCCGTTTGTGGTTTGATAGGTCATTTATTTTATTGCTGAATGGTATTATATGAATATACCATAGTTTGTTTATCCATTCACCTATAGCAGGACATGTTGGTTGCCTCCCTTTCTGACAATCATAACTAAAACTCATATAAACATTCCTATTCCAGTTTTTGTGTGTACACAAATGTTCAAATCAGTTGTGTAAAAACCTAGGAGCATGATTACCATGATAGGGTAAGACGATCTTTAATTTACTAAAAGATACCAAACTGTGTTCCCAAATGGCTGTACAGTTTTGAATCTCCACCACCAGTGAATGAAAAAGGTCCTGTTGCTCTGACCCTTCAGGAGCATTTGAAATCAGAAACTTTCTTGGATTTTAGCCCATCAAATAGGTTTGCAGATGTATCTCACAATTTGCATTTCCCTAATTATAAATTATGATGAGCATCTTTTTATATTCTTATTTGCCAACTGTACATCTCCTTTGGTGAAGTAACTGTTCAGATCATTTGCCCATATTTTAATTAAGTTGTTTGTTTTGTTGATTTTTAAGTATCCTTTCTTGTATATTTTGGAATAATTACAGAGAAAAAGAGCTCTTTCTGTATTTTGGATTAAATATATTTTTCAGATTTGTTTTTCAAACATTTTATCTCAGTCTGTGACTTTTCATCTTATTTTCTTGACAGTGTCTTTTACAGCCTAAAAGATTTTATCTTAATAAAATATATCTGATCAAGTTTTTTTCACGGATCATGCTTTTGATGTTGCATCAAAAATTGATGAAACAGTCCAAGGTCAAATAGATTTTCTGCAATGTCCTCCTCTAAGAATTTTGTAGCTTTGTGTTTCACATTTTTATCGATGATCCACTTTGGAGTCAGTTTTGGTAAAGGCATAATGTCTTTGTCTAGGTTTATTTTATTTTATTTTTTGCATGTGTACATTCAATTGTTCCAACATCACTTGCTATGACTATCCTTCATTGAACTCTCTTTGCCCCTTTCTAAAATGTCAATTGAGTATACGTGTATTTCTATCCCTGTGCTCTCTTTTCAGTTCCATCCATCTATGACAATACCATGCTCATTGGCCTCATACAATGAGCATAGAATGAGTTAAGAGCTCCTTTTAGGGTGCCTGACTGTGCCAGTTGGTAGAGCATGTGTTTCTTGGCTCTTGGGGTTATGAGTTGAAGCCCCATGTTGGGTACAGAGATTACTTTAAAAAGCGTACCTTTTGCTTTTACCATTTTTTAAAAGAGAAAGTGGAGACATGGTCTCATTTCTTTATTAAATATTTGATAAAATTCACAAATGAAATAGTTTGGCCTTGTTGTTTTCCTTTTTATAATGTTATTAATTAGTGATTCAATTTCTTTAATAGACAAAGACCTACACAGATTACTTTTTCTTGTGTGAGTCTGGTAGTTTGTGTCTCAATGAATTGGTCTATCTTATCTAATTTATCAAATTTGTGGTTAGAGTTTTTACAGTTTTCACTTAGGATCATTACTGTTCACGAATTAATGCTGACAACCTCTTTTATTTCTAAAATGTATAATATGTGTCTCCACTTTTTTTTCCCCTTGGTTGTCCTGCCTAGACATGAATTAGTTGTACTGATTCTTTCAAGAAGTCACCTTTTGGGGTGCCTGGTGGCTCAGTCAGTTGGGTGTCCAACCCTTGATTTCAGTTCAGGTCATAATCCCAGGGTCGTGGAATCTATCCCTTCCACAAGCTTTGTGCTGAGGGTGGAACCTGCTTGGGATACCCTCTCTCTCTCTCTCTCTCTCTGCTCCTCACCCCCAATCACTCTCTCTCTCTCTCTCTCTCTCAGGAGAAAGAGAGGAAGAGGAAGAGGAAGAAGAAGGGGAAGAAGAAGAGGAAGAAAGAAATCACCTTTTGGCTTACTAATTTTGTCTATTGTTTTTATGTATTTTTTTTCAATTCCATGGATCTTTTTTTTACCTGATTTTATGATTTATTTTCCTTTGTTTGATTTGTCTTAAATTGTTCTTTGTCTAATTTTCTAAGGTGGAAACTTAAATTGTTGATTTTAGATCATTCCTTTTTATAACACTTTAAATTTAATTGAAATTGTAATTTGATTTCACTTATTTTAATTTTAATTTTTTTTTTTTTTGAAATTTATGGGGCACCATGGTGGCTCAGTCAGTTAAGTGTCCAACTTTGGCTCAGGTCATAATCTCACACATTAGGCTCTGTGTTGACAGCTCAGAGCCTGGAGCCTGTTTCTGATTCTCCCTCTCTCTCTCTCTCTCTTTCTGCCCCACCCCCTTTTGTGCTCTGTCTCTGTCTCACAAAAATGAATACATATTAAAATAAATAAATTTTTGAGATTTATTCTTTGTCCCATATATTATTTAGAAGTGTGTACGATATTCTTCAAATATTTCAGAATTTTCCAGGTATCTTTCATATAGACTTCTCTTTTAATTCCATTTTGGTAAGAAAATGTACTTTGTAGGATTTCCATTGCTTAAAGGTTGCCAAGACATTTGGATCATCAAGATTATTGCTATCTTAGTGAATGTTCCATGGGAGTTTGAGAAGAATATGAATTCTGCTGTTGTTAGAAGGCGTAATCTATAAATGTCAATTTGATTGAATGATAATTCTGGTCAGGCCAACTGTATCACGTCTGATTTAATGCCTATTTGAACTGTCAATTACTGAAAGAAGGTGTTAAAGTCTTAAACTAAATAATGGACTTGACTATTTGTTCTTTAAATTCTATCAGTATTTTTCCCTCATATGTTTGTGTTTTTTTGTTAGATGCATACACATTAAAAATTATATTTTCATGGAGAATTAACTTATTTATCTCTATCAATCTCTCTATAGATATAAATATATAAACATATAATTATCTATATAGAGATATACAGATAAATATACAGATATGTATATGACTATCTATCTAAAGACATAGATGACTCTATCTCTATCTCCTTCTTTACACCTGATGCTTTTCCCTCTTCTAAAGTCCACTTTTTCTGAAATTTATATACTGACAGTACACCTTGACCTCCCTTTACTTTTAACTTATTTGAGTCTTTACACTTAAAGTAGGTTTCCTGGTTTGCCTGGGTGGCTCAGTCAGTTAAGGGCCCAACATTGGCTCAAGTCATGATCTCACAGTTTGTAAGTTTGAGCCCTGCATTGGGCTCCCTGCTATCAACACAGAGCCTTCTTCAGATCCTCTGTCCCCCTCTCTTTCTATCCCTCCCCTGCTCACTCTCTCTCTCTCAAAAATAATAAACATTTAAAAATAAATATACACTTAGAAAAATAAAGTGGGTTTCCTATACATAACATACAGTGAATTTTTTATATCCACTCTTACTATTTGTTTTTAATGATGATATCATTCACATTAAAGTGCTTACTGATATATTTGAATAATATCATGTTAATAGTTGTTTTCTATTTGTTTCAAATTCCTCTGGTGCCCTTTTGGTCTCCTTACATAAAGCCAATGCCTTGTGATTATTTCAGCTATAATCCACTTTCATCTACTGGAGCTTTAATGATGTGGTGATAGGTGTGAAGGAGAGGAAGCATTCTCTAATGTTATGATCAATTTTCGGTGTATGATTAACCTCTTTTCATGGCCTTGTGTCCCTGTGCTGGGACCTTCACAAGAATTTCTCAGTTCTCTCTCTCTCAGGTGAGATAGAAATCTGGTGAGCTAGAGTGACAATGCCCTTATCTCCAGGTGGGTGTGTCTCTAGTAAGGTCTCCCCTGGAAAGTGGACGTGGAGATAGGCTGCTCTACAGGCCCATTGAGAACAGTCTGGATATATGTTCACATTTCCCACTGCCAAAAATACAAGGGGGCATCTAGTTGTTTCAGTCTGTTAAGCATCCTACTCTTGATTTCGGCTCAGGTCACGATCTCAGGGTTCCGTGAGTTTGACTTTGAGGCCCGTGTAGGGATCTGTGCTGACAACATGGAGCCTGCTGGGGATTTTCTCTCTTCCTCTCTCTCTGCCCTTCCCTGTGCTCACATGCACCCACTTCCACTCTATTTCTCAAAATAAATAAATAAACATGAAAAAAAGAAATACAGGAAAATTTCTTCCTTTCCTTCTATTCTTCCTTCTTTCCTCCCCTATCCCTTTCCTTTGACTCTTTACCATGAGAACCAGAGAGGAAATCTACAAACGAATGCAGCTCTCAGGACTTGCAGGCTCTCCTGCTGGCCCACACCATCTCCAGCGAGTCTTCCAATTACCTAGTAAGTCCTCCAGGCTAGTAGATGGAGCTGTAACTGACTGGCTCACCTGTCGGCAGTTTCCACGCTGCAGCCTGCCCTGCAGTATTCCCTGCAATAGCAGCTCTCTGATATTTAAGAGAAGGCAATGATTTGTAGTTTGCTTCATTTTTATTGTCGTTTTTGAAAAAAATAAGGGTGACATCTTCCGAAGTGCCAGAATTTTCTCCGTAAGTTTTTGGGAAGTCAGGGGGGGAGCATAACAACGTTGGTACTGGCTAAAAAGAAGAAATAAAAATGGTGGCTCCCATCAGCCTCCCTCTCAGGAGCATAACGTTGGTACTGGCTGGAAAGAAGAAGAAAACATAGTGGCTCCCACCAGCCTCCCTGTCAAGAGCACATCTACAGGCCCTGACCCTCAAGCCATGCTTCAAGGTTAGCAAATTCGCTTCTTTCACAGAAAGTCTAAGAGCTTCAAAGGGTTCCTTCAGGCTTAGGCCTTGGGGAAGTTAGGCCCTTTAAGAGAGGTTTCTCAGTTCGCTGTTATCTTGTGGGTCTTATGGTGGTTTTCAAAGCTAATGTTTTGAGGGCTCATCTCTCCCATGTGGATCTTAAAAGTTGGGGTGCCCCACGTGGAGTTGAAGCCATTAACTCCTCAGGGAAAAGCTCTGGGTTTTGAGTTCCTTCTCAGTTGTGAATCACTGCTTTTCGCTACTATTGTGTTGAAATTTGCAATTGTTGGTGGGTCTTGTGGATCCCAGGCAGTGGTCAGCAAGTCTTTCCTTAAAGGACCAGATGGCCAATGTCACAGGTGCACTGTAGATGTGATGTCTAGTGCTACTTTTCAACAGTTGCTTTTGTGGTATAAACCAGCCATAGACAATACGAAAATGAGTGAGTGTGGCTATGTCCTAGAAAACGATTACAGTATTTGTAAAATCCAGCAGGTGGTCCCCAGGCCATGGTGTGCTAGTCTTTGTTCTCAGATAGTCTTTGGCAACCCAATAGGCTTACAGCTGCTTTAAATAGTGATTTCTTGTCAATGTCCTAAGAAGTAAACAGTATGTGGAATTTTCCTGGATTCTGATTGGAGAATAGGTTCTAGATGAGTTCTATTGTGTATGGGCAGGTAATTTTCTGCGTCAGCTTACTCGTGTGCAAAATCAAACATAGTCCTGTATATCTGAGAGAGGAGGACAAAATCGAGGAAAATGAATTAGATTGTCTTAACTTCTTGGTGCCTATTACAGTTCCTCGTAGGATTTCATTAAACACACCTGTTTTGCATACTTGGCTATTTTAAGATCAAATAAGAAAATGTGTCTGCAAATCTATAGCGAATAAGATACTTGATACTCAAGATTTATTATAATTTGACAATGAGTAAAAACATTCTGTGCTCTATATCCAGGTAAATATTATCTATGCTTGTAATTGGACATAATCAAGGTGACTGATGCCCTATGCAATCCATTTATTGATCAGCAATTACTTTTTCTTGTGGATTCTCTGGTATTTTTACCCCTTAATGGAGATAGATGCTATGGTGGTACTGACTTCATTGGTCAGATTTGCTTTAACTTGGCTTGGTTTGGAGATGATGGTATGACTTTGAAATAACCTAGATTTTCACATATAACTCCACATTTCACTGATAATTTCTCCCAATGCGGCCATTCTTTTGAATGGACACTTTTGGTAGAGTGATTATCATATACAGTGCTTCCTGTAAAGTAGTGATCTTCTCTTAGTAGTGGCCAGCCCTGTCATTTCTTTAAAGCAAAAGCCTGTAGATCATTTTGCTCTTTTATAATTTAACAGTGAAGTGGGTTTAATGCTTTACTAAAGAATTATGGAAACTTTTCTAAAACATGAATTTGTCAGGATGGAACTACTGTATATTTATGGGCAATTTTATTTCGAAACATAGTCCGGTGCGAATCAGCCTTCTTGATTTCAGAGTTAACACCAGTGAAGCATATTCTGCAATGGTTTTAAAGCACTGTTTCCATCCACATTCACTTTTTGAGAAACTTGTAAATGCATAGAGAGTACATTTAGAACAGGGATTAAATGTGAGTCACTTCATTTGCAAAGCCCCATAGCGACACTTCACAGGACAGAGGAAGATATAGTGGTTACTTATCTTTTTATTTCTAGTTCACTTCGATTTTTTGACTCATATCTGTTACTCCTTTCTGAATTGATCCTAATTTATCACACCAAAAAGTTATCTCTTTAATAATCCCAGGGCAGAGTACAGAGCTGAGTGCTTAATAGGTCATCAATGAAATCATAAATTAGGCTCTCAGGATAGGTATAAATTATCCTTACAAAATTCACTTATTCAAAAAGCATAATGGTGAAAGCTGGGCTGACAGAGATGATTGCTCTTTTTGGGTCATAGATGCCCCCTATTTCAAGTTAATAAGAATTAAATGAACTGTTGCCGCCTGAATGCTCTCATGCATTTATATTGCAGGAATTTACACCAATATTATTTTGATATAGTCTTATGTCAAACATAAGAAAAAGTGCCAAGGAGGTGAAAGATCTCCTGTGACTTCTTATAAATTAAAGTTGTGGATCTGACAGGTGTCAAAATAAACTTGAGTAGAAAAACTGGCTAAAATCACAAGGCAAAGAGAATTTTTAACAATATACAATTTATTCTTTCAGTCTCTCAGCTTTATGGCATCTGATAATATGAAAAAATGTCCTCTACTTTGTAATCAAAATCTTGGACAAACATTTGGAGAATTTAGAGTTCAATGGCAGTCTATGAAAAATCATTAGTATCACACTAAGGCCTCAACTGATGAACTACAGTCAGAACTCTCTTAACATGCAAACATCTAAAAACAATAGCAAACGGGTGCCTCGGTGGCTCAGTCAGTTAAGCATCTGACTTTAGGTCAGGTCATGATCTTGTAGTCTATAAGCTTGAGCCTCACGTCAGGCTCTGTGCTGACAGCTCAGTGCCTAGAGCCTGCTTCAGATTCTGTGTGTATGCGTGTGTCTCTCTCTCTGTCCCTCCCGTGTTCATGCTCTGTCTCTCTCTCAAAAATAAATAAAAATTTTAAAAAATTAAAAAAAAAAAACAATAGCAGAGAGCCCATATCAGAGGGAACCTTAAGAATATCATAAGAAGCACTGTCAAATTGAGGTTGTTTTTGTCGTTAGTATCTCGATGATTATTTTCTGACTCTATGTCCTAATCTTGTAACTGATAAATATAATTTACAGGGCTAGGTGATGAGTCTATGAAGTTTGCAGCACTCAAGGTAAGCCAAAGAGAGTAAAGGTCACTGAAAGAATTAAATGCATGGTAATTACTGGAAGCATTGATTTAAAAAAGTCGAGGAAAATTTTCCTAGGTAGTTTCCTTTTACTTTTTGGGAAATCAAAAAAAATTATCAAACCAGCAGGAAAATACCAATGATCACAGAGACCTGTAGTGCTGGACAGAAATTGTGTAGGAAAAAAAAATAATAATAAAGGCTGGAGGAGCTGCAGAATATTACTTCCTTGGGAGCCCACGAGGCCACCCACTACCGCTACTACTGGAACAATTGCTTTTGTTTAGGCTTTTTGTTTCCAGCTCTCACACAACTACTTCTTACCAGTTGTGTTAGAATAGAAATGATGCAGACTGGGGGGAAGTTCAGCCAATTTCTGATAGAGAGCTGAGTTTAGCCAGAGTCAGAAAAAAAAATAGAAACCACTCTTCTGCAGATGGATATTTCATACAAGAAATTTTATTTTTATTTTTGTTTTTTAAATGTTTACTCATTTATTGAGAGAAAGAGAGAGAGAGTGCATACAGGAGGGGCAGAGAGAGGGGGAGACAAAGTCCCAAGCCGGCTTCCCGCTGTCAGAGCAGATGCGAGGCTCTATCACTTACACAAACTGTGAGATCATGACCTGCGCCTAAACCAAGAGTCCATTTCTTAACTGACCGAGCCACCCAGGCACTCTAAGGAATTTCATTTTTAAAATTCCTTTGGAGTGCTGGAGAGGTCAAGGCCTGGAAAAGCATTCCTAACTCTCAATTTCAGTCTTCATTTTTAGAAACACCAGTCACTTGCAGAAATGCAAGGAAATTTGTCAGAGTAATTGTAACTTCCAATGGCAGCATATGGGGAGATTTTTAGGGGATGTCAGAATGGCTTCACCAATGATTTCTGCCAGAGACCTGGTTTGTGCCTGAGACCAGGAGAAATAGGGGTTTTAATTCTCTTTTGCCACCAAAATTGGCTTTGCTTTTCTACCTTTCAAGATTTCTCATTGGCAAAACCTCAAACCAGAACTGTGCTGTCCGTGATTTCTGTCCTAATTCAGGAAGTGTCAGAAGATGATGAGGGTGATTGCTAGTTATACATAGAATTTTCCACATTTCTTACTCATCCACACATGGGCCATCATCAAGTTCTGTTGATTCTACTTTTTTAAAAATGCTTATTTATTTTTATTTTTGAGAGAGAGAGAGAGAGCAGAGAAGAGAGAGAGCAGAGAGAAAGGGAGATAGAATCCAAAGCAGGCTCCAGGTTCCAGGCTGTGAGTTGTCAGCACAGAACTCAATGCTAGGGCTCAAACTCATGGGCTTGAACTCACAGGCTGCCAGATCATGACCTGAGCTGAAGTCGGACACTTAACCAACTGAGCCACCAGGCACCCCTGTTGATTCCACTTCTTAAGTAGATGTCAAATGTATTCGCTTATCTCCACATGTGTCATGATTGTTCTGTTACCAGGCATTGTTCTTTCTTACCTGGACTATTGCAATGGTTCTTAATGAGTCTCTAAATAACTCTAATATAGAATTTGTCTTCTTCAAATTTGCTCAACTGGCAGAGTAGTTGTTCTAAAACGCTCCTTACATTATGAATCCCACTACTACTTAAACTATTTCATGTCTGCTTTTGCATTTCAGATAAAATCTAACTCCTTAAAATAATTCCAGTAATAGCATTTTTAAAAAATATTTATTATGTGATATATATATGTATGTGTGTATATATATATATATATATACTTTAAAATCATATTAAGCTTTTAGCACTATCATTTCAGCTATAGAGTATAGGCTGTATTTTTGTAGGGTGAGTCTTAGAGATGAGTTAGAGAATCTCTTAGGGAGGAGCTGATAGTATTCATCACAGGGTGGCTTTATGATGTGTTCAGAAAATGAGATATCTAAATTTTCTTTTTTTACGTGGGAAACGATCATTTATTGTGACAGGCTTCAGGGTATGATCATAAGAGCGGGTGGGTAAAGTGGAGAGGATGAATTATCCATATTAAGGTTGTAGACATCCACCATGAAGTAAGATTTAGGCAGAGAGAGAGATGCAGTGAAAAAACGGGGTACAGTGACCATAAAATTGGTGGACAACAGGCAAAAGAGGTAGGAGAGGTAAATAAGTTAAATTTCCACTCCGCAAAATGAAGCTGGTGTAAGGGCAGGGTGAGAGATAACATTGATTTCTGAACAGCTTAATAATAGGGTTGGTTTTGTATTAAACGTAGATCAGGAGGAGGTTGTGGACTCTCTGGATGATTTAAATATTCCACATATGGTCCATCATCACGGATAACATGGATGTGAGCTTTATTCATATATATATATATTTTTAATTTTATTTAAATCCAAGTTAGTGAATATACAGTATAATAATGGTTTCAGGAATAGAATTTAGTGATTCATCATTTACATGTAACACTCGGTGCTCATCCCAACGAGTACCTTCCTTAATGTCCATCCCGCATTTGCCCCTTCTCCTGCCTGCCTCCTCTCCAGCAACCCTCAGTTTGTTCTCTGTATTTAAGAGTCTCTTATGGTTTGCCTCCGTCTCTGGTTTTCTTATTTTTCTGTTCCTTTCCCTATGTTCATCTGTTTTGAGACGAGCCTTAAAATAGGTGCTAACCAGATGTGGGAAAATTAATAAACTAATAAACTCACACTACCAGATTATCCCCTTTAACCTAATCATTTAGATTTATTTCTTTTAATGTCAAGATTATATGAAGTTATCTCACTGATATTTGAACATTCTCTATAAACGTAATTAAATATTACTATTGTACATATAACCAAAAGCATTTGAAAGTGGACTGACCTTGGAAACCTTCTAAAGTGGAACCCAGTTTTTATAGTAGCAATGGTGGCTATTCATATTTAGGATGGGATTTCAATTTGAAGTTTGAAGTTTATCAAAAGCATGTATGAAAATAAATGAAAATTTTGTGAATTACTTAGAATGAAAGCATTCTTCATACCTTAATATATTATGGATACTGAAATGATTTAGGCTGGTGAATAGTTGTTCACATTTGCAGTGAAATGGAAAAATATCGTAGTTAAAATTTAGAAGTCAATCTTTACAAATTTCTCACATTCGAAACATTTATGCACATGAATTGCTGGTTTAATCATATAAAATGTATTGCATAAAATTCAAAGTCAAAAAACATATTTCTTAACTTCACAAGAGTAAAAATAAAAAAAAAAAGGTGGGAGGCAGTTGAGTGGCCCAGTTGGTTAAGTGTCCGCCTTTGGCTCAGGTCATGATCTCGTGGTTCATGAGTTTGAGACCATGTCTGCCTCTGTGCTGACAGCTCAGAGCCTGGATCCTGCTTCAGATTCTGTGTCCCTTTCTCTCTGCCTCTCTCTCTCTCTCTCTTGCTGTCTCTATCAAAAATAAATAAACATTAATTTTTTTTAATGAAGAAAGTACTTTCTAGGGCACCTTGTAGAGCCTCATAGCCTGAATGTGAACGCAGATCAACTATTTCTGGCTTGAGCATGTTTGAGCTTCTCTGTGTCTCCGTTTTCTTATAGGTAGGAGAGTTAATAACAACTCTACCATCACTTAGCAACTTAATGTGTGTAAAGCAAACAGTTCTTGGGAAAAAATAGTGTTTTATGAGCATCGGTTATTTGATGTAGTCTCAAAAATGAGTTATGTTTAAATTCACCTATATTATTTTATTTGTGAACATTGATTATTGTACATAAGGGGCTACATATCTCAGATTTATTCAGTAGTGGAGCTTATTTGATAAACATGATTGGACTCAGTTGGGATTTAACCTAAATATTCATGGATGTGAAAGAACAGTCAGTTTTAATCATCAGTAATACTTGCCGATATATGTAAGTCCACATGAAAATTAATTAGAATCACTTTTCCACTAAAAATAATATTAAAAGTGAGAGATGTGCACATGAATAGAGAAAGGAGGAACTGAAAATCATGGGGGGTGAAATCTTACTGTTTCTTTTTCAATCTTATAGCTATTTCTTTCAGCTACATAGACTATTTACTATAAAACTCTTAGATCATAGAAAAATTATAATAAAGACAACAAAGAATAACTTTTAAAAATTGCATTATTTATTTCACATAAAAATTTAATTGAGTCCTGTTCTGAAAAGACTGTCTAAATAAGCACACATTCCCTTTCTCTGAATGTGATAAATTTTAGTAGTGTTATTCAAGTATTTCTAATAAAAACTAATAAATAATTCATGGTATAAACATGGCCAACTTGCTCTAATTGTCCTTTGTCTCACATTTATTTGTCAAGATGCTGAAAAGTTTGAAAGATTCAAGCTCCGCCAAAGACAAATTCAAGAAACAACAATATGAATGATTATCTTTCTTTAATTGTGAAGAATAGAGCCAAAACATTGTCACCAGTATGTACATGTGAGGTTTGGATTTAGGATTTTTCAGTAGCAAGGCAGCAATAGGACAAATGCCATCATGTTAAAAGGTTGAAGGCCAAGTGAGTTCATAAAACTCAATACCACATGAGTTGCTTAAAGGCATATTAGGTCAGGTAGGTGGGATGGGGCTACATTTTTTTTTTTTTTTTTTATGTAATGACTCTTCAGATATGCCACTTTCTACCACCATATGCAATTTTCTCCTCGGATCAAGTTTTGTCTTCTGCAAATCAAGTGGGTAACTTCTCCAATAATTTCTCACATACAAGTGTTTGCTATTCCTCCAACTCTGTAAACAAACTATGAGCCTCTCTCTCTAAGGTGTGTTGTACAAAGTGAAACATAGAAGACAGGTATAATCTCGCATTTGGGAAGAAAAATAACAATAGCCTCATTCTAAATCAAAGATGGATGCAGACAAAAATCATTTTAGTTTATTTTTGAGTCAGATCTTCTTGTCAGTTAGTTTGTTGAGCATCACTTCATGTAAAAGCACTATATATTATAACTGGTAACAAACCTAAAACACATCACATTCAGTTTTAGGGTAATGACTGGAGGGAGTTAGAGTTGTTTCTATTAATATTCTTAATCTCCTTAAACATAATCCCTTTCTTATCATTTTACTCAATATAGTTTTAAATCCCTCCAGACATCTTGTCCTCTGGATATTTTCAGTTTCTTCTTTGCAAGTAGATTATACATTAAAGTTAAAATGGGGCAATCATCATAAAACTGTGTATATTTGTACATGCTCTGATAGTTTAAGCAGACAATCCTATGAAATCTACAAAGAAAAGCTACTGAAACTAATGTTTGGTAAAGCTATAGAATATAAGATTAATCACACAATCCGCTATATTCTATACATAGTATCCATGAACAAACAGAAATTGTTACTAAAACAAAATAATTTACAATATTATCAAATTCAAATACTTAGGAAAATTTAACACTTATACACTGAACATTACAAATTGTGCTGAAAGATACTAAGGATGATCTATATTATTTTTAAAATTTGTTTTAAAGTTTATTTATTTTGAGAGAGAGAGCAGGGGAGGGGCAGAGAGAGAGAGAGGGAGTAAAAGAATCTGAAGCAGGCACAGAGCCCAATGCGGGGCTTGAACCTACAAAACGTGAGATCATGACCTGAGCCAAAGTCAAGAGCTGGACATTTAAGTGATTGAGCCACCCAGGTGCCCCAATGATCTATTTAACTGAAGGAAATGTATCCTGTTAATGGGTCATAAGATTAGTGCTATTCAGGTGTCAAATATATAACAATTAAAATGAGATACATGTTGGTATCTTAGTCTATTGAGGCTGCCATAACAAAATATCATAGATGGCATGGCTTACTAATGACAGAAATGTATTTGTCTCTGCTCTAGAGATTGAAAACTTTAAGAACACAGTGTCAACAGATTCAATGTCTGGTGAGGGCCTGCTTCCTCCTAGATAGCCATCTTACAATAATCTCACCTGGTAAAAAGGGCAAGCTAGCTCTCAGGGTTCTTTTTTATAAGGGCCAATCATGAGGGCTCTACCAATGATCTATTTATCTCCTAAAGACTCCACCTCTGAATACTATCACCTTGGGGTTTAGGATTTCAACATATGAATGTTGTAAGGACACCTTCAGTCTATAGCAGGTGGCAGTATATGCCATTTCTTCAATCTTACAGCTGGAGATCAAATTGCCTTGCCACTGTTTATTAATAAGACATAGTTTAATTTAGATAAAATTAGTGATGAAAAAATATATGGTGCTCAAATTTTAAATAAAAGAATTTGGAATTGTGGTCTTTGAGGACAAACTCATTATATCAAATGTTGTTCTGTGCCTACATGGCCCATGTTATTTGACATTTTTATTATTTATTTTTATTATCACCAATTTTTGACATTATTGGCATCATTACTTGACATTTTTATTATTCATTATTTATTTTTATTATCATTTATTATCATCATCATTATTTTATTTTTTATTATTTTTATGAGCTTTTAGGTGTAAGTAGGTTTGGTAAAGCTTGAAAGGCTCGATCTCAATTTATAGAAGAGAATATACTTTTAATTTAGCATTGTATGTTTAATCTGTTTTCTTCTTCCTGCTTTCCTTTTGTCTTTCTTTCCTACGTAATGTCATACCCAACTTCCTCTCTTGCTTTAAAAAAAATGCAAAAAAAAAAATGGCATTTCTTTCTCCCAAAAAGTAACATGTTTTTTGTTTGTTTGTGATTAATTCATACTGTTAAGGTCTTTAGAAAATCAACCACCACTGAAGAGATGAGCTACCTAGTGATAGCCTGTGAATAGATGGTAACATCCTCCAAATAGAATGTTTTCCCCTGAAATGTTACAAAGAGAAATCATCATTTGAGAAATGTGATTGGCCATCTGCAGAATTTAGCATCTGGAGAAACTGTTATCAATATTCCATTTTGTGTTTATAGCCAAAAAGGACTACTAGAGTTGAGTATTTAAGTTCACATGATATTCCCTTCAAGTTGGAACCTCATTGAAATAAGTGTTTTTAAAAAGATTGGTATAAGGGGTGACTGGATGGCTCAGTCGGTTAAGCATTTGACTTCGGCTCAGGTCATAATCTCATGGTTTGTGAGTTCAAGCCCTGCATTGGGCTCTGTGCTGACAGCTAGCTCAGAGCCTGGAGCCTGCTTCTGATTTTGTGTCTCCCTCTCCCTCTGACCCTCCCTTGCTCACGCTGCCTATCTCTCTCTCTCAGAAATAAATAAAACATTTTAAAAATTAAAAAAAATAAAAAATAAAAATAACAAGATTGGTATGTTTTGTGTAAAGAAAGAAGGAAATCACTGAGAAATGATAAAGGAAATAGTTTCTTCATGTTTGTTGTTGCCTAGTTTAACATAAAACTAAGCCTGAGTGTACAAAAGTAATACATATATCATTTCATAGAGATACTCTTTGGTGGTCTTATATTTTCTATTTTTTTCTTCTTCACTTAGCACCATTCTTGTCTATAATTTGGTCTCTGTCAAGGATTTTCATCCAGGAGAGAGTAGCATAAATTAACAGAAACATGTTTCATTCTAAACTGATAAATTTATCTTCTTTGAAATAAATATCTTGGGATTTGGGTTCAATACATTAGCCTTTTTAAACACTAACTAGACAAATTGAGATAAATGAAACTACATACATGTGGATCACACTAGATTTTGACTGGCACCAATAAATGTATTTCTAATTTTTAAAATCTATGTAAAGGACTAAACTTTTCTCTAGATGTTTTATATCCCTTTAGTTTCAATCAAATGCAATGTAAATTAAAGAAATCCAGGGGTGTCCGACTTGGCTCAGGTCATGATCTCACTGTTTGAGTGTTTGAGCTCCATGTCGGGCTCTGTGCTGACAGTGCAGAGTCTGGAGCCTGCTTCAGATTCTGTGCCTCCCTCTCTCTCTGCCCCTCCCCTTTCATGGTCTGCCTCTCTTTCTTTCTTAAAAATAAATAAACATTAAAATTTTTTTGAAAAGAAATTAATCCAGAGATTTCGCCTTCTTTCTGTGCTGTATTGCTTCATTCTCATCCTACTGAGTTTGTATCTGAATTCTTTTCTTCTAATTAAGCTCAATCTGGTTATGTGTATAAGGAAATCTGAATCTGATTATGCATAAAAGAGCAAATAGTTGTGAAGCTTTACGTTTCTTTCCTAGCTGTGTGACTTTATTTCAATGACATAAGCAGAGGTCATGTTTACCTTTAGTAGAAACAAAAAGGATTCCCAATTTCTACAGGTCACGGAACAGTTATTTCAATTTATTAGTTTATGATATATGATGATTGAAACAGTAATGTGTTTTTGATACACTTAGTTTCTTTTACCCGGAATTCTGATATTGATTTTGCAGATCCTTAGTTCGTATTTACATTCTGTTTTCTCCCATATTATATTTGTTCCTTCAGAGTAACAAAAATTCTTTCTGTTAATTGCAAAAAAATTACCACATAATTGCTAACACCAGTTCCTCTGTACACCTATTTGATTGCATCCCATGTGGTAAGCAAATGAAAAGCTAAAAGAAATGTTTTGATATTAGTAAAATTTTGTACAGGTTTTAGTCATGGAGTTCATTATTTGTGAGTGACGTTTCATGCTCTTCAGCGGGGTAAATACTGCCACATGATGAAATCTTCATTAACATATACATCCTTACTCTTTCAAATTAAAACATTAAGTACTGAAAGCATATTCTGCCTCTTGAAGATTCAACTTTTACACTTTCTCCATTAAAACCATGAAAACATGGTTTGGAAAAGAACTTTAAAATATTAGTTTAGAACAAGGGAAGTCCATTTCAATACATTAGAGACCTACTAGTCACTTACACTTAGGGTTGTGTACTGAGTACATGTTTAGGGCACTGGTACTGATGCTCCTTTGAAGAGTTCGTTTAAACTTCTTTTTATGGGAAGAGAAAATTGACAATATTGTAAGTACCAGGTGGTCTAGCTGCCATAAATGCTTTGGACTTTGTTCTGTTATTTTATTTTCCTGGCAGTGATAGTATGCTTCAATTGAGATAAAGGTAAAATATACATTATCGTTTCTCTATGTGTGACTAATAGAATATGACAACAGGAGCAAATAATTTTAAAAGAAACCTCTTCTTCAAGCACTGTCATATCATCCAGGTTGTATTTGAAATGTCACTTTCTAGTAGTATTCTTCATTTCTGTCCACATTCATGATTGCCCTTTCGTGTTTTCTTCTTTTCATATTGAGCACCTGAAGGATATAGACAAATGATAAATAGGCAATGCTATAAAAATGCTATTTTCAAAATCCTATGAACATTTCACATAGATCACTGGATTGAACATACAGATTACTTCCCTTGCCTCAGAAAATCCCCCTAAAATGACAACACTGGGTTTGTTAAGGAGATGACTCCACAAAAAATGGAGAATATAAATGAAGAAAACCATAAAATATCAAAAATTGGAAAGCAGGGCAATAGTGACAGCTGACCTGGCAATGGAAGTAAGGGGAACCCCAAATTCATAGTGGAGAAGGCCAAGAAGCTACCTCATTGAACAAGATAACTCACAAAAGCTTAGGGATTAGTGGCCTAAGATTTCCCTAAAACCGAGCTGAAATTATGCAGAAAGATAAGGCAAATATCTATGAAGGGAGAGTTGAGAGCCTCTCAGATCCTCTCTGCACCTGGCACCCTGAAGTCACTTCTCTGCACCCTGTGTGAGGACGAGCATGTTTTTCTTACAGAATGCAAAAACAGCGTCTCTGGATTGAGGCTGCCAGGGACAGAAGAGAGTGAAGTTATCATTACTGCACAGAGAGCAGCGAGTGGCTATCTATCAGTTCAAATTCTGCAGGATAGGCCAACAGGCTGAATACCCAGGAAAGAGTTGATGCTGCCATTCCATTTGAAGACGGTCTGTTAGGAGACTTCCCTACTGCTCAAGACATTGATCTTTATTGTACTAAGGTCTTCAACTGATTGATGAGGCCCACTCATGTTATGGAGGATAATCTACTTCACTGGAAGTCTATTGATTTAAATGTTAATCTTATCTTAAAAAAAAAAAAAACTACATAGAGGGGCACCTGGGTGGCTCAGTAGGTTAAGCATCCGACTTCAGCACATATCACGATCTCACAGTCCATAGTTGAAGCCCTGTGTTGGGCTCTGTGCTGACAGCTCAGAGCCTTTAATCTGCTTTGGATTCTATGTCTCCCTCTCTTACTGCTCTTTCCCTTCTCATGCTCTGTCTCTCCTTCAAGAATAAATAAGCATTAAAAATTAGAAAAAAAATCTACATAGAAATATCTAGAATAATGTTTGACCACATATTTAGGTACCATGGCCTGGCCAAATTGACACATAAAATCAATCATTCATATAAGGCAACATTTTATTTTCAAGGTTGTCATATCTCACCCATCCCTCTGGAAATTGTTTAAGGCATTATTTTATTTTATTTTTTAATGAGTATTTTTGAGAGAGAGAGACAGAGACAGAGAGACAGAGACAGAGCATGAATAAGGGAGAGACAGAATCTGAAGCAGGCTCCAGGCTCTGAGCTGTCAGCACAGAGCCTGACACGGGGCTGGAACTCACAAACTGTGAGATCGTGACCTGACCTGAAGTTGGACACTTAACTTACTGAGCCACACAGACACCCTAAGGCATTATTTTAAAAAACAAAGTTATTAAAAATAAAATCAAGAGAGATAGAAATATTTTGAGAGATAATTGTTTTAGGTTTCTAGCAATTGTATATTCATTAAGCTTCAGTCTACTTGTAGATACGTATATGGTAAAAATGGATGAAATTTTTATTCACCAATATAAATTTAATATATTTACTAACTGGCGATAAAATAACAGGATTCAAGTTGATGAAAACTTCTTGGGTACAAATTCATTTAGAAAATTTGAAATAAATATTTAAAGTTTTCATTTTTTCTTGGCATTTTATAAATGGTATTTTGTGCAAAACTTTAATCACTATTATGTGTAGCAGAGCCATTTCATAGAAACAGAACAAAATAAACAATGTTGCTTTGGTTTATTTAAGTTACTTTAACATTGATTAATAGTAGAAAAATAAATCTATAATAAATAAAAGGCAAAATGAAGAAAACATCAATACATCTTAGCCATGACTTTCAGCCATACTGGGTGTGAGAAAATAGTATAAGATTTTGTATTTATTTTTATAAATGAATCCATACCTCTAGGCTGTTTTGAATTTGTCAGTAATTATTTATTTTTTTCTAAATGAAAGTGTGACATGTATTGTGGTACAAATCATTTTAATAAAAAATGCATATTATGTATATTAATATTTCTTGTTCCTGAATATTCCATTAAATATAATATGACTTAATTATAACTTATAATGGGGCTTGATAAAATACTAGGATCTCATAATCAAAAGTTAATTGCTTATAGGAGTCTTAGATGATTTTTTTCCTGTAGTTTCAAGAATATTTTCATTTGAAACAGAATTTCCCACATCAGTCTAATTCATTTTAATTAGTTAAAAGAGTACCCTTTTGACTAATTAAAAACAGATCTTGTGTCCACTCCCCTAACTTTTTCTACAAGAGACAACATTCATAACAATAATCTTTTGTTTTCCTCACAAACCTTTCGGGCACATTCTGTTAGTTTGTCATTTATTTCAAGCCTAACACTGACATTGCAACCTAAAATTCCAGTAATGAACTAATTCTCCATTCGCCTCTGTCTCTCTCTAACCCTTGAGCAATGCAAGAGTTAGGGGCACCAAACCCCTGTGCAGTTGAAAATCCACATATAAGTTTTGACTCCCCCCACACTTTACTACTAATAGTCTACTTTTGACTGAAACCTTTACTGATAGCACTGTCTACAGGTTTGCATGCTATATATGTTATATACTGTGTTCTTACCATAATCCAGGTTAAAGAAAATGTTATTCAGGAAGTCATAAGGAAGAGAAAATCATTTATAGTACTGTACTATATTTTAAAAAATCTACATGTGAGTAGACCCACACAGTTCAAGCCTGTGTTGGTTGAACGTCAACTATGTATATGTATATGCATATATGTTTGCATAGATATCTATTATATGTATGTATATTTTGATATAGTGTATGTAGTAAATTCTCTCCCTCTCCCTCTCTTTCTGTTTCTCAAATGATTTCCACAGTTCATATCCAGAAGCTGAATCCTGGAGAGGACTTATAATGTGATGAAAGTTCATATGCCTACTAAGTAGTAGAACTGGGGCTCAGGAAAATTGTGGTTTGATACATAACAGCATTAATTCTTTTTCTAATGTTTATTTGAGAAAGAGAGAGAGAGTGTGCGGGAGAGGGGCAGAGAGAGAAAGGGGACAGAGGATTCAAAGCGGGCTCTGTGCTGACAGCAGAGAGGCTGAGGTGGGGCTCGAACTCACAAACTGTGATTTCATGACCTGAGCCAAAACCAAGAGTCAGAGGCTTAATGGACTGAGCCACCCAGGGGCCCCAATAGTACTGATTCTTATCTAAGTTTTGCTCATTGGAGCTATCACTTCTATTTTGAAATTTTGAGACACATGGTTTGCAAGGCCAACACTTTCCTCTTCAGAGGGGACCCCTTTCACTTCTCCTGGCCACAGTCCAATGGTGAGATCCAATCTCTGCTGGCATTACTGAAAAAGCTGTGTCCATAATAGCATGCACACCAAAACAACTATAGTGATTCACTAATGTTAATCATTCATGACTCCTATACACGCTTGTGAGCAGGCACTAAGGGCTATGGAACAACAGGAAGCAAGAATCTAAGTCTACATAAAGTAAAATTTGTGGATCTAGGTAAGAAGACTCCCTTTTGTTTAGGATTTTACTTCCTTTCTATAATACCAGTAACCAATCATAAGAGACTACTAGGATGATTCTGGAAGTTTGGAATGGCTCACCTTAAATAAGAGTAAAAATATTAGAACTCCCTTGGCAGAGTGTGGGGAAAATGATCAAATAACTCAGAATGTGGACATGCAAGAATGGATGTATTGTGTAAGACAACCCACAGGATGACTTCATTCCTTGAGAAAGCAAAATGGTCCTCTGTTCACTGAGCTTATAAGAATTTTGCTGGTGAAATGCACTCTGACATTGTTGTTTAGGTCAGTGTATGGGTCATTTCTGTAAGCCACAGCTGAGAGTAGGGATACCATTGTGAAATTAGGCTTCCAATTGTCAATGGAGATAATAAAATTCTTAAATAGAGGATGTCAAGTTGTATCACTAAAACTTTAGAAGCAAAGTAGATATAATTACTGTAACAGTGAAGAGCCAGTCAGAGGTTACAAACCATGGAGTTCCAAAAGATAAAATAGATGAAAAAGTTTTAAAGAATTAAAGATTTTTTCTTGAGAACCACTATATAAATGTTTCTCTTGCTTGGGAAGCTTGTATCTGTTTTGATGGCCTACCACAGTGTAACAGAGTTACTGTATTTCAAATATTAAAATTAAATCTACAATGAAGACAGAAGAGTAAATCAGATACAGAAAATAAACACATTTGTTGGCATTGCTTTGTATCATTATAACAGTGTAGATCACTATTTGCTAAGATAAGGTGTGACTGTAATTGTGTAGTCATTCTATTTGGCAAAGCTTTGCTGGATATGATACCAAAAACATAAGGAACAAGAAAAAAAAATAGACTATATTGAAATTGGAAGTTTTGTGAAAAGACAACCCATAAAATGGGAGAAAATATTTACCAATCATGAATGTGTAAAAACTTAATATCAAGAACAGATAAAGAACTCCTAAATCAATAGTGCACACAAAAGAACACAGTGTAAAAAAAAAAAAAAAAAAAAAAAGGAGAAAGGACTTGAGTAGCCATTTCTCCAAAGAGGATATATAAGTAGCCAAGAAGCACATGTAATAAGTCTTGGCATCTCTAATAATTTGGGCGATGGAGATCAAAACCTCAATGAGATACCACTTCGCATTCATAAGTATGCTTACTATCAATAAATAGGAAATATGCACAGGCAAAGACATGAAGAGATTGGAATTTTTGTCTACTGGTGATGGGAATTCATAATGTTGCAGCTGTTGTGGAAAATAGCATGGCAGCTCCTCAAAAAAATTGACCAGAATAACCATATGACCCTGCACTTTTACTTCTGGGTACATCCTCAAAAGAATTTGAAGCCAGAGTATTAAAAAGATATCTGTATGCCCATATTATTGTAGCATTATTTTCAATAGCCACATGGTGGAAGTAATTCAAGTATCTATTGATGGAAGAAAAGATAAACAAAATGTACCCTGTACATACAATTGAATTGTACTCAGTGTTAAAAAGGGAGTAAATTCTGACATCTGCCACAGCAGGGATTAACTTTGAGGACAGTATGCTAAATGAAATGTGCCAGTCACAAAATAACAAATATGGTATAATTCCACTCATGTGAAGTTTTCAGAGTCATCAAATTCACAGAGACAGAAAGTAGAATCATAGTTTCCAGGGGCTAAGTGTTGGGGGGAATTAGGAGTGTTTTGTAATAGACAGAGAGACTCAGTTTTACAAGATGACATGACTCTGTGGGTGGATTATGGGAAGGATAGTCCTTCAATGTGAATGTGCTTAGTGATGGTCAGCTATACATTTAAAAGGGGTTAATGGTACTTTTTATGTTATTTCTATATAATCCTAAATTTATTTTATTTTTCAGTAGAGTTGACACATGATGTTACATTAGTTTCAGATGTACAATGTGGTGATTCTACGTAGTGGTGCTGTGTTCACTACTAGTGTCCCAATATATCATTATTGTATCATTCAATGTATTACTTGTGCTGTGCTTCATGTAAACAGTGACCATTATGATGCCTAACTTATGTTTGTTTCTTTTTTAAAATTTTTTAATGTTTATTTTTAAGAGACAGACAGACAGAGCATGAGCAGGGGAGGAAAGACAGAAAGGGAGACACAGAATCTGAAGCAGGCTCCAGGCTCTGAGCTGTCAGCACAGAGCCCAGCACGGAGCTCAAACTCACGAAACTTGAAATCATGACCTGAGCCAAAGTCAGACACTTAATCGACTGAGCCACCCAGGTGCCCCTGTTTGTTTCGTATTTTAAAGATTAGATTTAAATATCTATGTTATATTAAGAATAAATACGGGATTTCTAGGTTGCCTCATGAACCAATAGAGACATACTAGTACATAGCGAGTTGCCCAATGCATATGCTGTATATGTAGTATATACATATATACACACAAGTATACATACACACACATATAAACATATTCACAAATATGTTGGAAATACAAAAATAGTCACAATTCAAGCATGGTTATAATTGTTATTTCAGAAAGTCATGAGATATAATTGTCTATTTAGATATAAATGTATACATGTTGTATATAATTTTATAACTTAACATACATATGGTGAGCTGTGGTTTACACCTTTCCATATCAAAACTTAGCAAGAGTTTGGACCCACCACTCAGAACCAATATCAGTAGTCCTGACAGAGACAGGTGACCTTCATGTTGATGATTTCATACTTATGATAGTTACAGATGCCATGCTCCACTGTCAAGATTTGTCCTTTAAGACTAAGGCATTTGTTTCTCTAGGTGCTAGAAGCAGTGACATGCCAGAGCTCTTAGCCAATAATTCTGTGGGAATGTTTCTCAGCCTTATGCAAGCTCACGTCTTCTTAAAATAGGCTGCATCCAATGATTAGTCAATGTAGAGCACATAAAGACTCACCCGCTTTGGCTTTAGGTGGGACAATTCTGAAGAGCTATACAAGTTCTCAAAGATCTTGAGGATCACCTGAATTTTTTGCTGCATCTACTGGGGTTTTCAACAATTTCTCCCCTCCTACTTTCTTTACTTCTCCCAGGCCTTCGTTACAAAGGAACTTCCCAGTAAACTTCCTGTACGTACCATCTCCAGATCTTCTTTATAGGGAACCTAACAAAGACAAGGCTTAATATAATGATTTTCTGCCATCTCTCCCAGCTTCTTAATACATTTCCATTAAGATATAGAAAATTATCTAAAATGCTAGAATGAACACTGGAAAATGATAAGGCACAAAACATTGACCAAAATCTTGGGAAACATTTCATGAACTTCAATTTGAAGTGATAAAAAGACATAAGGCCAAAAACAGCAACTGCATTCAAATTATTTTACAAGGAGATAGTGTCATACTTTTTTTTTAATCTCAGTCACTTTTGAAGGCACTTATCTTACCAGTTAGCTGGATATCGAAGAAGCTATTTGTTGTATAAATAAAGGGAAATAGTTGGAAGGGATGGATGGTGATATAATGCACTGTGGGTTATGAAGCCAATTCAAGACAAATATCGATGATAAAGATGGACACAAGCTCGCCAGTTTCTTCTCTCACAATCTACACACAAATGGTAACTGAAATTAAACATTTCATACCAGGTAAAATAATGATAGAAAATTTTACGTATACTTATATTAGGGTATTCTCAAATATTTTTCAAATATGTAATGAACTGTGTTTATTTCTAGAGTCAGTGTAGACTCTGTTTTCAGCTGATCCATGGACAATTTATTGGAAATTGAGATAAAAGCATTTTATAGTCGTTCCCATATGCTTACATATTTTATGCTTTTATTTGCATTTTATTTGTATTGTTCACAGATGCTTGCCTTTAAATGTGGAGATCATTTGATACACTTGTAAAGGGCATTATTCCCTTCTTGCATTGGAGAATGGAAGCTCTTGAAATAATGTGTGCAGTACAGTGATGCATCTACACTTATTCTGATTTTCTTATTATTGTCTTTAGTTATGACTTGAAGAATTAAAATTTAAGTCAGGTGTAAATAAAATTAAAAAGTGGCTTGTCAGTGGAAATGATGAGGGTAGTTATGGAGGAATTTGCAACATGATTTTTGTGTGTTTGTTTGATTTTATTTTCCCTTTCAGGCAGCAGACCAGCACTATTTGTTGGGTGCCATTTAATTTGAGAAAGGATGCCTTCAACTTAGACTTATTTTGAAATAGTTTCCTGTAACACAATGTTTAAGGAAAGTCGATTGTTATCCAATGATCTGAGCTAAAAATCCATGTCATAAAAATTAAGGACTATGTCATAAAAACAGAAATTGTTGCAAACTGGACAAAGCCAAAAATTGAAGATATCTTTGTTTTGAGGAATAATTTGATTTTATAAAGAAAAATTGTCAGGGGCCATTTGTACCTCTAAGGCTAGTGACATTATGGGGCATGCTGCGAATATGCCTCAGTGCCCAGTTATGACAGACACACAACTCTGTCCTATTTGGGCATCTTCAAGACAGACATTATACAGCTCTTTTAATAAAGATTTCATTAATAATATTTCCCATATCATGAAGTTGACCATGCATATATGTGCACTAAAATATGATTTTATGTGTCAAATTCCTTACATAAATTTTCTGGACAATGTTATTTTTATTCCACAAGTGTTACATTTTATAATTGTATTTTCAACCGATTGAAATTAAACTATTAAATGATTATGTATGCATGGTAAAACCAGAGTTGTAACAACTTTTCTATAATTTCATGATTATAAGTCTTTTGATCTCTGGAATCATGATTTATCTTTGTAGTCTCCATAGTATGAAATACTTTTTTAGGGAATCAGTAGAATATATATGAATAGACTTATTATGTTTTTTTTTTAACAAAACATAATGCTTTTGGCTTATCTGAAATTAATATACTAAGTTAAACTTATTTTTCTTTTAAATGGCAATGTATATAGGGGCGCCTGGGTGGCTTAGTCGGTTAAGCGTCCGACTTTCGCTTGGGTCATGATCTCGCGGTTCGTGGGTTCGAGCCCCGCGTCGGGATCTGTGCTGACTGCCAGCTCAGAGCCTGGAGCCTGTTTCAGTCTGTGACTCCCTCTCTCTCTGACCCTCCCCTGCTCATGCTGTCTCTCTCTCTCTCTCCTAGAAATAAATAAAAAAAAATAAAACATTTAAAAATAAATAAATAAATGGCAATGTATTTTTTTTATTAGTAGAGATATTTTTGAAATTATTTTAATATCATTTGCCTTTGAAGCATTTCTAAAACGCTAACATTTAGGTTGGTATAGTCTTTACTCTGAAGTTGGTATAGTCTTTGCCCTGAAGTTCATCTATATTGTATAGCATTTAAATATTTACATTGGCTTTGATCTAGAATTTTAAGATTTCCACATATGCTATAGCTGTGATTATCCTACAAGAAATAGAATGCTGGAATGCTGTCTATGTGAAACATTCAAAAGTTAGTCGATTCTATGACACCTTCAAGTGACTGGGGATGGATTGATGGGTTGATTGATCGATTTTTATGAGAACATTGAAGTTCTACTCTCGTAGCAAATTTCAACTCTCCAATATGAAGTTATCAACTATAGTCACTATGTCATGCATTAGAGCCTCAGAATTTATTAATTTTATAACTGAAACTTTAGACTCTTTAACGAAAGTTGTAACTGCAAGTTTGTACACTTTCTCTTTCCCTAATTCCTCTACCTCCCAGACTCTGGCGTACATTCTTTTTCTATATATTGATTTTTTTTTTTTTTTTTTAGATTCGACATATAAGTGATACTATGTGGTATTTGTTTTTCTCTGTCTGGCATATTTCACTTAGTATAACTTAAATAATGTCTTCAAGTTCTATCCATGTTGTTGTAAATGGCAAGACTTTCTTAATTTTTTATGACTGATAATATTCCGTTGTATGTTTTTTTAGCTTAATTTATTTATTTTGAGAGTGTGTGAGAGAGGCAGGGAAGGGCAGAGAGAGAGAGAGAGAGAGAGAGAGAGAGAGAATCCAACAGGCTCCACACTGTCAGTGCAGAGCCTGGATGCAGGGCTCAACTCACAAACCATGAGACTATAACCCTAGCTGAAATCAAGTTGGCCACTTAGCCGACTGAACCACCCAGGCACACCTGCTTCTTATGTTTATGCCACACCTTCTTTATCTATTTATCCATAGATGGACACTTGAGTTATTTCCATATCTTGGCTAATGTGAATACTCTTGCAAGGAATATAGGAACGTTGATATTTCTTGAAGATACTGCTTTTTTTCCCTTTGGATACTCAGATTGAAGTTGCTAAATCATATGGTAGTTCTTGGAGAAACTCTATACTGTTTTTCATAGTGGTTGTGACAATTTATATTCCCACCAAGAGTAAGATAGTGTTCTCTTTTCCTCATCCTCGCCAGCATTTATTATCTCTTGTCTTTTGGATAGTAGCCATTCTTAACCAACATGAGTGATAGATTATTGTGGGTTTTAATTTGTGTTTCCCCAGTGATTAGTGGTGACTAGGTATTTTGGAAGCCTATTCCTTCAGTGGGTGTCTTGAAAGTTGAAGCCTAGATGTGGAGTCCAAACTCTCTACCCCTCAGAGAGAATCTAGGAGTTGAAGGTTCCCTCCCAATGGCATGGCACTATGTCAGTGCTGGTGTTTATGGAAAGTTTGTGTCTGTGCCTTTTCTACTCTTTTAGATGAGGGTTTTTTTTCCTCTCTTATTCATTGGATGTACAGGAGTAGCTCAGTTAGTTCCTAGGATCTCTTTCAGAAGTAATTGCTCCTTATGTAGCTATGTACCTGGGATGTCCATGAGAGAAAGGGAGCTAAGAATCTTCTACCAAATCTTGGTTGACTCTTCATGTTACATGGGAGAGTGTACTATTTTACACTGAGCTAATAACTTCCAACTAAATATATATGTATTTTCTTAGGAGGCCCAGAAACAGTAATATATATCTTTTTGAAACAGCTGTCATATTCTCACATAATCCTTAATTTTTTTTCCATAAGCTAATTGGTCATAGCTCTGCTATCATTCTTCCTTTGACTTGGTAATGAATTACCACTTTATCTGGGTCAGTCTTTACTAACTTGATTTCAATGTGCATATGCTCTTGTTTTCATACATTTTTGTTTACATTCATCATGTCAGAAAATTGTGATATATGACCAGGGTCATGATCAAAGCAGTTAATTGATAGTAATAGTTCCATCTCTTTGGGTAGTAAGATCATATCAACAATTTATGCCATAACCAAGGTAGTGAACACATTTATAGTCTACTCCAGACCCTTGCTGCACACTGAGATCACAAGGTACACTCTGTCCTCTGGAAGTCATGTTAGGCAAAGAAAACAGAATAAATACATGGATGAATAACATCTGTATCACTTCATGTTGACATAAATGTCATTGAGTAATTAATGTAGTGAAATATTGTTGGGGTGGTATTTGCCCTCTCTAAGAAATTCTAAAAATATATGAAATACCAAATGAGAACATTTGCCACAGTAGAAATTAAGAAAATTAATGGAATGGCAGAGACTATCAGCTGTCTGTCAAAATTCTTCACCCAGCCCTTCATTATGGACCCAGAGTTGGACTTCATTCCTCAGTCACCCTTTCATGCAGGTGTGATTATTTCACAAGGAAATATCATGTGGGCAGAAGTGTTTGGTTCTGACCGAGGACTTTTATGTCAGCAGCATACTACCTTCACACCTCCCCTTCCATGTTGCCTTCTAAAGCCTAGACATGGCAGCCAGATCTCAACCCTGCAAACAGTGAGTAAGCCCTGGGAGAGCACGGAGTAACCACGCAGAAGGATCCTAAGTCTTTTTTCTAATGTGTTTATTTTTGAGAGAGAGAGAGAATGCAAGGAGGGGAGGGCCAGAGAGAGAAGGTGACAGAGGATCTGAAGTGGGCTCAAGTGCGGACAGCAGTGAGCCTGATGCGGGTCTCGAACTCAAGAACCACAAGATCATGACCTGACCTGAAGTCAGGCAACCAACGGAGCCACCCAGGTGCCCCAGAAGGGCCCTGAGTCTTAATCAATGAAGAATTGCCCACAGACATGGAACATTCACCCTGAAGCATCATATGTGAGAAAAATGATCTTCTATTAAGCCACTAACTTGCTTGAGTATCTCATGTCAAAGTAGGTTAGCACCCCTTCACTAATGTAACAGAAAAACAGATTTTATGATAAACAATACCTTACATGATATGATTATATGTCAAACAAAAGTTTCATAAGCTGGATTCTGAGATCAATGGGTGAAGTCAGGATTAAATAAGAGAACTGATTAATCATAAGCATGAACCAAGTACAGGTTCTCTCACATAGTGGCATATTTTTTAATGTAAACTTGTTCATATACACTCATTTTTACTTTGGATATGCACCAAAAATGTTCTATCAGAACACTATGCATAATAAAACATGGGAGAGACCCATTTAGCCTAGAGTGAACAATGAAAGCCAGAATTTAATATGGCAACTGAAGTGAAAATATATAGTATTGTATTTGTAAATAAACTAAAAATAGCAGTCCTCTCTGTCAACAGTAGGAAATGTAATGTAACACATGGATACCATTAAAACTCACACTAAGGAATACAAATATGAAAAAAGTTTCTTAAGGGGTTTTTGATTACAACATATTTTTCATCCATTTCTTGTCAATATATTTTTTCATAGTTCTCCTAAGAAGATTTTCCTGTTAATGCTGTTTGAGGGATAGGCTCATGGAATCACCTTAAAGTGATTTTACTGTAATTGTTTTCTAAATTTATCTCTTATAAGATTCAATTTCAAGTTTCATCAGCTTCCTGAATTTCCTGTTGTTAATAGAAAAATGTATTCTTATCTTCTAAAAAAAGTATGAAAATCAACTTCACCAAATAGTTTTGCAGGATACAATCCATTTATTAAGGAAAATTATTAAAAAGCTAAAGATGTTAGTAATGATTTTGTAACTGTAGTGATTTGTATTGCTTTATTGTTTGGTTTTTTTCCTTTCCAAGATTTTATTTAAATTCAAGTTAGTTAATGTACAGTGTAGTGTTGGTTTCAGCAATAGGATTCAGTGATTCATCACTCACATATAACACCCAGTGCTCACCCCAACAAGTGCCTGTTTTAATGCCCATCACCCATTTAACCCATCCATTCAACCTCTTCTCCAAAAACTCTCAGTTTGCTCTCTGTAAGAGTCTCTTATGCTTTGTCTCCCTCATCTGTTTTGTTTATTAAATTCCACATATGAGTGAAATCATACTTTATTTTTCTTTCTCTGACTTGTTTAGCATAATATACCCTAGTTCAGTCCATGTTATTGAAAATGACAAGATTTCATTCTTTTTAAAGGCTGAGTAATATTCCAGTGTGTGTGTGTGTGTGTGTGTGTGTACATTCTTTATCCTTCTTCATCCATTCATCCATCGATGGACATGGACTTTTGGGGTCTTTCCATAATTTGGCTATTGTTGATAGTGTTGCCATAAACATTGGGGTTCATGTGTCCCTTTTAATCTGTATTTTTATATCCTTTGGATAAATACCTAGTAGTGTAATTGCTGGATGGTAGGGTAGTTCTATCTTTAACTTTCTGAAGAATCTCCACAGTGTTTTCCAGAGTGGCTGCACCACATTGTATTCCCATCAACAATGGAAGAGGGTTGTTCTTCATATCCTGGCCAATACCTGTTGCTTTAGCCATTCTGACATGTGTGAGATGGTATCTCGTTATGGTTTTGATTTGTATTTCCATGATGATGAGTGGTGTTGAGCATTTTGTCATGTGTCTTTAGCTATTTATATGTCTATTTGTATAACCATATTTGTATGTCTTCTTTGGAGAAGTAATGTTCATATCTTCTGTCTGTTTGTTAACTGGATTATTTATTTTGGGGATGTTGAGTTTGGCACTAGCCCTTTATCTGATATGTTATTTGCAAATATCTTCTCCCATTCTTTAGGTTGCCTTTTAGCTTTGTTGATTGTTTCTTTTGTTGTGCAGAAGCCTTTTATCTTGATGAAGTCCCAAAAGTTCATTTTTGCCTTTGTTTCCCTTGCCTTTGGCAATGTATACAGTAAGAAGTTGTTCCAGCTAAGGTCAAAGAGGTTGTTCCCTGTGATGTCTTATAGGATTTTGATGACTTCCTGTGTCAAATTTAGGTCTTTCAACCATTTTGGATTTATTTTTGTGTATGGTGTAAAAAAGCAGTACATTTTCATTCTCCTGCATGTTGCTGTCCAGTTTCCCCAACATCATTTATTGAAGAGACTGTCTTCTTTCCATTGGATATCCTTTTTGCTTTGTTTAAGATGAATTGACCATATAGTTTTGGGTTCATTTCTTTTTTTTTTTTCATTTTTTTAATGTTTTATTTATTTTTAGGAGTGAGAGAGAGTGAGACAGCGTGAGCAGGGGAGGGTCAGAGAGAGAGGGAGTCACAGTCTGAAATAGGCTCCAGGCTCTGAGCTGGCAGTCAGCACAGAGCCCTATGCGGGGCTCGAACCCACGAACCGCGAGATCATGACCTAAGTGAAAGTCAGACGCTTAACCGACTAAGCCACCCAGGCGCCCCAGTTTTGGGTTCATTTCTTGATTGTCTGTTCTGTTCTATTGATCTATGTGTTTGTTTTTGTGCCAGTATCATACTCTCTTGATGACTACAGCTTTGTAATATAGCTTGAAGTCTGGAATTGTGATGCCTCCCACTTTGGTTTTCTTTTTCAGCATGATTTTGGCTATTTGGGGTATTTTCTGCTTCCGTACAAAATTTTAGAATTGTTTGTTCTAGCTCTGTGAAGAATGTTGGTACTATTTTTACAAGGATTGCATTAAATGCATAGATTGCTTTGGGTAGTATTGACATTTTAACTATTTATTTTTCTAATCCATGAGCATGGGATGTTTTTCCATTTCTTTGTGTCTTTTTCAATTTCTTTCATACGTGTTCTATGGTTTTCAGCATGAATATCTTTTACCTCTGGTTAGGTTTATTCATAAGTATCTTATGGTTTTTGGTACAATTGTTAGTGTGATCAATTCCTTGATTTCTCTTTATGCTGCTTCATAATTAGAATATAGAAATGGAACTAATTTCTCTGTTGATTTCTATATCCTGTGACTTCACTAAATTTGTGTAATAGTTCTAGAAATTTTTTGGTGTAGCCTTCAGTTATTCCATGCAGAGTATCATGTCATCTGTGAAGAGTGAAAGTTTGACTTTTTCCTTGCTGAAAGTTTGACTTTTTCCTGGCTGATTTGGATGCCTTCTATTTCTTCTTGTTGTCTGATTGCTGAGGCTGGGATTTCCAGTACTATGTTGAACAATAGTGGTGACAGTGGACATCCCTGTCGTGTTCCTGAACTTAGGAGAAAGTTTCTCAGTTTTTCCCCATTGAGGATGACATTAGCTTAGGCCTTTCATATATGGTCTCTATGATGTTTAGGTATATTCCTTCTAGTCCTACTTTCTTGAGGGTTTTTATGAAGAAAGTGTGCTATATTTTGTCAAATGCTTTTTCTGCATCTATTGGGAGGATCATATGGTTCTTATCCTTTTTTTTATTAATGTGGTATATCACATTAATTTTTTGTATTACTTTAAAGAAGTTTTGTCAGTCAGATAGTTGAAAAAATAAGCTTATGTTCTAGATTATGTTGTTTTCTATGCTACATGCTGAAATGAATTATTTTGTAAATATTTTATGGTAAGTGACCCATCAAGAAATTTCTTATAAAATTTTAAGGCTAATTATTAATTGCTCATGTTTAATTATTTATATTCAATGATTCATGATAATAATATAGTAAGGGATATTCTCTTATTCATTCCAGGTGAACTCATAGGCATTTGGCACTTAATACTCAAGTATCCCTGTCATAAATGTGACTGAGTTTAAATAACTTACCCAACTTCCACACAGTTGGTAAGAAGCAGAATCATGCTTCAAAAACCAAGCCATTTGACTCCTGAGCCCATGGTTTTAAGCACTACCATATGGAGCTTCCCCAAACTATACTGACTTAATACAAGATCATTTTACACAAAAGGAAATTAAGGCTCAAAAATATATGACTTAGCTAAGAATAAGAAACTGTTAAATAATTTCTTTCTTTATCAGGGTACTTCCGTAGGTCACAGGATCCCATTCTATAATTTTAAAATTCGGTATCCATTTATTTAACAAAATATTTTAATGATAAGAATTTAAACAAAATACTCATTATCATCTGCTTAGTGAAATGCAGTATGAGAGATGTGATTTAAGCATAAATATGACTAATAGCAAAATTTTCACCAAAGAACATATAGTTTACCATGAAATATGCAATGAGGTATCATAAGTTAAAGGGATTTAAAAAAATCACAGCACAGAGCCTAGAGTCAGCTTTGGATTCTGTGTCTCCCCTTCTCTCTGCCCTTCCCTGCTTACACTCTGTCTCTCTCTCGAAAATAAACTTAAAAAAAAAAAAAAGCTCCAGGGGCCCCTGGGTGGCTCAGTCGGTTAAGCCTCCAACTTCCACTCAGGTCATGATCTCATGGTTTGTGGACTCTAGCTCCGCGTCAGTTTCTGTGCTGACAGCTCAGAGCCTGGAACCTGCTCTGGATTCTGTGTCTCCCTCTCTCTCTCTGCCCCTCCCCCATTCATGCTCTATTTCTCTCTGTCTCAATAATTAATAAATGTAAAAAAAAAAAGCCCCAGAATATAGGGGCACCTGGTGACTCAGTCAGTGAAGTGTCTGAGTCTTGGTTTCAGCTCAAGTCAGGATCTCATGGTTTGTGGGTTTCAGCCCTGCACTGGGCTCTGTGCTGCTGGTGCAAAGCCTGCTTGGGATTCTCTCTCTCTCTCTCTCTCGTCCTCCTTCACTCATTTGCTCTTTCTCTCTCTCTCTCTCAAAATATATAAACAAACTTTAAAAATTAAAAAAAAATAAAAAACAGAATCTAGCAATTCCCATTTCACTCACTGAGTCCACAGGAAAAGATTCATTAATAAGATTGCATTCTACATCATAAATGACTACACACTACCTCACATCCACACTCATACATGTTTGCCTGTGTTGCTCAATGCCTTCATTTATAAGTAACTAACTCAATATTTTGAGAGTAAAAGCAAAACATACTATTACCACAAAAATTATATGAAATTTCTTGGCATTGATATTACAGTCTTTCTTCAATGTCTCTTCTCCTACCTGGAAGGTACAGAAGACATCAGTCCAAAACGTAAAGAGACATCTTGCTGGCAATGAGTAGACAGTAACTCCCTTGAAAGCACCTCAAAATCTACTCTTGATTCTATTTTAACTTGGCTTATTGGAATATTCTACCTTCAGTCAACAGGTGAACAGGTTGACAAAGCTGCAATATTCTTAACGTTTCGAAAATGTATGCTTGTAATTCTGACTGTGAATTTGTCCACTCACTCCCCTCTGAGGTAACTGCTCATATACATGAGTCCAGGGAAGGGACTCTGGAGTGGGCTCCACAGTGGACATCTGGCTGAGCTTATGGCCCGAGTAGGAGTGTTGATTGGCCTGACAGCTAATATCCCTTGGAGGAAATTTAACTATTTGCAGCTCTGTCTAGGATGTAGGATTGTTAATGTTTTCTTCTGTTTTTCAGCTCAGCCAAGTGGCCCCTCTGCCCATTACCAAAGCCACACAAACATTCACCCTCAGTAGACTGTTATTTGATAAGTTATGATAAAACATCTGTTTTGAAGTATTATCAAAGATCAATATTGAGGCCATTATAGTTTTAGAGGTTGAAAATAGGGTCCTTTTAGTGTTGAAAATACATATGTTGTTTTCTATCCACAGTCAAGGCATTCCTTCTTTTCTGGTTGTCTTTGTTATTTTCACTTTGCAAAAGCAAACGAATCCTTACGCACAATTTGGTTTGGATGTCAAGACTGATGATGCCACACACACACACACACACACACACACATACCCCAAACATGTATTAAAGATTTATTCAGTACATAATTAAGGCATCTGGAGAAAACAAGGCAGGCCTCCAAAGAAGGTATGAAATGGCTAGAAAGCAAGAAAGAACACTGGCTGGAGTTTTCATTATGGTTAGGGACGAGGAGCTGGATAAGAATTCCCACACATAAGCAGAGACTTTGTGATTGAATTTCCTGCCTACGCTGAAGGAGGATCGATCAGCTTGTTCAGATGTGGGGAAGAAAGGAAGAGGGAAGGGTTTCTCAGCAGAGAAACATCAGAAAACATCTTATTACATTCTTTTATTATTTAAAATAACCCAGGGAAGTGTAAGTACTCTTGACGATGTCACCACTGCTGGACACACAAGAGTGAACAATAAGGTGTTAGGAGAACTCAGAGTCAGGTGTTTTGATGAGAAGGGTTGTCCTAGTAAAATGGAAAGGAAAATTAGGCTCTCAGGTCCTTGGATAAATGGGCTTTTCTCTGGCCAGGACTCTTCTACAAGGGAGCCTTCAGGGAAGCCCACCTGAGCAGACCGGACCCTGTCACACCCTTTCCTGTTTTAACACACTGCCTGACTCTTTATTTGAACTATCTAAAAATAACACAGGGGATGGAGAGAATTCGTAAAGTTAAAATTGATTCCACCCACACATTCCCCCTGAGACGTCATCACACGGATCCCAGCATGCCTTCTAAATCGTCCTTCTCAGTCATGGCAGAAGCTTAAGCTCTCGGGGCTGTCATCATCAGATGGATTTGTACCCCCACGCTCTTAGGCGGTCCATCCGTGGGGCCCCACCCCCAGTGCCTCTCTGAGGCTCCAAGATCATCCCTGTTTGCTCTCACACTCACCGTCTTTCATCTGCAAAATTCTCTTTGTTTTCTCTCTCCCCAGGTGAATTAGATCCTTTTCTCATTGAACTTAGCTAATTCCTGTGAATAGTACTTTTTTCTTAGAGCCCTAAAAAATGTCTTTCTATTTTCCTCTGCGTGACATCCTGTGCTCCATGTACCATAGGGCATAGGGACAATGTCCTGTTTGTTATGTGATATTCCAGGGGACTGCGTGTATTCCCTGCTCATTCTCTCTCTCTCTCTCTCTCTCTCTCTCTCTCTCTCTCTCTCACACACACACACACACACACACACACACACACAAGCACATGCACCTGTGCCCATTTGCTACGCCCCCTAGTAAGCATGGTGTTTGCTGCATTAAAGATGGTAGTTTTGTGTAATGGAAATTGACTTAATATTTTAAAACTTTCTTTTGTCTTTCTATATTCCTGGTTTCTTAAAGTTCCTAATAATTAACTTTTATTTCTTACAAAATCAATCCGTTTATACTCCATCAAAAATAGACATAGCACAAGCAAGCTAAATGATTCACTATATTGTCCTTATGTGTGCTCTTGAAGCACACTGGGTGCAATTTTTCATTCTGCAGGGGGTTTTCTTTTTCATTCTTTGAGTTTTGAACAAATGAATGGTCACAGGCACAATGAAAAGACAGATCGTCTTAAAATTTACTGAATCTTTAGAGAATTCACAAGTCTTGTTGATTTATCCTTTGTGCTCTTTCCTGAGTTCAAAATGTAAAACTGCCTGGCCATGTTGGAAAACGTTTATCTTACCCTAATCCTATACTGTGTATATAGCATGGTTCTATCTTTGTACAATCTGAGTCAAAAAGGCCTCCTGTTAAAATGATTATTAAATGTAGATGTGCCTTAGGTAAGACTATGACTGTTCCCAACGTGTTCCCGTGCACACATACTGACTATTCCAAGTGTAATCTGACGGCAGTGCTGTGATCACCATACATAGGAGTTAAAGAGTGGGACCTGCGGCTTGATGTCTCCTGTGCCGGGCACACAGCAGAAACATGTTTCACAGCCGCTGGAAGAAACCCTGGCTTGTGCACTGACACTGACGGGGATAAATACACCACTCCCAACCGCTTTGCCTCAGAAGCCATCAAGCAATTTTAAAATCAATTCGGTCTTTGACAGGGAGCCACTGCAGTTCCCATAGGGAAGCAGTGACATGCTGAGGCCATTTAGTGTGAATAAGAATCTGACAGCAGTATTTTGCTGAAGTGGAGCTTTGGTGGCATCTTCGCCCCTGAAAGATAATTTTAAAAAGGACATGGTCATCGTGTAACGTAGAGGTTAAAACGGCAGAATCTATTGTCTCAACATCAGCAGAAGGGCCCGTGCTGATGCCTTCTATTGTTAATGCGGTGATAACATTAAATTCTTGTCCGCCATCTGCAATTGTGATTTGGAGGCCAAGGTTGATTCCAAACTAGCTGCCACGTGTTTGGCATAAGCCGAGTGACCACTGCCATTAAAGTTAGCAAAAAACAGGAAGCTTCAGGGAATGACATATATTAGGCAGCAAGTTTAATCTAACCATTCAGACACCATTGTCTATATCATTTATTATATATTGAATGATAATACTAAATCACTGCCTTTCATTTTTCGTATACTTTTAAAAAAATCCATATAAATTTTACTTGGATTTAAATTACCAGCGGGGTGCCTGGGTGGCTCAGTCAGTTAAGCGTCAGGCTTCGGCTCAGGTCATGATCTCATGGTTTGTGATGATCTGCAGGTTCGAGCCCTGCGTCGGGCTCTGTGCTGACAGCTAGCTCAGAGCCTGGAAACTGTCTTCGGATTCTGTGTCTCCCTCTCTCTCTGATCCTCCCCTGCTCATGCTGTCTCTATCTCTTTCTCAAAAATAAATAAAACATTAAATTAAAAAAATTACCAGCTATATATTTCATAATCAATATTCTCTGTTATGGCATTAAAACTACTGAATGCTAGAAATCAACCTTACCTCCCCTAACGTTTGTATATCTAACATATTTTGGATACCCTTTCTTTCCCAGTTCTCAGAAGACCATTATATTTTATTCATAAATGAATGCAGTAATATTACAAGAGTAAAACCTTTTTTCTCTAAGTCTTTATAATCTTTGGTTTGCATTCTAAATGCTTAAAACATTATAGGATATAATTGAATTTTGCCAGCTATTTTTGATTTTGAATATAAATTATGTTTTCACTACACCAAACTAATGTTAATCAGTAGAATGGAATAAAGGTAAATGTGGAGTGAGAGAGAGAGAGAGTATGTGTACAGAGAGAGAGAGAGAGAAGAGATCTGGAAATAATTGGAAAGAAATATCTTTTAGTTTCAAAAACACACAAATCAAAAAACATCTTTGAATGGATTCAATTTAGCTAATGCATATAGTCTATGCATAAATGATTCATTTTCTAACATTTCTGTCTCAATAAGGCAAATGGACTCTGGTGGGAAAAATTCACTGAAAATAATTTCTCTTTTGTCTATTTCTGCAAGTATAAAGCAGTGGCGTTATGACAGGGAAGATTGTTGTGGATGGTCACATGCTTAAATAAAAATGCATGCAGGTAAAAGCAAGCTAAGACAGGCTTTTGTCAGTATACCTAATTAGAAGCCTACTTATTTTAAAACTATGAGTTCACTGAGACCACCCCTAAGAATATGTTATTTGTTATAATTCACAGCAACTCTGAAGAGTCTGTTTGGTTACAAATTGCTTCGTTAATTTTGGAAGACAAATATATTAGTTTGATCTTTTTATCGATATGATATATGTTAATAAATAGTTTACACTAATAACCGTTTCCAAGTATAAACTTCAGTGGCATTTAGTACATTCATTATGCGGTGCAAACCACCTATATCATATTTCAAAACATTTTCATCACCTCCCCTAATAACCATACCACTCAGCAGTCATTCTCTGTTTCATGCCTCTTCAAACCCAGGCAATCACCCATCCACTCTCTGTCTCTTTTTCTTTATGTGTTTTTAATATTTCATATAAATAGAATGATATAATATATATCATTTTGTGTCTAGATTCTTTTATTTAGCTTAATGCCTTTGAGGTCCATCCATGTTGTAGCATATATCAGTACTTAATTCATTTAATGGCTGAATAACATTCCATTGTAAGGATATGACACACGTTTATCCATTCACCTGTTGATGAATTTTTTCACCTTTTGGCTGTAGTCAGTAGTGCTGCACTGAGCACTGACATTCAACATATTTGAGCATCGTTTTCAATTAATTTGCTGTTTGATTGTTTGTATATCTTTTTTTTTTGGAGAAGTATCTACTCAAGTATCTTGCCTATTTTTTGAATTGGATTGTTTGTCTTTTGGTTGTTGAGTTTTATGTGTTCTTTATATATTGTAGATACTAAACCCTTATCAGATAGCTGACTGGCAAACATTTTCTCCCAATTTAAAGACTGTCCTTTCACTTTCTTAATAATATCCTTTGATGCACAAAATGTTTTATTTAGTTTGGTTATTTTTAAGTAAGGTACAGTTTGTCTATGTTTTCTTTTGTGACATATGTTTTCATTGTACTGTCTAAAAGCCACTGATAAAGCTACGATCTCAAGGATTTACTCCTGAGTTTTCTTGTAAGAATTGCATGGTTTTAGCTCTTACATTTTGGTATTTGAACCATTTTGAGATGATTTGTGTTTATTGTGTGAGGTATAGGTCCAACTTCATTCACTGGCAGGTCAAAATCCTGTTGGTTCAGCACATATGTTGATGAGACCATTTTTAGTTCATTGAATGGTCTTGGATCCCTTTGGAAAATGATTTGGCCATACATGTATGAGTTCATTTCTGGACTATCAACTCTATTCCATTAGTCTATTTGTCTATCCTTATGTTAGCACCCTTTGTTTTGGTTATGATAGCTTGGTAGCAAGTTTTGAAATTAGAAGATGAGAGTCCTCCAAATTTGTTCTTTTCCAAGACTGTTTGGTTATTTAGGGCTCCTTGAAATATCATATGAATTAGTGATTGACTTTTTCATTTCTGCATAAAAGTCACTAGAATCTTTTTTTAAAAAATGTTTTTATTTATTTCTGAGAAAGAGAGAGAGACAGCATGAGCAGGGAGGGTCAGAGAGAGAGAGGGAGACACGGAATCTGAAACAGGCTCAAGGATCTGAGCCAACAGCACAGAGCCCCATGCCGGGCTATGAACCGTGAGATCATGACCTGAGCTGAAGTTGGACGCTTAACCAACTGAGCCACCCAGGCACCCCAGGTTACTAGAATCTTAATAGGGATTTCATGGAGTCAAACCATTCTAGGTAGTACTGTCATCTTAATAATATTAAGTATTATAATCCATGAACATGGGATGCCCTTCCACTTATTTGAATATTATTTACTCTCTTTCAGAAACACTTTGTAGGTTTCAATGTAGAAATCCTTTACTCCCTTGGTGAAGTTTATTCCTAGGTATTTTATGTTTGGGATGTTATTGAAGATGAAATTGTTTTCTTAGATTCCGTTTCAGAAAATTTATTGTTAGTGGATTGAAACAGGAGGAAATTACATTCATCATAATTCAGAGACAACTTTTACATCTAAGTATGTCTTAGCAATATTTAAATTCTAAGGTTTAAGGATCATTTGGAACTCTAACTCCAGAGGTTTTTGGGTAGTGTTCGATGATTGATACACCTTCTTTGGGAGCCTGAGAAAGGAAGGCTATTGCCCAATTAGATTTTGAAGACAATACTGTTATGGTCCTGAGATTCAGTGAGTACCTCAAGGCTCATGTCAAGTTTACAGAGTGAAGGTGCAAACTGACAGCATTCTCCTCGTCTGCCCTGAAAACTGTGTGTGTATGTGTGTGTGTGTGTGAGTGTGTGTGTGTGTGTGTGTGTCTAGCAGAAATCTATCTGTACCACCCTGAAAAGATTATTTCATTTAAAGTTTACTCCCTAAATTCTGTTTAAAAAGCATACAACTTAATCTCTGCTGTTTTGTTATCAAATATAAGCCCATAGTGCTAGTGGAAAGTAGAAAATAAATAAGAACATATAGTCTTATAACATAACTAAGGGAAAAGAATGTGGATTAAGGATGAAGTGTCAATGTTTACTTTTAATTTTCTTTCAGAATATCCAGAATTGTCATTTAAAATTTGCTGAATTATTCATGCTATTCTCATTCTACTTATTTACTGTTCCAGTATTATCTTCATTATAATACATTATTTTGGAGATGTTACTATTTCTACACATGGGGCCTAGTAGATGTATTTTTCTTCATTTTTAGTACATTTCTGTTTATGCTTACAACAATCTCAAAGAAAATGTTTTTCATTGTCATAGGGAATAAATCAAGAATTTCAGTTTTTGTATGTACAAGCTACAAATTTATTACAGGAAAGAAAATACATTAGTTTCATGATATTTGGCTTCAATATTTTGTGTGTGTACCAATCCACTCTGGATGTTCATAATCACATAACCCAAAATATAACTGGGGAGAAAATGATTTTATATTTGGTTTTACCCTGAGTATATATATATGCGTTACTATACTCTGTATTTAGAATCATACCCACTAATGTCTATATACAGTAATGACTACTAGAAAGATAATACAAGTGGTATCAGTTACTTAAGGATTAAAATACATCAGACATACTTTGCAGTTTTAGTATATAATAAATTGACTATTTCTTAAAATACAAATTAAGGCTTTTACTTATGTTTAATTTGCTATGTCACAGATATTTTTATCTACTTAAAGCAAATGAGATGTAGGTATTTATCTAGAGTAATACTTTATCTAAAAATCTGATATTAAAAGTTAATCAACTGAAACAAAAGGCAAATCTAGAGGTGAGCTGACGAATTTCCTCTGCAACATGGAAAATAAATGCTAATTATTTCACAAGTGTTATTGTGTAAGAAAGGGAGAGCATGAAGGTCCCTGTATTAAAGGAGAGAATGTATTCTCCTGGAGTCAACTCTTCGGTTGAGTGTTTCAGGGTGGAGAGGTTTTGTAAAGATAATTTTTGATTCATTTCTTCCTTATATTTGCTTATTTTTCACCCAGAGGAAGGTTTGATTTACTGTTTGGTCAGACAGGAAGAGAGGAATCTCAACTGGCTTATGCGAACCGAGCCATTCAAAATAATATACTTTTGAAATAATAATCCCTACAACACTCAGCCCCTTCCATAAATGTCTCTCTTAAAATGCCTCAGACGTGAAAAGGAGTTTTATATACCTAAAACACAAGCAGAGCTGAGAGAAACTCATAACAGGGACAGAAATGTACTGAATAGAAGACCTAATTCTGTGAAAGGGGTTGGTGGGACAGGACTTTGCTCTCCTGTACTTTTTCCTTCCCAACCTACATCCTTGGCATATCTAGTCCTATCTATTTCTTCACATCTAGTCAGAAAATAACACTCTGGGTTGGGAGTAGGTGAAGCACGTATAAGTGAGCTCTTTATCCCCGGAAATCTCTTCTGAATCCCTTTCACAATATACCTGCTCTTCCTTGTCAGGGTGAAAGGATTCTCAGGGGAGTGCCCAAAGGAGAACAGAAACATTTCTGGAGGAGCAATGCTGCCTGTCAGCTCCAAGGCCAGATATTGTCCACCTGAAGTTACATCAGTCAACTATTTAATATCAAAATGTTGGCTTCATAGCTGATGTCCGTTAGGGAGTATGTGATGTAAAGAAATAAAAAAGAAACACTTAGAAAATAGGTACTATAGAAGAGAGGCAACAGACAGATAAAAGAGAATTAAAGGAGCAGGGATACAATCTCAGAATTAATTTATCATAAGGATAGATGTTCTCAGAGAGTTGTATATTCAAAAGGCAATATTGGAGACATTAACAATATGGATTCATTGAGTGCAAGGGCCAAGAATTCTTGAGATATTTTATAGTGCAAAAAAGTGCAGGGACAGGACCTCTGGGCAGAAAGAGCTGCATTGTGATTGTAAGGAGTGAATGCTTATATAGAGTTTTCTCTCCCATGTCAGTGAAGGTGTTGTTAGGGCTCCAGGAAATTGAGTCTATAGGTCTTGGAGGTCTGATTATTAGTTACGATTATGTTTTTCTTGGAAATCACTAAGACAGTTACAAACTATTGAGGGACTTCCTGTCTTGATTGACTGCCATCTTTACCAGTTGACCATTTGTTTCCCCCCTACCTTTGATCTTTGATAGTCATGAGTGCCTGACGAATGTTACATGGAGTCCACCTCAAGAGGGGGTTGTAGCTGTCAGCTATTTTGCCCTCAACTTGCCTTTTGCTTTCCTGTCAATTATCAAGGATCAATAAATCTTTTTAAAAAGAACAAATTGAAGGTGATATAAATTATCAGAATAAATGCTAAAAAGGAGAATAGAAAACATCTAGAAATATTATGCTAAAATATAAAGACATCCATGACAATAAAAAAATCAATAGATTGTGAAAGAGACAAAGATACCAAGAGACCATTGGAAACAGACTTTAGGCATATAAAGCTTTAAAAACTTTTGACAGGAAGAAAACTGAAAATACCCTTTGATGAAATAATCTAATAGTAACAAGTAGAACTCTCACGGACGCACTCGTTTATATTGGTAGCAAAAGATGATTAAATAATCTAATTATCTCATAAAGAAAGCAATGGCCACAAAAGGAAAATGACAACTTCATGCAGAAAGAAGATGGGGGGAGTAGAAGAAGACAGAAGAGATACAAAGTGTACTATGGTAGTTGCTTCTTTGGGGTGGCTGAATGTCTTCAGTGGACTGTAGATGCAGCCACAGAAGACTGAGGTGATGACTGTAGCCCAGGAAAGATCACCTGCAGATACAGGCATCACTGAGCAAGAGGGGAGTTTAGAACAAAAAGTGGAGGAGAGGCTGAGTGACTGTAGATGGCCAAGAACAACCAGCAATGGGGGTTGCAACTTGTCTCAAAAACCTACCTCTTCTAAGTCTCCCTTCAGAAAGAGAGACCAACTCTATGAATGTGTGTGAAAAAGTAGATCCATGTATTGAGCCAGAAGTTTCCTGCAAAAAATAATTTGCCAATCAGCTGTGATGAGTCCTATTACTTAGCCTCCAGCTAAGGACCTTTATTATCTACTGAAGCATTTGAACCCAGACCCTTCTCTTCCTGGTTAACCTCAGCCACTATCTGAGCATGGTTCACACTAAAGTTAATTTTAGAGACAAACCTAAAGGTATGATCCAAACCCTCACTCTTCAGGGATCTGCATGCCTGGTAACTAGAACTTCCTTACATTAGGATTGCTGTGCATGTCCAATCACAGTCACTCTGAGGCAAGGGAGGTTTAGAGATGGCAAAGAGGTTCTATATTCCACATATAGTCCTCACTGCCTTCCTACGTAGGAGCAATCTAGCCTCTCCTAGTGACCAGAGTCAGTTACCCCAGCTAGGATGGTGAATCCCCTCCATGTCAGCTGGTCCTAGGATGCCACAAATCAAAATACTTAGTTGATGCTTGATGGATTTCCATGCCCTCTTCAACATAGAAGCACTGTTCTTTTTTTTTATTTTATTATTTTATTTATTTTATTTTATTATTTTTATTATTTTGTTTTATTTTATTGAGAGAGAGATAGTGTGAGCAAGGGAGGGGGCAGAAGGAAAGAGAGAGAATCTTAAGCAGGCTCCATGCTCAACTCAGAGCTGCATTCCACAACCCTGGGATCATGACCTGAGCCAAAATCAAGAGTTGGACACTCAACAAACTGAGCCACCTGGGCACCCTGCACTATCCTTAAATGTGAAATGTGTTGCCTTCATCACAAAAGAGGCTTAACAGGGAACATCATATGTCCTTTGTGATGCAAAGAAAAGATGCAAAAGTCAGGGGGGAATGTCCCAGTATTCACCTGCCTACAAGAATCCTAAAAATATTCCCAAAGTGGATGGTCCCTGGATATTTGTAGGGTTTATTCCCAGAATCTGGGGCACATATGTCTTTGCTTGCTTGCTTGCTTGCTCGCTCGCTCGCTTTCTTTCTTTCTTTCTTTCTTTCTTTCTTTCTTTCTTTCTTCTTCTCTTCCCTTCCTTCCTTCCTTCCTTCCTTCCTTCCTTCCTTCCTTCCTTTTCTTCCTTTCTTTTTTGATTCCTACCAATCCCTCCAGAAAGACACCTCTTTTAGTCACCCTGCCCAATCAAGAAGATGCTCTCAATATAATAAATCAATGCAATGCTATGAGAGCCATCCTGACTGAGCTGGAGAGTTTAAGCAGTATCAGGCAAAGATGTAAGTGTATATTTTGTCTGTTCCCTGTGAATGCAAACCATTTCTGCTTTTCTATTCTAATTGGTATAGGAAAAAATACATTTCCCCAATCAAGTGATCACAAACCATGAACCTGAGGCCATATTAATTTTATCTCGCAAAGGTTCCCCATTCAGTGCTACAGCTGCAATTGTTCCCAGTACTTGGTTGAACTTGAGGTAGATTCTAGCCATTCTTCAGGATCCAAGAGCCAAGAGGTTCATTAAATGCAAATATAGTAGGATCATTACCTCTGCATCCTCTTCCCACTTTCCTTTGCTACCATCTGGTCTGTACCATGCCCAAAAGCTTTCCCTGATTGCTACTGCTTTTTCTCCCTTTCACCATTCAGAAGAGTTAATACCAATACATCTGTTATACATCTAACTCTCTTTGACATCTGCATTCCAGAGGGCACAGACGACAATGTAGGCACCAAAGAGGTCGAAGACGTAAGCAGTAATATGAGACATTAAGATTAGCTCACTCCCCATCTCGTTAGGAGAATCATGTTGAGTGGTATGTGGAATGTTAATATCACAGAAGGCAATATGATATGTGACAAACTCCTTGAGCTTGGTGTTTGGACCCTGAATGGCTGCATTTTGGATAGTTGGTAATCCTGAATTAAACCTCAGTCCTTAGTGGAAGTGACTCAAATTAAGTCATCTGACTCATAAAATTCTGAATCATGGATATTGGATTCATATAATTGTATATGGTACTACTTTTTTCTTCCAAATACAATACCGGTGAAAATCTTGAAAATAATGATAGAATGATAGAGAAAGACATGAAGATAATATTTTATCTCATTACTATGTGGTAAATTAATGGGTATTATTTTAATTTATTAAGTTATATATCTGTTTCCTGTATTGCGTTACATTTCTTCAAAACCAAGTTTTCAAATAGCAATAAATAAAGAAATGTGGAAGAAAATAATATACATCTTCCCAAGTGCCTATGTATGATTCATAAAGATAAATTGTATACTTGCCCAACAGAAAGTTCTCAATAAACCCCCCAAAACTAAACATCCAAAACAATCTTGCATCCAAAAAGAAAGAGAGAATTAAAACTGAAACATAAATTTAGAAGCAACAGGTAATTTCATTTTGAACTTTAAAAGCTCTGCATAAAATAAACAAAAAAGCAGAAAAATTTCAAGTCTATTGGGAAATACAAACTGGGAATCATGACTTAAAATAATAATGAAAAGTCCTCATATTAGAATCCATTGGTAGAACTAAAGCAATGTTCAGAAATAAGGAACTTGAAACACTATGTCATTATATATGTGCGTATATATATATAGTTTTAGATACTTTTTTATAAAAATACATGAATTATTCATCTGAAGATAGAAAATATTTAAAAAGCTCTTAGAAAGCAGAAGTAAATAAGAAGCAAAGATAAAAAAAGTAATTAATGAGTTAGAAAGTAGAAATACCATAGACCATATGTAGAATTGTAAAAGTTTGCCTCTGGGGGAAATCAGTGTAAGACATATAGTTCTCAATGACCTAATTTGGAGATACAAAAAGAAGTATAAACACACAAAATAAGAAGTAGCAAGGAGAAATGAACATCCAAATGGAATAATTTTTGAACAAAATTCAGCTCTGCACTGATCTATGCAAATACTTACAATATAACTTACCAAAACTAATCTTGGATGAAATAGAAAACTCTAAATAGATCAATTTCCATTCATAGGATAGAGAATCTTTTCTAACACATCTGCAAGTTCCAAGCTCAAACAGTTCCTCAAAGAAATTTTTCCAAAGTCTTAAAAAAAGAATATTACAATCTTCATTAAATTATTTCATATCATAAGAAAATAAAAAATAATTTAATGAAGTAAATATAACACCATTACTAAATTATTTAAAATTTGGATTAAGAGGTATCCAATCAATCATGTTTAGATATTAAGGAAACCTCAAAAATGTATAAATACTGTTCCAGAAATCCTAAGAAAATATTTGCAAATAGAATCCAATGTCATAATCAAAAGGTAATACATCATATTCAAGTAGAACTCTTTGTAAGAACGTATATATAGTATACTGATGGGGAAACTATTAATATAATGAAGCATTTTATTTTTAAGGGGGCATGTATCTCCATATATGATGATAACAAAGAATAATAGAGGAATGGAAAATGGTTACTTCTTTAACAATTTTTAAAAATGTTTTTGAGAGAGACGGAGAAAGAAGCAAAGCACAGGTGGGGAAGGGGCAGGGTGACATGGAGACATAGAATCTGAACCAGGCTCCAGGCTCTGAGATGTCAGCACAAAGCCCAATGAGGGTCTCAAACCCAGGAGCTGTGAGGTCATGGCCTGTGGGGCTCAAACCCAGTTGCTGTGAGGTCATGGCCTGATCCAAAGTCCAATGCTTAACCAACTGAGCTATCCAGGCACCCCTACCAAGTTTTATGAATATAAAAAAATATAAATATCCCCAATCCCCCGACTTCTCTATATAGGAAATGTTGAACATGTTCTTTGTATGTTCAGGAACAAGAAATCACACTTATGACCATCACAAGTATTTAAAAAATTTTTTAAAATTCATCTGCATTTATTTTAAGAGATAGGGAGAATGTGTGTGTGCATGCAAGCAGCGGAGGGGGAAGAAGGGACGAGAGAGAATCCCAAGCAGGCTCCACACTGTCAGCCGAGAGCCCCATGCAGGGGTATATAACATGAACCTTGAGTTCATGATCTGAGCAGAGATTGAGAGTCTGATGCTAAGGAACTGAGCCACTCAGGCACCCCACAAGTATTTAACATTTAATTTGCTGTTCATGTTGACATCAGTAGATAGGAATTTGAAAACAAATGGCAGACACAATGATCAACTTGAAAACTGTAAGCAATAAGAAAAGTCTTAATTAGCAAGATATAATATTAGTATACAAAGATTTTATTTAAACCAACAAAAGGCAGAATACATAAAATACTAAAGAATGACTTTAACAAATGTCTGAAATGTAATCATACATCTCAAGATACTTGTGAAAGTCTCAAGGGTACATTAGAGTAAATGTGAAATTATGTGTTCTTGAAGTGAGAAACTCAATATCATAAAAATATCTCCAAGTTAATGTATAAATTTAAAGCAATTCGAATAAAAATATGGTCTGGTTTTCTTTACTGGAATTATATAAGAAATTTCTAAAATCTAAATATAAATGATAATGAACAATAATAAGTTGAAACTTTCTAAACTCAGAGCAATTGAGTCTAGACCATCAGATAAAAACTGTCCTAAAACTTTAATAATTACAATAATGTGGTATTGGATTATAAATAGGCAAAGAACAAAATACATAATTCTGAAAAAAATTACATACACAGAAATTTAAAACATGATAAATGTGATGTCTATAGCCTGAAGTGTGTGAAATGGACTTGTGATAAACAGTAAAAGCACAGCTGAGCAATCATTTAAAAAAAAATCAAAGTTGCATCCATTCCATACATGATGCAACAAAAACTTCAAATGCATTGAAGACTGAATTGTAGAAAGGATTTCATAAATGTTCCAGAAGAAAATATTGGTTGATTTGAAAGGAAATTTGAAATTAAGAAAACTGATTTTTTATTTATTTATTTTTTTTAATTTATTTTTAATGTTTTATTTATTTCTGAGAGAGAGAGAGACAGTGTGAGCAGGGGAGGATCAGAGAGAGAGAGAGAGAGACAGAATCAGAAGCAGGCTCCAGGTTCTGAGCTAGCTGTCAGCACAGAGCCCAACGTGGGACTCGAACCCACAAACCGTGAGATCATGACCTGAGCCAAAGTCGGATGCTTAGCCAACTAAGCCACCCAGGCGCCCCAAAAAACTGATTTTTTATTTAATTAAAAGTATTTGATGGAGAAAAATCCAAACATATGGTACAGTCTTATCCACAGTGAGCCAATAATATGTCACAAATCATTCAGGGGTACATGTAAACAGGTCAAAAGAAAGAGCCCCACATAAAGCTGCAAATATATGTTCATCAAAATTCATAAGGCCAGTGGCACCTGGGTGGCTGATTCGGTTAAGTGTTGGACTTTGGCTCAGGTCATGATCTCATGGTTGGTAAGTTCGAGCCTTACATTGGCCTTTCTGCTATTAGCATGAAGCCTGCTTCAGATCCTCTATCTCCCTCACACCCCTCCCCCACTTGTGCACATGCTCTTGCTCTCTCTCTCAAAAATAAATAAACATTAAAAAATTTAAAAAATTTTCATAAGGCCATTTATCATGAGTATTACAATTACATAATGACCAGAATTAGAGCAATGAAATATGAGATCAAACTTTCCCTGCTTTATGAGTCATAATATCAAAAAAGTATGACTTAAAAAAAATTCTATTATATACTTGACTCTTGAGGAACACGAGGTTAAATTGCCTGGGTTCACTTACAGGCAATCTTTGTTGATAAAGACATATCTTTTCTTTTCCTAATGACTTTATAACATTTTCATTTCTCTGCTTCACTTTATTGTGAAAATATATGATCTATACAACATACTAAATATGTGTTAATTGACTATTTACATTATTAGTAAAACTTCTGGTTGAAAGTGGGCTATTGGTAGTTAATGTTTTGGGGAATCAAAAGTTATACATAGAAATTCAACTGCATGAGGTTTGGCACCCCTCAGTCCTTGCATCATTCAAGGGTCAACTTTGTTGTTTCATGTTCTTTGTCATTTCATTTAGATACAGCTTTATCTACTCTTAGTCACATTATATATTAAAATTATCTTCAAATATTTGTAGTTTTTATATTAATTACTTATATTTTGGTTCAAAGTTAAACTTTGCTATCTATGAGTTCAGATAAGAGAATGCAACTATGTTGTGGAAAAAACACCTGGCTGCTATTGAAGTCTTGGAGCATTTTCAAATATATGTGAAATACTGTATATCAGGGTAAAAATATATGGGAGGATAAAAGAATCACCACTTATATTTTTCAAGGTATGAGTCGATCTGCAGAGAAAGGGCTTTTCATTTTAATTTAGACACATACTATTGCAACAAGAACAAAGTGCCATCTCCCCCACAATCCCCGCCCTTCCCCCGGAAGACAATATTCTGTTGTTGGTCTGGCTGGAATATTCAGTCTGACAGGGTCAGGGCCCCTGGGGTGGAGGAGAGGACAAAACAAAACTGGTGCAGGAAATTGCCTCCATGACTCAGCAGCTGCTTGAAAAACTCGGACCAGTCACTAGCTGCGAGAATCATCCCCCACCCACTCTCACCCACCTACTCACTGGCCCTGCTTGCAGGACTCTTATTAAACTGTGATTCAAAGTCTATTGATAAATCTGCGACCTTAAAAGAAAATAAAGGAAGTCCTACAAGACTAGCTATTGGGGAACTTAAAAAGTCAGAGGAAAAACAAAATCTGAATAAAATATTTGTGGTTCATATCACAATGACTAGTGTGTGTGCATATTTATACATGCACATATAAGTGTATATATATACATGTATAGATATAATATACATAGTATAGACATGTACAGATATATAAGTGATGCATATAGCAAATATCAGCTTGCTACTCATTGAGGAGAAAAGTTAAATGTCAAAGTGGTATATGTACAAAATGAATTAATCATCAATGATTATAAAATTAAGAGGTTGGCAACAACCTCTATAAAAAACTGAATAAAACTTGTAATTTGGGAGAAAAAAGCAGATCTGAACATATGGAAGTGATAACACCTTCAGATTGTATTGATAAGTGACAAAAGTAACATATAGCATAATGTATATTGTATGCTACCATATGCATAAAGACTGATAGCACGACTAGACAAAGTTTGGTAATAAGACATCTTAGGTATAATTTGTCATAACCTTTTGATTTTTGAAAATTGAAATATTTTATTAATTTAGACATATAAAGTTTAAAAAGAAAAAGAAAAAGAAGAGAAAGGGAGAAAAGTCTGAAAACATAAAATTAAAGATGAATAACAATAGGCAAAACAGGTATATAGAAACAGAGACCATCATGAACTATTGTTTACTTACTAATAAATTAGGAAATTTAAATAAAAGTGCTGGAAAATTCTGAAAGAAATTTCTGGAAAATTCTCAGTGATAATGGGAAACACATAAATGATAAAATGCAAGTGTTATTAAATAAGACATATGAAATGTACCATGTGTGGTGTGTGTGTGTGTGTGTGTGTGTGTGTGGTGTGTCTCTGTGTGTGTGTGTATGACATATGGCTTTATGGGTAAGTTATGAAAATATGTCAAGAAACCAAAAAGTTTTTTCTTAGGAAAGTTTTCTTCAAAAATTAAAAAGGGAGTGAGATGACCAGTTCATTCTGCGTGTTAAAAATTAAACTTGATGTGGTAGTTACTTTTATGTATCAACTCATCTACACATCGGGGTGGCCAGATACTTGGTTAAACATTATTTCTGGGTATGTGAGGATGTTTCTGGATGAAATTAGCATTTTAATCAGTGGACTCAGTAAAGCAGTTTGCCATCTCCTGTGTGAGTGAACGTCATCCAATCCAGAGAGGCTTAAAGAGAATAACATTTCGGGGAAAGGGAGAATCTGGCCCTAAGGGCCAACACCAATCTTCTGCTCTCCACACTACTAGTTCTCAGGATTTCAGATTTAGACTAGAATCTACATCCACCTCTCCCCTGGTTCTCAGGTCTTTGATACAGACTGAATTAGACCATCCACGTTTTTGGGTCTCCCAGCTCACAGATGTCTTAGTCTCTAAAATTACACAAGACAATTCCTCATAATAAGTCTCCTTTTATATGTACATATACATAGTGTATCTGTTTCTCTGGAGATTCTGTGACTAATGCGCTTGATTTCCAAAATGAATAACAACAGTATGAGAAAATAAAATATATACCTGTCTTAATTATAATTGTTGACACAATATCTTTAGGAAAATAGTAGATTCACATATATTTGAAAATGCTCCAAGACTTCAATAGCAGCCAGGTGTTTTTTCCACAACATAGTTGCATTCTCTTATCTGAACTCATAGATAGCAAAGTTTAACTTTGAACCAAAATATAAGTAATTAATATAAAAACTACAAATATTTGAAGATAATTTTAATATATAATGTGACTAAGAGTAGATAAAGCTGTATCTAAATGAAATGACAAAGAACATGAAACAACAAAGTTGACCCTTGAATGATGCAAGGACTGAGGGGTGCCAAACCTCATGCAGTTGAATTTCTATGTATAACTTTTGATTCCCCAAAACATTAACTACCAATAGCCCACTTTCAACCAGAAGTTTTACTAATAATGTAGTCAATTAACACATATTTAGTATGTTGTATAGATCATATATTATATTTTCACAGTAAAGTGAAATAGATTGAGCATCCGACTCTTGATTTCAGCTTAGGTCATGATCTCGCAGTTGTAGGATTAAGCCCTGTATGGTGCTTTGCACTGCCTGGAGCTTGCTTAAGATTCTCTCTCTCCCTCTCCCTCTGCCCCTTTCCTGCGTGCTCTCTCTCTCTCTCAAAAACAACAACAGCAATAAAATCAAATAGTAGATCAATAGGTAGGTCTGTGTATTTACAAAAGAAATTATCACAGCCAAGTGTAGTATATCCCAAGAAGGCAGAATTGCTCTATCAGAAAATCTATCAGAGATATGTGTCAGTTAAACTTTAGACAAAGCTTTCTACTTTGCTTATGAAAACGTATGTTTAGTTCAGTGAATTAAGGCATATCTTGCTATAGGTTGAGGTTCCAAGAATAGTTGTCAGAGCAACATCCTACAATTAGTCCTCTGAGTAAATAGCTACCCCTACCATAATCGTGAGACTGGGGAGCCAGGAAGTCTAGCTGCTGAGTCAAAATGACCCTGCCTCAGTCACAATACGGAGGGAAGGCGGTAGCTGACGGAATGGCCGCCGCGCCTCCACTGTGACCTATGCACACAGATTCCAGGAGCTGCTCTGCTGCCTGACGGCCACAAAGGTGGGAAGCAGATGCCTCTGGTTCCACTGCCACCTTCCAGTCCTACGCTTGCTTGATACATCAGATGGTGCGAACCCTGTCACTTGCAGGGCAAAACCATGAGCTCCACTGCAAGACATAAGGGTGTCGAACTGGAGTTGAGGGAGCCAATGATTAATATACGCCCTCAGCCAGGCTTTAATAAGTCAATTTGTATAAACAAAACTCACATTATATTCAAACTTCTGAAATACAATAATAATGAATCTTCACCTAATATGATGCAACTACCCATTTAACAAAAACCAAGCATATGAATCAAAAATTCCAGTGCTTCCCTAAAGGAGAGTCACACAATCTCTCTCATCAATAGTGTTCATTTCTGTATAATATCCTATTCTTCTTAAGTATAGTAACTTGAGATCCTTTCTGTTGCCTCCTGGGTCAACTGGTTCCACTCTTGACACCTGCCTGGTGTCACATTCACACACGGTCCAGCAGGCCATTTTTGTTTTTATTGCTTTGCATATGCGTGTGTTTATACATGAAGAAACAATCGAACACAACAAAAGCTCCTTTGTTGATTATAACACATGTCCCTTTTTAATTATTTGTGATTATTCTTTCTAATGTCCACACATTCGAAGATTCCTCCTGCTGTCTGCAGCAAAATGTATCCACTATCCACGGGAGCCTGAGTTTCAATTACCACGACTCTTTCTCTTTTTTCTATTAATGATATATCCCTGGACTTCATAGGAAGTCATGCTAGATATTTTCTTCTGTTATATTTTTCAGATAACAGGATCTTTTGCAGTCCATAGGAGGCTTTATAAGCCTAGTTTCCACTATTTGGACTTGCTATGGCAGATTATATCATTTTCCTTTATTTATTCCCTCCTGGCTTGTTCCCTTGCAAAGTAAGAAATTGTGCAGAGTGTATTTCCCCATACACTGATATTTGGCTCAGCAATGGGAATTTTTTGGTCAATGGAATTGGTAAAGAAATTTCAGTCTTACTAGTTCTGAGCCAAGACTTGAGGTTACTCATGTTGCTGCCTCTCCTCCTGCCCTTCTGTGACCCACAATGAGAAGAACAGACAGAAACTGTCCGTAGATCCACAGATGATGTGAGCCAATATGGAGCTGATATAAATGGGATTCTAAGACTAAAGCCCAGGCCAACTGATTGCAGGCCTGAAACAAAGCTTCTCCACCCAATCCACAGAAGAGTGAAAAGAAAAAATACTTTCAAGGTGTTTTGTTATGCAGCCTGATTTTAGCAAAAACTGAGTCATAGACTTGGATAAGCAAAATCTTGTATTGTATTCCAATCTTCACTTGGAAATTTAGGCAGGAACTACCTTTTTAGGTGCAAATCTACACTTAACTGTGATAATAAATAGCTCCTATCTAGATTATCAGAAGTCGTTGTTGTTTTTGGAAATAGTAAATCTCAGTAGCATAAGTCAAGTTGTAGGAGAAGTAATTTGAAAGAAAGTTGTCCTAAATCACAATCATGTTGTGCATTTGATTGGGTCACTTTCTCCTAAATCTGTCATCAGTCCTTAAAACTGTATCCACACAATGATTATGCACAAACTAGGACTAGCTTTCTTTCTACCATCAGTGATATTCTGCTATTTCAAAGAATCTTGGTTCTTTCAAATCCAGGATCATGCAGCAACAAAAATGGAGTTTATTCATAAAGAAATGAGAGATGGACAGGTCAGGATAGTGGTGAAAAGTCTTTTCTTTCCCCCCATAAAGTCTGGTTTGTCACAAAGAAGTCATTTATTTGTATTTTTAAGGTCGAAATGGTCTGAATCAAACTGGGAAACATTCTTGAAAGGTTTACAATTTAATTTATTCATTTGATTATTTTTCCAGAACATTTCTGTATGTTCTGATCAAGTTCACTAGCAATTTTCATCCTTAGTTATAGGGCAGTGTACACTTTTCCTCAGTGAGTGGATTTCTTCAGAAGTGTAAGTGGTGGTCTGACTTAGTAAATTTATTTCTAATAAGATTTTAGGGAACTAATTAAGTTGGTAAATGATAAGGATAAATGAAACCTGCTAATGACAGGTATGCAGGCTACCATTCTTGGTACTAATTAGCTTTGCAACACAAGGTATGTAAAACATCAGTTCTTGGAGACATCAGTCTGGCCAGCCAGAGTATTTGGTGTCAATCAGCCACTTGCAGTCAGAACAACCCTTAACATCACTTGACTGAAGGCATCTGTATCTAGGAAAATAGAGCACTAAGAAAGAAATGTAAGCAACAAGAAGCTATCAAGCAAGTATGTTTTCAGGGCATTGATACAGCACAGGAAAATAATTCAGCAGACTTCCATTTTATCAGAAAAGAATGAATCTGCCAGTTTGGAATCCATTGTCCTGAAGGAAAATAGTCAAACAGAAAGTCACTATTTATTAGAAGGATGAGTTCTGTTTAGTTTTATTTATGTAATGCTATACCCACCATGTCTTGATATTTTTAACCAGGACTCAGTTGGCCAAAAGGAGCTGATAGCCAAGATTAGCAAGGGGTCTGGAAATATTTTTCAGATATATCGATGATAAGATTTTACATTATATCCAAGTTGGAGCAGCTTGCAACATAGCTATTAAAATTTAGGATATTATATAGAATGAGAATTGATGAAGATAATCCACTGGGTTTTCCTACTTAAGATTTTGTGTGGCTCAGAGGAGGATTCCCTGTTGAGAGTTTTCTCTCTTTCTCCTTAGGACAAAGGAGATTGCCTGGAGGAACTAACTGGCGTATTCATTACCTAACATATATTTTATCATTTACTCTCTTATTCTTCTGCATCTATACTCTGTGATGATAGAAAGAATGAATAGGATTGAGTACCTATGAAATTTGTGGCTTATAAACTTTACACAGAAATGTGCCTAAACTACCTTATGTGGGGGATACATTCCCTTTCTACAAAGACTCTAGACAATTTGGCAGGGTGGGGGTGGTGAACCTGGATGCAGATATTTTTATTTTTTCACAATGTAGATTAATTATCCTTATGTGCATTTACTGATATGTATTTTCACACTGGAACAAGGAGATGGTACTTTAGATTGCACTTGTAGTATTCAAACTTGACAAGTCCTTTTTTTTTTTTTGTTGGCCCAGAACAGCTTTTGTGAGTGTGTGACAAAACCATTTAAAACAATGCATTGTCTAGTGTCTCTACTGCTTACAGTATTGTTAGACATACACACAAATAAAGTCCATGAACCATTTTCAGATTTATTGACTTTCTCATGTTGACAGTTCCTCCCTTCATTCTGATGGTCCCAGATTCTTTTTTTTTTTTTTTTTTTTTTTTTAATTTAAGAATGCTAAATTAAGGGTCATAAATTCTGACTCGGTATCTTCCCCGATTTTTGACTGACAGCTTACACCATGATCAGTCATCTACCTCAGTCTGCACAGGATCTCTGCACCTCTGCTATGCTGACTAAAATGATTTAAAATTGCTTTTGAACTTTGGGGTGGAGGCCGTGGACAAATATGGCCCTGAAGAGCATTTTCTGTGTTTCAATTCCGAAAAGGCATTCAGGTATGTTCGCCATTCTCCAAAGGTACTCTCCTACCCCTTGATCTTTGCTCAATTTACGAATGTTTATTTTTGTTCTGTCTGACCTACTGGGCAAAATGCAAAAACTGCCTTTACCAATTTTTTTGAGACTGTCTTTACAAATTTCTATTTTCAAGACAAGCTGGTTATCCATGAAGTCGGCTTGTACATACAGTTGGCTTGTGCATTCAGTTTATGGAGTTAATCTGCTGGCCAGGCAACCCTGAAAAACTGGTTAAAATCCTGCTAATTATGTTTATTACAGTTATAAATAGGGAGAACATACAAAATATCACTGTGACCATTTCAATTGGAAGGAATCTGAACTGTGACTCTGGCCAGTTTTTACTTACATGTTTTACGCCCATTTGTGAAGCTGTTGGCTACCATGCTTGTGGGTTCTGTTGTGCATTCTTATCTAAGATGAAACGAGAATTTGGGGTCCCATTTCTCAGAACTCTGTGGATAGGGATGAATCTGGACTAGAGTTTCATGGACTACACTGGAAGGTGGGATTAGAGGGCTTTGTGCATAGGGTTGAGCCATGACTCAGTTTACAATTCTTCCAAATGGTTTAAGGTATAGATTTTTAGTGAGATTAAGAAAGATAGAGAAGCAATTTATGGCTACCAGGTGCTAGCAAGTGCCTTTTTTAGGTATGATAACTCTAGCTTTTATGAATCTTCCATGTCTAATGTTATTCTATGTTTCTGACTCTGTCTCAGCTGAACACCATTCAACCGAAATGTTATATCCATGGCTTTTATAAAGCCTTAGAAATGAGTGTGTTGTTTTAAACCAAGTGTGCCAATCTGTACCCACAACTGTTTTCTTTTCTTTTTATTATGCCAGCATTTCAATTTTGATTGCATTTATATGTATCTTTTCTGTAACTCTCCAAGAAATCAGCAGGTATATTGTAGAAAAAAAATATTTGATGACACTTATTAAAAATGTTAAGGCAGACTTTATTCAGAACCATTGTAATAGGTATAGGGGCTCTGCAATAGTTATTTACAGTGGGGGAGGGACTGCGGGCTCAGCTCCAAATATAGCATGGGCAAGTGGGAATTTATAGCCAAGAGTAGGGTGGGATCCAGTGGATAGAAAATTACCAAGAGGAAACTTCCAGGGTAGGGAGGATTCTGCTTATTCTGACTGAGCAGGGTACTTGGTAAAACTGGGTTTTCTAAGAACGTGCATAAATGGGCCTCACGGAAGGTTCAGGAGCCTGACTAAAGTTTGACACTTCACCAGTCTTCCCATATATAGAATTGTGATAGCTTGAGATTTATTCTGCATTTCATGTATATTTTAACTCAGGTAGTTGTTCATTATATGTAAACAATTCAGATTTCTTTGAGAGTTTTTTTTCTACTTTAAACAATTTATTTAAATTCAAGTCCATTAACATACAATGTAGTATTGGTTTCAGTAGAATTCAGTGATTTACTGCTTACATACAACACCCAGTGGTCATCCCAATAATTGTCCTCCTTAATCCTTGTCACCATCAACCATCAGCCTGTCCCCCACCCACCTCCTCTCCAGCAACCCTCAGTTTATTCTCTATATGTAAGAGTCTCTTATGGCTTGCCTCCCCCACCTTTTTAATCTTACTTTTCCTTCCCTTCCCCTATGTTCATCGGTTGCTTTTCTTAAACACCACATACGAGTGAAATCATGATGTTTGTCTTTCTCTCACTGATTTATTTCACTTAGCATAATACCTTGTAGTTCCATCCACTAGAATTTTAACTTGATGTCATTCTATGCAAAAAAGATGTTTACTTTATACCCAAATACACTTTTACTGGTAACATCTCATCATAGGTGATACTTACTCTTGAATTCTACATCCAGTCATAAGGATTTAAAAACAATCATTTAATGACTTGATGGCTTACCGATCCTAAAAAGAGTTCTGAAATATGCTGTTTCTCAGAGGTCCTTACAAACTATTTTACTATTTATGAGACTCCCCTGAATCTTACTGAGTGCATAAGACAAACACCACTAGGCAAATTTATAAACTTTTATTTAAAAGAGAATCACAGAGCACCTTGGACATTGGATCCTATGCTAAGTATCATTCATCAAAGTGGCACCACCTCATATTATAAAGTCCTCCTGTCTTGAATGCATACTTGGAATTTCTACAGGAAGTTGACAATTCACTTTTGCCAGCAGTGGACACTTACAATATGAGATCATGGACCAATTAATTATGGATGCACAACAAAAGAAGCTGTATGCTCAGTTAAATTGTCTGAAGTCTTGGCATTCATTGCCACAGTAGTGCCAAGAGTCAATCAACAGATACAGCTAGAAATCTAATCCCATGGGTGCCAGATGTGTGACACACCACTTTATGCAGCCAGACTTACCACTGTAGATTTCCTATAATATACACAATAAAATATACACAATAAAATTTAGCTTTCACATAGTACACACATAATATACACAACATGCAGAAATGCTACTTGTAAAATCAGTCTTTTCCATTATTTCATTGATAAAGAGGGAGCTTGTCTGATTGGTTTCTCAAAGTATTTTATTCTTGTCTCACTAGTTATATGCCATATGACACTGGTATTAAGATGCATGTGTTTTTTTTTTTAACAGATTTGCATATCAGTATTCCAGAATGTTTCACAATCAACAATTTACAATTATAATTTTCTCTTACATAATGTATTAGCACTAATTATAGCAAGTGGTATAAGTAACTTGGAGTTGATGAAATATAGTATATAAATGATATTTAAATTATTGCACAAATTGTCAACCAAAGGACTGATATGGAATATGTGGCATAGTGGCCAGGGAATGCCAAACTAGGTGAAAGGAAACTTCTTGGGAATTCTGAACTTTTTAGTGGAACATTAAAAGCGTCTCTGCCATAGACTGTATGGGTCTCTCAGGTTCCTAAATCCACCCATTCTAGCAGTGTATACTTTGTTCAAGCATGATATATATGACAAACTGTGAGTCATAAAGCTGGCATATCAATCATAACATCTATTAACATAAGGGTTTTTTTGGGCTGAATCATTCATCTCAGTAAACTATATAAGCTTCTCCAAGATTTCAAAATAATACGCAGAAATATGATCTTTGGAGGGCATAGATATGTCTTCCCTGCCATTGACAGAAGCATTTTAGAGACACATAAATTCAAGGGGTAGCCTCATTTGCCTAAGGACCTTAGAGTCCATGCTAGAGGGAAGAAATGCCTTTGTGAGCAAAAAATCAAAAGATAATCTGATAAAATTCTGTATTTGTATCAATTTTCCGGAGACATCCAGAGAAAATCATGACCTCCTATAACAGAATATTGGTGTAGAAAAAAAGGCCTATGACTCTGGGTATAGTCAACATCACAGAACCCTCAGATTGTAAAATCAGCTTGAGGAAGGCTTCAGATATGTTTTATTGATTAGGATAGTGTGTCTAATTGAAGCCCCGATACTAGTAATGCACAACTAAAACTAAACATCAAAAATCAAACAGAAACCAAAGATTGTTGATATCCTTCATATCTGTAATGGAACTTTGTCACTAAAAAAATAAATTTCTCAGAAAAAAATCATAAAGCATTAACACACAATGAGGTAAAAAGAAAAGTAGCCTCTCTATGTATATGTGTACATATGCGACTTTATGCTTAAATTATGATAATGAAGATTGAAACAGTTTAGAGCAAATCTTTCTTCTTTGTGTTAGACATTCTTTAGCAATTCTTTTAATAACTGCCTGTGGAGCACTTCTCTCCTAGTGTGTGTTTGCTTTTATCGGAATAGTTATGTATTTTCACTCTCACTATTATTTGATAGGTTGATTTTTCCTTTCTTTCTTCTAATGTAGAAAGACTGTCAATTCTCACAAACTGCACTGGAACTGCTAGACTGAGGCCACCCCATCACTTAGGTGATGCCCAGGGGCTGATACATGTGAATGAACTGTGGATAGAAGACTGAGGCAGGGGAGAGTAGGAGTGGGGATTCACTCTTCTCTCCCTCATCTATTGGCTAGACACGTCCCCTTGGGCAGCTCCGAGTCCCTAGGATTTCAGGGAGTAAACATGAGGAAGGAATCAGGATCTCTGACTCTAGTGCTTGAATTTATTATGAGCAAAAAAGAAAAAAAAAAGGATTTATTTTAGATTATTTGGTAGCTTGCCCTGACTAATACAAACGATAACTTTTAAGTAAGGCAAAAAAATGCTATTAGTTTAAATATTGGTGATTTAGAAGAAACATATAGTTCCTAACTGGTAGCTTTTTAAGATTTTCTTTTCAATGTTGATTTTCTGATGTTACAGTGAAATATGCACAGGCCTAGATTAACTTTTGGGGTTTTGATAAACTGGTCACTTGAAGTAGAATCAAATCAGAAATCTTTATAACAACTCAGAAGATTATATATAATAGTTTCATATTCTGAATTAATTCATGGTTCCTCCCTCCTAAACTCACAAATACACATTGCAAGGGTACAAACAAACAAACAAAAAAAGGTAAAGCGATAGATATATGAATAAACTTGATTGTGGTAATTATTTCAAAATGTAAATATATATTAAATCATCTCATTGTACACCTTAAAATATATACAGTTTTTATTTGTCAATTACGCTCAGGTAAGCTGGGAAGAAAAGAAAACAAGGCAGTGAAGGAGTTTGAAGTCAGATAACTGGCTTTAAGCCCGATACTTTTATTTTTTTCAGCTTTATTTGAAGTTGTTTTCTTACTTTATTATGAATAATGTTGCAAAAAATGTGGCAGTGCAACTATCCCTTTCAGATAGTGATTTTGGGGTTTCTATGGATATATGTTCAGAGGTGGAATTGCAGGATCATGTATTAGTTCTATTTGTAATTTTTAAAGGAAATTCCATTTTGTTTTTCAGTAGTTGACTGAAACTACTACAGCTAGTAGTTGTACCAGTTTATATTCCCACCAACAGCATACAAAGGTTCCCTTTTCTCCTCATCCTTGCCACCAACATTTATCTCTTGTTTTTTTTCTTTTTCTTTCCTTTTTTTTTTTTTTTTTTTTTGATAGTAGACATCCTAGCAAGTGTGAGGTGATATCTCCTCATGGTTTAAATTTGGGTTCCCCAATGATTAGTGATAGTGAGCAACTTTACAAGTATAAGTTTGTCATTTGTATGTGTTCTTTGGAAAAATGTCTATTTAGGTTGTTTGCCCAGTTTTTTTTCTTAATTTTTAAAATTTATTTATTTTGAGAGAGTGAGAAGGAGACAGAACACGAATGAGAAAGGGGCATAGAGAAGGAGAGACAAAATCTCAACCAGGCTCTGCACCATCAAGCACAGAGCCCCACGTAGGGGAGAGGCAGAGAGAGAGGAAGAGAAAATCTCAAGCAGGCTCCAAGTCAGTATAGAGTCTGACGCTAGGCTCAATCCAATGACTCTGGGATCGTGACCTGAGCTGATATCAAGAGTTAGATGCTTAATTTACTGAGTCATCTACATGCCCCTCTAATCATTTTCAGCTGATGTTTGCATATGGTGTAAGATGAGGTCTAGTTTCACTCTTTTATGTGGTTGTCCATATTTTCCAGCACCATTTTTTGAAGGAACTATCCTTTCCATATTGTCTATTCTAGGCTTCTTTGTCATAAATTAATTGATTATAAATTCCTGGGTTTGCTTGTGGGCTTTTTATTCTGTTCCATTGATCTATAGGCTTTGTGTGCTTTCATTCTTAATTACTATACTTCATTACTTTCTTAATTACTATAACTTTTTAATACAGTTTGAAATCAGAAAATGTAAACATCCAACTTTATTTATTAATTTGTCATATGGGGTCTTCCTATATGGGGTTTTATATGAATTTTAGGAGCTTATTTTTTTATTCTTGTGAAAATGCTGTTGGAATTTGATAGGAATTATAATGAATCTGTAGGTTGCTTTGAGTAATATGAAGTTTACAAATTTTTAACAATATTAATTCTATACTCATAGAATGCCTGTTTATTTTTTAAATTTCTTTCACCAAGGTTATATACTTTTTAGTGTACAGAACTTCCACTTCCTTGCTTACATTTATACCTGAGTGTTTTACTCTTTTTGGTTCTATTGTAAATGGGATTGTTTTCTTAATTTCATTTTTCAGCAGCTCTTTGTTAGTATAAAAACACAACATCTTTTCATGTATATTGACTTTGTATCTTGCAACTTTACTGAAAATATTAGTTTTAATAGTTTTTGGAGGACTCTCTTGTGTACACATATAAGTACATGTCATTTGCAAGCATCTTCCCTATTGGCATATCTTTTATTCATTTACTTTTTCTTGCCTAATTGCTCTGCCTGGGACTTCCTCTACTATGTTGAATAAAGGTAATAAGAGTAGGCAACCTTGTATTTTTCCTGATCTTAAAGCAAGAGCTTTAACATCTTACCCTGGAGTATAATGTTAGCTTACCATATTTGGTCTTTATTCGGTTGATGCACATCCCATTTATACTTAATTTATTGAGAATTTTTATCATGAAAGGAAGGTCTGTTTTGTTAAATGCTTCTTTTGCATCTATTGAAATTATCATAGGATTCTATCCCTCATTTTACTAACGTGGTATATCATGTTGATTTGCTTGCGGATGTTGAACCATCCCAGAATCTCTAAAATAAATCCCACTGATCATGGTGTCAAATCCTCCTACTGTACTGTGGAGTTTTGTTTGCTAGTATTTTGTTAGGGAATTTTATACTTTCATTTGTTTTCCTATTACTAATTAATATCAATTTATTTCAGCTTGAAGAACTCCTTATTCATTTTTCGTAAGGATGGTCTAAATGATGATAAACTCCTTTATTATTTGTTCATTTGGGAAACTGTCTCTCCTTTAATTCTGAAGGGTAACTTTGTCTGGTAGAGTATTCTTAGTTGACAGTTTTTTTTTCTTCAATGTTTTGAATATATTTTCCTACTCCCCCCTCTCCTTTCTGGCCCACAGAGTTTCTGCTGTATAATTCTCTGATAATCTGAGTAATTAATGATGGGTAAATCACTAATATGTTTCATAAAGATTAGATCTGAAGGATTTTCATGGTTTTTGTTTGTAACAAATTCCTTTCTTCCCTTCCTTTCTCTTCTCTTCTCTCCTCTCCTCTCCTCTCCTCTCCTCTCCTCTCCTCTCCTTTCTTCCTTCTTTTCTTTCCTTCCTTCTCCTTTTTTCTTTTCTTTTCTTTTTTTTTTCTTGTTTCTTTCTGCACATTAAACAAAACAAGAACGTCTCTCAATTGCAACAAGGCTGTTTTCATCCTGATCCTAGCTCCTGATTGTCTCTCAAATCTCTGTTCACAGTGGCTCAGACTGGTAGAGGGTGTGCTGAAATCAGTTTCCTCAAGGGAAAGGACCATAATCAGAATCTATCTAGAGGCTGATTAGAAACTGAACCCTTAAGCAGCACACGGGAAAGTAAGTGCTCAAACCTGTCCCAGGGAAAGATTGGGAGGTGAGCATTTTGGCTTGCTTCTGTGCTGAGCCCTGGAGAGAGAGCTATGGTGAGTGCTTCTGTGTCCATCAAAAACTGTTCCCTTGTAGGCTGTAGTGCCTACGGGATTCCTGAATGCAAGCCCCATTGACTCTCAGAGTTAGGTTATTTGGGGCCCATGTCTCAGGTGGTTACCTTAAAAGTTGGGGTGCTAGATGTGTGGTCCAAACACTTTGCTTCTCAGGGAAGAGCTCAGAGGTGATGATTCCCTCTTACCTGGATGGTGCTGCACTGAGTGTGGGGTCTATGGTGAGAATGCATCTCAGCCTTTCTTCTCCATTTTGATGCTGATATTCCATCAGTTGCCTGATATATAGGATTTGCTCAGCTACTCTCTGAATTTCTTTCAGAGAGAATTGATCCATGTGTAGCTGTACTTTCAGTGCCTCATAGGATGAGGGACATTCAGGAGGCTCCTGTGTTGTGACAGTGGTCCAAGTCCTCAAATCTAAATTCAGTGCTCTTAGTCATTCACCCTGTGGCAGTGAGTTTCCATTTCCCAGTCATAATAACTGGATAGTTGAAATTTACAAAGTTATTCTGAAGGCAAAATAAGATAATACATATAAAATGGAAAATACTATGTTAAATAAATGCATTTCATTAATAAATGTGCCTACTTGATTTGAAACATAGTTACTCTCAATGTCACAATTAAATATTAAAGCAATATTTAAGGCTTTAATTATGTAGTCCAGTTTTTCAAATAACTCCTTTAGAATCTGTTCAATTTTACCATTTTCAGTTGTAATTATTTTCATCTGACTTTTATGTATAACAGTGACCTTACTAATTTGGAGGGACATAGAGACACAGTTGCTTTCAACATCTGTCCAAACAAGAGAAAGAAGACCCAGAGTGTCTCTGGACACTGTGTGTGTTTTGTAGCATATAAAGATAATACTTCTGGTGTTGACCTTCTAGAGAATGGCATTTGCTCGTCAATCTATGTTTAAACAATGCTTCCTACCTGTTATGTAATTTAGATTTAAGAGAATTTCAAAATTTTACAGCCCATCTTTCATCATATGGTCTTTATCTCTTCCCCTGCAAACTCTCCTTTAGATCTATCTCTCATATTGCTGTAAGGAATATCTGTTAATCTGTATTTAAGATCATATTAAAAGATATTATTTTTAGTCACAGATCTCTTTTTATGCTCATATTTTGATCCTCCAGTATATTCAAAATGATTCTAGTTGTCTTAGCTTAGTATAAAATGTCATTCATAATCTGGTGTTAATATGCTGTCACCAAAGTCAGTTCCTTGGTCATTTGAAGCATGATTTCCTCTTTTAAAGGTTTGGTATTGACCAAAATATACTGGACCATTTAAGGGCCAAAAGTGAATACTTCACTAGATATGGTCAATAGGAAATTCAGTGTTTTAATTAAGAAATCAAAATAAAAATTAGAAATTGCTTTAAACTGAAGGACAGTATAAACATAATATATTAAATTTTGATATTAAAAAAGGCACTTCTCAATTATTTGACCCCATTTCTTCCTCAACAAACTAGAAAGGAAGAGAATGTTAAATCCAAAATAAATTGAGAAAGAAAAAATAAATATCAGAGCCAAATATCACTGAGTACAAAACAAAAAAATATAGAGAAAATCAGTGAAATGAAAGATTGGTTCTTTGAGATCAACAAAATTGATAAACTTCTACCCAGTCTATCAGGTAAAATGAAAGATTGCACAAATCATTATTAGTAATGAGAGAGAGAAAATCAGTACAGATTCAACAGATAGTAAAATAAACATAAGAAAAAAATTATAAACAACTTTCTGCCTATAAATGTAGTAACTTTGATACAACTGAAAGATTTCTTGAAAGACAAAACTACCAGTACTCAATAAAGAGATAACCTGAATCATAATCTGTTAGGGATTTTGAGTGTATATTTGTTTTTGTATTTCTGCCCTGTGCTGGGCTTTCAAAATGATTAATATTGACACACATTTAACTATCTAAAAATATTTTTAGTTGAAAATCATTTTTTAAGCTAAAAAAAGGTTATTTAATTTCTTCTGAAATCAATGAATTTCTCTTGTTTTCTTTATGTTCAGATGTTGATCTAGTTCCAGCAGGCATGTGATCTTTTTATTCATTATGAATTCTTTGCCTCTGACTTCTAGCACCTGAAAGATAAAAGGACAGCTTTCTCAGGTCACTTCATCTGATGGCTCAGCTAGTGCGCCTGGTTATTGGACAGTTTTTAATATTAGGGATCCTGTAATGATTAAAAGGCAAAGTGGCTAATTTTCCACTGGTCATGTAGTTTAAGGCAGGCTATCATGTCTATTGGCCCCCATGTCATAAACATCTCCTGGCTGTTCAGGGTCGCAACGATACAAATTATTCTACTTGTCTGTTTGATTCACTACAGAAATTTTAAAACTCAGACAGACATGGCACACATCTACAGTTTCAGGTGATTCTTCCCTGGCTTAAAAGAATCCCCGTGTCCTGGGCTATACTCTGCCCTGGAGCCTGTGCTTTGCTGCCGCTGCCCAGGTAATGGTCAGTTTCTGGAAGGCAGGTTTCGGCATTCTTCCACAGTCCCCTCAACAGAGTTAAAGGCTACAGAAGCTGAAACAGTTCTGAAAACAGAACTGTTACTGAAGTACCTTGGCCATCTGGCTGTGGAGAGCATGCAATTCTGAGTTTGCGGTGGTAGAGTGAGCTACATTTAGGCCAATTACCTCTAATCAGTAGTTGCTGTCTTTTTAACAAAAGAAATGTGAACTCATCATCTCTCATTCCTAAGAAGATTTAGCATCTTATCACGTTAACCTGTGAAACCTTCATCATTGTTCTTGCTTTTGAAGGAATTTCTGTAGACACCTGTGCATTTACTCTATTAGGTTTTTGCTTCATTTCACCCATAATTAGTTCATTGCCTTTTATGAAGCTGACTTCTTTTCTTTGATTATGTTTTGGTTACATTATAGGATACATAAATACATGTGTACAAATATACGTGATTTGTAGAGACTGCATAGGATTTAAAATTTCAAAAAAAACTTGATAATACACTTTTAATCCTTTGTACTTGACTGCTAGTTTGAAAAAACCATTCTATTACATTTTTGGAATATTTTAAGCACATATTTACCACTATATTTTAATATGTAATTTTATATTTGGTGCTTCCACTACTTGATACTAATCTGATTTCTGGTGAGGAGATAGCTCTTTTGTATTTACTTATATACTTACCAACTTAACTATCCAGTATCTTATATATATCTTTAGATTTAAATTTTTATAGAATAGAGAAAAAATTTTTTCTTTTCTTTTTGTTTTTTGTTTTGCTTTCTCCCTGCTGCCCAATATTTCTCTAGTCATACACACACTTTTTTTTCTTTTGCTTCAGGAAATCATCCTCTCATTAGGCCTTGGAAAAAATTTTTATATATGTATATATATTTTTCTATTTTGTTTGTCTTTTCTGGAATTATTAAATGGATGATAGGACTCTCTGATATTCTATATTTTCTAAATTTTTATAGCATTTTCTAACATGTTATACTTTTCTATTCTGAAAACGTGCTCAACTTTCTTTCAGGACTTCATCTTAATTTTTTTTACCTTAACAGTGGTATTGTACTTACCATGAACTATCTCATTTTATAATTGTCCATTTTATGCCAGCTGTTTTATTTTGTCTATATTTATGAATATCTCAGAAATTGGACATTAGTGAAACATTACATTCTCACAAGAAAAGAACGGTGGAAATATTATTTTTTATTTTTAATTCTTTTAGATGTTTATTTATTTTTTGAGACAGAGAGAGCAGGGGAGGGGCAGAAAGGGAGGAAGAGAGATTTTCCCAAGCAGGCTCCAATGCTGTCAGCACAAAGCCTGACACAGGGCTCTATCTCATGAACCATGAGATCATGACCTGAGCCAAAATCCAGGGTCAGACGTTTAGCCAACTGAGCCACCAGGTGCCCCACGAAATACCATTCTTTAATCATAGATTAGAAAAAGAACTCATCAGGGTCAATTGATTCAGCCATCTAGACAAAGGTAGAAAAGTTGCAATGTGGTTAGAAACAGGCTCTGATTAGAAAAAGGGAAATATCTCATGTTCCTGATCAACGATCCTAAAGAAAACAATACACAAGAGCATGGACCACACATAGTCACGCTCGACCTGTTGTTCCACTTGAATATGGATCAACCCTCTAAATGTTAACCTTTAAATATCCCCATCAGTCAGATTAGTCTCTCTCCCTGTTACCTCCTTCTGCAGGTATGTAATATACATTACATAGGTAAGTGAATACTAAAAAGTAATTGAATAATGTGATTATATCCATGATTATATGGATATGCAATAGGAAATTCTATCTTTCACATCTTAGAAAACACAGTGTGTTTTGATTGTATTGTTTATATAGGGAGCTACAAAAGAATGTCAAGTAATATAATTGACTATTTCTGTACTGTAAATGTTGCTTCTAACACATTTTTTTTTTTGCAGAGATATGAACTCGGAAGCTTTTGTATATTGCAGAGAAATAAGACTTTGTTGCTATTAATAATATATTCTTGAAAGAAAGGGCTATAAAAAGACACATTATAGTGGTTTGGTAGTTTATTATGTATAACTGCTCAGAATATTTCATGAGTATATTTCAAATCTCTGTAGATACATCATGATCGATAATTGAATTTAAATTCTGAAGAGTAGTCACAAAGGAAAAGTAATTGAAACATCTCTGTCAGGAAGTGCAGGTCAACCTGTTAAAATAAGCCAGGGAAATATTTGATTTTTAGGAATATTTGATTTTTACACCTAATGTTTGGTGGATGTGAGAGTATGGGCAGTTTTCAGTTGTCATATGATGCTGACACTAATTGACAGAAAGGATATTCACAACTGAAGTAGCAACCTGAAAATCAAATTGACTTGTGGGATACAGATCGCAGCTACCTAGAAGAAAACATATCTATGAGAGTCTTCACTATTAAAGGAGAAAGTTACATATTTCACATCTTACTGCTTATAATTTTATAATAGTAGGTGTGGTAAGAGATGGTGTGATACATTATTTTTTTTTTAATTTTTCATTTAATGTTTATTTGAGAGAGAGTATAAGAGAATGTGAGCAGAGGAGGGTCAGAGAGAGAGACCACACACAGAATGTGAATCTGGCTCCAGGCTCCGAGCTGTCACCACAGAGCCCGACGTGGGGCTTGAACTCACGAACTGTGAGATCATGACCTGGGTCAAAATTGTACGCTTAACTGACTGAGCCACCCAGGTGCCCCAGTGATACATTCTTTAATATCCACTTAGTAATACAAGAATGATGATAAAAAATTTCTCTGTCTCTCGTGGAGCTACCTAAACTCAGTAGCAATGGAGAATTCACAGACAGAAACTTTATTTTTCTAATATAACTTGGAATTGATGTAATAAAATATAAATCACCTTATAAATTATGCCTTATAGAACTAATTCATTAACTCATGTACTATTTGACCCAAGATTTTCTATCTGTAAATATGCAGCACTCCTTAAAACTCAACGAAACAAATTATTTTTTATTCTGAGTACTGTTCATAAAGGTAGTTGTTCTAACTCTAAAGTAGATATTTTTATTTTATTTCTTCATTGGTGATGGTTAATATTTTATTAGATTTTTATTAAGAAGTCTAAACTAACAGAAAATAATTTACAATTTATGTTTAGCTATATGAATATTATGGCTTTCTCTCTCAAATTTATTTTCTGTGACATCATTAATAAGCACCTTTCTCTTATAAAAGTTTTTATTATTTTTGTACTAAAGAAAACTGCAAAACATTTAAAATATATAGGAAACATTGGAAATGAATGTAGTAGGCCTTGAGATTCCATCAGCCAAATTAGTAAACATTAATATTTTATCATGTTTATTTCAACTATTTTTTAAGTATATATATCACTTATGGTATAGTTATAGCAATCTCTAAACCCTTTTTCTTTCATTTTCTTCCAACAAATCCAGAGATAATACGTGTCTTTTATTATGTATAATTATTGTTTTGCATTGGATTCTGGCACTGGAATCATGTGACATTTTCCTTTGGGTCCCTACATTAATTCCTTAATTTATAATGCTTCCTTAATTAATAATACATATGGATATACCTCTTTATTTCTCTTTTGTTCAATTAGATTGCTTTTCCAATTAAATAGAATCATAAGTCCTACAGTTATGAGAATTATCTGAACAATTTTTACTCAAAGAGTTGCCTTTCCATTACAAATGTTCAAAGTGTCTTCTTGAGTAAGTACCATTGTCCTGTGTCAAATTTAATACATTTTTCTCATTGCCCCCTGGTGAATGTTTGGATGAGATGACTCTTCTTCCAACTGTTAATCCAACTCTGATGAAAACTCAAACCAAATTGACAACCTAATAGAAACAGAGATAGATGGTGAAACTCTAGTGATTTCCTCCTCTGAAAAAGTGACTGATAAAAAACATATATATATATATATATATATATATATATATATATATATATATATATAGGCTTCCTTTGGAGTTAAAGGAGAAATGATTTGGTGTTTTATTTCCCAGGGGTCACTATGTTATGGGCCGGTTTTTTCCCCCTTTGAGAAACTACATTCTATTTATGAATAATATCTTTTGAAACCATAGCATTCATTTGATATAGGAAATAAAGGCAGCACATTTGCAGAAAGGTTATGAGTGTGTCACAGAAAGCTGCTGGCCTATATTCTATCCCTTTAAAATCGGCTCTAGTTGAATGAACATCACTCATCCAAGTAAGAACTTTATCCCACACTACAAATGTGCTTAAGAGCTTATTACCAAGCATAATTCCCAATTCCCAGCTATATTCTGAGCAGTAGAAAAGGCAGAATCTAGTCACACTTAGTAGCTTCATTTCCCTCAAACTTCTAGAATATTAAACACCGATGATTGTTTTCCTTTCTCCCCAGCAATACACAATACATCCTTGCCTCCTTGATGGCTCATGTATTGCTATTAAGCCTGAAAAAATGATTTCCTTAAAACTATCAACACTGGAATATTTTGAGACTACAGTAACATCCTTTAGCCAATGTTATTGTCTTTAATTTAACATTCCCTTCAAAGATCTTTTTACAATTGGTGTTAATGTGAAAAATTAATTTCAAAAATCAGTGTACATTTTTTCCCAATATAAGATGGGCTTGCATGTTTTTAATCAGCCTACACTATAGTGTCTTTTGTCACTATAATGAAGTTATATATATTTCTTTAGAAATAAAAGATTGTGACAGAAATATCAGATCAAGGAAGAGATTAAAACTAAAGCTAGTAATTTTTTTTAAAAAATTTTAACGTTTTTATTCATTTTTTGAGGAGAGAGAGACAGACCATGGGCCAGGCAGGGACAGAGAGAAAGGGAGACACACAGAATCCAAAGCAGGCTCCAGGCTCTGAACGGTCTACACAGAGCCTGAAATGGGGCTTGAACTCTTTAACTGTAAGATCATGACTTGAGCTGGGGCGCCTGGGTGGCTTAGTCGTTTGGGCGTCCGACTTTCGCTTGGGTCATGATCTCGCAGTTCGTGGGTTCGAGCCCCGCGTCGGGCTCTGTGCTGACTGCCAGCTCAGAGCCTGGAGCCTGTTTCAGTCTGTGACTCCCTCTCTCTCTGACCCTCCCCTGCTCACGCTGTGTCTCTCTCTCGCTCTCCTAGAAATAAATTAAAAAAAAAATCATGACCTGAGCCACAGCTGGCCACGTAACTGACTGAGCCAGGCAGGCGCCCCTAAAGCTAGACATTTTTAAATGAAGATATAAGAATCAATCCCTAATTGAGGTTCAGAAGGAAAGAATAATAGATTTATTTAAGAAATGCGTTTTAGGCTTTTGCTATCTAAATTGGACTAAACGAAACTTCAGCTCTTCCAGGAAAGATCCACCTGTGGGCAGAATAAAGATACAAAGTTGACTCCATAGCAGGGAAGGAGGACCAGGCAGAACAAAAGGGCTGAGAGGAAGGAGTGGGGGAGGTGCTGAAATAACAACCTCACTCTTGATTCAAAGAAAGATTTTCGCAGAGCTACGCATTTTAAAAATCAATTCCAAACCAACATCCTGGTCCATTGTGCATTTCGTGCCATTTTGAGCATTTAACACATTGTATCATCTTCACACTGTGTCATGGCCATGGGCTTCCTTCCACATTAATATCTGACTTGTTTTCTATTCACAACCCCTATGTAAAAAATAACCACATGAGCAACTACCTAAAGCATAGGCCACAAAAATCAAAATCTATCAGTCACTTGTATGTAACAGGTGACTCCCAAGAGGAATCTGTTCTTCTTACTGCACCCTCTGCAAGAATGAATACCATTCTCACCAATTGGGCGGTGGACATTCCAGAAAATGTTGACATCGGTCTGAGGGACACATAGCTATGGTGAAGACCTCTAGAGAACTTCAATCACATCAATTAGAATTCAATCACCTTGGAAAGACAGGAGGCTTCAGACGAACAAGTGATGTGGATACAGTAAGGAAGAGGCTACAGTCTGATACTCTGTCATCGTGTGAGGAACAGGACTGGAATGTCATCCTGGGTTTTCTTTACCAGATGACATCTGTGTACGCTCACCTCCCCATCAAATTTGTTGTTCGGAAGAATGAGTCTCTTGTTCAAATCTGGAATTTTTTAGATGAAAATGCAGGGTTCTGATGAGATCAGGTAGGTATTGCTTGTTCAGTATCTCAGGCCTTAAAAGATTAATTAATTCTTTGGGCTCCTGGGTTAAGTGTCCGACTTTGGCTCAGGTCATGATCTCACAGTTCATGGGTTTGAGTTCCGCGACGGGCTCTGTGCTGACAGCTCAGAGACTATACCCTGCTTCAGATTCTGTGTCTCCTTCTCTCTCTCTATCCCTCCCCTGCTCACACTTGGTCTCTTTCTCTCTCAAAAACAAACAAAAAAATTAGAAAAAAGATCAATTAATTCCTGAGGGAAACAGTATTGAATATATATCTGAAAAAATTCAGATGCTTTGAGTCAGTAGGCCACAATAGTCAAAAAAAGAAAAATGGCGGGGGGGGGGGGTTGTTATTGAAGTATTTTGGATAGTAGTATCTATGTCTCAGGAAAAGGAAGAGTTCAGCAGACCAAGTTCAGCCTCTAAGGGTTGTCCAACTATGAAAAAAGCAAGACACCAGATAATTCTTTTTTTTAATATAATTTATTGTCATGTCAGTTTCATATAACACCCAGTGCTCATCCCAACAAGTGTCCTCCTCCATGCCCATCACCCCTTTTTCCCTTCTCCTCCACCCCCATCAGCCCTCAGTTTGTGCTCAGTATTTAAGAGTCTCTTATGGGTTGCCTCCCTCCCTCTCCTTAACTATTTTTTCTCCCCTTCTCCTCCCCTATAGTCCTCTGTTAAGGTTCTCCTGTTCCACATAAGAGTGAAAACATATGATATCTGTCTTTCTCTGCCTGACTTATTTCACTCAGCATAATACCTTTGAGTTCCATCCACACTGCTACAAATGGCTAGATTTCATTCTTTCTCATTGCCATGTAGCATTCTATTGCATAGATAAACCACATCTTCTTGATCCATTTGTCAGTTGATGAACACTTAAGCTCTTTCCATGATTTGGCTATTGTTTAGAGTGCTGCTATGAACATTGGGCTACACGTTCCCCTATGCATCAGCATTTCCATATTTCTTGGGTAAATTTATAACAGAGACACTAGATAATTCTTAAGATCTATTTGTGATATGTAAAGATGTAATAAAATCCCTCCATTGGAAAAAAATAATCATTTTTTTGTTACAAAACTATTAAGTAATTAATATTAAGTTATTGATCAATTATTTAATTTAAAGCATGTATGCTCCTGTTCCTTCATTTACTCATCAAATATCATTGAATATTTAATAATCTGGACACTTTTCAACAATCTAGAGATGTCAGAAAACAGGATATAGCTCATGAAACTAATTGAAAAACAAATATGTGAGGAGCCTGTTAAATATTTCAGAATTTATTAAGTATTTGTACTGTCTTGGAGACATGCTTTGTCAGAAACAAAAGCAGTTTCTCTGAGACAAAGTCTTCTTGTAGATGGGAGATGAACTTCATCCTGAACCCTTGAATACCTCTCTTTACAAAACCAGGCAGGACGGGCTAGGGCCCAAGTTTGAGAACATCTCCCAGCAAAGGTACCCTTTACCAAAATAATAATTGATACCCATAGAAGAGTATGAGCTAAAGAGAAGAAATAACTAGAACAATGAGAGCATAACTACTGTGAAAAAAATTACACAAATTAAACCAAATAATCATAATAGAGTTTGATGACCAAAAATTGGATCAAATGTATCAAGTTAAATTTTTTTTAATGTTTATTCATCTTTTGAGAGATGGAGAGACACAGAGCACAAGCAGGGAAGGCAGAGAGAGAGGGAGACAAAGAATCTCAAGCAGGCTCCAGGCCCCCTCGAACTCATGAATTATGAGATCAGGACCTGAGCCCAAGTTGGATGCTGAACAAACTGAACCCCTCAGGTACCCCAAATGTGTCAAGTTAAATATGTAACACATAGTTTGAAAATATAGACTGATATGAAAAATTCAATAGATAAGAGGTACACATACAGAGAAGAAATAAAGACATGAAAAATGAAGCCAAAGCAACAGAGAGCAGAAAAGTAACAGAAAATACTAGAGACAATGTTGAAGTTAGAGGGAAAAATAAAACACCAACATCTGTATAATAAGAGTCAAAAAATAGGTTTGGTGTTTAAATAAATATACCAAGAGCATATAAAAAATTGAAAGAAGGGAGATCCTTGGTGGCTCAATTCTTCATCCCGGCTCAGGTCATGATCTCACAGTTTGTGGGACTCGGCCCCACATTGGGCTCCATGCTGATGGTGTGGAACCTGCTTGGGATTCTCTCTCTCTGTCCCTCTTGTGTGCTCTCTCTTTCAAATTAAATAAATAAACTTAAAAATATGGTTAAAAAAATTAAAAGAAGAAATTTTTCCAAGAGTTAGATCTTTCATATGACTTATAAAATTGACTGAATGCAAAGCATCATGGCGGCCAAGACTTCTCAGCCTTGTGGATAATAAATGTGCATTTAAGTATAAATCAAATATTTTATTCCTTCATAGACATTCTATTTCAGAGTACAAGAAATGAAATTACATAGCACACACATGTTCTGAATATTATTTGTATATGATTGTTGTGATATCAGGACCATATTCAGCTTCATTTGCTGTCAATTTTATCTAAAATAAATTGATCAAATGTTACAGGGAAAATGCATCTTCGTTTTAGGGAAATTTTTGTCTTTCAAATGAATGCCAATTTGCTTCGAATGCGGAGACTGCACTGACAGACGTAAGGGCAACAATTTTCCATTAAGCCATATTCAGAAAGAAGAAAAATAATAGAATTGGTAGAGACTTCTGAGGGTGGACTCCGAGGCTGGTATTGATGGAACCCCGGAAAGGAAGTTATATTTCATGCCAATTTGATGCCTGCCAGAATTTTCTGGTGTTGAATTTCAAGATGATGGTTGGTAGAGAGTGTGAATTACAAGTAAAGCTCTTTGTTTTGTTTCAAAGGATCTAGTGTTGATTTATTTCTTTCAAAATTGTTTGGAAGTTTTTATCATACACATACATGCACACAGTTTAGATTTATGTCTAAGTAATTGATGTTCTTTTTAAAAATTTTTTTATAGTTTATTTATTTTTGAGACAGGGACAGTGCATGAGCAGGGGAGGGGCAGTGAGAGAGAGGGAGACACAGAATATGAAACAGGCTCCAGACTCTGAGCTGTCAGCACAGAACCCGACATGGGGCTCAAACCTGCGAACCTGATCATGACCTGAACCAAAGTCGGATGCTTAACCGACTGAGCCACCCAGGCGCCCCTAAGTAATTGATGTTATTGTGTGAGGTTTTCTATAGCCTCAAGTTTTTATTTTAAATTCCAGTTAGTTAGGGGCACCTGGGTGGCTCAGTCGGTTAAGCGTCCCCTTGCCCACAGTTGTGGGATCTAGTCACACATCAGGCTCTGCACTGTGAGAGCTTGGTTATTCTCTCTCTCTCCTCTCTTGCCCACCCTTGTCCCCGACTTTCTCTTTCTCCCAAAATAGATAAACTAAAAAATAAATAAATTCCAGTTAGCAGTGTAATATTAGTTTCAGGGAGTAGAATTTAGTGATTCATCATTTCCATACAATACTCAGTGCTTAAATGGGTCTTTTTAGAAAAAAAAAAAAAAAAAAAAACTTAGAATTTAAGATGTTCTGTTACTAGTTTATAGAAACACAATGGATTTTGCTTATTGACATTGTATTCTGTAAAAATATCCAATTTATTAGATTTAGTAACATTTTAAGAAATTACTCAAGATTTTCTATGTAGAAAATCATATGGTCTGTGAAAAGGAGAAATTTTACTTCTTCCTTTTCAAACTTAATGCAATGTTTTCTTTCCCTGTTGTGGTGATGAGTTTTCTAGGGAATGGTGTGTTCATGTCTAGGGTCTGGATAATATCGACATCATAAATCTATCTCAGAAGTGTTCTCTTCTGGTATTGAAAATTTTGTTAACAAAGGGTATTACTTTTTGCTTGAATGCCTGACATTATTCACTCAAGAGAGAAGTTCTTCGGACACTGGATTTTCTTTTTAGATATATAGACATTTTCCCCTTTGAATGTTTGTTAGAATCCACCATTTTTATTAATAACCCCTTAAAATTTCTTTTCATTAGTGGTGCATGATATGTATTTTCAATCCATGTATGTAATTTTATTTAAAGTGTGATTCTTGCAGACAGAATATAGACAAACCTATTTTCTTTTGTAATTTAATATGAATACATCACTTGTACTTATGCAATTTTTAAGTCGATTGAATTCAAATCTCCTTGATAGTTGTATGCAGTTTATTCCCCTTTTTATCCCCCCCTTTTAGTTAATTTTTCTTTATAATCTTTACTTTACAATAAAGATTTTTAATTTATCAAAGTATAGATTGAAATGAATACTACATGTCTTTAAATATAGTGTATATCTTACAAGAGTATATTCCCAAGTTGTCCTTGCCATCTTTGTGTTATTGCTGGTACACATTTTATTTTTCACACATTTCAAACAATACATTGCTACTTTTTTTGGCCTAGACATGTAATTTTTATGAAAAATATATTTTATATCTACCTTTATTTTAATAATTTCTATTGATCATCATTTCTTTTTAGAAATGCACATCTATATTCAATGTTTTGTTCCTTCTGCCTAATTACTTCTGAACACTTCTGTAGAGTAGATCTCTCCCAGCTTTAGTTTGTTTGAAAAGTCTACTACATTTTTAGTGACATATACCTTCACCATGTATAGAATTCTGTGATGGCAGCGATTTTACTGTTATCTGAGCATTTTGGAGATATCTATCCATTATCTATGACTTAAACATTATTCCTTTTAATTAATATACGTTTTATTCTCAAGCTACCTTTATGTTTTTTTCTTTATCTTTAATATGCAATAATGTGAATGTGGTGTGTGTGTGCATGTGCTGATATTTATCTTCTTTTATTCAGTTAGCATCCTGGATTTATGGTTTGATGTCTTTCATTATATTTGGAAATATCTCAGCCCTATGTTCTCTGCTTTTTTCTGTACTACATTCTCTCTTGCTTCTAGGATTTTACTTATAAGTACGTTAAATTGTTTGAAAATTTCCATGTTTCTTAGACACACTGATTTTATTTGTGTCCATTTTTAAAAAACTTTTTTTGTCTCAGTGTTTGTTTGTGGGTTCTATTTCTATTTACCTATTTTCAGTCATTTTTTTCCCTCCCGTTTCAAGTTAACTGATCAGCCTATCAAAGTCACTTTCCATTTCTGTGACTGTACTTCCCTTTTGTCTGTTTGATTCTTCTTAGAATTTCTATTTTTCTGTGAAATCCACTTACTGCTCTTGCAACCTGGATGCCTTTTCTACTAGAACTTTAACACATTAAACATAGTTATTTTAAATTTCGTGTCTGTTCCAACACCTAGATTGTATCTGAGTGTAGAATTTGTACTTTGTATTTATAACTGAAAACACGTTTACATGTCGTGCTATTATGGAATGGGCAAAGTTGACTTCATTGATTCAAGAATTGAATGACATGTGGGCTTTGTTGTTTCAACATAGCACAGACTTTCAATTTCTTCACTGTCACCTTGTCCTTAGATGGTGGCTGGTTTCCTTAATCTTTCTTATGACTCTTCCCTGCTTTAGACCGTCTCTGCACACCTGTATCTCAAAATGCATCTCTCTCTATGCAGTTGTTTCTTTTGAGCAGTAGACTGTTGGTGCCCATTACTCCTGTTTTGTTAGCCTGCTTATGGGGAAGCACATTTCTCTGTTATCTTCTTTCCTAGGCAGCCACTGTGTTTCTGCATCTCAGCACTGGTCTCGGGGATACACCACCTTCCCCAGGGAAAGCAAAACTGTAAGAGAGAGTTTTCTCTCCTGTCCCCTTTTCCAAGCTGCAATAGGCCCTCCTGTGTGTGCCCTCAGACCATAAAGCTGGCTTCCCATCCCCCCCATGGCTTAATGCCTCTTTCCTCTTTCCACTTCTTCCAGATCAACACCAAATAGAATACCTTGTCCTGTCTTTAGTTTCCTCCCTAACAGTGTGTGCCACGACTCCCACCTCCCAGAGGCTCTATGCTTTCCCTGACTCACACTCAGCATTTGCTGTTTTGTGAGCAAATTTACTGCTTCATTACTCACTCACTTTGTTCATGCTCTATGTTTATCGAGAACTTACTCCACACCACGCAGGAGGCTAGGCTCAGAGGATTCAACCATAAGTAACCTGGCTGCTTCCCATTATAGTACCAGTAGTTCCCAATTCTGTCTGGATATTAGAGTTTTCATGTCATCGAGGTGTCTCCAAGTAGCTTCTGGGATAAAGTAAACCGGATTCTCTGGAGACGGGATCCACATAATTTTATTCTGTAAAGTTCCCCAGGTGATTCTGTTATAGACCCAGGCTAACCATTAGACACTCTGCAATCCTACTCTGTTTCTCTTCACTCTTGCACTGAGGGATCTTGTCCAACTATGGCTTTCTGTGAGGTAGGACAGCTACCTCCTAGGGAACCAAAGGCAGCTGTTGAATTGAAAATGGAAGGCACACTTTTATAAATTATTATTTCTTTATATCTAACTACGGTTCTGTGATATTTACCTTGTGGGTCAGTCTTGGTGATCTGTTTTCTATTTATTTCAAATTGGGTAAAACTCTGCCTCATATGTTGAATCAGTGGTGTGGCATTTATGAGAGGAAGCATGATAAACAAATTCAGACCTGATCCCTGATTTCCCAAGGTGGGCTTTAGGCATTTCCAATGAGGTGGATTTTAGAATGTATTGCATCTAGTTATTTGGAGACAGAAAAGTAAAAGCTGTAGTCAAAAGATTCCCAGTGCTATAAATCCTGTTTTTGAGCAGCATAATTTTTTCTCCGGAGGATTTCGACATAACACAGGTTTCAAAGACCAAGGAAAACACAGGGCTGTTATTACTTGCAAAGGCATTGGCCTAAAAGTTCAAGGTGATATTTTAGTGAGATATAAGACAACTATTTTTTTTAACTGTCCTGTTGGACCAAATTGACCAATAACAACAGCATTTGGAGTGTATTGCTTTGAATGCATTATGTCTCTGGCTTCACCACTCCAAAAAGCTGCAGCCTGGGCCTGAGAAAAAATAGCAAAGGAAATGAGAGCAAGAGAACTTGTTGGCCCAACACAGACTCATCATGTATGATCGTTGGCCTTCCTTTCTCTGCTTTACTACTTTTTACCATTCAAAATACAGAGGCATTAACACATTCTACATATTGTACATTTTACGAAACTGGGCTTTTTCCTGTTCAGATTTATACATGTAGACAGGGCACAAAGAATCAGAAAATTCCAATTATTGAAGCAATAATAAAGGGAATTTTGATAGCAAAATTTCAATGGGAAGCCCAAGTATAAACCCAAGTATAGCTGGATGACCAGAGAGCTCTTCTCCCATATCTGACTGAATCTCATCCAATTTTGAGGGAATGATCCTGCCTATAGAGCAAATCTCAAGGTAAGATTAGATAACTTTACTGTCTGCAGGAAACCGGGTATATATGCATGGTCACAAAAATGTGAAATTGATTTTGAACACTTGCCTTATCCCTGTCCCCACATCTCCTATTAAGTTACCTTTATAAAGGGAAGGTTATGAAGGTCCCCGAGTGCAACTCATTTAGTGAGTTAAAAAGATGCAAGGTTACCTCCAGTAAATTATTTTTATCCATATTATGTGAGCAAAAAATCCGATCAATCTTCCCACTTAAGAATCAATAAAACAGCCAAGTAATATCTTTTTAAACATAAATATTTTGGTGTATTGTTGTGTTGGAAAAAAAAAATTCTCGGAGATTGAAACTAGTAAATGTAGAACTCTTATCAGTTAAGGAAGGGTTATTAAAAATAGCCAAGCATATTTTGAGACATATCTCAATAGCCCTTTTTGAAATAAATACATGATTGTTGAAATTTGAAGTTAATTGGATTGTTTAATAACAAACACAAATACAAATAAAAAGCCAGTAAATTGAAAGTAAAGCTTAAAAAGGCAGAGAGAAAAAGCCACAGTAGATAGGGATAAAAAAGGAAAGGAATAGTAATTCAAATAATAAAGCTTTTATTTTATTTGAATTTCAGATGAAAATGGACAGAATGTAAGGAGCAGTACTTTAAGGAATAATGAATGATAATATTCAATAATTAGTTTTTTAAAAGTAATTGATAACCATACTAACAAAGCTCAACTAATCACTAGTAGGGCATGTTAAAAGCAAACACTCCTATCCCTACCACCACCAACAGAATCACCTAGAAAGATCAGTGTCACCTCAGATTACAAAATTTAAAGAGAAGACATTAATAAAAGCTAGAAAGTTCGGAGAGAGTATTTATTTAAATAAACAATATGTGAACTAACAGCAGACTTTTACACAGGAATAATGGAAGCCAAAAAAGAGAGAGAAAGCGGTGCCTGGGTGGTTCAGTCATTTAAGTGTGCAGCTCTTGATCTTACCTCAGGCTTTGAACTCACGGTCCTGAGCTTAAGCCCCTAGTTGGGCTCTGAACAGGGCGTGGAATCTACTAAGAAAAAAAAAAACAAAGGAAAAAAAATACCTCCCAGAAGAAAACAGGAGAGAAACTTTGTTCAATATGTTACTTAAAAAAATATACCACCTTGGGGTGCATGGGTGGCTAAGTCAGTTGAACATCTGTCTTTAGCTCAGGTCTGACCTCACTGTGTGTGGGTTTGAGCCCTGCATCGAGCTCTGTGTTGACAGCTCAGGGGCTGGAGTCTGCTACAGATTCTGTGTCTCCCTCTCTCTCTGACCCTCCTCCACTTGTACTCTGTGTGTCTCTCTCTAGCAAAAATAAATAAAATTAAAAAAATTTTTTAAATGTCAGCCTAACATCAGTATAGTTGCCTTTGCTCTCTTTGTGTTTCCACTATATTTTTCCATTCCTTTCCTTTGAACCTACTTATGTGTGTCCTTAAAGTTGAAGTGAATCTCTTGTAGGTGACATTCAGCAGGATTTTGTTATTTATTTATTTATTTATTTATATCCATTGATATATGCCTAGATTGATTGGAGAATTTAATCCATTTACATTTAAAGTAATTATTAATGAGTAATGAGTTACTAATGCCATCTTATTAATTGTTTTCTGGCTTTTTTATAGTTCCTTTTTTCCTTTGTTCCTTCTTCCCTGTCTTTTTATGTGAACTGATACTCTTACATAGTGACATACTTTGATTTTTCTTTCTCTTTTGTGTATCAACTATAGGTCTACATACCTGAAATATTCTAAGAGGGCACCTTAAACATTCTCACAACACACACACACAGAAAACATGGTAGCTTTTTGTGATGATGAATGTATTACCTAACCTGAGTGTGGTAATTATTTCACTCAGTATATGTATGTCAAGACATCACACTGTATACTTTAAATGTATTCATTGTACTTGTCAAAAATAGCTCCATAAGGTAAATACACACACACACACACACACACACACACACACACAGAATTATTTTAATACATCAGTCTGGCATGTGTATACAGTGAAACTATTTTTCAAAGAAAAAAATAAAGATATTTTAGATTAGCAAAAGTTGAGCTAGCCTTTACCAGCCTTGGATAATTACAAAGACAGAGCATGCTTCTAGGTAAGGCTGAACCTCTAGGGCCTTAGGAAGGCTGCACACTGTCTACTGGAAAACATTTGGGGAAACAAACAGAAACTAATTTTAGTCTGAGAGGCTAATTGTGAGAGTTGAAAAATGCTGAAGAGAGTAGTGGTTGTGCCTAAACTAAGAGCAGCCTATAAATGCATGCTACTTTCATCAGACTTATCCAGATAAAGAGCTTAGATACCAATCTTCCCAAATTCCCCAAACTCAGTTTTGCCTGCTTCAGCTGCATGGGGCAGCTATAGCAGAAAGGAATGGATTTTTGAACCCGGTGTGACTGAAATAGTAATCCTAAATTACCAGTTAACCATTATTTCACTGAACACAGCAAAATCCACGTTGATTAGTTCGTACATCATAAAGGAGCCAGACAACTTTGTAAAGATATTTTAACTATAGAGTTTAAGCATTACGTTTGTAATTCTGTGACTTTAAGTTTTATAACTATTATTATTTTATAAACATAAATTCTATCAGAAAACGGAAATATGGGCTTTAGTGATATGATCAAAGGGGAAGTCTAAGGTATGGAATCGAAGGGAAGCAGACGTGGCCTTCACTTATCAACATTGCAGTTATCAAAGTTAGAATTTGATTCAAACCCCACTCAGGTCTTGCTAGTCCTGATCAACATGTAGCACAATGCTTTGCAAGTTGTAGGCAATCAATAAATATGGAGGGAACAGTTGAATCTCACAGTTGTAGGGATATATAGATAGCATGTTATTAGAAAAATATATAGAAGTTTTAATTGATAAAAGGTACCAACCTAAGTTGAGACACACAGAATAATGTCTAGACATTTGCAATTAGCTCTGAATTGCTATTGTATATAAGCCTTCTCTCCCCAAAGGTAGGAGTGGGAGAATAGAGTGAACCAGACCAAATTTTAGGTGGGTTGTGGGTGTGTTCAAAATTATTTTGCTAAAATAAGGACTGAATTCTTGTTTTAATTTCAGTTTATTATAACAGAAATGACTGTTTTATAAATAGAGAGCATTTTAAAAAACACATGATTAGTATTCTACCTTTAAAGTTGAACATGATTTTATTTAATAATGATTCAGTACACTACTCAAAATCCCTATTAATGCATGTCACATCGATTATCCAAAAATTCTTGTCATACCTCAAGTTATTACTCATTTATATAGCAAAACAGTAAAACTTTGGTCCTTACACTTCTAAATAGTAGTGTTGTCCCACATAGAAACCTTTCTTAAGCCAATTAGGAAATCACCCAATGAAAAACATATTCATTAGATATTTTCATAATCCCAGGAGTTATTTCTCCCCCAAAACAACACACTCTCATGCCAGGATAATCCAAATGTTAAGGTCACTTTCTTTGCAGAAGAGAAAAACAAACTTTTCTGTGAGTATTTTCAGCCAAATCCATTAGTCCTTTTATAGGATCATTCTAGTTGTGTCTATGCAAAATATAGTGAAGAAAAACACTTGCTTAAGTTAAGGATAACAATTTTATGCACTTTTGCTTTACTCTGAGCACATAGCCTTCAAAGAAGCAGTGGTCTTTGGTTAAAACAAACAAACACTAAAGAAAATATCCATGGTATCAGCGGACTGTATTTCCTGATAGACATGTAATTCATGATGCTGCCAATAGAACAATACAGCCTTTGGGAGTTGGTTAATTCTCTAATGGGCAGAGTTCTATCATCAACAGAAGGTCAAGAGAAAGGAGGAGGGAGTTGTTCTCTTGTTTGGTCCCTGGTTCACGCATAGGAAAATCTCTGTGTTGTTTAAGCAGCAACAGATGTCTAATCATCATTAGCAACATCAAGTACAATTTCAAATAAAAAATCACCACTCATATTATTTCTCTCAACTACACTATCTCTGTTATCTCCAGAATTAAGTCTCTTTCCTATCTCAGGCCCCTTAATGTTTGTTTTGTTTCTTTATTTCCATGGATGCAGCTAAAGCTTTCGAACACATTTTTGGTTGTGATGCTATTGACCTCGCATATTGCGTCTGTAATTTCCACTCAATAATAGAATGTTTGCTTCTGTTACTTTCCAAAATTGTCCGACTGCTGAGCTGGATTCACATCATTAGGTCATCAAACTGCTACGTAGAATAAATAGCAGTACTTTAGTTTCAACTGCAACCTAATTTTACAATTTTATTCCAAACCAGCTTGTTCTAGTTGTATCTTGATTGCCTTGTGAAATGCTGTGTTCATGCTCCATTAGACAAATGCCAACACTATAATTCATCTAGGAGACACATGGAGGTGGGGAGGGATGACAGAAGGTGCTTTCCAGAAGGATACTATTCCAATAGGTTTTGCTAATTGCCATGGAGGGATTTTCTGCAGATCCCTTTGATAGTTTTTACACTGAAAGAGAGTTATTAAAATACAAATGTTTTGCTCCTGAATAACATATAGGGGTTCCTTTTGCTACCAAACACAACCATTTGTCAAAATGGGGAACATATAGATAAGAATATATTATAGATCCTTTTTTGTTCCTGAACATATTCTAAACCAAGGGAAATAACAATGTAAATTTAGTAGGACAGAAAATAGATTTAAGAGGTATTAATTGCATCTTTTAGAAATCTCCAGTTTTTCTCAGTTGATTCATCTGAATATTGACTATTTTAACAATGTAGTGCATTTACTAATATTTCTAATTAATTTTTTTAATGGATGGCTAACAATCATGACCAGTCTAAATATATGGATTTTGCTTGCCTGTCACTTTAACTCTGTCTTACAGGATATCGTATAATGTTTTCTTCATGTTTTATGTACCAGGATACATCTTGCCAAAGTTCTGTTTTGTGAAGTAACTAATCATTACCCAGGTTTGTATTGATTCAATGATTTCCTATTCACCTGGGATTTCTCCTTCTATCCTAACCCACTATATGCCTCATTCTCTCATGGGCCCATTCTTTGTTGCTAATATGAAGTCATAATCATTCAAGTAGTTAAAGTAACTTGACAAAGCACTCATCTGACAACAAATATCTATTTAACATTTACTTATAATCTATAAAACAATGTATTTCAGATTCTGGAAGTAGGTAAAGAGAAAAGTATGTGTCTTAAAATCATACGTAGAAAAAGCAAGAACCATATAATATAAAGGCAAAGTATCTTAAAAGTTCCCTATGACAGGAAAATAAAGTATAGTAGGAATTTAAATACAGAGCTTTCACTTTAGATGAGCTTTAAGTAGAGGTTTGGCATGAAGAGTCAGAGGGTGTCTGCAGAGATGGAAGAAGAGTATTCTGAGTATGAGCAAACGATAGTATGAGCAAAGGTCCTGAAGCACAGAATTTAAAGGTAGTTAACTAAATAACTATCAGTATTTGAATGATGCAGACATGATTCTGCATATAGAAGAAAGTGTTTAACAAATGTTTATCAGTTGTGTCAAACATTTTATTGATCAAGGAGGATAGACTGAGAATGATTGATAATGTGCATTTCAGGAGAAGTACAGAGAATATTTTGTGATTGAGGCCAAGGACAAAAAAATACCTTTATATTTTTCATTTATGTGCAGTCTGTCTTAATACATACCTAGGATATTTGTTCTACTATTTTCCTTTATCATGAAGAACCAGTAGATATGATTATGAGTGGAAATAGTATGCACAATTTAAACAGTCATAGAGGGCAAAAATAGACAAGAGTTCTTTGAAACAGTTTCACTTGGAATTTGAAAACATGTTTCTCAACCCACCCCCCAAAATAAATAAAATAAAATAAACTTAAGAAATAAAATAAAATGTGTTTCTCCCACATTTACGATATATTGGTTTCATTTTGCAAACTGAAAGTTATCTGGTAGTTCTAGTAGAAGAGCAGAAATGGTCTCCAAAGGAAAGCAGTGGTAAATGGGCTTACATCAAACTACCACTGGCTACTTCCACATTTCTTTCTTGGAGGTTAATTTACTCTTATTCAAAAAGCCAAATACACTGCATACAGCCTTTGTGGTCAAGGAGGCCTCTGCTTTCTTTTCTTCTTGGTGTGCTAGTTGCATTCAGTCTGGACTGCGATTCAGAAACTGCTCACATTACTAAGACAAATAAGAGACTCTTCTGATACATGTCTTTTCATTTATCCACTTACTCAATCACTCACTGGCTCACCCACTCTTCCATTTAATTATTATTCACTCATTCAGGAAACTGCACCTACCTCCTGCCAGGAACTGAATGAAGCGATGGGAACCCAGCAGCAGGCAAACGCGGTTCTTGGGTTCACGGAAACAGAGTCCCCTTCAGACCACATTAACTTCCCAGGACAAACAAGATATTAAGGTGCTGGGAATGGATACTGGGGTGAATATTATTTATCTCCTTTTTTCTTCACCTTTTCATCCTTGACCCTCCCATCAGTATATGAGGGATATGCAAGGAATGTCAAACGTTCTCCCTGGATTCATCCACTGACTCTGCCTCCTTCATCTTTGTCATTCTGCCTGTTTCTACCTTGGATTTACCACAATTTATATGAAAAAAATAAAGGAGTGATGTGCATATTTATAGGCATTTTTTGAACATATTTTTACCCAGAATAATTTAGGATTCAGGGATTCTTATAAGAAACTGGAAGATGTATACTATTTCTTATCCAATAATACTTTATATTTTCCTTGTGAGGATTTAATGATTAGCAAAAAAACTAATAGTTATTGTAGGTATATGATTAACCTGGAGTATTTTTCATCCATTTAATCTCTGTAAGTACTCTATATAAGTATATACAGGTGCTCTTTTAAAATTGAAGAAACTGAGATTTTAAGGGTAATTAATAGAAAAATGACATGTTTTAATAGTTTCCTAAAATTACCTCTTATTTGGTGTCATGCTAAATTTTAAAATTTTCCTTAAAACTGGAAAGGTAGCCATATATTACTGAAATGAGCAGAGATTCTAGAATGCCAGGGCATGTCTATCCTGTGATTTGTGTTTTACCTAAGGAAAATTGAACAGATTCAATACCACAGACTCAGCTTTTAAAAGGAAAATATTAACCGTCTATCTAGATATATCAAATTCCTGGACCAGTATAAAGGTTTAGATCCCAGCCATAAGTTAGAAACTAAAAAACATAAGACTTTTTTTTAGGCGAAAAGTTTACAATGGAATGCATTACATCAGTAATGCCATACAGTAGATGGCCTCAAATTCATCTCTGTTCCACAAGACCAGAAGGGAAATAGAGTGATTTTCAATAATGCTGCAAAATAATGGACTCAATTCTCCCCTGCATCTTAGGGAATATGGGTTTCTTAAATACAGAGAAACAAATATCTCCCATTTTCATTCCCCTCCTATATCCCCCAATTGAATCTTTCCAAAATTAGATTTAAGGAAAAACCCAGTGATTCACACTGAATAGAACTAACCAATCTGTTGTAGTTTGCATGTGTCTTTGTAAAATGGAGTAATGGTACTTAAAATCTACATGCAAATGTTGAATTAAAAAAAAAACTACATTGGAATAAATTTCAAAAATAAGTAATTAAAATATTTAATGTTGAAAGTGGAAATGATCAAATTATTAAAAATATATCAGGAAGATAGAGGAAAAAATTAAATAGAAGACATACACTTTAATTTATGACATGTAATATAAAAACAAAAGGGTGGCATTAACATTATTGATGGCAATATTGTATTTATATTGATTATTTCACATCTTCTAGCTGGTATATTAATTATCTTCTAGTTGTATATCATTTGATTCTTCCATAAGCCATATAATGAAGGTAATTATTATTACCCTTGTTTTGCAGATGAGGAAGCCATACTTATGATAACAGAATTATAAATGGACTCTTTTGAACTTTATCTGTCTCCAAAGTCTGAGAAGTTAAACAGTACTCAATAATGGGTTGATGCATAATTAGTGTGTGTGTGAGTGTGTGTGTGCACGCATGAACACATGCATGAAATGTGGCTTCTCCAAATGACTTCATCATATACATATGTATGTATTTGGCATATTTATATTCTGAATACACATAACTTTTATCTATCTATCATCTGTCTATTTATATAAACATACCTAAGAAGACATGTTCAAACCAAGGAATTTATAATGAGGGAAATATAAATCAAAATAATATTAAAATACTAAGATACTATCATATATATATTGCATTATCAAAAACCATGCATTTGATAATACTAAGTATTTGAAAGGAGGTGTGCCAGGTATTTAACACAATGTGAATCAACATATATATATATATATATATATATATATATGTATATACACATATATAAATAAACTTGTATGATATCTTTGGAAAAAATATTATCTCGTAAAGTGAGCATACTTAACCCAAGAATATACATTGGAAATATTCTTGTATTCATACAATAGGAGAGATACACTTTTTTAAATTTATTTTTTTCATTTTTGAGAGAGAGAGAGAGAGAGACAGAGCATGAGAGGGACAGGGCAGAGAGAATGGGGACAGAATTTGAAGCAGCCTTCAGGCTTTGAGCCGTCAGTCAGCACAGAGCCCAACAAGGGATTTAAACCCCTGAACCGTAAGACCATGACCTGAGCCGAAGTCAGTCACTTGACCAACTGAGCCACCCAGCTGCCACTAGGAGAGTTAATTTTACAAAGTACACAGAAGGATTGTTGATAATAAGGGAAGAAAATTGGAAACAAGTTAAATATTCATTGAACAGAAGATAGTTAATCAAATATCCTATATTCACCCAATGAACATAATACAAGATCCATTCTATTATATGAATGGATCTCAGTAACATAATATTAAGCAAAACATACATACTACAAAAGAGTATGTTGAATATAACTTTTAAAATATTAAGTTAATTTAAAAATAAGTAAAAGTAAGAAATTGTCTAGTAAAACACACACATTTGGCAGATGAATTAATTACATCAGGGAAGAATTTAGGGAAACTGGTTGCCTGATTAGCAGAGTATAAGTATGTGTAGGTAACTTATTGGTCATTTTAATTTATTGTGGTGCATGATGGGTCTTGCCTGTCTATTGTATTAGTAAAATAAAGAACACAAAATAGAATCAAAATGGACAACGGTAATTCCACAGCAACATAATACTGTTTCATGAAGCAAGAATTATGATGGTCAGTAAAACCTTGGATTGTGAGTAACTTGTTCTGCGAGTGTTCTGCAAGGCAAGCATTTCTAATAAATGATAACTTGACAAGTGACCAGCATCTTGCAGTACGAGTAGCACATGACGCCAAACGTCACATGATCACAACTGAGCCAATGGTTCTTGAAATTCGCTTTGATATGTGAGCGCTTTGGATGACAAGCTTATTTCCAGAACAAATTATGCTTGCAAACCAAGGTTTTACTGTATTTTCTTTTGTGCATCTGACTCCACCCCTAAAATGAGAGAAAAAAAATAGCAGAATTGTTCAAATCCATATTTCCAGTTTGGTTGGGATTTATTTCATTCTGGATGGGATAGCATCTGTGACAAGATTTAACTATAACCATCCTCTTGAGTGTATGAACAAGGCCCTGTGAGCAATACCAGCTTTATTTCCATCACACACATTGCTTTCCCCTTCCTCTATCCCTAGATCCTCCAATATCAGGATGTTACTTCCATCTCTATCAGATGGTTTTAGGTGGGTTTCTAAAGAAACAGATTCTGAGATAAGCTTTGTATGCAGGAAGTTGGTTAGGAAGTGCTTCTAGGATAAAAACAAAACAAAACAAAACAGAAAAATCTCTAACCGAGTGAAGAAAGCAGAGTTTATTAGATGGAGTGGTTGTAATGGAGAAAACCTGCCATGAGCTCCGCAGAGGGATGGCTTTGAGGACATTTCTAATAGAGGTAGGGACCTTTGTATTCCACCACAGGTGACTCATTGGATGCTGACTGCATGACATGGCTCCCTTTGATGTCTAAAGAGGGGCTTCGGTGTGGGTGTGAGCTGTTGGCAGCAGAGATTCCCCTGGCTGAGGCACGGGTGCCTGTATCTTGAGGGGAGTCTCCAGACAACACACCTCTTGCACACCAGGGCCCCCTTGGATTCAGTTGTGTGCAGATGCATGTCTCATCTACTTGTGTAGACGTGTCACCGTGTCTAGCATTGGAACTGAGTCAGTGAAGTACCATCACGTGGTGGCTTATATTACCATGCATTACATTTATACACTGGGATTTTTATAATTCTCACCTTACAGTACATTATTATAATTGTATCCCACCTCTCCATCCTCAACACATTTATTTCCCCAGTTTTGAATGGTACAAACTGAGTCTCTAATTGGTTAAGTAGTCTGCCTCCTATAAAACCATTGATTGTGATTGAACTACAGCACTCCCCATGGTTTTCTATATTTAACTCCAGGGCTTTTTATAAAATAAAATTAAATTAGCTTAGATTCAACAAAAATCAAGGCAGACTTCTGGAAAGCCCAAGAGAGCTAAATGGCAAATCATCACCCACAAAATGTATGACAAACAGTTCAGCAGTAGAGGCCGGGTAAACTTCCTGCGAGCCAGTGAAAAGATATTCTCACAGGGGCGCCTGGGTGGCTCAGTAGGTTAAGCCTTTGACTTTGGTTCAGGTCATGTTCTCACAGTTCCGTGGGTTAGAGCCCCAAGTCAGGCTCTGTGCTGAAAGCCTAGAGCCTGCTTCGGATTATGTGTCTGCCTCTCCCCTGCTCATACTCTATCTCTTTCTGTGTCACTCTCAAAAATAAAAAAAATAAAAAAAATAAAAAGATACTCTCACAAAAGTATGTTAAGGGTGTGTTTATAGACAATATACCAGGGGAACCTGGGTGGGTCAGTGGGTTAAGCATCCGACTTCAGTTCAGGTCATGATCTTCCCATTCGTGGGCTCTAGCCCCGGGTCAGGCTCTGTGCTGACAGCTAGCTCAGAGCCTGTTTTCAGATTCTGTATTTTCCTCTCTCTCTGACCCTCTCCTGCTCACACTGTCTCTCTCTCAAAAAATAAATAAAACATTAAGAAAAAAGAAAAAATAGAGACAATATACCAAAGTTCAAGCAGTTTACTACCCTTAGTTGTCAAAATGACTACCACTGTATCGTTTTAAGAACTTGTATCCACAGGGGAAAGATGTCCCATTCTGAAAAGTAGCAATATTAAATAAAAAGCAAGGAATTAAAAAAAAAACTTCCATGAAAGCATTTGTGCAGAGAATAAAAGACAAAACTAAGAGAAAGAACAGGCATCCCCAAATTGTTATGCCAATAGAAAAGTGAAGGAGAATAAAATTTAAAAGTGTTATAAAACATGTTTCTTTTTTAATCAAGATCTAAAGAAAAAGAATAAAATTTCAGTGGATTACAGATAAGACAACAGACGGAGATAAAAGCGAGTGGCATAAGTGAGGAGAGAAATGTGGAATAAAAATGAAAACACTAAAATGATTGCAGTACCATAAAACAAGGCACTCTTGAAAACATAAGGTAAAGGACGAGGAATTCTGTTTGGAAAAAAGCAGAAATTAAAATTATATGAAGAAAATGAAAGGTTTTTGTTACAGACAAAAGTAGAATCAAAATAAAAGACTAGAATTTCTTACAAGTGGAGTTGAACAAATGGGAGATGAAAATTTTCAATTCTTGAAACCAAAGTTGCCCCACAGTAATTACGTGAATATTTAGATGAAAAAGACAAAACATGAACAAGATAAGGCAACATAGAGAATTATACAGGCCCATCCCATTAAGGTTTTTAGATTCAAGAAAGTGGAAATAATCTGATAGCTAGTGAGTGCTAACACCCACAAGTCACCCAGACTAGAAAAATAGCTGATGAATTTTAGATATTATTTTAGCATCCAGTCATTAGTGTGAAAAGATCAACTGAAGCATATTAAATTTTTAAGAGAGTTTATTTGAGCAAAATGCGTTTCCATTTGGGCAGCATCAAGCTGGGAGTGGTTGGGAGTGGTCCGTCTACAGGAGTCAGGGAAAGACAGTTAAAGTGAAGCAGCAGAAGTGAAGCGAGGAAGTCTTTTTGGCTATAATGAAGCAGTTGTGTTATTTGGACAAGCTGGCCAGGCGTTTGTAACAGATTGCCCTTAGGTTTCAATTGCTTAATTCTAAGGCATGACCTGCAAAGGTTCTGGTTTGCTCACCCAGGCTCCTAACATGGTAAAGCCCCCTCACTTTCATGGTCTCTGGGTTTCATTAATTGAACGATAGGCTTTCACCAAGAAGCAAGGACGCATGGAACTGCTTTTTCTGAGAAATAGAAATTGAGAATTCCCTACATCATAGGCGGAGTAGCCAGAAGAGTCAAAATTGAACTCATGTGTCTGTTGAATCAGCCTAACGAGTGGTCATGATTAGGTTATAGATACTATGACCATCATGATAATGAAATATTTTTTTTTCCAAAATCATGCTGGTTCATCAAAGCAGTTCACAGCAGTGCGTGCTGTTCATGGAGACACCTGTCCCTCACCACTCTGATGTCACTGTGCAGGGTGGCCAGCTCTGTAAGCACTCACAGCATCAGGACAGCTGGTTAAGTCGCTAAGCACATCAGCAAGACCAGCAGGCACCCCCGCCTTCACATAGGTTGCATCACTGATGAGCAGGGGAGCCTGTACTGCCCCCCAGATCTGCTGCTCAACAAGGGTGGACCCTCACATTAGTCCACTCCTGGCTTGGGCCAAAGCTCTACCAGAGGGCTCCTGTTCCCCAAAAGTGTCCCCAGGGTGGCTAGTTCTCTTTCCCTCCCTCTGCCCTCCCTTCTCTCTCTTTCTTCCTCTCCCTCCTGCCTGTTCCACTCTTTTCTCCCCCTTCCCTTCCTTCCTCCCCCTCCTCTCCATATGTGTGAGTTATAAGTTTCCACCATACAGATTTAATAGATAAAAATAACTTCAAGGCCATGAATGACAGTAAAATGTAGGGAACATTAGAAACGACTAGAGCATTCACTGTCTTTGTGTTAAAGTCATTTATTGTAGCATAATCTAATAACTTTTAATTCTTTATAATGGCAAGCAGCTTGCACAAATTCTGAAAAATTCACAATTGGTTCTCCTTAACCTGAAGGAGCTGGCTTGGATGTGCTGTTTGGTACTGGGGCGGGCCACGGGCAAGTGGGATGCCAGGGGACAAGCAGATGTCTATCACAGGGGACCAGAGGAGATATAATGTTGCTTTACCACAGTGATGTCACAGAGAAAGCGATTTGTGATCTGTTTTTGAAGGTAAAAACAAGACTTGTTGTTAAATTAGATGAAATTAAGGAAGAGTATACTATATGCAATGTGAATAGGAAAATATATTTATTAATTTATTCCATAAAAAACAGGTCCACAATCTCTTATCCAAAATCAGTGAGACCAGTTGCCATTCATTTTTTTAAAGGAGTAATCTGGTACATATAATATATGTTAAATAATATCCCCAGTCGGGTAAGGACAATGCACTTAAAAAATATAACCGAGGTGAAAAAGCACGAATATTTACATGAGCTGGGTAAGTAACAACCATGAACATGTCTCCATCCATTCAGGTCAGGTTTTGCTGCAAAAAGCAAAATACATGCTGGATAAGTGGAGATATACATTATCTTCCTGATGTAAAGATCTCACAAATTAATACGATATAATAGAAATATGGTTGGAGCAATAACAGGGATCTAGTTTTTACGTATTAAATAATTTTAGGGGCGCCTGGGTGGCTTAGTCGGTTAAGCGTCCGACTTTCGCTTAGGTCATGATCTCGCGGTTCGTGGGTTCGGGCCCCGCATCCGGCTCTGTGCTGTCTGCCAGCTCAGAGCCTGGAGCCTGTTTCAGTCTGTGACTCCCTCTCTCTCTGACCCTCCCCTGCTCACGCTGTCTCTCTCTCTCTCCTAGAAATAAATAAAACATTAAAAAAATAATTTTAACAGTTACATCTAAATAGAAATGCAAAAGAAAAATATCCATTCTGTATCCAAGTGAGACCCAAACCAGAGTTGTTCAGTATCAAGCAAAATGATAAGGCAGCTTCATATGGGAAGCCGCTGAAGCAAAACCTTTAGGATTTAGGTAAATCTCGGGCACCTGGCTGGCTCGGTGGGTTAAGAGCCTGACTTTGGCTCAGGTTATGATCTTGTGGTTTGGGAGTTCAAGCCCCGGGTGAGGCTCTGTGCTGACAGCTCAGAGCCCAGAATCTGCTTTGGATCCTATGTCTCCCTCTGCCTCTGTCCCTCCCCTGCTCATGCTCTGTTGCTCTCTCTCTCTCTCTCAAGAATAAATAAACATTAAAAAAATTAGAATTTAGGTAAATTTGCACTCAGAGATATTTGTTGTGGCACCGCAGCACAATCATCTAAAAAAATAAATTTACACAAAAATAAATCACAGATAAAAAATAGTGTTTTAAGAGGGAAACTATAAAAGTATTAGAATATAATAAAACCAACTCAATGTGTATTAAGATTAGCCTAACACTGCAAACAAAAGGTAGATTCTATAAATGAAAAGATTAATACATTTTGTCATATAAACATTAAAAAAATTATGTTTTTAATATCTTATTCAGGTCAATGAATTTAAGAAATTTGAATTCATTGTATATGGAATATTCAATGTACATAATGAATATTCGTTGTATATTGTATATTCAATGTAAAATTTAAGAAATATAAATTACAGAGTAATCTCTCCAACATATCAAAAATTCCATACATCAATAAGAGTAGCAATCGTTAAAAATTAAAGAAAACCATAGAAGTTGACAGAAAAATAAATAAATGCACAGAGAATGTGCATGACGAATCAGCTTTCTTCATTCCACAGACTCCCTTCCCTTAGTCAGTTGCTTTCTTAGGTGCAAAACCCCTTGTAGTTTCCAGGGCTCAGCTGGATGTACAGATACCAATTCTCACTGAAACTGAGAGGAGCCTGGGAGGGCTGAGCTTCAGCCTAGTGAGAAAGGGTGGTCATGAGACCTAAGAATTTACGTCCCATGTTTTACCAACAAGTGCTACTGGACCACCAGTTTTTATAATAATGGCATTAATTAAAGTATATCCTTCAGAGCATAGGTGAGTTTTTTTTTTTCTCACTGATGACATAACTTAAAATTGAATAAAAGGATCAGTGGGTGCCTGGAGTGAGGTCAGAGGGAGAAATGAATAGACAGAGTACCGAGGAGTTTTAGGGCAGTAAAACTACTCTGTATGAAATCATAGTGGTGGATACGTGTCCAAACCCATAGACTGTAAAACACCAAGGGTGAATCCTAATGTAAACTATGATGATAATGATGCCTCCATGTAGGTTCATTGATTGTAACAAATGTATCATTTAGACTTAGACAGGAGATGTTGATAATGCAGGAGACTGCTTGTGTAAGGGCAGGGGGTCTGTGGGAACTCTCTGTACCTTATGCTCCATTTTGCTCTGAAGCTAAAATAGCCCTAAAAAATAAAATCGGTTAAAAAAAGTGTTTATCACCTGCTACACACTAATCAATAGATGGTAATGATTATTATGTCCAATGCAATATTTTTTCTACTAGATATAGATGCAGAGAACATCGTATTATATTTTTATGCTTTCTTCCCAATTTATGATCTGCATTCATTAAAAAGTAATCCAGTCCCATGGGTAAGATTCCAAAGTTGTTCTCCATGTTTGCAAAAATCTCTAATGGTTAAGAATATCAATATTATAAACATTATAAATCAGGTGGCCTTCGTGGAAATGTATATGTAATATACAAATGTAATTCCCATATTTGTGGGAAAAGATTTTAGAAATTATGGTTGCTGACATCATTCAGTAATGCAGTCACTTGTATATGCCATGGAATAGAAGCTTTGCCTGGCTATGACTCTCGATCTAAACTTGAAGCTGAACATTTCTTTCTGTATATACTGATACACGTTTTTAAATATGAAACAAGAACAATCAATGAAGGGAAAATATGGCTAGTACTCTGAACTCAATATAGCTTATAAAAGGCAATTGTATTTAAAAGAGATGTGTAAAACATGCATACTCTTTTTTCCATTTTACTGGATGGAGCTTCTCTTCTTGAAAACAAAACAAAATACAACAGAACCAAGATTCGATTGACTCTACATTGTCAGCAGGCTAAATTCCAAACCGATAGCATGACTTCAAGAAGTACATCACAATTTAAGCTTCAATCTACCTTGCCAACTTCATTTCACACAACTAGCTAGTGACCTCCATGGGCCAAATGATTTGGCAGCTGGGAACTTATATTTTCTCATTTTCTCTAAAACAGGAATTATTATGTACGGATGGCTGTTAGAAAAAAAAAAGAAAGATGAATTTTTCAACAAATGTAGCAGCTCTCCACCTGAAAATTAATTTACTTCTCTCAGGTGCTAAAAAGTATCATATATAAATGAACCTTGCACTAGTAACTTTTTACTGCAAAACTGTATCTTATATATGTGTGTGTGTGTGTGTGTGTGTGTGTGTGTGTGTGTTCATTCCAAGAACATTCCAGAGGCATGGTGTGGAGGAAAGAACAGAGTTTTGGAAAAAAAACAAAAATTTTTTTATTTGAATTTTGTTTTTCCACTAACAACTTGCTAGTCATTAAATTGTTAGCTAAATTTTAAAAAGTTGAAATATAAAAGCATTGCAATTCTGAAGCATATTGGATCTTCTTAAATTAAAATTAATTTGATTGAATGAAAATACAACGCATGTTTATATATGTTCATTACAAAAGAAACAGAACAATGGCAAAAATTATCTAAAACAACAAGCAAATATCTATTTCCTAAGGAGTAATAATTCCTGTTTATGCTTTGGTAAATATTCTTCCATTGTTTTCTGTTAAATGAACATGTGTTTAAAACATATGTAATACATAATGTGGATGTAAAATGGAAGTGACTTTGAAAGCAAATGTTATTTTGTAACATGCTCTTTTCTTCCTCACGCAGGTGAGATCAGCAAGTAAACAAGAAGATAGCACTTCTGCCCCTAACATATGGTAGGTAAGAGGAAACATTCTACCAAAAACATGAACGAGGAAATTGCTTGTTTTTAAAAGTCTTTACTAACTAAAGATAAATCAATTTGATAGATACATAAAATGATCTTGATGCTTTTCTCTCATCCATGTATCCGGTCTTGAATTTTTATGTTTCTCTAGAAGAGAGATTCATAGATCTAAATTTTCATATTGATCCAATGGTATTTCATTAGACTGATTCTGTTGTTGTTGACTTGCTAGGTATATGTAAAATATATGAAACAAAATTGTTCTTCGAAGAATTTTTGCTTCATTTTATACTTAACTGTAGATTCTGAGTTGTACCTGTGTTATAATCCCATCAAAAAAAGTAGTTGGCTACAAACATATTTTTGAGGAGCAAAGTAGAAAAGAGAATATTATATTCAGTTTTAAGGACTATCTCTCATAGTTCCTGGATCTTAGTTGATGTTCCATAAATGATGGTTTTGTTCCAAAAGCCTTTTTAACAAGAATGGGTAAGTCCCCATGCAAATATCGCCAACACACACACACAGACACACACACGCATGCACACACACACACAAAGCCAGACAATTCTAATTTACATAGGTGAGGAAAGGCATGCTTCTGTCCTTATGAAATGACCAAACTATATAACAAAGGGAAAACCAAAAATGTTTTCTAGCATTAAAAAAATGATTCTAATATTTATTTTGACATATACATTGTTCATAGAATTGGATAATTGCTTTTTAAAAATATTCTGTTTGTCTTGAATAAAATGTAGGAATTGTGTGTATTATAAAAATGCTTTTAAACAAATACTATAAGGACTTTTTACTTGTTTGCATTATTGTATATTTCTATGCAGAGTTTTTGAATAGCATTACTCCTATTGAGTGGTTCCAGTGTTTACCATTGGGATTTAAGCGTGTTCAATTAGTGTAAGAAACTTTTCCTTACGTGCATTATTTCATATTTTCCTCCAAACTTCCTAAGTAGCAGCAATATTTCTTTTGAATAGATATCTTTCTTTTCCATTGAATTTTAAAAGAGTATTCAAGATGAAATCACTCATAAACGGGTACATCAACTCTTCCTACATTAGAGGAACTAACCAACCTTAACTTGTTGATTGAGCTAATAGTATGTTTAAATATACATCTGTCTTGATGAGAACTTAAAAACTTGGATCATTGAATGAGAATGAGACAAAGATGCTTTCAGAAAGTTTCTAAGTTATAATTTTATTTTAAAAAGAGTCTATTTTATTATCTTTTCTTTCAGTTCTGCTACTTGTGAAATATCACATTAAATTCTGTTCTTTATGTCTGTGTATTTAACTTGGTAAATTTTATTTGTAATACCAGCCAAGGATGAATCAGAAATGACTGAGAATTGAGGGAAAATAACTAAATGAAACACATATAACTGGAAAAACAGTAGGAAAATAAGAATGTGAATGACTGTCAAATAAATTCAAAGCTTTCCTTCAAGTTTATTTTTGTATAAAAGTCATTCTTTAAGGTTACCTGCAGACTAAACTCATCTTGTTTGTTACTCAGGCCTAAATTCAAAGAGGAAAATCACCAGATTTACATTTTTATTAATAAATGTATTTTAAATTTTCCTTCGGCATTTTAATGAACCTAAACTTGAATGCTTCTCTATTTCATTACATACTTAAATTTTTCTATATGGGGTCATTGCAGAGGTTTTCCACAAAGAAATAATTGAAACCTTAAATCAAACAATTTCAGAGAATAATTTTTTTTTTGTAATGGTTGGTGGTACTTGTTCAAAACTATGTGTCCTTCAAAAATGAAAGCAATAGATTAAAATATCTAGGACAATTCATTTTTTTAACTTTTTACATATTGTTATGCTTCCTAACTCACAATATCATTACTGATTTGATAATGCATATGGAAATTGAAGAAAGAAGATGTCAATAGCATGATAGAATGCATATGGAACTATTAGACATATATATAGATATAGATATATTAGATATGTATTTAAATCTAACCTTTTTAGCATTAAATATTAAGTACACATTCAGTATTATTAATTCCCCTATATAGTCAGCCCTTAAGTAATACCTAGAGCAAATGGAAACTCTTACTGATCAATCTGACTCAATTTAAGTGAACATTACTCATTTTTGTGTGGTAATGAATGAATGGGCTCCTTGGGTCCAGTCCAGTAAATTAAACTTCAATTTCTAAAGCAAGTTTAGAAGCAAGCATAGAAAATAAACAAAACAAAACAAAATCAACATAAAGATTTTTACAAGAGCATCAAAAAAGAAATTAAATTCTTAGAAATAAATCTCACAAAACAGATACAGGATCTGTATGCAGAAAGCTACCAACCTGAGGAAATAATCTAGAGATTATATATCTTTGGGTAGGAAGACTCACTATTGTTAAGATATCACTTCTTTCCAACTTGATCTGAATCATTGCAGTGGTTCAGTTAAATTGGGTGCTGAGACTGATGCTTGGCCACTTTGAGGTTCTCCTGCTCCCGAGCCCACAGGCAGAAAAAGTTATAACTCTAAAGGCCTTTGCCAGTGATACTATTTGTTGATACAGTATTGCTTCCATCAAATGAGAGGATATCCGTGTAACTCAAGAGACTCATCGGGGAGACTCTTCTAATCCCACCTCTAATAGTCAATGTCAGTGAAGGAGTAGAGCAACCTCATAGAGGCAGAATCCTTTACAGCTTAGATCTTTCAGGTAAATTATCTCTCCTCAAACACAACTAAAATATTCCACCACATTTTGGATAAAATGTAAAATCTTTAGTCAAGGCTCAACTCACTTTTCTCCCTGCTTACCTTATATCAGCAAATAGAGCTTCCATCCAACCTTCATGTTGTCAAATTGATTACTGTTCTCTTTGTACGTGCTCTCTGGTGGGATTTTCTTGACACCTTGTCCTATTTAAACTCTTACCTACTATGAAGATATGACCTTATATTTTCTCTGTGAAAAACATCCTAATCTTAGAAGTTGGTTGTTAATTTTTTTACAATTGATTCTTTGCCACAAGCAACTAATTGAGTGGCTAGCCTTCATACTTTTTTCATACACATTCATACATTTATTCTTTCACTAAATCAAGAATTATCTGTTGGTCGCCTCCTGTCTTAATTCATTATGATGTCAACAGACATATAATGTCTGTCCCTAGTTCTTCATTCTTGCTTCTCAGATGGTCCTGGAATCCACCACATGTTCACATTTTACTCCCAGCGTAGTTCCGAGACCGTTTGATTTCTCGTAACAGCAATCTCCCATCAGTTCATCCCTAGGTATCTCACACTTTGATGACTAACTCCTATTTCCACCTAGAGTCTCTAGTATATGTATTTGTATCTAGTATACATTTGTATCTACAATGTTTCCATTCTACCTCTTTCACAGATGTTCTTACTTTCCTATTAAGCAGCTTCAATTCCACTGCGACCACCACCTCCACTCTTTATACTCTGCACTCTCTCCACTTGCTAGATAGCAACTTAAATTGAACTGTCTCCCTCATCAGCATGAAGCATGCAGCTAGGCAGGTGTTGAGAAAAAATATATATAACCACAGTGACAAGTTTCACTGGAAAATCATAACCCTGAACCCTAAATGGACCCTATTTGCTTCCTTCCTGTCCTTTAATATCCCCAACACTCCAAGTGACTATTTCATGCCTAATCTCTGCTCACAACTTTAGTATCATAGACTCTTCCATACTTATTTTCCACTGATGTTCTGACTTACTGGCTTCCTGAAAAAAGGAGAACTTACACATATTTCCACCACCTTAGACTTAATGACCACAAGCATCTTAACCCATAGACTTTGCAATCACTCCTGTAATGAGAAGTACACTTGCCTTCTGCTATCTCAGGCCAACATTTCAGTTTATGCTTAGGTTTCAATCTCTTGTCAAATATCTAAGCATATTGCTGCAGCGGTCCTACCTTCTTAAACTTATATAACATCGTTCTTTTTTTCTCCAATGGATCATTTCCAGCAGCATTAAAATATGCTGCTACAGACACACTTCCTCTCTGTTGTAAGAACTGTTGAATTGATTTATTTGATAGCTTCAACTCCTCTTCTGTTTTGTTTTATATGCCTTTCATACCCCCCTCTAATGGCCAATTTTATGTTTCAACTTCATTAGGATATAGTCTCTAATTATTCAGGTGAACACTAGTTTAGAAGCTGTTGTGAAGGTATTTTGTAAATGTGATTCATGTTGACTTTAGGTAAAGGAGATTATGCTTTAATCTCCTTATCAGAACGGGTCTCATTCAATCTTGAAAGGCCTTAAGGGTAGAACTGACACTTCCCAGGAAGAGAAGAAATTCTGCCCATGGACTGTAGTTTCAGCACCTGCAAGGAATTCCATCCTGCTCTTCCCAATAGCCTGCCCTGTGGACTTCACATTTGCCTAGTGAGCCCCCTCAACTGCATAAGCAAATATCTTGCAATTAATTTCTTGCTATTTATTTCCTACTGGCCCTGTGTCTCTGGTGGTGTTACATCTGCTTTACCCACTTTTCTACCACAACTACTTTGATGATGTCAACATTAAGTTCAATGCCATAAAATCCAACACTTCATTTCAGTCTTCATATTGAGCAGCCTCATCGTCATAGTCAATTGATCTCATTCTTTGATACGACTTATTCACTTGGCTCAAAACGTCCACATTCTCCTGATTTTCTTTGTTCTTTAATAAATACCTCTCTCCTTTGCAGATTCGTCTTCAAGTGTCTGGACAGATTGATGATGTCACTTTTATTTGTTCTTTAAATTTTAGCCATTCTGATAAGTATGCAGTATATCTCATTGTGGTTTTAACTGTATTTTCCTAGTGGTAAATCACGTTTAACATCTTGTGTGTGTTTTGAACCATCTGTATATATTTGTTAAAGTGTCTCTTTATGTATTATCCCTATTTTATAGTTGCATTTTTATTGTTGAGGTTCAAGATTTCTTTATATATTCTAGATATTAGTATTTGTCAGCGATATGATTTGGAAATATTTTTTACCCACTCTGACTATTGAATTTTGTCAAATGCTTTTTTCTGCATTGATAAATCAGACCATCTGATTCTTCTTTTGGATTCCATTGATTGGTTTTTAAAATACTGACCCAGCACTGTATGTCTGGTATAAACCCTACTTGGTCATGGTGCATAGTTATTTCTATACATTACTGAATTTTCTTTGCTAATATGCTGTTAATGATTTTTACATCTACTCACGAGGCATATGGTCTGTCTTCATTCCACAATTCAGCATTTTCTTAAATTTATTTGCTATATAATGGCCAAGGTTGTAAGTTTACTCAGTAGAAGGAATAAGGAGAAGTGCATCTACTCTGCCTTTCTAGGAGCAAAAGTGCTGTCACAGTATTTGAATTCAAGCCCCCCCCCACCAAATTAGGAATGTATCTTCAATTTTTATATGTATATAACAACAATGAAAACTAATTCTTTGATCTTGTATTGATCATCTCATTTACTCCAGCCAATATATTCCAAGGGATATTGTTACTACCACTTTACACATTAAGAAGATGATGCTTATGAAAATTATTCTATAATAGGTCAATGATATACATGGAAGAGATAAGATTTGAATCAGAGAAATTGTCCTCAGAACCTATTTTATAAGCACAGAGCCAAGTTATCTTTCTTATTTAAGTGATGACTACACTTTAATTATGTCACTTATATTTTAATAAGAAAGTTGAGTGAAAAAGGATCACTCTTATTTTCTGAACATACAGAAGAAAATTACATATATATATTCTATAAAAATATATTTGGAGACAAAAACATTTAATAAAATGTTTGTGTAATATACTTATATTAGGGCCACATAAATATAATTAAGCTTATCTTGTTCTCCTAGAAATATATATAAACATATATTTGATGCATTTGAATGCAAATGCAAATGAGGTGATATAACCAGGCATAAAGCCAGCTTTAAATTAATGAATGAAGGTTGTAATAAAGCTGCATGCTATGTTAAGTTTTACAAAACACATTTACATTCTAAAACATGTAACCTTCAACCATGCTATATATTCTAATATTAAAATTTCATCTTTCAAAATAGAACATTTTTCAATTACTCATGTAATTATGTTTACTGAAAATGTCAGTGACCTATCTTATCATTACAGCTTTCTAAATTCATTTGGGTGATGAGGCTATTATTTTCAATTTATGGGTTAAAATTATTTTTCAACATAAGCAAAATTAAAGAATATAAACCAATAGAGCACAGTTTTTTAAAAATTAATTGTTAAAAAGCTTTTTAGTTTCTCTTCATAATCTGGTTATTCTAAAAAAGTCATAACAATAATTAATAGTGTTCTCTCATATATTGTTAAAAGACCACATTTGAGCTTTAATTTTCCTTTTGTTTTATCCCTCCACATTTTTCTTTTTTCCTCTGTCTATATAGTCTTTTGAAGTAGATTTTTAACTATAGGGTACATAATGGATTATATATATTTCATAGTCTTGACATGTATATGTACAATTGTAAACTGAAATGCAGTTATCCTAATTTACAAGGCACATATGACGCTAAATATGGCATATAGTAATTATTTTTAGAAAAGAAATCTTGAATAAGAGAAATCTCTTTTGAACAGTAACCCTATTAATGTTGTAATAATAATTAAGCATGCCCACTAATAGCTTCATATATTTGTATTCATTCATTCATTTACCAAGCATTGATTACTGTCAGAAATAAGGCCAGTCACTGGGGATGTAATTATAAGTAACAAATATTTCTATCTCTAAGCCTGCAGAAGGATTTTAGTCAAAGGTCTAAATGTATATGAAAATAACTTATTAAAGTGTTTTTATTTTTTTTAATTTTTCAATGTTTTATTTATTTCTGAGAGAGAAAGAGAGAGAGAGAGAGCGTGAGTAGGAGAGGGTCAGAGAGAGAGGGAGACACAGAATCTGAAGCAAGCTCCAGGCTCTGAGCTGTCAGCACAGAGCCCGACATGGGGCTCGAATCCACCAACCGTGAGATGGTGACCTGAGCCGAAGTCGGACAGTTAACTGACTGAGTCACCCAGAGGGCCCATTACGAAATCTTTAAAAAGATCTAGATATGAATATATATTAAACACATCCTAAGGTGTTTGTCTATCTGTTTGTTTGTCTCAACCAGGGGTTAAAAAAAACCCAAAACATGTTATCAAATCTCTCCTTTCATAAAGATGTCTGTCTCTCTCAGTGTGGAATCATAAGCTTGAATCCCACAAACTAAATATTTTCCTATTTTAACAACTCTACTCCTTTTCCACTCCCCATTCCCCTGAGAAAAAAATATTTTTTCTTTACTGATACTTTTGCCTTAATATCTGGTCTTAGCTTCATGTTTTTAACCGGTGCTGCAGACAGATGTCATGTAATGAATGGTGAGGCCCATGTCACACGTCACCTCCTCCTGGGGTCAGGAGACCTTCCGACTCCCCAGTTATCAGATGAATTAGGCAAGAGCAGTTGACAGTCTCCTCATAATGATATGGACAGGTACCAGAAGTTCTTCACTGCATCTAAAAGAAATACTAGGAACATAATAAGTTACTACTCTATTTGCCACCATAAAAAATATGGGGATAGACATGTATTTCCATATATTAAAAGTCCAACATTATTAAAGTAAATTTCTCAAAATGCAGTCTTTCTCACTTTTGAGCTGCAGGTACTGGAGCCCTCTGTGATATATGTTGTTCTCTGTTACCTGTGCCTTGGTCATCATGTGAACCTTTATTACCAGAAGCCAATGGTGACCTGTTATCTAACTTCCCGTTTCAGATATCAGCTGTATTAGAAATCCCACAGGACATTTGATTCTCTGATTTCCAGTCCAACCTGTAATCACTAGAATTAAGTACGATGCGTTTTTTTAGTAAAGACATGAAGGTCTGTGCAAAAGAGCTGCCTAGACTGAAGCTTGCTCTTTTCATACAGAAGCTATTGATGTAACAGGAAGAAACTAATGTGTTCCTATCCTTCACTTTTTTCTATCATATCTTAAAGATGTTTGATAGAACATCCAGTTTATAGGATGTGGCCTAAGCTAAAACTTAAAGGTATAAATTAAAGTATAATTTAAAAACTTTTAGTTCTCATGCTAATCAATTGCAAAAATATTTCAAATTTGGGAAACATCACAGAAAACAAAAATTGTATAAAATTATCTGGTTTGTAGCTTCATTCTTTCCTTAGAAACACCTGCTACATAACCAATATTCTATCAAGTGTTCCCATGGCAGAAAATAACAAGATTCTGCACACAAATGTAAAGTTTACTCTTTAACTTAGTCTTCCATAAATTTCTTTCTGATTTCATGTTTAAGTTGTACCTGAGCTTGGTTTCACACAGTGAATTTTAAACCGTATGGCGCATACATAACCCTCTGATCAGAAATAGAGTGTAAAAAAATGTGTGAAAAATTAAATTATAAGCTTGACTGAATTAATGCTGTTGAAATTTCAGAAACATTTATTTGCTTGTTTGTTTAAATCTGCCTTTTCCTAATAAAATTAGAAAGGTACTTACCATAGACATTTTTCTCAAGCACAAGTAAAGGAGGGCTATTTCATTTAAAACAAAGAAACAGTATAAATGTTTCATTATAAAATTTGAATGTGATTCTCAGTGTTTGTATCCAAAATATGTCTTGAAATTAAAAAAAAAAGGAAGACTTAAAGACATGGAGACATGTACATTTTAATAAAATCAGTCATACCTTGTTTGAGATATTTTTAATTGACATTTTAAGCTTTGACATAGCCAGATCTTTTTTGGCTCTGTGTCGTTATGCTGCTGTGCTACACTGAACACAGTACTTTGCCTCCATGAACCTTGAGTTCATGTTTATAAAATTTAGAAAACAGCATCTCTCTTAAGGTCATTGTGAAAATAAAATGCCGTAACTCAATCAACTTTTTTTTCAATTCTTTTTCAGAGTGAATCAAAGATAAATACTCCTATAAACACCAATGTTTTTCTCGATATATAGTTTTTTTCACGCAGTATTTTCAGTTAAACTTATTTGAAATAAAACCTAGAAATATTTCATTAGTTCATAGATCTATCTCTATTAGGAGAATAAAAAGAATAAGACCATTTACTGCCTTGATCCAGTTGGGAAAACAGAACTTTGATAAAAAGAAACAGTAAGACATAGAAGAAGAAGGTGTGGTGGTATTGAAAATTATTATATAATTAAAAAGTGAATTTTATGATATGTAAGATTATAGGACTTCAGGAGGATGTTTCAATCATTAGAGGAATAAAAATGCTATCAAATAGGCAAGTCTGTAAAAGAGGTATTTGGATATTTACAGAATTTATTTGGGGTTTGTTTATAAATATAAAAATAGTATTCAGTATCTGATATTATTTTCATCTCCATTGGAATTATCAATATTGAAAAATTATATTTGCTTAATATTCAATAATAGCATAAAAAGATATGACATTTACTGATATATGTACCAGGCATGATTCTAAGTGCTTTCCCAAAATTATCTTATTTAACATTCATAACCACCTTTTATATATTAACCCTATTTTTCAATAAAAGGAAATTAACATAGAAAGCTTAGCAAGGTCCAAGAGATAGGGAAGAAAAAAACACTTATGCATACGATCAAGGAGAAGGATGTATCGTGACTAGTGACTTATCTGTATATTTAATTGCACAGATGACAATGGATATGTACTAATCATGCCCCCATTTCTTCCATGGAATCACCAACACTGGCCCATAATTACTTGGGAAAGAATTACTTTAAAATAATATTCTTTCTTTCCTTTTTAAAAAATGTGTATTTATTTATTTTGAGAGAGAGAGCGTGTGAGCTGAGGAGGATAGAAAGAGAAGGAGAGAGAGGGAGAGAGAGAGAGAATCCCAAGCAGGCTCCATGCTGTGAGTGCAGAGCCTGAGGTGGGCCTCAATCCCATGAACTGCAAGATCACAACCTGAGGTGGAATCAAGAATTGGTCATTTAACCCATTGAGCCACCCAGGCCCTCTTTTCTTTGTTTTAAATCACCACAGAACACCACAAAATGCTTCCAAGGAGCTCCTTTGGGAAGGAGACTTTGTCTTTATTTGTCAATATATTTGTCAATATTCCAGTGGCTAACATAATGCCTCCTGGCATCCAGGTCTGTGTGATACTTGTTTGTTAATTAAATGAAGAGCTGTCTTCAAAGAGATACTACTAAGGAGAGTATACAGGATAAGCACTTTAACATTCACTGATTACCTAATTGATAAATATCTATGTCAACAATGCACATACACACACACACACACACGCACGCTGCTCCCTTGAGTACAGTGTAAGGGAAAAAAACCTGTTTCAAGTTGTTTATATAAAATATTAAATGGAGTCCTAAATATACTCATTGGAATAAATAGTAATTGTCTATTTTATCATGATTTCCATCAAGTAGAGAGCACGCTCGTCACCTGCGTCTTCTCTGTGTCTAGACATATTGTCATCAAGAAGAATATTTACACCAGAAGGAGACATAGTTTAAGGAATAAAATTAGAGGCAAGTCACTGAAAGTAGCCTATTTTGATTCTGTGGAATGGGTTTCCTGGCTTTATCATTCTTTTGAAAGTAATTACAAACTTTAATGAGACATTAATAACAGGTTAAAATGGCTCTGTATACCTCGCTCTTATTTTTGACACGGATCTATCTACAGTTGAACAATTATATAAAACATTTATACCTTAAAGTATTATTCACATTTTGGTATTGTTTAAAAGTATCACAGGTTTGTCTCCAGCCCCACATTTTTCAACTATATTTTGAAAGAAAGATAAGGGGCTCATTTATCCCATGTCATTGCCTTAAATGTCTATGATTAAATACCATCATTTCTTTATTGAAGGTTTTCAGACATTACAAGGAACAAAATAAATCCTTAAAAGAATAAAAATCAATGCTACTCACCATCTGGGATGGTGACTCATTCTGGTAATTACTTGTAACCTATTTATTATACAGCTGCAACACTTCTCGACTTCTATTAAACATTACTTTGGAAAGATTCGGTCACATCAGTGAAAAACAATCCTGAAATCATGCAATTACAGAACAGCTTGAGGCATATCATCAAGGCACTTGAAAACAAAGGGGTTTTCAGCCCAAAATGTCTTTTGCTATCATAGCAGTGTATCTTCTAAGGTGTAGTCACTCTCCAATGTGGTATTCAAGCCTGTGATGCAAGTCTTAAATTCTCCAATTCTGCTGCATCGGGAGATATGTTTCTCCAAACCTGATTAATTAAAGTGGTGTAAAGACTAGGTATCCAAAAATTCTTAAGTTCTTAAGTGACTTAAGAGCATGCTCCTCCAGACCTTTTTCTAGAGGTTCCTATTTTGTATTCCATGCTCTGTTCAATAGTAATTTCCCAGTGATCTGGTGAAAGAAAGCGCGTGGGTCACACTTTGCCATGTTTATGTCACACATTGCTTAGCAATATGGATAAGCATTTGATTAATGAGGTGAATTTGTTTTGATTACTGAAATCCTACACATTCTTGCCTGCGTGCCTTTCAAGTATTTCCTGAAGTGGGACTGATAAAGTACCAAGCGTATGTAACGGCATAGGCATGAAGCAATCAAAGGAATAATGACGGGGTGTCTGGGTAAGTGAGTTGGTAGAGCACAGGGCTCTTGATTTGGGTTTTGGTTCAGGTCATGATCTCATGGGTTCCTGAAGTGGAGCCCTACAATTGGCTCTGAGCTAACAATGCAAAGCCTGCTTGGAATTTTCTCTCTTAAAAAAGTTTTTCTCACTTAAAAAAAAAAGAATTCTGGCTAATCATAAGCATACAGTTCAAAACAACAAACTAGTCTGCACCAGCGGACTCTCAGATGACTTCCTTTGCCATGTCTGCATATTATGTTTACCCCGCTTTGCTTGTCTATTGAATATTTGTGTTTATGTCTAAGCTTAACTCGGCTTTAGCCTTTCAACTAATGTATTTCTTGTCCTCTGGTCATGTGGAACATCTAGTTTTACTCACATATCATTTTCAACGTTTTTATTGAGGCATAATCAACATGCAACAAACTGCACATATTTAAAGTGTAAAATTGATCGTAAAGTATAAAACTGAATTCAATACCTTGCCACTATGTCTTTTCTGAGTTTGTTTCTTTGTCAGTAATATGACCGTCATGATGCCTCTTTCAAGATTTCTTGGAGGGTCAGGTGTTAAATGAGACTACCTTTATGAGGTGCCCAGCGCGTGATTGGAAGCTATGTATGTATGTATACTGACACACTCACCCAGAATCCATCATTACGTAAAGGAAGCAATACTTTTCTATCTTCTCCCAAAGTTTCCTGGAACCTATTTATTATCCTTTCCTCCTGCTTATTCTGGAATCCCAACAAGGCAACCACTGAACTGCTTTCCATCACTAGATTAGATAGAATTTTCTAATAGTTCATAGAATTGAATTATAGACACTGTGTGCACTTTTTTCTAGCTTTGTTCCCTATTATCCCTATTATCCCCAGAGAGATCCCTGAACCCTTCCCCCATGCGAGGTTGTAGCAAAGTGACTCCTTTCTGTGAACTAGGAAGTAAGCTCTTACCAGACATCAAATCTTCCCAGCACCTTGTTCTTGGATTTCCCAGCTTCCAGCACTGTGAGAGATAAATGTATATTTTTATAAGATACTCAGTTTATAGTGTTTTTATTATAGCCAACTGAAATGGACTAAGACAACTCTCTTGTGAGATTGTAATTTATAATAAGGAATACGTATTTGGTCGTCCTTCCCATTTCTGGCAAAGAGCTCCTAAAACACCAGAAATTTTCTAAGAGAGGATTTCTAACTTAATAGAAAGTCTACTCTTAGTTGATCAACGTTTTTGTGTGTGTATGTGGGATCAGGGACTATCTATTTTGCTCATATTACATACCCAGAACTTAGAAAAATGTCTTGTACATAGAAGATACCAACATCTATCATTTGTTTATTCATCATGTATTTATAGGATGATGCTATAATGAACGTTGCATAAAGTATGCTAAATAAGATAAAAATTCTACTCTCATGTTTTTAGGTGTTAAAAAAATAAATATTATATAGTATATAAATATATTCATCCATGTATTCATGTCTATATTAATATTATAATGAATAACATGAAAATAAGCCAAATTTATAAATTATAAACAAAAAGTTCACATAATTAATACTATATATGCTATGTTATGACTCCATATTAGTGGGATACTAGAACTTTATTTTACTTTGCTTAACTCTGAAGGTAGACGCAAGCGATTAACCTAAGAACATTGCCAGAATTTTTCAAAATATATTACCCACTTGTCTAATGTTCAAAATTTCTAAGAAAACACAATATGTCAGTTCACTTTCTAAAAGGAAGCTGCATTATTAAAGTCACATTAGAACTTTAGAGATGTCAGGTGTAGTCATGTTACCACTCAAAAAATAAAGTCTATAATGAATCTCATTCACTACCCATGTTCCTCTAATCCACAGTGCCACTCTTTATTTTCTTTCTTTTGCCAGAAAGTTCTACTGTTCAATTTTATTTATATACACTAAGTGGAAAACTATAGAGGTACCACTGGTCTTTTAGAACAAATTTGAGTATTTGTTGTTGATGTGCTATTTGGGAAGGCCTGTGGAATTTAAGTAGTAGATACATTTGTAAAGAAATTTGAACCTAAAATTCTAATATTACTTAGTTTGAGGGGGAAAATGGAGGAAACCCTATAATTTATCCAAAAGGTGACAGTCATTTTACTGGGCAGTAAAATATATTAACAAGAAATATAAAAGATTATATCATAGAAAAAATGTGAATATCATCATTGCAGTCCTGGATAAGTATAGTATGGAGAAGAAAGCTAACTTAAACAGTCCCATTTCTGTAATACCTGATATATGAATAAAGAGGAAAACAGGGATTCACTTGAAAGTATGGAGACTTGAAAGTAGGATAATTCTAGAAAACAAATTCCACATCCAGCGCTTACAGAGGATCATCTACAGGATGGAAAACAGTTTACATTTCTTTTTCTATTAAAGCTTACATCTTTCTTAAATATAATTTTCAAAATTAATATATTATGTAGATTATATACTTATTTACAAATGAATATGCTTTTATATATTTATTGTGTGACAAAAAAGAATCAATAGAAGATTCATAGATAGACATTTAGAACTAAAGTTTTGAATTTTTTTCCTAAGCATCATGATGTAAGTAATACAGGGATAGTTAAAATGTATTTGTTGTATACTATTCTCCTCTGAGGACACTGTAAGTGCAATTCAAAAGGCTACCTACTTGCTGTGTTTCAACTGTAAAGATTTCTTCCTGGTGGTAAGCTTATGAAAATGCCTATATCTATAACATGAAACATTTTTACTAGGGAATCCTGGCTACTGAAATTTACCTTTACATAAAGAATTTAAATAAAAACACATTTTCCAAGAGAAAAAACATATTAATTTTCTATACCACTATTATCTTCAAGCTACCAGCTCTCAAGATAGTTTTTTTTATTTTCTATTTTTATTAAGGTATAGTTAAATTAATATTTTACAAATAGTGTTAATCTGAATTTGGAAGAGGATATAAAAAATCTGATAAGTGACTCAATCGGAAATAAATTTAATAAAGAAGGTATAGAGCTTAAAAAACTGTTGAAAGTTGGAAAATCATGTTCTAGTCCATGTACCTTAGAATTATTCCCAGGACTACAGAGAGCTATTTCTCAGATCTTATGCCAATGTAGCCTCTGAACACTGATAGGCTAGAGAAGGTTCATGCAAAGCTGCAATCCTTAGCTTCATGAGTTATTTGAGGAGGTTATCTCTATAGACACTATTTCATAAAAACCAGGATATGAACCTTATCTAGAATGAACATTAGAAACTGCTGATGGAAATCCATGAGTTTGGGAGATAGTGACACCTATGAACAGTCTAAGAATCCTAGATCATCTTTCTGCCTTCTGTCGTCTAAATCTGTAAATGCACTCATTGGTTGGCAATAATTCATATCCAAAACCTAATCATCAAGAACATTAATGAAATATAGCTTTATTTTTTTTAGTTTCACTAAAACATGGAGGTTGAATAAAACCATTCCAGTATGTTTCTCATGATTGTGTTACTTTACACAATATACACAAAATGATGAGGCATCCTTTGAGATAACTGAGATATTCTTAACAATTTAGGACTAATATAAAATAATTTTTGATTGGTTAAAATTCTTGATATGATAGTTATTATTAACTGATTCAAGTTAGTAAATGGTGGCACTGTATTTAAAATTTATGGGTAGTTCTAAGTGTAAATTTCAAGATTGAAAGCTAGATGTAGTGCTTTTCTAATTATTCACCCTTTTCCTAATCATTGTGGTGTTGATTTATATAAAAACATAAGTGAAGAACCCTCCACCAATCACAGTGCTAGGGAAGTTTGAAGTGTAACTGTAATTTAGATATAAGTTCCTACAATACTCTGATACAAAATAGTTCCTACTATACTTTATGGTATATTTTATCATTTGTTTCTTTTACTACCGCAAAACAAACTTAGATTTCTTGATATATAAATAAACATCTGTTTTGTCACTCTGAAATCTTTTTCACAAGTTGCCAGGCCACAATTTAGACAGTTCTACTGAACAACATAAATGTTCATGTTTCCATGGTGACTCCATTCACATGACAGTTATGAGATGTTTTGCTTTTAAGGTGACATTTAAGCAATTCTGAAAATATTCACACTGGAGCCAGACAGGACCTATGTAATTTGAAGTGAAGTGGGGCATATATATCCACAAAAGTTACACAACCCAAATTGATTAAATATCTTCATTCTCTATTATGGATATGGACAAGTTTGTTGATTTCTTAAGGTGTTTATTTTTTTTAATTTTTTAATGTTTATTTATTTTTGAGAAAGAGAAAGAGAGACTGAGTGTGAGTAGGTGAGGGGTAGAGAGAAAGGGAGACACAGAATCAAAGCAGGCTCTAGGCTCTGAGCTGTCAGCACAGAGCCTGATGTGGGGCTACAATCCATGAACAGCAAGTTCAGGACCTGAGCCGAAGTTGGATGCTTAACTGACTGAGCCACCCAGGTGGCCCTAAGGTATTTTAAATGTATCAAAACTACCTGTATGTAATGTCATCAAAATATAAACATTATTTTTTTTAATTTTAATTTTTTATTTATTTCTGAGAGAGAGAGAGACAGCATGAGCAGGAGAGGGTCAGAGAGAGAAGGAGACACAGAATCTGAAGACAGGCTCCAGGCTCTGAGCTAGGTGTCAGCAGAGAGCCCAACGTAGGGCTCGAACCCACAACAGTGAGATCATGACCTGAACCAAAGTCGGAGGCTTAACCGACTGAGCCACCCTGGTGCCCTGAAAATATAAACATTGTTAACAATAATTCTTAAAGTATTAAAATGAATTTTTAATGATAAATGGCTATACAAAAGACACACACAAAAATGTACTTAAACTCAGAAATACGCATCAAAAAATAATGCTTTGTTGTAGACATCAACTTTGAACCTAGTATTGATTTATTTTGACTTATTCAATTTTTAAAGGATTTTATTATGTTGATTTATTTATTTTGAGAAAGAGAGTGAGTGGGGGAGGGGAAGAGAGAGAAGGAGAGAGAGAATCCCTAGCAGGCTCTGTGCTGTCATCCCACAGCCAGATGCAGGGCTCAATCCCACTAACCACGAGATCACAACCTGAGTCAAAATCAAGAGTAGGATGTTTAATTGACTGAGCCACCTAGCTGCCCCTCATTCAAGTTTTTTATTTACATAAATAATCAACGTTAACATTATTTGACCCAGAAAAAATATTTTTCCAAAAATAAGGAAAAAAGAAACAAGGAAGACATTTTCTGTAACATACCCTAATATTTTACAATCGTACTTCTTACAAATCAGAATTTATTAAAATTTCTTGAAATATGTAAAAAGTTATAATATTCAGGCATTCTTTATTAAATAATTGATTTGTTTTCCTTATTTTAATTGTTTAAGAAGAAAATTAAATATTTTCATATTTAGACAAATAAAAAGACTGAAGGAAATTTAGGAATCATGGAAACTTATGACAGCTCACTTAAACATTTGCATGGACCAGAAAATTTGGGTCTACCACTATAGTTTTTAATTTAGTTATTTATACAATATTCAGATGAAGACTAGTTATAAATATCATCTCTAAAACCCATTAAAGAATAAAAATTTTATTCTTGGATAATTTTATACATTTGACATATTTTCATCATAAATAAAATTTCATAGTATCTTATCAAAAAACAAAAGTTTACTCAGATCAAGAAATGAAAGTTTCCATTATAAAATTCACACTACTTATTCCAAGTACATAACTATATCCTATATAGATTTCAAGAAAATAGCAATGTGGGAAAGAAAAACTCATTGACTCACCCACAAATCCCTATGGTACTGGTGTCTGACACATAAATGCAATAAGTAACCGCAAAAACAATGAGGGAATTCATTTAGGAGTAGTAAAGAGGTCAAAATTCTCTTCTCAAAAGTATAACATTTGGGAAAATTGTAAAAAAAATAAACACACACATTTTAGTACGTTAGAAAACAATGAATTCAGGCATATTTGTTAATGAAAAAATCCTCAGTTTTGGTTAATATCATCAGGTATCTTCAGCTTCATTGTCTAGGCTTGCTGTCTTCCTACCCCCTGACGAAATAGGTGAAAATGATAGTCTTTACCAGAATGGAGAAGGCCATAAAAATCAGCAGCGTTTTTGATAGAGGTGGCTGAGTGAGCTCAACACAAAAGACATAAATTACCCCCAGCAGCATTATTAATAATAGAATCAAATATGGTAGGAAACTGGGAGACACAACTTGAGCTTGCGATGGAGGTCCTGGTTGAGGTAAGTAGCAGACAGCCAGAAGGTCAGTGGAGAGATCGTACAAATGACAACACTTAAAAGGATTGGAGAAAGTTTCCATTTATGCCTGGCTAATTGGTGAAGTGTGCATTGGCACAGGAGAATCAAGCCTGACATAAAGTTAAAGCCAAGCTATGTTGGAGAATTGGCTGCATGTTAAGTATACATCAAAAAGAACAGAGAGAGGACGGAAGCCATGAAAACTCCGTTCTAATCACTGGATAATCACTAAGACATATAGGCATGTGGATGACCCCCTAGAAAGCCAGGATAGAGACAAAACAAAATAAAACAAACAACAATATAAAAAGGCAGATGGCCATTACACAACATGGGGGAAACAGATTCCAGAGCTTTAGTCCATGCACAATATTGAAAATATTTCTTTTTCTTAAAGAGTAGAGGCACCTGGGTGGCTCAGTCGGTTAAGCATCCGACTTCAGCTTAGGTCATGATCTCGCGGTTCATGGGTTTGGCCCCGCATCGGGCTCTGTGCTGACAGCTCAGAGCCTGAAGTCTGTTTCAGATTCTGTGTCTCCCTCTCTCTCTGACCCTCCCCCGCTCACACTGTCTCTATCTCTCTCTCAGAAATAAATAAAACATTAAAAAAAAAAGTAAACCCACAGAAGAAAAAGTAGAACCTAAACTTCCAGACTAAATATGCTAAAAGTCCCAGTTCCCAGCCAAAATAAGAGATATGTAAAGATGTAGGAAAAAGTGATCTGTACTCAAGAAATAAAAAGTGAATGTAAACTCACTTGAAATAGCCCAGATTTTGGATTTAGGAGAAAAAATATCCTGCAAAATAGTTAGTATTAGTGTATTCAAATAATTAAATTATGACTAAAGTTGTAAAGAAAAATTAAATCCAAAATTTAAGTAAGAGAAAAATATTCATAGAGCATTATAAATTGTAAAAGGTACAAAATGTAAATTCTAAAATTGAAAATCATGAAAACATGGGGTGCCTGGTGTCTCAGTCGGTGAGGCATCCAACTCTTACTCTTGGCTCAGGTCATGATCTTATGGTTTGTGAGTTCAAGCCCCACACTGTGGTCTGCACTTGACAGCTTGAAGCCTGCTTGGGATTCTGTCTCTCCCTGTCTCTGCCCCTTCCCGCCCCTCTTTCTCTCTCTCTCTCAATAAGTAAATAAACTTAAAAAAAAAAAGAAAATCATGAAAACTAAAATAAAATTACTAAAATTTAAGAAATGTACTTTCTACCAGAAGATTTGAAATGACAGAAAAGGACAATAGTGAATTTAAAGATAATACACTAAAAATTATCCCATATGAATAACAGAGAAGAGAAAATAAGATTGCAAAAAAATTAACAAAAAATGAAAGACCCATGGAAAAATGTCAAAGGCACCCATATATGTAGAGGAATTTTGGAAAACAGGAAAGAACAAATAGGAAAAAAAAAAAAAAAGAATCCTTAGAATATGGGAACAATACATTTACCTAGTTACTTTTCATCAGAAGTATTGGATTCCAGTAGGTAGTGAAATAACAAATCCAAAATCCTAAAAGAACAAAAAGAAGCCATCTACAAAGAACTATATGTCCATTGAAGATACCTTTCAAAAACGAAGGTGGAAAAGGACATTTGCATATAGACAAGAACTAATAACTCATTATTAGGATCCTTCCCTACAAGAAATCTAAAAGCATTCCTTCAATTTTGAACAAAATAATACATAAGAGTAATTTAAATCCATAGAAAGAATTAAAGAACAGAAATAATTATGTAAAAAGACTTCATAAATATGTTTTTTCTTCTAATAATTTCTTTAAAAAATAAAAAATGCATAAACAACAATTAAAACATAGCATTGAATTTTTATTATAGATGTGAGAAAGACAGACACAGAGAAGTAATACAGATAATAAAACACAAAAGAGGGGTAGAGAATGAAGCTATATTGAGACTTCTACACTTTGCTAATGGTAATTGGTACAAAAAGCAGACACAAAATCAGTAAAGATACTAGAGTTAAAACACATTACCAGCCAATTTTTTCTTATTGATATTTATAAAATATTCAATTCCATCGGGCAACTGGGTGGCTCAGTTCGTTAAGTGTCCTACTTCAGCTCAGGTCATAATCTTGCAGTTCATGAGTTTGAGCCCCACTCTAGGCTCTATGCTGTCAGCTCAGAACCTGGAGCCTATCTCAGATTCTGTGCCTCCCTCTCTCTCTGTCCCTCCCCCACTCACACTCTCTCTCGGTCTCTCAAAAATGAATAAATGTTAAAAACATTAAATATTCAACTCTAAACTGAAAAATATTACTATTTTTAAGGTCATAAAGGATATTCTTTAGGATAGACCATATGCACAATGTTAGTAAAATACTGGCCAAAACCAAATGATTATCTTAATGGATGCAGAAAAATCATTTGACAAAATCCAACAACTATTACGTATACAAACACAGAAATGCAAGGGAACATTCTTAACCTATTAAAGAACACTACAAAAAAAAAAAAAAATCCTACAGCCAGTATCATAGTAAATGGCCAAAATAATCTTCCTCTAAAATTAGAGACATGATGGATGACATCTGTTGTCATTATTCCTATTCAAATTGTATGGAAATGCAGTTAAGTAAGAATACAGATTTAAAGGCATACCAATTAAAAAGAAAAGTTCAAATAAAATTCTAGGGGCACCTGGGTGTCTCAGTTGGTTAAACGTCCGACTTTTGGTTTTGGCTCAGAGCATGAACTCATATCTATGCTGGCAATGCAGAGTCTGCTTGAGATTTTCTCTCTCCCTCTCTCTTTGTCCCTCCTCTGCTCAATCTCTCTCTCTCTCTCTTTCTCAAAATAAATAAACTTTTAAAAAAGTAAAATTCTACTTTCAGAAAACATGACTTGTATGTAGAAAACTGTAATAAATCTATGCACAAATTAAAAAATATTGGGACTCATAAGCTGGTTTAGGAAGGTAAAGAATATAAGATCAATTTATAAAAATCACTTCATAAACAATATTGTCAAGACAGTTCAATGGGGGAAAGGTTAGTATTTACAGCAAATGCTTTGAAAACAATGAGATTGCAAAAACAAACAAAGAAAATTTAAGTCCTTACCTCACACCATACACAAAAATTAACTCTAAAGGATCAAAGACATAAAATTAAAATAAAAGCACTAAAATTTACTCAAAGAAAACATACGAGAACTTGCTTGACTTTCCTTTAGGAAAAGATTTCTTAGACATGGCTGCAAAAGCATGATTCATAAAATCAACTGAAAAATCAGGAAGTGGCTCCTTCTGGAGAATAGGACCTTAGAATAGGGTGACCAGGAGATGGAAACTGAGATCTGCAGAAGTTCCTTAGAGATCTTTTATGTTCATACACTTTTAAACTATGGGAAGACACTAATTTTACCAAAACATAGTTTTCTTATAAGATGAGAATATTTCAATATTATAAAATGTATGCTTTTTTTCAAATCTTAGACATTTTAAAAAGTGAAGTGGGAGAACGATAACTACTCTTTAAGACACAGGAAATTTAAGAATGACTCTTCCGGGGGCACCTGGTTAGCCCATTCAGCTAAACAACCAACTCTTGATTTCGGCTCAGGTCATGATCTCATGGTTCCCAAGATCGAGTCCGGCATGCACTCTGCTCTAGGTGTGGAGTCTTTTTGGGATTCTCTCCTCTCTTTCTCTCTACCCCTCAGACAGTATCTTAAAAAATAAAGTTGGAGGGGGGGACACTTCCACCATAACTGTAACAGTTGGTTAAAAATACAAAGCTAAGTAAGCTAAATTCACAGAAAAAAATGAGTTCTTCCTAGTAGAAGAGCGTCTTTGGTGGATGTCATTGCTGGAGGGCTGATGGGTGAGGGAATGATAGCCCCATAGGTGGAGTACAAGGAACCACTGATTTTCTTCATAAACGTTCATAGCTCCATGCGAGCAGATATGATGTTTTCCTGTTCCAGAGGAGTCCTGCCCATGCCTAGGGACAAGGCAACAAGAAAGAGAAACTTCTATCTGGGTTGTAAAAGCGAGCAGTAAGCTATTATTCGGACATTGGTGACATGCTATAACACAAAAAGCAATCCTTGGATGGCTGGTACTCTACAGATGCAAAGTCCTAGTCCCATCTTCAAAATATTTGAAGTTAGGATAAACCAAATCTCACTTGAGGTACAACATCAGACCTAGCTAAATGAAAGAAATGATGGCCTCTGATCCCTATGACAGCATCCTGAGAGAGGGTAAATAATATATACTCAAAACTCGACTCTTTATGACTAATGTCCTTTATGACCAATGTCCACAATATAATTTCAAAAATATGAAACATACAAAGAAGCAAGAAAATCTGATTCTTCATCAACAGAATCACAAGCAGCCGAAGCAGATGGGCAGATAGCGCACATATTGGAATTAGTAGACATGAGCTTCAGAGTAAATATAAAAAGCATACACATAGTGTATCTTTCTCAGACTTTTTCTAACCCCCCAATCTTTTTAGCTTTAAAAGATACATATTTGTTATATTGTTTGTAAAGCTGTTTACTGTCTTACAAGATACTATTGTAAGTCAAAGATGCATATCATAAACTTCTTTAGAGGAAAGACTAAAAATTTAACACAAAGAAAAATATCTTAACAGTCAAGGGTAGGAATGATATATAATAGTGATAAAACATACTCAATCAGCCCCAAAGAAGCCAGAAAGGGAAGGAAAAAGAAACAAGACATAGATGGGGAAAATAGAAAATAAATAGCAAATTGGTGGATTTTAACTTTTACTTAATTATAATAAATGTAAATGCACAAAATAGTCTGAAAAATGCTTAAAAATCCAGAATTACCAAACTGGATAAAAGAAAAAAGCAAGCCTCATACTGTTATAAGACCTTTTAGGCTCTTTTTTAAAAGTTTATTTATTTATTGAGAGAGAGAGAGAGAGAGAGAGCACAAGCAGGGGAGGGGCAGAGAGAAAGGGAGAGAAAGAGAACCCCAAGGAGGCTCCAGTTGGTCAGTGAAGAGCCCAATGTGGGGCTCAAACTCACAAACCATGAGCCCAAACCAAGAGTCACTTAACCAACTGAGCGACCCGTGCACCCTTTTCACACTTTTAAAAACATGAAACCAAGAGTTGGTTTTTTGAAAAAATAAACAAAATTTACAAACCTCTAGCCAGGCTTCTCAAAAAGAAAAGAGAGAACACCCAAATAGACAAAATCATGAATGAAAATGGATTTATTACAACCAACCCCTGAGAAATACAGGCAATTATCAGGGAATTCTATGAAAAATTATATGCCAACAAACTGGACAACTTAGAAGAAAGGGACAAATTCCTAAACGCACACTCACTACCAAAATTCACATGGGAAGAGATAGGAAATCTGAACAGACCCATAACTAGTGAGGAAATCAAATCAGTGATCAAAAATCTCCCAACAAATAAGTGTCCAGGACCTGATGGCTTCCCTGGGGAATTCTACCAGACATTTAAAACAGAACTAACACCAATTCTTCTCAAGCTATTCCCAAAAATAGAAATTGAAGGAAAACTCCTGGACTCATTTTATGAAGCCAGCATCACTCTGATTCCCAAGCCAGACAGAGATCCAGTTAAAAAAGAGAACTACAGGCCAATATCCTTGATGAATACGGATACAAAAATCCTCAACAAGATACTTGCAAATCGAATCCAACAGCACATAAAAAAAATTATCCACCAAGATCAAGTGGGATTCATTCCTGGGTTACAGGGCTGGTTCAACATTCGCAAAGCAATCAATATGATACATCACATCAACAAAAGAAAAGATAAAAACCATATGATCCTGTCGATAGATGCAGAAAAAGCATTTGATAAAATACAGCATCCCTTCTTAATAAAGACTCTCGAGAAAGTTGGGATAGAAGGAACCTACTTAAACATCATCAAAGCCATCTATGAGAAGCCTTCAGCTAACATCATCCTCAACGGGGAAAAACTGAGAGCTTTCCCCCTGAGATCAGGAACACGACAGGGATGTCCACTCTCACCACTGTTGTTTAACATAGTGCTGGAAGTCCTAGCATCAGCCATCAGACAACAAAAGGAAATCAAAGGCATCAGAATTGGCAAAGAGGAAGTCAAACTTTCACTCTTCGCAGATGACATGATACTCTACATAGAAAACCCGACAGACTCCACCAGAAGCCTACTAGAACTGATCCAAGAATTCAGCCAAGTTGCAGGGTACAAAATCAACGTACAGAAATCGGTTGCATTTTTATACACCAATGATGAAGCAACAGAAAGAGAAATCAAGAAACTGATCCCCTTCACAATTGCACAAAAAACCATAAAATACCTCGGAATAAACCTAACCAAGGATACAAGAGATCTGTATGATGAAAACTATAGAAAACTTATGAAGGAAATTGAAGAAGACACAAAGAAATGGAAAAACATTCCATGCTCATGGATAGGAAGAATAAATATAGTTAAGATGTCATTACTACCTAAAGCACTCTACACATTCAATGCAATTCCAATCAAAATTGCACCAGCATACTTCTCAAAACTAGAACAAACTATCCAAAAATTTGTATGGAACCACAAAAGACCCCGAATAGCCAAAGTAATACTGAAAAATAAAACCAAAACGGGAGGTATCACCATCCCAGACTTCAGCCTCTACTACAAAGCTGTCATCCTCAAGACAGTATGGTATTGGCACAAAAACAGACCCATAGACCAATGGAACAGAATTGAGAACTCAGAAGTGGACCCAAAAGTATACAGCCAACTGATCTTTGACAAAGCAGGAAAGAATATCCAATGGAAAAAAGACAGCCTTTTTAACAGATGGTGTTGGGAGAACTGGACAGCAACATGCAGAAGAATGAAACTAGATCATTTTCTCACACCATGCACAAAAATCAACTCAAAATGGATAAAGGACCTGAACGTGAGACAGGAAACTATCAACACCCTAGAGGAGAAAGCAGGAAACAACCTCCTTGACCTCCACCGCAGCAACTTCTTACTTGACACATCCCCAAAAGCAAGGGAATCAAGAGCAAAAATAAACTGTTGGGACCTCATCAAGATTAAAAGCTTCTGCACAGCCAAGGAAACAACCCAGAAAATTAATAGGCAACCAACGGAATGGGAAAAGATAGTTGCAAATGACATATCAGATAAAGGGTTAATATCCAGAATCTATAAGGAACTCACCAAACTCCACGCCCGAAAAACAAACAACCCAGTGAAGAAATGGGCAGAAGACATGAACAGACACTTCTCCAAAGAGGACATCCAGATGGCCAACAGACACATGAAACGATGCTCAGCATCCCTCCTCATCAGGGAAATACAAATCAAAACCACACTGAGATACCACCTCACGCCAGTCAGAGTGGCTAAAATGAGCAAATCAGAGAACTCTAGATGCTGGCGAGGATGTGGAGAAACGGGCACCCTCCTACACTGTTGGTGGGAATGTAAACTGGTACAGCCCCTCTGGAAAACAGTGTGGAGGTTCCTCAGGAAACTAACAATAGAACTCCCTTATGACCCAGCAATAGCACTGCTAGGAATTTACCCAAGGGAGACAGGAGTGCTGATGCATAGGGGCACATGTACCCCAATGTTCATAGCAGCACTCTCAACAATAGCCAAAACATGGAAAGAGCCTAAGTGTCCATCAATAGACGAATGGATCAAGAGGATGTGGTTTATCTATACGATGGAATACTCCATGGCAATGAGAAACAATGAAATCTGGCCATGTGTAGCAACATGGATGGACCTTGAGGGTGTTATGCTGAGCGAAATAAGCCAGGCAGAGAAGGACAAATATCACATGTTTGCACGTATAGGAGGATTAGGAGGAACTTGACAGAGGACCATGGGGGAGAAGAAGGGGGGAAATGGTGGGGGAAAGGGAGAGAAGCAAACCATGAGAGACTCCTGAATGCTCAGAACAAACTGAGGACTCATGGGTGTGGGGGGGAGGGGGGAGATGGGCATGGAGGAGGGCACTTGTGGGGATGAGCACTGGGTGTTATATGGAAACCAACTTGACAATAAACTATTTGTAAAAAAAATAAGAAGTAAAAAAAATGACGAATATGGTATAAGGAAAAAAAACAATTTTGTCTGACTTTTGCTGGAAACCACCTTAAATCGTTTAGAGATCTCATCAACGTGTCTTAGACCTATATCATGTGGCCTATTATCTAACTGCATTCTCTACAATGTTTGTTTATTGTTTAGAGGTTTCGACAGAAGAAAATATCTATTATTTTTAAGTGCTAGAATTTGTATCGGTGTTTGGATGTTTAAATCTTCCACCAAAACTAAAATTATCATGCCAATTTCATGTAAAGGAAATCGAGACTATTAGCAATGGTAAATTCAAAAATATTAATAGGTTTGTCCAACAACTAGCCCCTAGAAAGTTTGGGAACTGGGATTTAATCTTCAGACTTTCTAACTCCAAATTTTGTATCTGTCTGTAAAATGATACCTCCTTAAAGTAAGTGTATTGCACTTGCATTGTGAGCGTTTGAAGAGTTACCTGCATAACATTATTTATAATCACTGACTTTCTAAACTTAAAATAAATGCCTCACTCCTGAGTTAAGAGCTGAAAGCAGTCCTAATATTCAAAAATTAAAAAGCATCAATTTGAGGATTACAAAGAACAAAGAAAGTTGTTTTTAAAATCGGCTGTGCATTTCCATATTTAATTTTTCTAATTCCCCCATATATTCATTAGGAAAGTTTTCAAATGTGATTAGATTTGGAGGGATGGTTATACTCATGGTCAATTATGTAAGTGTTCTAACTACACACCACATATTGCTCTATATTAAACTATGATCCTAACATTTGCTTCAGGCCACATTCGCAACTGTGCTGAATAATCGTTTCTACCTGTAATGCATTTACTAATTGGAAAAGTATGTCTTTGCCAATTGGGCTCATTCTAAACTATTTTCAATTCATTAACGAAAAATATTGAGTTGATTTCTCCAAATTGCCATAGATTTTCCTTAACTCATTGATATTTAAACATGCACCTTTTGTTCTAAAAAAAAATCTATGGCGAACAAATAGATATCCTCATTTGTAAATCTTATTGAGAATACTTTCAGTCTTATTTATCTGATAGTTTCAGGATGAGAATAATACACTGAATATAAAGGGAAAAAATATAATTTTCAATAAGACTTACCATTTAAGAGTGAGGTACATATTTTTCAAACCTCATACATTATTAATTTTAATGAGATTGTTTTCTGTACTAATGAGACATTTAACCTGTGTAGGGAAGAATCAATTAGTCCAGTGTCATACAAATTTATTAGCAGGGAGTTTATAAATAATCAAGAGGTGTTGTTTTCTGTTCATAGAGTAAGAACATTTTTTTCCTGTTATTAAATGTTAGCTATTGTTTTTCCGTTTAGCTTTAATGTTGTTTTTAAGATATTTGACTTCTCTAATACTATTTTACAACTAACGAGCGCTATTTGAGTACCAAACAGCCTTAGGCATTTAATGCATTATCTTATTTTATCCTCATAATAGTAATTTACTAATTGATATCATTTTGGGTGACATGGTTATAAAGAAAGGAAATAGTTTCCTGAAACTGACACAATTACTGTTATGGAGTCAGTATTTATATTCCATCTATCGGGATTTTAACCGGAAAGCTAGGAAACAACAATATTGCCAATGGCATCCAGCCCTTCTTGGCGTGTTCACCAAGTACACACTGAGCTCATTTTACAGCACACTCAGAACCAGGAGTGGGAACAAAATTGATTATGACATGGAGGAACTCATTTTCTCTGGAAAAATAGAAAACTCAGTAAAGGAATTAAAGATTATAATTGCTCAGATAGATTTGTACATTTATATTGTATAATTGTAATTATTTTTAGAATGATTTCCACAGACTTACTAGATGCCAGATAATGAATTAGGGAAGCATTGAACCCTGAACAGAATTTAAATCCTCATGAAATATACTGTCAAGCTGGAGATGCAAAGAAGTAAAAGATAACTAAATTGAAATATTGGATGTAAGAGTTATAGGAACAAAGACAACCAAAGGTGGATTGTCAGATAAGACGTTCAGGAAAAATTGTATAGAAATTAGTACAAACAGCAGGTTAAGAATGATACCTAGAATGTTTTAGAAAGAGTTGAGATCACGTGCAAGAAAACTTAACCTAAACAGAAGTTTGGCACTAAAAGCAGTTTTGCATCATTAATAGGTGCAAGGCAGGAGTAGAGTAGCTGGTTAATTCAGAAATATTTCAAAAGTGGTATTAGCTTGGCAACATGCCAGCCATCAGGGTACGTTCATAACACATCTGAGTCAATAGAGATAGAATGAGAAACACAATCAAAGTTACAAATCCCTATTGAATCAGAAAATCCCCTAAGGATTTACTGCACCAATGCTGTCCAATAGAACTTGCTGCAATAATGGGAATGTTCTATATCTGGCCTCTCGAATACAGTAGTTATTAACCGAATGTGACTAGTAAGCCCTCACAACATAGTGTGACTGAATTTTTAATTGTATTCAATTTTATGTCTACCATATTAGATAGCGTAACAGGATACATTGCCCACCGCTCCAGTGAAAACACGTCCAGTGTGTTTCTTCTTACATTTCCACATCTTTAACAAATTTTCCATATAATCTCTTAACTGGTTCACATAGACTATTATTAATCACAGAATGACAATTTTCATTAGGCTTGAGCTGATTATTTCCATGGGTGCAGCAAAACTTGAGTAACCAGTCATGTCTATTTGGTTTCCTTTTCAAATAATTAGTGGCGCAATACTACTGAGTAACTATTAAGGGCTTAGAATTAAATTATATACAGAAGTTTTCATAAAAAATATCAGATTAGACTCTTGTTTTTTAAAGAAATTTTAACGTTTATTTATTATTGAGAGACAGAAAGAGACAGAACATAGGTGGGGGAGGGGCAGAGAGATGGGGAGACACAGAATCTGAAGCAGGCTCCAGGCTCTGAGCTGTCAGCACAGAGCCTGACGTGGGGCTCGAACTCATGAGCTGTAAGATCATGACCTGAACCTAAGTCAGACACTCAACCGACTGAGCCACCTAGGTACCCCCAGATTGGACTTTTAAAAGCCTCTATTATTTGCTATACTGTGGCTAAGAAATCAAGCCAATAAAACTCTCCTCAGTAAATTTTATCTGCAGTACATATAAACGTGGGTGAATTCCTTTCTTCTGGAGACTTCCCAAATTTGCTGAGGTCCCTGGCCTAACAGGAGGTGACCTTGAACTTTACTGTCAGACAGCAGTTCTGGAAGTCAGGTCCCATGCCTGTTTTCCCAGCAGGACTCTCTAAACCCTGTCACACATATAAAGTCAACCTTTGTTTCTTAATAGCCTGGTGCACCTGTTTAAATAAGAATTATCCACAAATGTGGCAGCACAACTATGGCCTTGATTGCACAATTGATTTATCTAATTATATCTTGGCAAAAAGAACCATTTTCTTATTGACTCTGTGCAAATAATTGTATTGCTACAAAAATTAAATAGATTTGTATGGGTTTCTGAATTGAGGTGGAGATATTTATGAGACTCAAACACCACTTAAAAATGTTTTATTTCAATTTGCAAAAGCAGACTCAACTATGTCAAAGAGAAGAGAGATTAAGAAGACATAAGACAGCATTTCCTTACTTATCTATTGAAAATAGAGTGTAAAAGCAACATTGACTGTATTCCACTGGTATGGTCTAAAACTGTCAACACAGGTATCAGAAATGTGTACCAAAACGCAATTCTTTTACTTGTCAGTAGTTCAAAATATTTAATGTAGTCCTTTACTGTTCATTTTTTAGGATGCTGTAAAAAAGATTCTTTTATTAGAGAATGTCTTCAAGCCTTTCTAGGTATAGGACTATGTGACATTTACTTCAGTTATGTAAACTTTACTTCAGTTATGTAAATATGTTAATGACCAAACAGTTTCTGTGAAAAGGACTTTTGATCAAAAGTTTTGCATATTTAAAATATTAGAAATTTTATTTCCTTGTATTCAGTGAATTTGGGGAATAGGAGACTTAAGTATGACTCACAGAACACTACGAAACAATTGAAGCAGAGCTGTTTTGCATACAAAGGATGTTATAATCTAATTTATGTATACTTCTGAAGATAGAAAAACATGTTTTCTTTATTCACCAGGTAATCAAGACCATATCAATCACAGATACAGACAGACATAGAAACTTTTTAGCTTCAATTCTGTAACTTTAGTCATTAGTTAAGATTAAACACAAAAACTGGCACAAAATTCAAAGAACTGTTTTCCTGTAGAGGAGGCACAGTTAATAATTGATTTAAGTGCACTAATGAATAAATAGACAAATAAATTAACAAATTTGATTCGTTATTGTCTTTCACCCAACTGAGAATAGATTTCTAGTATTTGTCTACAAGATCGTCAAGTAGGCAGATCATAAAACCAAATTCTCAAGAAAATGTCAGGCCCAGATGTTTTCACTGGTGAATTTTACTAAACATTTAAAGAAGAACTAATACCAATTCTTTGCAAATTTTTACCAAAAAAATTAAAAATGAGAGTATACTTTCAAATTCATTATATGGATCTACATGATTGAAAGAAAGAAAGAACTTAAAAACCACACCAAAATAAAAAAAAACCCAAAATAGAAAAAAAAAAAATCAGAAGTAAACTAAAGGCCAATGTCTCTTATCAATATAGACCAAAAATCCTAAACAAAATACTACCCAACTAGGTCCAGCAATATATAAAAATAACTATACACCATGACCCAGTGAGATCTATGCTTGGAATGCAAAAATCAATGAATGAAATACACCACATCAATAGAATACATGTCAAAACAACTCATGTTTATGTCAGCAGATACAGAAGAACATTTGACAAGTTCAAATCCTCTTCTTGATAAAAAAAAATCAACAACTATGAATACAAAGGAACTCCCTCAGTCTGATAAAGGTCATCTATCAAAATCCAATGGCTAACATCATATCTAATTTTGAAAGACTAAATGTTTTCTCCACAAGATAGGACAAGACAAATATTTCCCCTGTACTAATTCTATTCAACATTGTACTGCAGCTTCTAGCCAGAGCAATAAGAAAGAAAATTATTCAATAGGCATCTATACTGAAAACAAAGAGATAAAACTATCTCTATTCTCAGATGACATGAGCTTGTATGTAGAAAATATAAGCAATTTATTTTTAAAAAGCACTCTTTAATTGATGAAATGTTGTGAGATACATGGTTAACATACAAAAACAATTATATTTCAACAAATTTGCAATGAACAACACAAATTGAAAATAAGAAAATTCCATTTACAACAGTGTAAAATAAATACAATACTTTAGCAATATTTAGCAAAAAAACTATATCTTAAATACTACAACATATCATTTAAAGAAATTCAAGAAGCTTCTAATAAATTGAAAGACATTCCAAGATCATGTTAGGAAACTTAATATTGTTAAGATATCAATATATCCCAAATTGATCTACAGATTCAACACATTCCCTATCAAGTCCCAGCACATCTTTTTTTTTTTTTTTTCAGAAATTGATGAGCTAGACCTAAAATTCATACGGATATTCAAGGAACCCAGAATAACCAAACAGTCTTCAAAAGAGGAACACATTTGGAGGAGTCAAGTTTCCCAATTTCAATACCTACTGTAAAGCTAGAATAATCAAGACTGTGTTCTACTTACATGAAAATGGGCATATAAATCAATAGAAATAGATTTGAGAATACAAGGATAAGCCCTCATTTACAGTCAATTTATTTTTGACAAGGGTGGCAGTACTATTTAATGGTGAAGGAATAGATTCAAACAGTAATGTCAAGACAACTGAATGTATGCAAAAGCATGAATCTGGACCCCTATCTCATACATTATATAAAATCAGCTCAAAATGCTTCAAAGACCTAAATGTAAGATATAAAGCTATAATATTCTTATAAAAATACATAGATAAATCTCCATGTCCTTGTACTCAGCAATAGCCCCTTAAATATATCACCAAAATGACAAGTATCTGAGGAAAAAATAGATTAATTGGACTTCAACAAAATTAAAAACTATTGTGCTTGAAAGGACACTATCATCAAGACAAAGAAAAGACAACAATCATCTAATTTGAAGAAATACTGGCAAAGACTTAACAGGAAAAAGACAAATAACACAATAGCTAGGTAAAAGATCTGATTAGATAGTTTTCCAAAGAAGGTACACAAATGGCCAAAAAGCACAAGGAATGTCTAAACTCATGAGCCATCAGGAAAATGAAAATCAAATCCATTTCACTGTCTCTAGAAAAACTATAATGAAAATGGCAGATAGTAAGAAGTGTGAACAGGATATCGAGAAATTGGACAACTCATATGCTGCTGGTAGGAAGGTAAAATGGAGCAGCCACTTTGGAAATATGTCTGGCAGGTCTGCAAAGAGTTAAACATAGATTTACCATATGGCTCAGCCGTTTCATTCCTTGGTATATATCCAAGAAAACTGAGATTATGTATTCACACAATTCTGTATATGATTATTCATAGCAACGTTATTCAGAATACTTGATAAGTGGGGGGTGCCTGGTGGCTTAGTCGGTTGGGCGTCCGACTTTCGCTTGGGTCATGATCTCGCGGTTTGTGGGTTCGAGCCCCACGTCGGGCTCTGTGCTGACTGCCACCTCAGAGCCTGGAGCCTGTTTCAGAGTCTGTGACTCCCTCTCTCTCTGACCCTCCCCTGCTCACGCTGTCTCTCTCTCTCTCTCCTAGAAATAAATAAAAAAAAACATTTAAAAAAAAAAAGAATACTTGATAAGTGGTAAAAACCTACATGTTCATCAATTGACAAATGGGTAAAAATTATATAGTATATCCAAACAATGAAATGTTATAAACAGAAGGGAGTGTTGATATAGTCTACAACATGTATAAATCTTGAAACCATATCCTAAATGGAAGAATCTAGATTAGATATTGATAGATTAGATAGATAGATAGATAGATAGATGATAGATTAGATAGGTAGATGGATAGAAGGATGGATGGGTGGGTGGATGGATGGATAGATAGATGATAGATAGATAGATAGATAGATAGATAGATAGATAGATAGATAAAGAGATAGACAAATAGATGTAAAGGTGTATAGATATGTAGATAATATGATTTCATTTATATGAAATCTCCATAAGAGACAATTCTCTAGACAAAGAAATTAAATTAGTAGTTTTCTGTGGCTGCAAGGCAATTGATAGTAGGGGATTATGGAATTATGACTAAAGTGTATGTGGTTATTTTCAGGGATTAAAAACACTTCAAAAGAGAGAATGGTGATGATTCAAAACTCTGTAAAATGTTTTTCTAGACTACAGAATTGTGCACTATACGTGAGTGCACTGTATGTGATGATTATAGCTCAATAAATCTTAAAAATGTGTATCCACAAAACCCTTTATTAGTACAATGAGAACAAAAGACATGAAGAAGAGACTGTTCATGGAGAGGCTTGATTTGATACCCAAAGAATTGGTGATGATATAAAATATATATGGGCTCCAAAACAGGAAACTTTCTGGAAAGAGAATTATTGACAGATAACAAGAGGAAGATTATGTAATTTAGGTAGCTGCATTGTGAGCCTCAATAAATTAGGGAACAGTAAAAAGTAAGTAAAAGCGTGCCTTTGAGTTAAAGAGAATGATCAATATGATGAATGAGTTTTTTTTTCTTTTAAAGAAATCTGGTTCAGTAGAGGTCCTATATTTTCTCTGCCTATATTATTATTCAGTAACATTTTAAACTGACTAATAATTATAAAGTAAATGACTTACAAATTTGAAAATTTTCAAAAATGAGCTTTAAAAAGTTTGGGGAAAATGGAGAAGTGCAGCTAAGAGAATAAAAACACTAATTTGAAAAAAAATACATGCACTCCTATATTTATTGCAGCCTCGTTTACAATAGCCACGGTATGGAAGCAACCCAAGTGTCCACTGATAGATGAATGGATAAAGAGGATGTGGTGTATATATACACTATGGAATATCACTCAGTCATAAAAAGAATGAAATTTTGCCATTTACAACAACGTGGATGGTGAGAAAAATCACTCAAAAAAGACAAATACCATATATTTCACTCATATGTGGAGTTTAAGAAACAAAACAAGTGAACAAAAAGAAAAAAAGACAAACCAACTAACCAACCAACCAATCAAACAAAAACCAACTCTGATACACAGAGAACAAACTGGTGATTGCCAAAAGGAAGATTGGTGGGTAGGTGGGTGAAATAAATAAAGGGGATTAGAATGCATTTACCTTGGGGCCCCTGGACGGCTCAATTGATTAAGTGTCCAACTCTTGATTTCAGCTTAGTTCATGATCTCACGGGTTCATGAGTTCAGGCCCTGAATCGGGCTCCATGCTGCTAGTGCAGAGACTGCTTGGGATTCTCTCACCACCCCCACCCCTTCTCTGCTTGTATGTGCTCTCATGTTCTCTCTCTCTCTAAATAAATAAACACTTAGAAAAGAATTCACTTACCTTGATGACTCCTGAGAAATGTATAGAATTATTGAATCATATTGTACCCTTGAAACTAATAAATGCTTTGTGTTAATTATACTCCAATTAAACAACAAAAAGGTAAAAAAAAAAAGTAAATAAACCAAAGAAACAGAAGAAGAAAAATAAAATAAAACAACGTCCTTTATAGCCCCAATGGGATCAGAGGGGATAGTATCTCTAAACAAAAATAATGGAAAAATAGGGGAAAAAATGAATATTGGAAAACTTGTGAAGTGTTCAAAGAAATTTCAAGACAACAGATGCCTCTCAAAGAACAAAACAAACAAATTAACAAACAAAAAGCTAAGTGAAAGATCTCAGATTAGAGATTTTTTTTAAAAAATAACGGATGAAGGAAAACTGTATTAAAAGAAAAAAGGACATGAATGAAAATAAAATCAAGGATACAATAGACATGTTTGCGAAGTCTCGCCCTCAAAATTAAAGAATTTAAAAAACCATTAAAATTATTGTAGATGAGTTGTTAAAGACAGCAGGAGATATGGGATATTCCTATATTACCAAGGAATAGAGTTTTGAAAAATGTTAATAGAAATAAAATTCAATGAAAATAGAAGGAAACAAACACAAACCACTATTATAATATGAAAGTACAAAAGGGTTTACTATATCAGGAAATTTTGATTCAACATCCTCATAATACAACTGCATAGTCTCCCAAAGTGATTTCACTGTAAATGTAGAAGAATCTCAATCTCATTCACGAAGCAAAAGCAGAGGAGACACAAAACAAGCGCCTCTTTTTGTCAATGGCCAATCTTTCTTTTTCTTCCTCCGAAGAACCAAAGTGAATTCTAGTTAGCGCTTCACTTAGTAAAAAGATTTCTTTTGGCAGACTTCCTTGTAACTATCGCGACCTATGAAATGTAGTGGGCGTTATGGGGTGTGTATTTGGAGGAACTTTGAAGCTGCAGGATCAGACGGCACTTAAGCCCTTTTTTTGTAACCCTTCCTTCCCAACACATGGACTTAGAGCTGTAAACCCAGAATCTATCTTGGACAAAGACATAACATTGAGGATAGAAGCCGTGCACTAACAAGGACTGAAAAGAAAGCTAATACTTTTTCTAGGTAGCCCACCAAGGCTAGCCGTTGTTTGCATGACAAAGAATTGGGCCTCTACTTTGTTTAAACCGCTGTGGGGGGGGGGGGGGTTCTATCCTATGTAGTTGAATCTCCTCCTCTACGGAGTACCAGCTGTGCTGTACTACCCTAACAGATCACAGATTCTAGAATTGGCTAACTGGACGAAGTGAGAATATAAATGCTAAGGAATGTAATTTTGCAGGCTGCAAAGCTGGTGACCATCATTTTATAGCGGCAAACCGGTGGGTCAGATGGTTACCTTCAGTAGTTTGGAAGGAAGCCTATGATTCCTGAGGCTGACATATTATGAAATTCAGAATGTTACTACTGCATATTGGCTCCTTCCGCAAGCTTTCAACAAAACCCTATCGATGAGAAATGAATGGAGTCGGGAGCCTTCTAATCTACCAACAGAGATAGAAAGAAATGCCATTTTGCCAAGGGAGAAGCTCTCTGCCTATGGCTTAAAATAGGATGCCAAAGAGTCTGTCATTTGGAACCTTTTCGGGGTCAAAAATGCAATTGCTTCTACATGTGTATTGAATCCGTTATGAACAGTGGTTGTAAAAATGCATATAGTGGGAAATAATCTTGGTGCCTTGCCATCAAAAGGCAGTGTACTGCTGGCAAAGATGGTAAATGCTTCTGACTGCCTCCAGGCAATGACTGCTGGGTTGAAAGAGAAAGGAGGGGCTGGCATAGCGGAGAAACCACTTCATACAAGTTTAGAAACTATGACAGTGACAGACTAGGTAGTTGGCTATGCTATTTGCATAAAAATAAAAACAAAAGTGAAAACAAATAGGCCCAGTGTCTACTGTGTTTTTGAATGAATACATCTTTATAAAGGTATTGAACTCCAAAGATTACAACGATATCACATTGTCATTCATGCAAGATGTGTAGACCCGGTGGAAGCACATAGGTTTCTAGTGCTTCTTCTTCCTTAACAATAGGCTCCCAATATATTCTAAGAAGTATATATATAAATTTCCTTGTAAAAATCAAAGCTAAGGAGTCATTCTTAGTCATGAATTAATTTAGAGATTCTAGTACCCATGAGACTCTCCTGAGCAAAATTTTGGTTAAAAAAATAGATGTAACAAAGTATGATTTGGAAATGAATACAAAATAAAATGGCTGGTGGTTACTAAAATTGTTCTTAACCATAGGATTAGATATTATATTGGGGGCACCTGGGTGGCTCAGTTGGTTAAGCATCTGACTTCGGCTTAGGTCATGATCTCACAATTAGTGAGTTTGAACCCCACCTCAGGCCCTGCGTTGACAGCTCAGAGCCTGTAGCCTGCTTCAGATTCTGTGTCTCCCTCTCTATCTCATTCCCTCCCTTCTTGTGCTTGCTTGCTCTCTCTCTCAAAAATAAATAAATAAACTTTAAAATTAATATGTGATGTAGTAAGCAATGATAAGAAAATGAAGAATTATAAAGATAAATAAAAATGGCGTGTATACATAGTCATGTATATGTACATACATTCATACATCCATATGTATATATGAAATAAACATGAATGATGTATATATACATATATATTAACATAGAAGATGCAGCCTGTTAGGATGTATAAAAAATGCTCAGTAAGTGTGAAAGGAACTTATTTCAAAGAAACTTCTAATGATATTTGTTATTAAAATAAATACTATTCTATTCAGCAAAAAAATGGGGAAAAGGGAAACTAACATATCTCTGAGAGGAGAGATGTTTGGTATGACAGTAAGGCCATGAATATTCTAAAAGATTCATCTAATTGGAAATAGAGATGACATGAAAGAAGTGTGTGCATAGAATATCTTTGTGAGAGTAATAATACATAACTTGTATTATTTCATATAATGGATACATATGAGCCTCTAGAAATGGTAAGTGACCATAGACAGAATGAAAACCATCATAGAAATATAAAATTGACAATGGGACAGAATGTAACAAATAGCAATTGACCAAATCGGCAGCAATAAGGTAAAAGAGAATGAACAGGATACATTAAATAATAAATCAAGACCGCCGGAGCACATTAAATCAAGGGTGTCCTTTTTTATGCCACATGTGAACAGAGTCGAGTTTGACACTGGAACACAGACTGTTAGGAAGGACTAAAATTCAACACCCAATTATATTTCATCTTGTATGAAACACATTTGAAGTAATGCTTTATAGAAATGATGAAAATAAAGAGCTAGGTAAAGAGATTCAAAACATTTCCAAATATGAAAAAACAAGGTATGACAATACTTATGTGCAAGACATTAAGATAAAAAAAAAAACAAACCACACAATCTAAGACAAAAGCTGAAGTTCATTATCCCTAGCAGGATGCAGACTACAGGGATTGCTAAAAAAAAAAAGAAAAAAGTAAAAGCAAAATTAATGATATCAAATGGAATCACAAATTCCAGGCAAGAATTAAGAAAGAGTGAATATGTGGGTTGAAAAACAAACACACAAACAAAGAAACAACTACATATAGTGTATTGGTGAACAATATGTATGTTGTATAATTATATTACACATGCATATATCACAATTATATATAATTTTTTCATGTTTATTTAGATGCGTGTACATGTAAATAGAAAAAAATAAACTAAACAGCATAAATTTCTGAATTAGTTAAAATAACAATAAGAATATGTTTTTTGCAGTGTGCCTCGGTGACTCAGTTGGTTAAGCAGCTGACTCTTGATTTTGGCTCACGTCATGATCTCTGGTTCATGAGATCAAGCCCTGTGTGGGGCTCTGCACTGACAGCATGGAGTCTACTTGAGATTCTCTCTCTGTCTCTGCTCCTATCTCATTCTTGAGGTTGTCTCTTTCTCTCTCTCTCTCCCTCTCTCTCTCTCTCTCAAAATACATAAATAATTTAAAAATTAATTAAAAGATTTTTTTGCAAAGAATAGTTTTTAAATACAAAGAACTAGATTGTTTTAAAGGATGATATTTGATTTTTTTAATGGCTATTTATTCTTGAGAGAGAGAAAGATAAAGCACGAACAAGGTAGGGGCAGTGAGAAAGAGAGATAGAGAATCCGAAGCAGCTCCAGGCTCTGAGGTTTCAGCACAAAGTCCAATGCAGGGCTCAAACCCACAAACTTTGAGATCATGACCTGAGCCGAAGTTGGACCCTTAACCAACTGAGCCACCCAGGAACACCAAAAGTAAAAATATTTGAAAAAAAAATACTCCGCAAACCTTAAGAGAACTAATGTATTTGTGTTTAACCAAAAAATGTTAAGATAAAGAATATTACCAAATATTGAGAAAAACATGTGGTAACTTTTAAATGATGTTATTCATAAAGAAGACATAAAATTGTTTATGGACCTAAAAGAGAATGTTTCAAAATACATAAAACAGTAATCAACACAGTTAAAGGTAGAAGTAGAAATATTCACAAATACAGTTGGAGATTTTAATAAATATTATTGTTAAATTATAGAAACAAGTAGAAAAAATGCAGAAAATAAAAAATTTAAAAATACATAAAAAGTCAGTAAAGTAGAGAAGATTTGAACACTATCAACCAACTGGACATAATAACATTTTTAACAGTCCAGAGCCAGTAATTAATGTATACTTTTTACAAGCACATTTATAATATTTACAGATTCCCACTTAGAGTCACAAGTCTTAATAAATATTGAAATTTTAAAATGATCCAGGGTACACACTCTGACAACAATATTCAATTAGAAATTGATAAAATTAAAATATGAAGAAAATCCACATATATCTGTAACTAAAGCAACACGCTCCTAAATAACCTCAGGGTCAATAAAGAATCATAAGGGAAATTAAAAAAATATTTTGAACTGAATGAAAATGAACACACAACATACCATAATTTCTGGACTGACTTCCACTTAGAATAAAGTATGCTTTAAAAAAAAAAAAAAACCAGTTGCCTCTAATTTGACAATGAGAAAAAAGCAGATCAGCTATAAATTCATAACAATTCTTATTCCCATTAGAAAACTGAAGTTAAAAGTTAATGAAGGGATCTGAAATCCAAAGAGGTTTGACTTCTTCCAAGCAGTGAAAGGACATATATATTTGATTATCTATAACAGAGAGCAAGAGAATCTGAAACAGTACTGGCCACAATATAAGCAGGTAAAATTTAACTTGGCTAAAAGTCAAGTGGGAAGTAATAAACCTGAAGTTGCTGGAGGCACTTAGCAACTGCCCTCACTCAGCCTTATAGCACCGTATGATTTGAGATCTCATTCCCCGTGGGTGCTCAGCGAAGAAATTGAGTCCAGGGCAGAAGGCTGGAGAGTGACTGACTGACTCAAAGGAACAGAAGGCGATTGACAGCTGTTGGGGGCCATGGAGGAAACATATCCCACTTCCCAAGTCCCGTATTTTTACAAAGCAAATGCCTTAATCCTCTGGGGTAGGAGCGACAAACCCTTTTGCCTACAGAGCTCGAAGGAGTTAATCACCACAGTGCCTGCTTCTCTAAACTCGCTCTTGTATAAAGCTAAGCATCTCCATCACTGAGGAGTGGCAAGGAAGCACTCTCATGCAGTGCTCCAAGGAGCTTGTCACTTGCCTCAAGGGACATAGACACAAGATGCTGTCGGTGTCCCCCACACTTCATTCCTATGGAGCAAAAGACTCAGAAGGAGGGGTGAGACTCAAAGATGGTCAGCGCTTGTGAGGAGGACAGGGTGGGCAGCGGTCACCCTTCCAAAATGATATTCTACGTAGCAAATCTCAGGTTGTTGGGCCATTCCCTGCAAGGCCCAGGTGAAGACTGTGGATGAAGGAAAGTCAAAGAGAAATTGTCTTCAGATTGAGACGCAGGCATGTAAGGTTTAACATTCTATCAGGTGTCTATATGTGATATATATTGCTGTGGTTTCCCACAGCTGCAGGCAGTCCAGTAAATCCACACCCAACTCTCCCACAGATACAAGGCTGAGTTTGACCAACAAGGGGACGAGGGTGTAGCAATGCTGAGACTGATGCCTGTAAGCACAGGAATTCCCTAAGACCGAATGAACAGAAGACTGGACCAGAAACAGCAGATGAATTCCATACATCCCCATCACAGGTGTAACACAGTCTATCGCTAGAGAGGGCAAGTGCATAAAGAGATTCCCCTCTGCGGCACAGACGTTTCGGGAGGGCTGATGCTGAGAATGAAGCACTAACTCTGGGAGAAACTTTCTAACACTCTAGCCTCTGCTTTAAACACTTAACCCACCACTAGAGGTATTTGAACCGTGACATTAGAAAGTAACCATAGTAATAAGAACAAGCCATAACAGCAACTATAACAAACCAGCACTATTCTAGACTATATTGGTTAACCATCCACTCTAACGGCTGACAAAAGACCTGTGCACTTACCAAGCTTCAACACTAACGGTAGTTTCTATCAACTCCGTTGTGATAACTAGCATTCAGTAAAAATTTGTGAAAAACAAAATCCCATTTCAGGAGATAAGACAATCAACAAACCAGCCTCAGACATAATCGAGATGTTCCCACTATCAGACAAGTTTTTTCAAATGACCTTCATTCCAATCTGAAAGAATCTAGTGAGAAAGAGGCCAATATGTATGCGCAGATGGAAATTTCATCAGAAAGAAGGAAATATTGATTAAAATTAAAATTTTGGGAATAAAAAAGTTTGTATCAGAGATGAACAGTTCCATCGACTGGCTTGTCAGGAGACGTGAAGCAGGTGAGAGAAGAGCGAATAAACTTGAAGTGAGTTACAGCATTATTCAAAATTACCCAAGCAAAACGCAGAGGGGAAAGAAAGAGTTACAGATGAAGAAAACACAAATGACTTGAGACATTACCATAATAGTCTAACATATGGGTAGATAAAATGCCAGAATGAGGGAGGGAAAGCCATAAGAAAGGAAATAATTTGAAATGATACTGGCAAAGAATTTCTCCCCAAACAACAGGAAAGGTATCTTACGTACACCACGGGCAACACAACTTAAAAAAAGAAAGGAGGGACACCTAGGTGGCTCAGTCTGTTGAGCCCCCAATTTTTGATTTCTTCAGGTCATGATTTCATGGTCATGAAATCACGCCCCACATTGAGCCCCACATCAGCCTCTGCAGAGTGTAGAGCCTGCTTGGGATTCTCTCTCTATGATGCTTCATCCACCCCAAATTAATTAATTATTAATTAATTAAAACAAAAATTTTTAAAGACAAAAATGATGTGTGGTTTTATCAAGTGCTCTAAATGTGTCCTTTATGAGAATGAAAACCAAGCAAAGACTGGAGAAAATATTTGAAAATCGCATATTTCATAAGGAACTTATATACTGAAAATATAAAGAATATCAATAGCACAATAATTAAAAAATGATGAAAGGTTTTGAATAGACACTCCACCAAAGATAATATTCAGATGACCATAGGCTCATAAAGAGATACTCAACATGATTCATCATTACTGACATATAAATTTAACAACAAGCACTGGTTTTATGATTTTTGGGGTACAGTACTATGCAAAACACAAATTCACGGCCATTTGTTGAGAAAAATAGTGAAAATGAGAAAATGAGTGCCTAGGTGGCTCAGTAATTTAAGCGCCCGACTCCAGCTCAGATCATGGTCTCATAGTACATGAGTTCAAACCCTGCTTTGGGCTCTGTGACTGACAGCTCAGAGCCTGAAGCCTGCTTCACATTCTCTGTCTCCCTCTCTCTGTGCCCCTCCTCTGCTCATGCTCTGTTTTGTCTCTCTCTCTCTCTCTCTCAGAAATAAACATCAATTTTTTTAATTAGTGAAAATGTCAAGATTGCCATAGCTCAGCATTACACCAAATACAAAATCCTTCTAAGTGTCCTGTCCTCTGTGACTGTCCAGGTCAGCATGCACACAAGCCTTTCCCTGAATATGTCATAGAGTCGTTAGGGTATACAAAATTGAAAAGACCAAAGACTGGCCAGGTTGAGCAACAACTTGACCTCTCATACATTAATGTTGGGAATTAAAATAGCAAGACGTTTTGGAAAACTTTCTGGTAATTTCTTAACATGGTTAACATCCATGTAACTATATCTTAACAATTGTAACTTCCTGCTTCTATAGGTGAAAGCCATTGTCTGTATGTTATACTGTGTGACACTTTAATATGTGTAGAAGTAACTTTTCATGGTAATCAACAACAACAAAAAAACGTAACATAACTAGCAGGTGTCTCTGGACACAGAGAAAAGGCTATTGGGGAGGAGTACCAAAGGAACTTTCTGGGTTGTTGCAATATTCTCTACCTTAATACTGGTGTGTTAAGATATGTGTTTGATCTGCCATAATTTCCCAGTTGAGATTTGTGCATTTTAATTTGCTTAAATTTTACCTTTCCCCAGTCTCTCGAAACAAACAAAAAGAAACCAATAGAAAAAAAAAAAAAAACTGCTATAAACCAGAGCCAAAGTTTTTAACATAGTCTCTGAGAGCCAAGTTCTATTCCTTGCATACACACTCTCAGAGACAAAATGGCTTTGGGTTGTAAAGTCATCTCAAGTTCTGTCCCGTACCCTCGGAGATGAAAAACAAAACAAAACAAAAAGACCACAAGAGAACCACATTAATTTTCAAACTACGTATCTTTTTGATACTTTTTGGAAACCATTGACCTTGGCCCGTATGACCACAGAAATAAATGTTGAGGCAAAGAATCATAGTCACATTGATGAATTGATATTGCCCTAGAAATTACATACGTGAGACTGTGCACATCACAAATCACTGAGCAATAAAATCCAAAACATTTTCCTGACATACTGTAGCTGAATACTTTGGAATAATTGTACTTGGCACGTATGAGTTTAATAAAGATAGTGAGTGTAGCAGCCAACACGGGGTCAAAAGTTAGGATCAAATAATATATGGCTTACCCCACCCCCCAGCTCTCCTTTCCCAGTTTTCACTGACAATCAGAAGACAGAGCATTGTACGAACATGGTAACATCGCCAACTAACACATCTGTCTCTTTTTCGACGCTGGTGTTGATAGTGCTGGTGCAGTTGCTCATGAACGCTAAAATTACATTTTTTCTGGCAGTACATCACTAACATCTCCCACACCTATTTTAAATCACAGATCATTAGCATAAACCCAATTATTTGAAAACCTCCAAGAGGAACTTGACTTAAGAGAACAGACACAGAATTTAGAAACATTCTTAATTATTTTAGAAGACTATGTATATATACACCAACTGATGGAGATTAGGTGCATTTCCCCCAAGATTACTGCAGTAAGTTAGAATAAACTGTCCTAAGTCAAAAGTGTGTGTGTGTGTGTGTGTGTGCGCGTGCGTGCACGTGTGTGTTTCTATACGAAAAGAGAGTATTGTAGTGGATGCTAGTATGACACATTAGAGTAGCTATGATAGTGTCTATCAGATAGTCAGAAAACATTATTAAAACATAAGACATGTTGGGGAGGAGAAATGATTTTCCCTCTACCCTTCTGAGTTCTTAGAGAAGGCCACTTGTAAAAGCTTAACAAGAGAAAAGTAAACATTATAACATGTGCACCTCATGTGTGCATGGGAGACACCCTGGGGAAATGAATAACTCCCCAGGGTGGCTTAGAATTTTCAGGATTAAATATTGTGTTAATAGTGGAAGGGGAGGGAACATGACTTCTTAGGGGAGAGAAAATTATTTTGGGGAGAAATGAATGGGCCGTTAGAAGAATAGATCTGGGGTATGATAGTGTTGCAAGGTAAGCTGATGCGTATTAAACATTTTAAGAGTTTATTTGAGCCAAGTGCGATTGCAAGCAGGTGCCCAAGCCCTGCATGGAGAGCACTCTGTAGACAAGAACCAGGGAAGAACTCGCATAAACAAAGTGCAGAAGGAAAGGAAAAGTGAGAAGAGTCACTCTTCCCTGGTGGCCGAAACTTTTCTGGGGAGGAGATTCATGACTCTTCATTTCTTTCTGGAGGATCTGACTGTAAGGCAGATCAGGAGAATTCAGAGAAAGCCTCTTCCCGCTTTTACCTTGTTTCAAGTACCTTCAGCTCAAAATAATCAATATGCCAAAGTGGCTTATTTGGAGGCAGCAAATTCTGCTACCCTACAGGCATTAGAAAAGGTTTTTTTTGTTTTTTGTTTTTGTGTTTTTTGTGTTTTGTTTTACTTGTGCAGTAGCGGATACTTTTTTTTTTTTTTTTACAAATAGTTTATTGTCAAGTTGGTTTCCATATAACACCCAGTGCTCATCCTCGCAAGTGCCCTCCTCCATGCCCATCTCGCCCCTTCCCCCCACACCCATCAGTCCTCAGTTTGTTCTCCGCATTCAAGAGTCTCTCATGGTTTGCCTCTCTCCCTCTCCCCCACTATTTCTCCCCTTTTTCTCCCCCATGGTTCTCCGTAGTGGAGAACCTGTATATCCGTAGTTTATCCTGTTATGTTAATATCTGACCCTGCTTATCCTATCTGAGAATTTTCTTTTCTTTTTTTTTTTTTTTTTGTTTATTTATTTATTTTGAGAGAGAGTGTGCACACACATGTGGGGTAGGGGGAGAGAGGGAGAGGGAGACAGAGAGAGAGAGAAAGAGAGAAAGAGAGAGAGAATGAATCCCAAGCAGGCTCCATACTGTCAGTCCAAAGCCCATTCTGGGGCTCAAACCCACTAACTGTGAGATCATGACCTGAGCTGAAACCAAGAGTCAGACGCTTAACAGACTGAGCCACCCAGGGGACCCGAAGAGTTTTCTCTAGGAAACATGTAGATGGACCTTATAAATGGAGAAGTATTCACTAAGAGAGTTGGATACTCATTCTTAATTATGCCAAGCACTTATTTTTTGGTCAAAAACAAAACAAATTAGGTTCTTGGCTCATATCCAATTCAGAGACATACAGAGAACACTAGAGTTTCATTCATTTATTCATGCGATGAAGAGCTCTGTGTCCCTGTGGTGTGTCTGTTGTGCTAAAGACGCATGACAGGAGGGAAACAAGGCAAAGCTTCCTGGGAGCCTCTAACCTACAGTCTAGAAGAGGAAATTAATGTGAAGCACAGTAGAAAAAAGTAATGCATAAATATATTTATGAAAAATGATACAGAGTAATAAAGGATGGTGGCATGAAATGATACAAGGATGCTCCCTTGGGTGACAGCAAGCGATGACATGCAGGCTGACGTTTGAAAGATGAATTCGTGTGAGCTGTGCATCCAGGGGTGGGTGCACAGGAAGGGGTGGGCACACTTCAGCCTTCCCGGAGGAGGTGGAAATGACTCTGGAGATGAAAAAGAAAGAGAAGACTTGCAGGCAGCCGGAGCGGTAGGTATACCATTTTACATGTAGAATAAATATCTAGAATGTTAGGCAACTTGGGAAATGGCACATTGGAGATGAAACTATCAGAGGGCTGAGACCTGGCACTTGCTCCTTTGACCAAGACAACAATGCACAAACTTAAAAACTCTAGGCCAATGTCACTAAGAAGCAGTTTATTGGTCCTGGACACCACAGAGGGAGTTATTCTTTTGCCCTTTCAAATTCCCCTAAGGAAACTGCAAGCCCTGGAAATGGTAATGAATGCATATTAGCTTTCAATGCTAAGATAGTTTTGAATTAATTCATTAGTATGTTGACATTCAAAACAAACGGACTTCTTTTCATTTTCCAGTGTGCTCAGGCTTCCAGTGCATTTAGCTCTGCAGTTCTCATGCTCATTAAGCACACATTTGTATTGTTTTTGCAAATGTCATCTAAATATTTAGAATTATAGAGGAACTGACAGTGGAAAAAAGCAAATGATTTCCCCCGAAAGAGGTATCTACTGCTGCCAGGATTTTATCATCTTGACGTTAGAATTGATGGATTGGATATAATTCCTGTCCAAAGCAATAGGCTAAGAGGTCAAATACATTTCCCTAAGCCAAGGTACCTCGGTGTCATAATGAAATCCCTGCTGTTCTGGGCAAACAAGGTAGTGGTTTTCTACCTCTGCTCCCATCCTTGGGAGATGCATTTTGATTTCTTATTTATTTCACTTAATGAGCTTAATTTCACTTAGAAGTGGTGACATAAAATAGAAAACAAAAACCCAGAAGATGGAATAAACATGGTTATAAGATATGGATGGTGAAGATGCATGTTTTATCAACATTCAGGAAAATATCAGAAATGATAAACCTCAACTGATACATGTGAAAGCATAGTATTTATTATGCCAAAGTGAGGAAGAAAACCCACATTTCTCCCGTTTTCTGTTCTCCATTGTTATTTCCCTGATGTCACCATTAATAAGCATTATTTACCACTTGCTGTTCAGTCAGCATTCTTTTAGGTGCTTTTAAGAGGTAAATGATCCCTGTATTCAAGACATTTATACTTTAGTTAGGTGAATTAGACTCAGGTAATAATAACATAGACTGGGAAGCAATTTGAAAATAACATATAAGAATATATAATTTAGCACTAGACAATTTGCTATATTATCAAGTTCTAAGTGGTGGAAAGGGAGATTTCTTTTTTTTTGAAAGCGTTGCAGAAAGTTGGTCCGAGGGTTGTAGGTTATCGTTAAGCTGAAAGCATTGCAGAAAAAGACTATAGTGCACTGAAAACTTAAGTTACAATAAAACAATTAGTTAAGGGTATTATGTACACACAAACACATGTATGTGAATGTCCTCTGAATTTTAGAAATGGATCTAATAGCAGTTTGGAATGCTGAACAGCTCAGGACTGCATGTGTGGGGAAACATGTTGAGGTCCTAGCTCTGCATGAAGGGGGTAAGTGGGTGTGGAAATGTAAGAAAAGGGTGACAATATGATATAGCTTGATAGATATGAGGGACATTGTAGATACCATGAATTACAAAGATAATTCAAAATTAGTTTGACAATGATCATCAGAGGTTTGATACAGGAGGCAAATAACATGTACTAGGTACAAGAGGGCACACATTCAAGATTGCAGAAATAGGAGGAAAGAAAGGTGCAAAAGCTGAGGAGCAGACACTTAGAGTCCAGGCTAGGTGAATGGTGGTAGGGCATCCACAGAAGTTCTGGCTCACAGTCATCAAAAGACAAAATTCTATGACTCCACAAGTTGCGTTCTCTACTTGGCCTTCCCATGGAGGCACATCTATCTACCTACTCTCTCATGGAGCCATAGAAAGGGAGAGCACATGCTGCCCTATAATAAATGTGAATATGGTCACAAGCTGGCAAACCTGTGTGCGACTCAGCACCACCCGTTACTGGCTTTGTAACTGGGTCAAATTCCTTAATATAGATATGAGCCTGTTTGCTGTAGGCATGTATTTTGCTACATGCAGTCTTAGATAGTTGGGGATTAAATAATAAATCTTCCCAGCTTCCCCCTCCTTCATGATATTTTTGTCCAAGCCAAAAGATGTTCACATCCATCCACTTCTAGGGTTCACCACCCTTTTCAATTTGCCACCATCTCTGGCCCAGAAAACTGCAGAAACATTCCATCTGGATTGCCTTGCATCTAGAATCTGACCCCTAAAATCCATTTACACAGGAGCCAGAGAGAGCCTCTCAAAACGGAAACCACATCGCCCCACTAACCTACATGAAAGCTTCCCGATGGTTCCACTTTGCCCAATAAATTCCAAAAGTCCCAAAGAGGTTGAAAAGCCCTGAAGAAGCAAACCTTTTCTGTCTGCCTTTGAGTACATCTTTGTCCCCTCTGTCCTTACCACTCACTACGCCAAGGTTTGACGTGAAATAGGGAACTTATACTTGCTGTTACTTCTCACCGGAGCCCTTTCTCCTACACCCTGCCTTCCTGACTTCTCTAGTTCCTCCTCTTTCTGTCCCCACTGCCTTTCTTCGACTCCCTCCCCTCGCCCACTTATTCTCTTCCACCTCCTCTTCCTTCTCATTCTTCTTTTTTTTCTTCTAAGCATATATAATTTCAAATTTTCTTTTTTTTGTTCTTTTTTAGTTTATGTTTTTTATTTTGAAAGAAAGAGAGCTTCCAAGAAGATGGGGAAGGGCAGAGAGAGGGAGAAAGAATCCCAAGCAGGTTCCCGGCCGTTAGCACAGAACCCAACATGGGTCATCAAACTCAGGAACTGTGAGATCATGACCTGAGCTGAAGCCAAGAGTCAGCAGACTTAGCCACCCAGGCTCCCCTCAGATGTCATTTCAAAAATCATCTCATTCAGGCTTTCCTGACTATGTAAACCTACTGGGCTAGTATTATCCAGACATTCTCTATATCAATTTCATTTAATTTTCTCCATTTCTGCTATCTGAAATTATGATCTTTTCTTTCTCTCTTCCTTCCTCTTCCTTTTTCTCTCTTTCTTTCTTTCTTTCCTTCTTTCTGCCCTTCCTCTGTCCTTCCCTCCTGTCTTACATCCTCCATCCTTCTCTCCTTTCCTTCCTTTCTCTCCCTTTCTTTGCCCACCAGTAGATTGCACACCATACGAATACAAAAATAAACTGCCCTATTCACAACATTATCTATCTATCACCCTGTTTTTGTTCGCAACATTATCTCTAATGCCAAGAAAAGTGCCAGGATCATAGTAAGCACTCAATAAATATCTAATGAATGAATTAAATTAAGAGTACTCCAGTAATATATTGATTTTTCTCACATCTTGCACATACCATGTCTAATGTTACATCCAGATGATTCCTTGTTTAAAGGACTTTTAAAATGACAACATTGAAACTTACAAATTAAGAACCTAACCTGAGACCCCAACATGAAGTGAAATTAAAATCTCAATCTACTGAGTCCCAATTCAATGGTATTTTCTATAGATTATAATGTTTTAGGCTTTTCATTTGTTTTTACCTATCAAATAATTTGAGCTGTGAAGCAAGCTTTTAATTAATTAATATAAAAAATAATCTGTACCTCTCTCTGGGACCCTTTCTCCCCTGATCCTGCTCACCTGACTTCTTTTTCTTCTTCCTCTTCTTCTTCCTGTCCCTCTACCCCAATTCCATTCCCTCTCATTCCCCACTTTTTCTTCTCTTCTACCTCCTCTCCTCCCCTCCTTCTTCTCCTTCTTTTATTATTTCTCCTAATCATATGTAATTTCAAACATCATCTCACTCAGGCAATTTATGCAAATTAATATAGGTGAAGGATAATGAAAACTAATCTTGGACATATGGTGAAGACTGAGTTAGGTTTCTAGTTATCTCCATCAGGCTGTCAGAACCAGACTAAAAGAGGAAAAGAACAACCACAACTAAAGAAAATGGAATCCTGTCAGAAGTTCTGTTTCTCATGCTTTATATGCAAACAAACAAACAAGCAAAACCCTCACAACATTTCTAGGTAAGTTGACATGTCAAAACCTCAAACATCCAATTCCTGTGTTTGTCGTTTTTATAGAAATATTTCTCTGCCCCGTAACTGACCCTCTACAATCTGACTCGGTGTGTCTTGAGTTTTGTCTCATCCAACAGTTCTCCTATGAGATGCATCATCTCCAAACTACACTCATCCTCCCCACGGTCACAACAACCCTGACACTGATTTTCCTGCTCTTTTTCTCCATATCTGACAGGTCTTATTTTAGTTTCTGTGACACTATAAATTTATACGTAAAAATTTGCATATTAATATGTTTTATCTTGCTTCTCTCTCATCCCTTCCTTCTTTTTTCACTTTCTTCCACTTTTCATTCAATATTTCAACAAATACATATTGATGACCTACTATTTGCCACTCAGCGATCTAGATGTTTGAAATATATCAATGATAAAGATCTCTGCTTTTATAGACTTTTTTCTTTATAGCTCTATGAAGTTAAATTAGTTTGTTAAAATACAGTAAGCAGTAAAGAAAGAACAAAAGAGAGGGAAAAAAAAAAAAAAAACAAGTACAGCTCAAAGATCCCACAATATGAAAGTAAAAGAAGTTGAGGGTTTGCATGGCGTCCAGTCTAATGAGCTACAGGAAAAGAATTAATAGGTGTCCAGAGTGAGCTATTGTAAGGATTTTTGCTTTAACCTTGAGAGCACAACATTTGCAAGATTTTAAACAAATGATTGGCATGATCTAATGTTAAAGAAGCATCTGTGGGGCGCCTGGGTGGCTTAGTCGGTTAAGCGTCCGACTTTCGCTTAGGTCATGATCTCGCGGTTCGTGGGTTCGAGCCCCGCGTCGGGCTCTGTGCTGCCTGCTAGCTCAGAGCCTGGAGCCTGTTTCAGAGTCTGTGACTCCCTCTCTCTCTGACCCTCCCCTGCTCACGCTGTCTCTCTCTCTCTCTCCGAGAAATAATTAAAAAAAAAATAAAGAAGCATCTGAGATATTCTGTCCAGAATAGACTGTTGGTAGATAAGTGTAAAATTAAAATGACCAGCCAGGAGACTTCTGGAGAATTTCAAGCAAAAAACTACTTGGACCAAGAGGCTGTCTGAGTAATGAACATGAGAAATTTGTATATCTTTCCACATAAACAATCTATTTCTATCTGCACTTATTTTTATTTAATGTATTGAAATTATCTTCTCATAACTTTTGCGTTTGCAATGCTACATATTTACAAATATAGTTAGCATAAATTATCTTCTAAATAGACTTTGTGTATGGAGCAATGTTCTCCACCTGCCCATTTTCTGCATAAATTACTAGCCATAAACTCATTTCCAATTATAAAGGATAAATTGTGGATCTTGTTTAAAATGAGACAAAACATGCAATTTCCCTCCCAAAGATTATTTTCCCAGAAAAATATTTACCTAAAGAACACAGAACTTCAGTGGAATAAATAACTTGATTCTCATATCCTAAATGATACTGAATAAATTTCCCCTGTGTTTTATGATATATACCATTTTTGTTTTTAAGACAAAAATCAGACTATGTGAATTTTTTTAGACTGTACACTTATAAATATGGACGAAGAATATCTGCACAAACCTGACCAATGACTCTGACAGCTTCCATAGAGCATTCCATTCATGACCATTTGGATATTATTGGTGCTTTTTTATTAGAAATATCTTTTCGAGTAAATGGCCAGTCATCAGTGTTCCATTAAAATAATTGTTGAATTAGCATATAATCATTACAAGAGACAGATACAAAATGTTATGAACTACCTGAAAAGAATAAACAAAGGACCAATACCATACCTCAGCGTTTGTAGTGAGACTGATAAAATTTTATCACAGACAACAGCAAAGTATTTTGCATAAATTCTTATATCATGTGCATACATAAGAATTAGTAATTAAATAGGAAATTTTATTGGTTCTTGGTAATTCATTTAAGTAAAGAAATAAAAGCCAGTCTACAATTCAGGTTTCCTTTGATTTTATCACAATGCTGAGCTACTATTTGGAATGCATTCAAACACAGCAAGAAGGAGGTGATTGTGGGGCTGTGGTTTTGAAAGTATATACCAGATTTGAATAATAAATTTACTTATCTAAGGCACAAATATATTTAATGTGAACTAATTTGAATAGCTACAGTAAGCATAGATTTATTGCAGTGCATTTTTAATTAAATAATTTGCTTTCATCAAGGGTGTTTTAGTGTTTGCAACCCAAGTATGTTTAAAATTTCCTCTATTAATGCTTTTTAGAATATGCATTTTCCTTTGTTTCAATGAATTTTGTTTTTGTAAACAACTCAGCCTTATGGTCACAATTCAGCTTTTGAGGCAGATGTCATTTAGATTATTTCATGGTTCCCATTGAGAAAATATACTAACAAAATCTTGTTTTTATTTACATTGTATCCTGATAAACTATAAATTATTTAAATGCATTTAAATTTTTATAACAATATCTATTTTTCACATATTGCAATTATGAAAATGTTAATATATAAAATATAAGCATATACATGCTATCTTAAGTATATTAAATACCTAGACTTAGTTCATTCTAGAAACATTAGAAAATAATGCAGACATTATTACTATGCCTTTGAAAATGTGTAGAATTCCCATGCATTTCATTGTTGGCCATATGCATATGAAAAATCAATTTCTTTAAGTTAGCCTATCTACTTCAAAATTGTATTTAGAAGTACTTATAAAATCATATGCCTATATCTATTTATATACAAAATGCTCGTTAGAATATAAAGGAAAATAGGGACTTAAAATACATATAAAGGAGAAGGAGAACAATTAAATTCTGATTTAGGAAAATTTGGGCCTTGTAATTACACAGAAGTTGGTAGTTAAGGTATAATGAGTAGGTAATCTTAAATGAATAAAGTATGTATAAAATTGTTTTTATAGTAAATAGGGCACATATCTATGTGTGAATATATCTTTCAATGATATGTTTTTTAAATGTTTATTTTGAGAGAGAGAGAGAGAAAGAGAGAGAGAAAGTGTGAGAGGAGGAGGGGCAAGCAGAGGGAGACACAGAATCTGAAGCAGGCTCCAGGCTCTGCACTGTACAGAGCCTGATGTGGGAGTTGACCTCATGGATCATGAGGTCATGACCTGAGCTGAAGTCCAAGGCTTAACCGACTGAGCCACTCAGATGCCCCTCAATGATAGGTTTTAATGCATTTCACATAGGCATATGTTATCTTAGAATCTGCATTCTATAAAGGCTAAACTTGTCCTGATTGTTGATAAATGTAATATACAATCCGCATTTGAGTGGTAGATGATAAAGTGAATATAAAGAGATCAGATATGTTGGAATAGAGGTAGAAGCAGGAGTATTGTTTTCACTGGTAATAGCTATTTTCTTACTGAACGGCAAAACCATCCTTTTCTTTGTTCATGTATTCAACACAGAGAAGTGTCTTTATGTGAGAAACTGCATGTGTGGTTAAGGATGGAGCAGTGAGCAAGCTGATGTGCAGTCAGCCCGCATGAACCTCTCCATGTAACATCACGTAAAACAAATATGGAGGGAAAGGGAACGGTGGAAAGCAGATAGAACCAGAGGCGTGTCGCCAGGAGACGAATGGGCTATGGAGAGCACTGGTTATTTTTAGTTTCTCCAATAATGAGATTCGAATTATATAAAAGTTATTTGAATATGCTAACTTAATAAATGATTCAGAAATGACAGACGAATCTAATGACCCAATTTCTTGGCTATGTTAAAACTCAGTTCACTCTTTCTAGTTCAGTATGTCCTCTATATGTATCTTTTTCCACAAACTTACATAAGCAGATATTTCCCAAAGGAAAAGCATAATACTGTGTAATTTAACATAAATGATGTATTACATAATATCTATAGATCTCTCATATCAGCAAATTTTAAGATTCAGGATAAATATAAAAATATATAAGTAAAGACTCAGAATAAATATAGATGTATATGCATAATACATATATACAGTATAAATATATAATATATGCATAATGTATATATGTAATGTGTATATGTATATATGCATACTTATTTTCCTGAATCTTAAATATTATTATATAATATTAAGAATATGGGTGTATTGCAATTGCACTGGATAATTTATTTTTCTAATTGGACTATTTATATATCAAGATAGGAGAGCTTATTTCCATAAGAACATGTGTATATGCATACAGTAGTGGTTAAGGAGAACTTTAACTGCTTATAAAATGTTGATTAAATAAAGGCAGTGCTTTCATCCAAGAATCTTATCTCGATAGAATTTAACAAATTATCTTCAAGTAAAGGATAGTTTGCTTTATTTGGAAATGGATTTCAGTTAAGAAATATGTATCACTATGACTAACACTTTTCCTAATATTTGTATCTATCATAGAGATATAGATTACAGGTCACTAGGGACTAGTATTGTCTCTAAAATGTTTAATGTAAAGCCTTCTTTATTTATCTATATTAAGCAATATTTAAATACTCTATTTTTTGGCACTTAGAAGTATAACATACCAGAAGCAAAAATTTTTAAAGGAAAATATGTGAATTCCATACTATATTCTAATACATTCCATACAGTGTCCAATAGACAGGGTTCACCAACATACCAAACTTCTTGATAGTTTGGGTTCAAGATAGAGACTGTTCCAGGGCATAATTACAGTTGTAGGTTTTTTGTTTGTTTGTTTGTTTTCTTAAGGTTTTTAGGACAATGATAAAGTCCCCCTGACTAGGAAAAGCAAAACAATATTGATGTTAAATAAACAAACTTTGTGTTTTTTACTTATCGAGTTAAAGGTGCTTCACATCAATCTGTATTCATGCTCATACTCTGTTGCCTTCCTCACAGAAATTTAGATATTGAGATGAAGTAGTAAGTTCCACAGATTTCTTTACACTTACATTTTAAGATGTAAACCACAGTGCCCTCATTTTATGTGCAGCTACATTCACTACAAACGTAACTTGTAATATGTCAAAAGACTCCTGGGGAGTGCCCTTGAACTTCTCTGAACAGGGCCCAGTGGCATCCAAAATGGTACTGCCCACATTAAAATGTAAATGAGCCCGCAGTAACTGCAACCAAGATCATTTTATACAGGTGTTTAAATATAACAAGACCTTAAAATCGATCCTTCAGGGATATAGCATATACCAAAGTTGCTGAATTGCATCTAGGCATAATGCTTCCTATATACGTGGTTTTATTGCTCTTGTGTGATATTCACTGAACTCTTCAAAAAATATTCTGCTAAATTAAACAAAAGGACATCTCACCTGGGCCTTGAAGGAGTATCCATTTCAGCCCCGTTCAAAAAGAACAAACATAATTTTTAGTAATACTGATTTCCTTGACATTTGATTAATATTTATTGAACAATTATATTAGTCATGAAAAGAAACATGTTTTCTGCCTTAGAACAATTTATATTTATGAAAAAAAAAAGATTCACAGGTGACATATTTTTTTTTTCTGGCTAAGGGGAATATTTTTTTTGTATTATCTTATTGTTATTTTATTTATCTTTGATTCATATAATATGTGGTCAGATTGTATGAGCCCCATTGTCATATGTCACTACCAAGGTGAACTAAATTATCTCCTGGCAGTGTTATTTCTGGTGCATATTCATAATGCATGGTACATAAAACACTTCCTAATCTTTTAAATCAGATACTCTACAGGCCCAATAAATGTAAATGCAGTCAACCTCAAATAAGATCGCATTTTCAATGAATATAAGAAAAATAGGGGCGCCTGGGTGGCTTAGTCAGTTAAGCGTCCGACTTTCGCTCAGGTCACGATCTCGCGGTTCGTGGGTTCGAGCCCCACGTCGGGCTCTGTGCTGACTGTCAGCTCAGAGCCTGGAGCCTGTTTCAGTCTGTGACTCCCTCTGTCTCTGACCCTCCCCTGCTCACGCTGTGTCTCTCTCTCTCTCTTTCCTAGAAATAAATAAAACATTAAAAAAAAAAAAGAAAAAGAAAAAGAAAAAGAACTTTTCCAAACTGGGTTACTTTATTATCAGTGAGAACGAATGAACCTTATTTTCCCTCTAAATAAAGCCTGGAAAGGGCAAATGAGGACAGAGGATGCCAAGATAAAATAAAAGAGATTTATTCTCTATTATTCGATACATCACATTTAAAATGCTCATGCATTTCTGGGTCTTGTTACCTTCTAAATGTCACAGAAAGAAAAATAGAAACTGCCTCTGAGTTAGCAGTGCCTCTATTAACTAGAGGTAAAAAATGAAAGCAAACAAACAAAATGCTCATTTTATTAAGCCAGTCATAATGTATATTTACAGACTTAATTAGCTTTTTGTTAATATATTTTTAAAGTTTCATTCAAAAATTGATGTTTTTAATTAAGTATATGCTTCTAAGAAACCATCTGGGGCTTGAAAGATAGGAAATATTTATCAATAAATTTTTATCCTACCTTATCTATCATCTGCCTATCTATCATCTATTTCTTTTAGTTATTTACCCATCGTCTATCAGACTAATGATTTATCCATCCATTTATTTCCTTCTTTTCCATGCTTTCCTGGAATTTTAAGAAGCACTCGTTAAACTTAAATGTTTCCTAATCCCTGTGATAATAAGATGCATTCAGGAACAATATTTCATAAATAGGAATATTTAAAGATATCTTTTAATTTATTCATTAGTATCATACAACTAGTAAATCCCTCCTTTTATTAAACCTCAGGCCTTTTTGTTTTTTAACAAAGCTATTGCTGTAATTAATAACATTCCCAGAATGTAAACTTAGAAACAGTAGAAGATGCATGGTTTGGCATTGAGCCAACTTGTCCCCCTTAGAATTAACAGTATGCACCTCACCCCCCAATTTGGCCATAACTGGCTGGGGGTTTATAGACTTTGAGAATAATATTCCTTCCCTCAGGTATTCATAAAATTTTCCAAGTATTCCTAAGAAACCATTAAAACAAGTAATTCCAGCCACATGGTGAACTTTACTCTGCTTCAAACATGTGGATTCTTTGACAGGCTGTCTGACCTTAGGTCAGCAGACTAGCAGTGCTACCCATAGCCAGCAAAGACCATGCTCTAGCCCCAGGCTGAAGCCCCTGCTTCTATCTGCTGATGTGCTGAATTCTACCCATGCCATGACACCAAGGCTGTAGGCTTTGCTATGGCTGGATTTATGTAAACACAGACGTGTGTAACTTCAGCCTGGTACATATGTAAGTGTTTAGATCAGATACTTAGGAAACAATCCAGTAGTTCACTAGCTGAAAGTGCAGCCTTTCCAGAAAATTCCTGAGGTGTATGCTGGCTGTTCTCTAAAGATATGGTACCAATCCCCATGTTGGAGATGGAAAGGATTTGAATCATACGGTCATGTCCATGTTCCTCCTCAGCCAGTGGCCATTCAGAGAAAGCCTCTGAGATAATGATTACCATGAAATTAGAGAATGCAAACAGGATATATATATATATTCTCTCCAGAATAACAAAAATATTTCCATGTTGTCTTAAAAATTTAAGGTCCTAAATCTAAACCTGAGGCAATAGCCTCGGGATATATCTGAAAGCAATAGCAGTTGCATAGACTCCTCTTTCACTCCCTACTTTATACCTTCTATTTGCTAGAATCTAGATGTTCAGAAATATTACAGAGGGTGTCAGGAAAAGAAATAAAGAAAAAAATAACTTGTAGTACAAGTTGCCTGAACATTAAATCATATAGTTTATTTTCCAAACATTCGACAGTAACAGCAACCCTATTAATAATTAGACCAAGACTCTTCTGAGTTAAACAGGACCATGCCTCCCTAAACATAACAAAAACAGAATTCTCTGCTTTAAATCTGCTACACGCTCAGCCTGCAATGTGTTTCCTGGGTGTGTTCAAGCTAGCATCTCTCGGTTTCCCCTCCTATCACTTCTTTGGAGAGACTGTCATTTTAACTAACTCCTTTCTCATTGGGCTGGGACTCTGACATTGTGCCTACCCATTCCTAATTTACTCTTCTAGAACAGTAGATCAGATTTTACTTACCTCAAATCCATTCACTGGTTATTGCCTACTGGGAAGCACCAGTTTGAGAGCTCAGTGAAGGAAGACACAGATTGTGCATTTTGTGTTTGTTATTGTATCCTTAGTGCATTTTACAGCGCTTGCTAAGTAATATACACTAAGGAAATGAATGATTGAATGTATGCGTAAATGTTAGTGCCTGGTAATTTTGTCACTTGCCATCCTAAATCTGTTCCTCTGCTCTTACAGCAAATCTCCTTGAACACCATTATTTGTGTGAATCAATCAAGTTGTTTTCACTTTAAATATCTACAATTTGCCCTCAGCTACCACTCAGTGATTATTCAATATATGACCTTATAATTCTCTACTCCATTTAATGTTTAGGATATTGCTTAACCTGACATAGGGGGAAATATTTTCTGAGATTAGAGAAAATCTATGAGTTCCCATGGAAGTGGTGATAAGGTTAACACTAACTCACCACGTAGACGTCTTGTTTTTATTTGAAACATCACTTTGTAGGAACAATTTTCAGCATCTTGATGGAACATTCCCTTATCGACTTTCTGTTTTAATTCCATATGTTGTTACTCTGCCATTTTATCATTTTGTTCATGCATTTATTTTATTCCTTATTCGCTTTTAAATTATCTGTGGAATATAGCAGGGCTTATAAAATGGAAAGTGCCTCATAATTTCTAGTATATAGTAAGTACACAATAGATGCTAGCTTCATTCTTTCCCTTCCCTTACGGAAGCAGGGTGAATGTCGGAAAAACCACCAAATGCCAAACAGAAGAAAGGCAAGATTTTATTCACAGCCAGACCAAACCTGATCTGATCTTAAGGAGAAAAATGCAGAGAATGGCCCCAAACAAAGGTAGCAATGACCTTCTATGGATTTCAGCAAGGCAGAGTACGTCATTATTTAGTTAACCAATTACAATTTACAACATTTCATGGTAGCCAATTTTATTGTGATGCTCAGACGTTAGTTTTGGCGGAAACCTATCATTTTAAAGTTCTTTGTCTTAAGAGGGTTTGAAATGACCAATCATAGTTAGACATTTGAGAAACGGTGGGGTAGTGACTACATGACAGAATGGTAACAAGGTGTTCTGTAACCTTTGCGTACAGGATGTGGTTAACCAGAACAGGGAAGCACAAGCTTGCTAAGCAGATTTACAGAAGCAGAAATAGCATGTTAGTATTTAATTGTGCTTGAGGTCAACCTACAACACTTACAATTCCTTTCACTAGAAATCTGTCCTTGGATACTATTTCTAGCTTATTTTCTGTCTCTCTCCATGTGAATGTGACATGAAATGTCTCATTCCTGCCTATACATTGGCCTATATCCTTCTCTTGACTTCTTAGTTTGGTGAATTAAAAGGTTCTAAGAAATTAGAATGAACCAAGGTAACCATATATGATTAAATGAGCTTTCTTTGTACATGAATATAATTATAACAAAGGTTTATTGATGGTAGAAAATCACTGATAAAAACGCTTACTTTTTAATTGCCAGGCCAGATTCTGGAAGTCAGAGAAAGTATTGGTGTGTTTTCTGGTGCATGTCCACTGGCTATGCTCTGGCGTCCGTTGATGAAGTCCATGGCTAGTTAAAATTAGGTCTGTTCTCTAAAATTGCTTGGAAGGCTATGGTACCTCGTTGCTACCATGGCTGTCCCTGCCCTGACCCCTCCCTGGTTTTAGGAATATGTTCCTTGTCCCAGCCCCATTAAAAGCATCATATCATGTCACACCATAGTAGCTTCATGAAAAATCTACAAGTCATCAATCCAAAGAAAATTGTTTCGGGTCATCCAGTGCGAGCTCACAGAACCCCCTCCATGCTTTTCCTGTTACATGGACTCTCATTCTAGACAGGAAGGATTACTTTATTTGGCTACAGAGCTTTACCTCAACTATTTCTGCATTTGCAGCTGAATGCAGACATTTTTCTGAGATGGGCTGAAGTTTTACTAGGTGGAGCCCAGAGAAGTAGTGAGCATGCAGGCATACCTCAGCTTTTCTCACCAAATTACCTTTTTCCTCGGTCCTTTTTTCATTATCTTCCCAGAAATATCTGCAGTAAGAAGGAAAAGCCAAGAACAGATTTTTCAAAACTTTTTCAAAAACTTTTTATCACTGTGCAGGATAAAGGAATCGTAATTCTTTGATTTAAATAAGAGTACACTTGGGCTCCTGAGGGGCTCAGTTGGTTAAGCGACCTACTCTTAATTTCCACTCAAGTCATGATCTCACCATTTGCTTGTGAGATCAAGCCCTGTGTTGGGCTCTGCGCTGACAGTGTGGAGCCTCCTTAGGTTTCTATCCCTCTTGTTTGCCCCTCCCCCACACGTGTGCACCTGCACGTGCATGCTCTCTCTTTCCCCCTCTCTCTCTCAAAATAAACAAATATTTTTAAAATATAAAAGAAATAAGTGTACACTTATTTTATATATAATTTTAAGTTTCATTATTTATCTATTATAGTTAAATTCTCAGTTTTTAGTGCACCAGATTTCAAGATTTATTTTATTTGATGTGAAGTTTCACATGGAGTAAGAGGTACAGATATTAAACATACAATATGAAGAACGTTAATTTTTCCATCGCCCCAGAAAACTCCTAAGCACCATTTCCTACTAAAGCCTCCATGTTGTTCCATGTACATGTTTGGGTAATTGGGTCCTTATTATTGTTGAGTAGCGTTCCATTGTATGGATATGTTGTAATTTGTGTCTCTATTTTCCAGTGGAGGGACATTTGATTGGTTTCCAGTTTGAAATTATGGGTCAACAAAGTTACTATAATGTTTCCATTACATGGTTTTGTGTGGACATGTTTTTCTTGTTTTGAATAGATACCCAGAGTGAAGAATTACTTGGCCATTTGGTGTGTATATGTTTAAACTTGTAAAAAAAAAAAAAAAAGAAAGAAAGAAAGAAAGCTGCTAAATATTTTTTCCCGAAAGTCGTCATAAAATTTCACACTATAGGTACAATCTGAGAGAATTCCAGTTGCTCAGCATTCTTTCCAAAACATCGTAGTTGCAGTCAATTTAGTTATAGCCATTTTGGTAGATATATACCAGTATTTCTTTACGCTGAATGATTTCAAGCAATATTTCGGGCTGGGGGAGAAGGTGAGATGAAGAATTTACTGATCATTCATCTGTCTCCTTTTGTAAAGGATTCTAGAATGTACCCATTTTAATTGGATAGGAATTCTCTATATATTCCGGGTGTGAGAACATTAGGAGATATCATGTATCCCAATTATTTTCTATAGTTTATGACTTGCAAATCATTTTTAATAATATTTTTGATGAGCTAAAGATTTTAATTTTGATGAAATCCAGTTTATCAATATTTTTTCTTGCAATTAGTTTTATTTGGGTCCCTCTTAAGAATCTTTATCTCCCATTATTACAAGATTTCTCACATCTATTTTCCCCAGCAGTTTTAAATTTCAGTTTTACACACAGGTCTATGAGTCATTCTGATTTAATTATGACAAGAGTTAATGTCAAGATTTTCTTTCCATTCATGTATTCAGTTACTCCAAGACAGTCTTTTGAAATATTTTATTTCTTAATGAATTGTAATAGTTTATTAATCATAAATTAATCAACTGAATTTATATGTATATTTAAATATCCAAATATAATATGTAATATATACACACACATATATGTGGTTTATTTCTTGAAACTGCAACTTGTTCCTTTGATTTATTTACTAATCCTTTCAAAAACATCATACTAGGGACACCTGGGTGGCTCAGTTGGTTAAACATCTGACTTCTCCACAGGTCATGATCTCACTCACAGTCTTAGAGTTTGAGCCCCACGTCAAGCTCTGCTAAAAAGTCAGAGCCTGGAATCTGCTTCAGATTCTGTGTCTCCCTCTCACTTTGTGCCCCTTCCCATTTACACACTCTCTCAAAAATAAATAACATTAAAATAATTAAGATATCAAACTAAATTACTGTTTAAATGATCAGTAATTTAATAATCTAGAAATCAATATTTTAAGTTTTAGAGGCTTATTCTTCAAGACTTTTCTTAACTATTCTAGGTCCTATGGCTTTGGTTTTCTGTGTAAATTTTACAATCAATTTGTATATACACAACAAAAGCTACTGGGATTTTGATTAAGATAAGCTTGAACTGTAGATTCTTTTGGGGGAAAATTGGTTATCTTAATATGAAGTCTTCATGCTACAAACACTGTATATCCCTTTATTTAGTTAGATATTCATGAAATATTTCTTAGCAGTGATTTTTTTAAAAATTTGCATACAGTGACATTATTTTTTTTTAAATGTTTATTTTTGAGAGACAGATCATGAGTGGGGGAGGGGCAGAGAGAGATGAAGACACAGAATCCGAAGCAGGCTCAAGGCTCTCAGCATAGAGCCCTATTTGGGGCTCAAACCCATGAACCATGAGATCATGACCTGAGCCAAAGTCAGACGCTTAACTGACTGAGCCACCTAGGCATCCCATAAATTTTTAAATTAATTTTATTCTTAGACACTTGATATATAGGAGTGCTTTTATTCTCTTTACATTTGCAGAGTAACCAATGATCACAAATTGAGTAGTTAAAACAGAACTCAGTTATTATCTCACTGTTCTGTAGACCAGAAATGCAGTTCAGTGTAACTGTATCTTTTTTCCCTTTTGGTGGCTTTTCAGCTTTCTCTTTATGTTTTGTTTGGTGAAATTTGAATATTAACTATTTAGGTGTGGTCTTCTTTGTGTTCATTCAGGAATTGTGCCTCAGTGGATGCACCCTCAGAGGGTGACTAAAGAGGAAAAGCCATTTGTCCAGAGTTTACAATTAGCTATCCTTATGAGGTTTTGACCAATAAATGCTACCCAGTCACTGTCATAACAGGAATATCCAGCCTCCTTCTTGATATGCAAGATGGTTGGACTGAAAACAATTACCTTGCAAAATATTTGAATTTTAAGGCTATCATCTTTTTGGCATTAAATATCTATTTTGGAAAATAACAGCTGAAAAATTAATGTTTTCTGTCAGACTGTGACTATAATAATTCAGTGACTTCCTGTGACATTAGTTGTTTCTGATTGAATAGAGGGAAATAAATCACCCACAAAATAGTACAGAATAAATGTATTCCCTTATTTCAAAAATTTATTTTTATTATGTAACAATCTCTTTGAGTATAAGGTAGAAATATCAATGAATAGTGAATTAAGAAAACAGTTAAGTTATTGGTTTGGATCATTGTATTATGTCAAACCACAAATGCATTTACATGGAAATTATTTTTATAATATTGATATTAATTAAATGATACTATTGTTTATTTTTATAATACATGTGGATATTATTCATGTTTTCAACAAAGAATAACATTACCTTTTATAATCAATTGAAAAAATATGTCTTCTTTCCCTAGATATTATTTTGACTCTGATAGAAAGCAATCTATTTTTTTATTTTTTATTTATTTATTTATTTTAAATGTTTTTATTTATTTCTAGGAGAGAGAGAGAGAGAGACAGCGTGAGCAGGGGAGGGTCAGAGAGAGAGGGAGTCACAGACTGAAACAGGCTCCAGGCTCTGAGCTGGCAGGCAGCACAGAGCCCGACGCGGGGCTCGAACCCACGAACCGAGAGATCATGACCCAAGCGAAAGTCGGACGCTTAACCGACTAAGCCACCCAGGCGCCCCAAACAGTCTATTTTTTAAAAGGGGGTCAATTTTGTACTTATATACAAACATTAACAGTGCTATTGTTTCTAACACATTTTAAATTAATTTACAATATTCAGAATGGTATTTTCATATTTTCTCACCCTTTCTAAACTTTTACTATGTACCAGTCATATTAATATACGCCTAAAATATGAGTGGCTATTTTCACTTGGATAGAGCTACAACTCTGTCATGTAGAAAGAAATTATTCTAAAAAGTTTTAAAATGTTTATTTAATTTTGAGAGAGACAGAGACAGAATGAGAATGGGGGAGGGGCAGAGAGAGAAAGAGGGATAAAGAGAATCCAAGGCAGGCTCCAGGCTCTGAGATGTCAGCACAGAGCCTGATGCAGGGCTCAAACTCACAAAGGCCAGATCTTGACCTGTGCAGAGATTGGACACTTAACCGACGGAGCCACCCAAGCACCCTGGGCACCTGGGTGGCTCAGTCATTTAAGCTTCCTACTTCAGTTCAGGTCATTATCTCACAATTGGTGGATTCAAGCCCCACATCAGGCTGTGTGCTGACAGCTCAGAGCCTGGAACCTGCTTCACATTCTGTGTCTCCCTCTCCTTGCTCCTCCCCTGCTTGTGCTCTGTCTCTGTCTCTCAAAATTAAATAAAATGGTAATTTTTTTAAAAAAATCAAGGAATGCATATGAAATGTATTAAAAGTAGTATAAACAAATTGAGCAATTTTATTAGTTGATTGCATTTTTGAGTATTTAAAATTTTTGATATTATAATTATTTTGAAATTTTATAAGGCGGCATTGTTTCTTGATGTGTTTAGTACCTAATGATTGACTTATTTAATTGCTTACGATTTTTACATTTTGGTTAACTGTGTGTACAGGTAGAGGCTTGAGAGTTTGGAAATTATAGTTCAAAGTAGGAATTAAAATCATTTTAATGAAGTCAATTCTAGGTATATAAATTAGGTTTGCGTATATCACACATAACTTGCACCCATACCTGTACACAAATACACGTATTTTCAAAAATGATTTTGCTCTCATGAAAAACTCATGCCCCCAAATCAAATACTCATCTTTTAGAAGTATTATTGATTTTATTTTAATAATCAATTTAAAAAACAAGTTTTCGTTTTTGTAAAAAAATATATAAAAGATTTCTCATCAATTGAAATGACATTTGAAACAAAATGAGAATATGTTTAATCTTTTCCCAGCACTGATACATTATCAGAAAGATACCTGTTCAAAGTAGTATTACTAAAATGTTAATAAAATGGATGTTATTCTATACTGTATTTTATCCAACTTGGAAGGAAAATCGTGTTATCTTTCTTTTGCTCCCCCCAAAAATATTAGAATCTATAAAAGTATAATAGTTATATTTCCTTCATTTTATTTCTTCTTGTATATTTATGCTTCATAATGGTCTTAATGACCTGTGGATAGGATTTTTCCAGCAGGGAATAATGTGATTATTTTTCTCTGCCAAGAAATAGTCAACCCTAGGTCGTCATTACTTAAACAAGTAGATGATTATATACTAAAGGGAAAAATATATTATATGAGGGAAATTTTATTTTTTTAATAATTGAAGGATATTTTCTTCAACTAATATAAAGATGCTTTTTATTTGTCACCTCTTTATTGAAAGTACATTAGGCTAAGTTCACTGCTGAGTATATACATAATGGAATGAATAAATCTTTGAACACCACTGAGAGTACAAATTTGGCTATGGCCTGTGCAGCATCTCAAGGTTAATGGATAGAAAAGTTATAAGTCAATACTAAACCTTCTATGTCCTTGAGTTTTATGACAACATGAATTTTATTTTTTTTTATTTTTTATTTTTTATTTATTTATTTTTTACAAATAGTTTATTGTCAAATTAGTTTCCACATAACACTCAGTGCTCATCCCCAAAGTGCCTTCCTCCATGCCCATCCCCCCTCCCCCCCACATCCATCAGTCCTCAGTTTTTGTCAGCATTCAAGAGTCTCTCATGGTTTGCCTCTCTCCCTTTCCCCCACCATTTCCGCCCTTCTTCTCCCCCTTGTTCCTCCGTCAAGTTCCTCCTAATCCTCCTATACGTGCAAACATATGATATTTGTCCTTCTCTGCCTGACTTATTTCGCTCAGCATAACACCCTCAAGGTCCATCCATGTTGCTACACATGGCCAGATTTCATTGTTTCTCATTGCCATGTAGTATTCCATGGTATAGATAAACCACATCTTCTTGATCCATTCATCTGTTGATGGACACTTAGGCTCTTTCCATGTTTTAGCTATTGTGGAGAGTGCTGCTATGAACATTGGGGTACATGTGCTCCTATGCCTCAGCATTTCTGTATCCCTTGGGTAAATTCCTAGCAGTGCTATTGCTGGGTCATAGGGGAGTTCTATTGTTAGTTTCCTGAGGAACCTCCACACTGTTTTCCAGAGGGGCTGCACCAGTTTGCATTCCCACCAACAGTGTAGGAGGGTGCCCGTTTCTCCACATCCTCGCCAGCATCTAGAGTTCTCTGATTTGCTCATTTTAGCCACTCTTTAGAGAAGTGTCTGTTCATGTCTTCTGCCCATTTCTTCACTGGGACAACATGGATTTTAAAATAAAAACTGGTTATATCTCTATTCTTCAATTTACTGTTACAACTTTGTCAAAATATTTCATAGTTTTGGTAATACAGTTATTTTTCTATATAGATTAGATAATAATACAAATTGCATAGTTGTTGAAGAATTAACTGTGTTAACTGTACAGAATCTAGTGTATTTACTTGGAATAAAACTCAATAGGTGTTATATCTCCCCTTTGTTTCTATTAGACTAATGGTCTTTATGTGTCCAGTCCTAATATTGACATCTAGTTCACATAATTTAAAAATAATGCTCATCAGATAGGTATTTTGTGGTGTTAAGGACTTTATGTTTCTAGATATGTTGATTGCCTTTGACTTTTTAATATATTTTGTTGTTAGTGGTGGGGGAGGGAATGAAAAACAGATTGATTTTACATAATGATTTACACATAATTACAAAGATTTATAAGCTGTGTACTAAATGTTTCTGTCTCCCCCAAATTCACATGTTGAAATCCTAACCCTCAATACGATGGCATTTGGAGATGGGGTCTTTGGGAGATAATTAGGTCAGGAAAGTGGAGGCCTCATGAATTGAGTTAGTGCCCTTATAAGAAGTAACACAAGAGAGCTTGCTTCTTCTCTCTTCCATCTAAGGATATAGCAAGAAGGGGACATATACAAACAAGAAAGTGAGCTCTCTTGAGGCACCAAATCTATGATGGTATTAGGAGGTGGAGCACTGGGGAGATGCTTAGGTCATGGAAGTAGAACTCATATGAATGAGATTAGTATCATATTATACAAATGACCCCAGGGAGCTCCCTCATTCCTTCTACCATGTAAGGACACAGGGAGAGACCAGCCATATAGGCACCAGAAAGCAAGCTCTTACCAGCACCAGGTCTGATAGTGCCTTGATCTTAGACTTTCCATCCTCCAAAACTGTAACAGATAAATGCTTGTTACTTAAGCCACCCAGTCTATGGAATTTTTGTCATGGCAGTCAGAACAAAGACAGAAACAGTACCCAAAATTAGTACCATGATTGAAAGTGATACTTAGAGGCTAAACAAGGATTCTGGGGTACTCTCTGCTGTCACTGTTTCTAGACCTTTCCAGTGGGCAGGGGTAGGGCATCCTGAATTCATTCAGATAATTCAAATTCACATTCAAGATCATGTGGTCTTTTTTTTTTTTCTTTAAAAATTGTGATAAAATATGTATAACATAAAATTTACTATCTTGGAGAGCCTGGGAGACTCAGTCAGCTAAGCATTAGACTCTTGATTTTAGTTCAGGTCATGATCTCATAGTTGTGAGATTGAGCCCCATGTCAGGCTCAGAGCTGGACATGGAGCCTGCTTAAGATTCTCTCTCTCCTTTTTCCTCTGCCCCTCCCTTACTGTCTCTCTTTCTCTCTCTCTCAAGGAAAACTCACACACACACACATCTTAACAACCCCCAAAAATGTATGTATTATATAGTACCATATAAAGAGATGCATCTTTGGACTCCATACTGAAGCATGCTTTGGACAGATTATGTGCACCAGTGCATTCAGAGAGGGAAAGATTCCAAATCCTATTTTAGGATTTGGGACTTCTACCCTATGAAATTTCATGGTACAACCTTGACAGACTCAGCAAACACACTTGATGTCTGAGGAGAGTGCTCTCATGTGAATATCTTGAAAGAGAATTCTCATTTTTCATTTTCAGCTGTTATCTAATCAGTGTCCCACAGATATTAAAATTGGTCCATAATACTTAATTAAAATGTGCTTTGAAACTCATGCTCTAGGGTAAAAATAGTTACCCAAGTGACCCTGTGTTGAGCTGCAATGGGAAAACTGACGTAATGAGGTTCCCACTTAACCTTCTTCCACATGAAAACCTCCGTTTTCATTTTTGTATGCTCTGACTTTCTTCATAAGGTTGTGCATAAGGAAAGGATTATGATGCTATAAAAAAATGTTAAAAGCTACAGTTTTAGAACATTGACTAAAAAAGTATCTGAAAGTGCATAGACCAAGAAACTTAATATATACTGAAATAAATAAAAAGCACTGTCTTATCCTCATATTTTAAGGTACATCAGTTATTACTACACTATTTCAAAAGAAAATATTTTCAAAGTTTCATTCCAAAATTGTAAAATTATTTAATTATAGTAAAAGTTTCCATCATGACCAAATACTATTATTAAATTGAACCATATACAATTGCCATTTTTATAGGTTAAAAACGACAGAATGTTGACATTCTCATATGGTTCCTTCTACTGTGCCCTACTATGTTCAAAAACAGGGGCATCTGGGTGGCTCAGTCAGTTATGTGTCCGACTTTTGATTTAGGCTCAAGTCATGATCTCATGGCTTGTGAGATCAAGCCTAGTGTTAGGCTTTGTGCTTAGTATTCTGTCTCTCCCTTTCTTTCTGTCCCTACCCCTCTTGCATTCTCTCTCTCTCTCTCTCTCTCTCCTTCTGAAAAGAAATAAATGAAACATTAAAAAAATAGAGCTATGTAGGGTGCCTCGGTGGCTCAGCTGCTTGAGTGTCCAACTTTTGATTTTGGCTCAGGTCATGATCCCAGGGGTGTAGGATCAAACCCCACATAGGGTTCCACACTGAGCATGGAGCCTGATTAAGATTCTCTCTCTTTCTCCCTCTGCCCCTCTCCTCTCCTTATGCTCTCTCTTTTTCTAAAGACAAACAACAGCAACAAACATTTGGGAAAAAATAAAAGAACAAAGGTATGCATGGATATAAAGGAAACATATTCCAAACTGGGATGCTGGGACACATTTGGGAGAAGATTCACAGATAGGGGGCACATAGTATGGTAGCTACCCTTTATTTTTTAATTATTTTTAAATGTTTTATTTATTTATTTTCAGAAAGAGACAGAGAGTATGAATGGAAGAGGCACAGAGAGAGAGACACACAGAATCCAAATCAGCCTCCAGGCTCTGAGACATCAACACAGACCTCAATGCAGGGGTTGAACCCACGAACCACGAGATCATGAACTGAGCCAAAATCAGACCTCCAACTGACTGAGCCACCCAGGCACCCAACAGCTACCCTTTATTTAGTGCAGTTTCTTACATGTATGAAAGAGAGAGAGAGAAATAGACAGGCCAGCTTAACTTTCACAGAGATTTAGAAGAAAATAATTTTGGGTGAACCATAAGACCAGGCTAGAAAGTCCTCAAAGTCTGGCACAGACTAGGCTGGTCGTGGACATGGTAAGACGGAAAGAAGTAGTAGAATCTTCCAGACAAAGACATAGGTCCCCAGCAGATGTATTTTATTTTGTATGTGGCACATACATACTTTGGAAAGTTAAAAGTAAGAGCTGGGTTTATGTGAATGCATATAAATTCATCTAGATGCTGTGTATTCATCATCACCTTAATTTATAAACCTGTCAATCACATAAATGAGGCAATTAGCTAGAGACATATCACAGACACATCTCTAATTTAGAGGTCAGAGAAAATGTTTTCTTCAAATTCTTTATTTTTAGGGGCTTGATAAACCTTAAAACACCATGTCACTTTGATTTCCTTTGTATGACAGTGAGGCCCATCTCTATTAAGATTCCTTTAACCCAATCAAAAAGTGGTAGAAAATGTATGCATTGGAAAGTTTATCTCAGATCAGTATTATAAATGTGAAGAAATCATGGTAAAAATTATTATTCTTTTTGTCTAAAGAACAAAGTTTCCAAAAGAAGTTTTGCAAAATTAGAAAAGCACTCTTTGAGCAAAAAGGTATTTTTTTCTTAATTTTCCAAAATTTTACTAATGCTAACTAAATCAATAATAAGAATGTTTACAGGAAAGAATTGAAGTCTCTTCAGGGCACTATGGTATTTTTGCCTTTTTTTTTTTTTAATGAAAACTAGAACCTTTTTCAAGAAGCACAAAAACTGTTAATTTAAGTTAGTTTAAATAACTTTAAGTCAGATAATTCAGGGAAGTTGCATGACATCTTTGAGCTTTTATTTGGATTACTGTATATAGTTATGGAAAATCAAAGGCATTCCTCTTATTATGTATTACATTTTATAACATTTCTTTCTTTCTTATATTTCACATTATTCATTTATTCTCATTTACTTTAAATATTAAGACCTTATGACATTTTAATTATTCATTCTCTGGTCTTCTCCTTCTCCCTTCCATATATTCAAATATTGAACTGTAAAAAAATTCTCTTGAGGTTTTAAAGTGATTTAACAAAAAACAAACAAACTTTTAAAGATAAGTTTTTCAGTATGAAAGCAAGAACAGTAGTGAGCAAATAAAATAAATGTCAATTGTATTTGGACATCTTCTTAACTTGTGTATTATATTTATTTTTCCCCTTTGGTGTGGTATATTCTTATGCATAAGTGAATACGTGAATAAATAAACAGTACATATATGCTGTATCTAAATAATTGTTAAAAACTAACACAGATACATTCAACAGAAAATCCACTGCTACCCCCCTTTACATTAGAAAATCTAACAGTGTTTGTAAAACTTGCTCTTATATCTTGATTTTGACACTAATGGGAGTTTTCAGTAAAGACTTCAAGTCCAATTGATGCATGAGACCAGCAGTTTCCCTTAATTGTGTTTGTAAATTCAATAGCTATTATAGAAAGAGACATTCTTGGCTGCGCTTTACAAAAATTATTATACCTCCTAGGCTATACTTTATTCATTCTTAACTTCTACGTGTTTTAAAACTGTCTTGTGTTAAGAGTAACTCAGAAATGTATATTTGTCTCTTTCAGACTGGAAGTCTTTTTGTTCTGTCACACATTCCTCTGATAGCTCAATACTTTTGTCTAAATCTAACATAATCTTGTTGAGAATCTACCAAAAGGAATGAAGAAAATTCTTTATAAATAAAAACAAAATAAAAGAAATAGAAATGAATGTTGTGTTCTGGAATGTTTTTGCAATGAGTTCCTAGTTGAAAGAAATAGGAAAGCATTTAAGTTACTGGTACAAATGTTTATCAGTGATGTTTATTACTGAATATGAAATACTGACCTTGGCCCAATATTGGGGAACATTTAAAGACTTAGATTCTCTAAAAGCATTTTCACTCTCTGCATAAATATATATCACTAGTCAAAATTGGAGTATGAATTAAAAATAAAAATCTTGGTGTGTTGGAGAAGTCATAGTTACTTCTTGCAAACACACTCCCTTTTGCTACTGCCTCTGGTTTGGGGCTTCCCGGCTACCTCTACCTCTACAAGGGATACATTGCCCTCACCTTCTCCACCTTATAAGTTGACCACTGATGTTATTCTTTTGGTCTCATATGATGAACATTCAGAAATAGCAGGTTCTCTTTTATTAGACAACCATCCATGGGAAATGTGGAGAAAATTAATCAACCTCAACACTTTCCTATCTCCCTACGCATACCACACTTTGATTTCTCCATCATGACACAGAGAAATCTGCCTGACAATTCTCTTCCAGAATTCAAAATCATAAGTGGTGCTCTGAAGCCCTTATATGCTGGCTTTGTTCTGAAATACTTCATGCTTATCTGTGAACTCTCCCTTTAAGAATCATCTAAGAGGAAAATGGGAAGAATTGAGGATATTGTCATCTGATCTCTTGCCTCCCTTCCTACTTCATGGGTGGGACTTATCCATTAAGTTTATCCTTGCTCCTCTCTTTCATAGGACTTTTTATCAATCATGGGTGCTTCTGGCTGTGTTTTCGTCTGAATACTCTAGAAAACAAAATCTAAGGTAAATGTTTATGTGATAATGACTTTCATGAGAAGGATTCAATTCCAGGGAAGCAGGAGTGAGGAGACAGGGAAGAGAGGTGGAGAAAGAAAATCTTTAGAGTCATGTGAAACTAAGCACACTGTTACCACCAACTAAACATCCATTCTTGACAGACCTCTATGGAGACACTACAAGTATGTATTTGGTGAGAAGAGTATTGTATATTATAGTGAGACAGGATGAGTTTTGCTGATGCATGACACAAGAGACTAAGAGCAGTAATAGCAACAGTATCCTCATAAGTGGCAACAGATATGGGAAGAATAGCAACCCAGATCCGCAATATAAGTTGAGTATTATCTTTTGAAAGCCCACTCTGGCTAGAAGGAAAAGATGCATGAATCCAGACAGATACACTATTCTTTTTAAGTCTGACATTTGTTTAAAGGGATCTACTTGTGTGCTCTGAGGAGAGTAGCATTTCAGCATGAAATTAAATGCCCTTAACTTTGTCCCGAAAAGGGAGAAAACGTCAAACTCTTTAAAGTTGTGGCTAGGTGTAATCTTCTAAATCAAGAATTAGCAAGCTAGTCCCATGGCCAAACCCATCCCCAGGACTATTTTTGTGGGTTTCTGAACAACGACTTTTACATATTTAAAGATCAGTATAGGGGAAAAAGGAAAATATGTAATAGAGGCCCATAAAGAAGAAAAGATATTTTAGGGAAGAAATTTAAAAGATCTTTAGGGAAAAATCTTTAAAATTTAAAAGATCTTTAGGGAAAAAATTTACCATCTTCTGTTCAAAAAAAAAACTGTATAAAGGATTATAGTAAGCTAACCTATATATCCCATTGCTACAACTAGTGTGGATAATGTAACTAATTTTCATCCCATCTTTTTTCCACCCTCCACTTTAGCTGGTCTGGGTTTCTTGCTTTGTGGGATGATCCAAACCTTCATTCATATGAGCCTGACATTGGTTTTCTATGTAAAGGAATCATTTTCCAGGAAAGAGTTCTTTGTCCATTGTCTTCCATGGTCACATGTGAATTGGAAATTGGCTGGTTAAACCATTTTTGAGATATGTTCAGTTTCCATTGACTAATGTAGCAGATTTCAAAACATAGGGTCCTTTCAGGAGGTAGGCACACATTTATGCTTGCTGTTTAGACTGAAATTTTTTGATCAAAATTGTTTTCTCATTTATTCAGACTCCCAGATACTTACATTTGGTCAATATAAAGCCAAATGTCTAGAAAAATTCTACAGTGACTGAGGCGGGCTCCAGCCAGTCCAGGGGTCCCTGAAGGATGGACGGTGTCGGCGAGAGAGAATGAGAGAGGCCCTGAGATTCTTTCTGATCACCAGGCAGGCATCTCTGTCCGGTCGGTTTTGGTGTCTTTATGTAAAGGTCCAACAACAACATGAGATCAGAAAAAGGAATTTTTACAATGGAAAGCTCTTTGTGATAAGATGCTTTGAAAAGTGTACAAGAACAAGTTTTTTGGAAATACTCTTGCAGAAGTACCCCAATCATAGTGAGGTTGAGTAAATCTTACAACTAAGGAAATAACAGGATGTTCTTAGTGAAAAACAGGATGACATACATATTTGTTCTAAGTTAGTAACACTAGGGTTAGGACATAGGTTAAGTTGTATATAGATAGGCTAGGAGTCATTCTGTCTGGCTGTCAAGAGGATGAATGTTTTTAAACTGGTTAATGAGTTGTTTGTGGAAACCTTGTTGACTTGACGCTGAATGTGTAAACACCATGGAGGCCCTAAATGTGTTGGCCTTTGTTTTTGGGTTATGTTCCAGCTACTCTTACCTATCCTCATCCCAGCCGCCAGTGTAAGGGAGGGTGTTTGCAGAAAGCAGACCTCAGGGAAGGGACTGCCATACATCACCAGTTAGAAAAGGTGTAAGTATTAACTTAAGTTCTGCCCTTATCTGTTCCTCAACTCTAAATTATGCTCTTTGTCTCAGGGCCAGGCTCATCCACAGAGCTTTTGTCTAAAATCTCTTTTGAAAAGGCAGGAATATGCTTTTCCTTATGAGCAATCTGTGTTGGGAATATCAGTCTGATCTGGAATATTGTGAGGCTTGGTCAATACCCGCAGACTTATTTCCAACACGAGCCAGTAGTAGCAGGAGATACCAGTTTTCATTTCTCATGGCAGGAGCTGTGCAAACACTGCCATTTCCTCACTGTGACTGTCGTCCAGAGAGGCCGGTGCGGCTCCCAGGACCGCAGGACTGATTTTTTTTTTTTAATCTTTTAGCCACTGACTTCTGTGCTCTGTCACCCAATTAGCCATTAGTTTAATAGCCTCTGCCCTGGTAAATTGCCTTAGATGGGGAAAAACCATACTTAATATAGTCTTTGCCAATTTCCTTACCCATTTGTCTAAACGAGAATAATTAACAAGTAGTAGCATGAAAATAAATTGGGACTCTAATTCTACCAATAATTTCTCCTGATAAAGATTTTTATCTATTTCTATTTTTTTTTTTTTTTTTAAATCTGCTGCCTCCTCTTGGATAAACCAGAGTTTGGGATACAGAAGGTGGCTCTTCCTTCCTTTTTTCTATAACATCAAAGGCCCTATTTTGGGCTTTCCCTTGAGGACTCTATTAGGAAGGAGTTAAGTTGCTCCTAGTAGAAATTCATGTAACAGTAACTTAAATAAAGGTTTCCTTTTCTCACTTAATAACTGTAGGTTTGTCCTCGCTGATGTTTTTCTTCAACCTTTTAGTCTGGTCTGCCTCATTGCAATTATTGACTTTTTGCCTCATTATGAAAATTTCCACATACAGCCACATTATAAGGAAGGAAATTGAGATATTGTAAGGTAGAAGGACTTTCTTCTTACCTAGACACAACCAGAACTTGTCCCAGAAGTCCCCAAATAATTACTCCTTACCCTTCACTGGACTGGTTTGCGCGTCACTTTCACCTCCCTCAAGGAACTGGAAAAATGAGCAGTTATCATGACTGGCTAAGAACACTGGTGATTTGCTGTCTGGGACAGAATCTGGCTACCCTGGACAAAACTGAACTATTGTTAGTAAGAAACTAAGAGTAGGGGTCTGGTGTGTGGGACCTGCTTGAGCAAAAATGTCTGTTCTGACTGGGTTCACTGGGATTACTTCTTGATATGCAAAGATAAGCTCTTAGAATTAGACAAAGCCTGTTTCTCTCTGGCAAAGACTCCCTGATCAGATTGTAATCACAGTAAGAAATAAGAAAGCATCAAAATTGACAACGAAAACCTGAGCAATAAATTTATTGTTAGAGCCATTGTTGCTTTTTCTCTGATATATTGAAACACATTGATTTAGTGTTTGAGGAACTAAACAACATTATGAATTAAAGAAAATAAAAATATCTTATTTCATTTTATCATATTATTATATCAATTATTATGCCTTAATGACTGCCAAGTGATAGTTCGTATAACTTGAAAATAAGAATTATTATATTTGAAGATAACCGATTTAAGAGCTGACTTAACTTTACATCATTAGCACATCCTTTGAATTGTTGTCCTAATAGGAGTGAATGAAATGCATTTATTAATCCTTATACTGTCACCTGGATATACTTACAATCATTACAAGACAACAGCAACAACAACAAAAAATGCCAAAAAACTCCCTGGTTATATCATTCTGTGGACATGAAACTATTATTATTTGCAGCAATTAAAAGCTGACCTAGATTTCATATCATCAGAATCTGCTCAAGGAGTTTTTCTAGGCTACAAAAATGCCAGATTTGAATGGACTTCTTTAAGACAGAGGCTCAGTTTGTGTTTAATATTTTAATGTAATTACATGTTGAAAACAATATTTGGGGGGAAATTACATAACAGAATAGTTATATTACATTATTAGGAGGGTATATACATTTAATTTTCCTCCTTTCAAAATAATTTCCAAATACAATCTGGTCTCTGAATGTTTAAAATTCTTGCAATGTATCTCTTAACTTTTTTTCTTCATGTATTTATATATGTCAGAAGCATGTAACTAATGTGTTAGAGATTTAATTTGATGGGGTAGGGAAGATAGATTTTTACCTCTACCTTTTTAGAGCTTTTTGACTCGGCCTAGAATTAAAATTCACATAAGACATGTCAAAGGACACAAACATACAAATTTACAGTAAGTTGGTGGCCTTGGTGGTTCAGTCGGTTAAGCCATCGACTTCAGCTTGGGTTCATGGAGTTGAGCCCAGCATGGGGCTCTCTGCTGACAGTATGGAGCTTGCTGGGGATGCTCTCTCTCTCCCTCTCTCTCTGCCCCTCACCCACTTATGCTTTCTCTCTCTCCCAAAATAAAAAAAATATATACTAGAAGTAAAAAATTATATATATATATATATATATATGTATATATATATATACACATAGTAAGTCTTACATGATATGAGAGTTCTCAGAAGGATTAAAAACCCGAAGAAATGGAACCTGTATGCTCTTATAGCAGACTGAACAAAGTGTAGGAATTATAAAAGAGTGTTCAAATTCTGTGGGGAGGTTAAAGAAAGAGAAGATTTACTCTAACAAGGTCTATTTGTATAGAATTCTATAGCTGTCAACTGATAAGCATGTCATTTTCCTTCTGTTTTAGGGAAGGTATTTTTCATATAGAAATTTCATCTCCTGGGGCACCTGGGTGGCTCAGTCAGTTAAGCCTCAAGACTCTTGATTTCAGCTCAGATCATGGTCTCACGGCTCATGGGTTTGAGCTCTCCATCACGCTCTGTGCTTACAGCATGGAGCCTGTTTCAGATTCTCTCTTTCTGTCTGCTCCTCTCCTACTCATGTTCTCTCTCTCTCTGTCTAAAAATAAATAAAATTTTTAAAAACTAAAAAAAAAGGATTTCTTCTCCTGTATTTAGGAATTAAAGGGATGATCAGGGTGGCCTTCTTATATCTTCAGATTCCCAAGTGATGTTAACTCAAAATACTCAATATACCAAAGCAGCTAATTTTGGTGTAATGATCTCTGAACTACTTCAATGTTTATGTTAATTAATATAAGTTGTTATTTAATTCATATGGGGTGGCAGAAAATGACATAAAATGGTTAGAGTACAAATCTTATATAATTTTTTCATGGGATAAATGTTAGCATTTTAACCAATAATTTTATCTAAATTATGTCCAATTTTGATTACATAACTTATTTGGATAGCTACTATTTTCTCCAATTGAAGCCAAGAATTAATTCTGTTTATATTAAACTCTTAAATAATGTGTTCTTATCAATATTATCCATATAAGATATTTTCGACCTTATACAAATCACATTTTTAGTAGTAAATAAATATAATATTTGTCATCATGATGATTTAATATATTGGTACAAATAGTTTCTTTTTCCATTTTGATAAGGTAAAACTTGTCTCAAATGAAGAAAGAATAATTTAAGGGCCAGTAGCCTAAGATTTACTCATTTTTTTCTCCATGAGATACAGGACAATTCACTCAGTTGGATATTTCCTGGGAAAGAATACCAACTTAGTATATATTTTCCATTGATTTTAAAGCTCAAATTCTTCAAAATTGAATAAAAGCACTTTTATGTGTGTTATAGTGTTATTCTAGATATTATATAAAATCTTTTTAGTAGAGATACTTTTTAAAAATTTTTGCTCCAACTTTGAAATGACATTGCCGGAAGCAGAGCAAACAGATGTCAATTATACAACAATAACAAAGACTGAATATGGTATGACCATCTGTCATAAGCACCACCAGAAAGGAGAATACTAGGCATTGTACTAGTGGGCACTGTTGTGGTGTTTGTCTGTTTGAAGGTATTCAGGATGTTTGCTGGCACTTTGCTGTACTTTAATATACTATAGCTTCTAAGGCATTCTGTATCAATTTTGGCATAGATCTTCCAAGCTATCCATTACATACAAGCATACTGAGTGTGTGTGTTTGTGTGTGTATGTGTTTTAATGACCATAAATACTTAATGTTACTCTCCCTGAAGGGAAGTAAGGTCGTGTCCTCTCTCTTTGAATTTCAGTGAGTTTTTGACTGTTTTGAACACTAGAATGCAGCCAGAGGGGTGCTGAATGACTTCTGAGACTAGATGAGAAAAGGCCATGAACTTATATCCAGTTCCCTTGAAAGGTTCACTCTGGAAGAAGTAGCCACAATATAAGAAGTCCAAATACCCTTAAGTGTTAAGCTCCAGAGGCCACATGTAGTCACAATAATCTAGTAGGAAACATAGATGAGGTCCCAGTGTTGATTGCCAGCCTAGGGAGTGAGCCGAATTGGAGGTTAGCGGGGTCATACATTCAGAAAACCACAGCACAGTGAACTTGTGCCTGCAACCCCTTCTCAAACTACCCCAAATCATAAGCAAATATGGTGGTATTGCTTAATACCACTATGTTTGGGGAAATCTGGTTAGAGATTGTCTCTATCAGCTTGGGTTACCATAATAAAATACCATAGACTAGGTGGATTTAACAACAGAAATTTATTTTCTCAGAGTTCTGGAGGTTGGAAAGTTCAGAATCAATGTTCCATCTTTATCAAGTCAACTTTATTTAATCCTATTGGTTAATTCAATTCTTATTTAACCCTATTAAGTGATTACATTAATTCCTCCAATAATGAGGCATTCTCAATGTATTGATAGAATGAATGAGCTGATGACACCTTATTCATTACAAATAAACTAATTTACAAGAATAAACGGTTATAAAATTCATGTGTGAATAACAAAAATAGAAACCATTAGATAAAAAAATAGAAATAAAATTGTAAGGAAAATAGTCTGGAAGCAGATAAATGACGTCCTGATTGAGTCAAACAAATTCAGATAATCATATTTCTTGTTTTGAACTTTATTCATTTATTTTGAGAAGAAAGAATGCATGAGCAGGGAAGTGGGAGACAGAAAGAGGAAGAGAGAGAATCCGAAGCAGGCTCTGCACTGTCAGCACAGGGCCTCATACAGGGCTGAAGGCCATGATCCATGAGATCTGAGCTGAGCCATAAATCAAGAGTCAGACACTCAAGGGGCGCCTGGGTGGCTTAGTCGGTTAAGCGTCCGACTTTCGTTTAGGTCATGATCTCGCGGTTCGCGGGTTCGAGCCCCGCGTCGGGCTCTGTGCTGACTGCCAGCTCAGAGCTTGGAGCCTGTTTCAGTCTGTGACTCCCTCTCTCTCTGACCCTCCCCTGCTCACGCTGTCTCTCTCTCTCTCCTAGAAATAAATAAAACATTAAAAAAAAAAAAAAAAGAGTCAGACACTCAACCAACTGAGCCATTCATGCTCTCCATCAAATGATCATACTTCTAATGCTCAGTTTATTATTTCTTCGTGAACCCTTTCCACAGAAAAATTAAAACAAAATCTTCCATTTTCAGAGAATTGGTTCATGCAAGATATTTCTGGTGTTGATATCTTTATCTTGTAATCTAAATTTATTGAGTCCAATTTTTCAGTCTCTCTTAGAGAATTGCAAGCCAAAATAAAAAAAAAGAAGTATATTGTTCACCTATTCAGAAAAAATAATATTTTCTATTTTTCTTGATTACAAACATTTGAATCCAGACTTAATAGGAGACCTGAAACTGTCTATTTGTTTCCCATCTATTTTAATAATCTGCTAGTGTTTAAATGTCACCCTGTCAAGCTGTGGATGGTGGAAATATAGAAAGAGGAAGGTGCATGTTAACACATATGGACACCAGTTTATAATTCAAATAACCTTGTGAGAAAGTAATATACTCATTTTAAAAATAAAGAAATGTGTATCACATGTTATGTGAAGTATCCAAATTTATGGAACTGGTAGATGCTGGAACTAATTCTGATTCCAAAATTCAGATTATTGTCCACTATTTTATTGTGTTGCAATGAAATGTTTATTACAAGTCAAGTTGTGGATGTATGTGTATAATTTTATATTTGCTTGTAATTAACTCAAGTTATTAGAGTCCCAGAAGTATTTGTAGTTTACAGATTATCTCCAACTGTAACTAACATTTAACAAATTTAGCAGAAAAGGAGGACATTTTCTTGGCAGGAAATAAATGCAGTAACTGCAAAATTACATTAAGCATAACCCTGTATTGTTTTCCACATCTCTTCCCTGGCAACTGCAATCTGACTCAGTTAAACTACATTATGTTTTCTGTTTATCACATTTACATAGTATTTCTATCAATACCATTATTCCCATAAATAGTAATGCTTATTACACAACTAACATATGCAGGAATATTTACCAAATACTAGAATACAAAAATATATCATTTAAATATTCTCTGCTTCAGAATGACTTCCCATTTAGTTGGCCTTTTAGATCACATACATAAGAATATAATTCCCAGTTAAAAGTACGCATTACAAGACTGCTCATGGATTAGACAGAAAAATAATTACAACCATTATTAGAGAGACTGGTGAACATAAAGCTTTGGGATAGAAGAGAAAGAATTTGGAGAAACTAGGACTTCATATGCATCTCATTGGAAAACTAGTCATGGAAAAAGTAGAGTTTGGCAACAGAGACATTTCTCATAAGGGGAAGTAGAGAAAGAGAGAGAGACAGAGAGCAAGCACAAGTGAACACCGTAATAGCCTTTCCATGTTTATTTTGCAAAAAAAAGTTATTTTGTTATGCTTTTATAAAAAATAGATTATATAAAATAAACAAAGGCAAAAACCTATCATTTAATTTGCCTAACAGCCCACAGTATTAAACTTTGTATGTGCCCTGTATTCCTGAAAACAGAAAGGGGTGACAAATTCATGAATTCTTCTAAGTTCCTGCAAGTATTGCAAAGAACTACCCTTCCCACAGGACACAGTTAAGACTTACCTGTGGCCCCCTAGCTTCTCAGACAAGGCCAGACACAGATCCTCCAGATGCCCATCCTTTGTTTCATAAATAACAGGTGAACTGTTTATTTTCCTCCAGTCTGGACAACTGCCTGCTAATTTGACTTAACCAAACTTTAATTAGGCTTCTCTCTTCCCCATAAGTCCTTAAAGCTGAGCAAGTGTATTGGTCCTGCCAAAGATTCTATGACCACAGAGAAAATAATTTTCTGCTCAAGTGTCTGATCATACCATCCACTAATCCCGTATGCCTTATGCGCCTGACCTCTGGGACTCACAGATCTCATGTTTGGAGTGTTCTCCCTACTGCAATAGTCTCTTCAAATAAAGTCTCTCCTACCTAAGTGCAGATTTGTATTGGTATTGTTTTTGTTTCTGACAACAAAGAAGTTCTGTTGTAATGAGATATGCTGGGCTTAATTGATGACTTATGTAATTACTGTGGAAAAGAAGCAAAATAATTAGAGGTGACATACGTATCATTGTATATAGATAATGCTTTGAAATACTCTTAAATTAGAGTATTTTAATTTGGAAGTGGCTATATATACATAAAGAGAGAGACATATATTATGTATGCATGTGTATAATATTTTGTAAGGCTCTTCAGAGAATTGGAGTATTTTAAGTGGAAGTGATAGATAGATAGATATAGATATCAAACACACATACATATGTACATATATATTACTTCCAAATTAAAGTACTCTAAGAGTATTCTAAAATACTATCTATATGTAATGACATATATCTGTATATATATGTGTGTATATGTATGTATATGTACTAAAAACATATCTTCTCAAGAGTAATATGAGAAGGCAACAATGGTGGCAGCAATGACAGCTAGAAATCACTATTGACTTAGCACTCCTCTTAATCTTGGGGAAAATGTCTCTGTGTGTGCATTTCAAGAAGGAGGAAGATCATGAAAAAATAGTGGTTGTAGGCTTTACTACATATCAGGGTTAATGTATTTTAGAATTTTGTGAAGATATCCCTTTCTTACCAGCTAAGTAAATCCTTTCCAGGACTTTCAGTGTATTACAACATGATAATGTATTTTTAAGTAGATTGAAATTTAAAGTATGATGTATGTTTATTTATTTATTTTTTGATGTATGTTTAAAATCCAAGATTTAACTGTGTTCCTTTCTTCCATTTCTGTATTCAAAATCAGAGATGATAAAATTATGATGAATATTTTTATGAATGGTCTTCAGTTTTCTGGTGCATCACAGTGTTCTGAGCCTCAAAAGGAAATCTTGGCAAGCAAATTGCCACAAAACTTATCCAGAAAGAGTCTCTGAAAATCCAGTTACTTTGCAAAATCATTATTTTTGATCTCTATCTTGTGATAATAAATAGGGGTGCTCCCTCTAAAGGAAGTTTGTTAAATTGAAAGATTTTGGGAAAATTCATCACTGCATGGTCTTTCTCCTTCCATCACAGCAAATGTTAAAAATTACCAAATTACTGAATTGCCAAAAATAAACCATTAGCAGAATGGTCCATGCCATTCATAGCAAAAGTGCTGTTGAGATGAGCAGTAACTTTGTAAAATGTGTGGGCACATCTGTTTGTGTATGAATAGTCTATGTATATAGAACAGGAAGCATTTACCATCAGGACTTTAATTAATGAGAATTCTTACTGAAAGTTTCTAATACTATCCTGATGAGATGAGTTTTGTTTTGTGAGATTTTAAATACTTGTCTTATTTTGTGCGATGCTGTATATTTGTTTTAACTTCAAAGGAAGATCTTTCATTTCTGAATTTGGCTACTTTGCATAGAAATTTTATAATTTAGTGGTGACTATATCTTTGAATTCTCAGTGGAAGATACGATAAGCATTGCTTTGCTACCATCTGAAGACAGAATGACTAGAATAAGATGAAGAGAAACACATGTCTGTGTGTTGTGATACAGACTAAGAAAATTCCCTTTAAAGTAATCCGTTAGCCAATATCCTATGACATGCACTCATTAATACTCCTTGCTTAGATCATCCCAGGGGTTTTTTATCATGCAATCTTTCAGGAGGGAACTGAAAACTTTGAAAATAGAAAGGTAGGTTTTGAAAGTTTTATTAAAAAAAGAAGCATCGAAAATAAATTATGAAGACGCAAAATAAAAATTAAATGTGAAGGAATTGAAATAGCTTTATCTATCTGCAGAGTTTTCAGTTTATGGTATTCCTATGCACAAGTCTTGAGCTTGATATAACCAATAATGCGATATACATTAAATTAACCTTTAATCTATTTCTTCCATTTTTACCTAATCAAGGACATTACTGGAAAAACTCTCCATTTGACCATGTACATCACAACACATCAGCTCACAAATATACTGATTATATTCCCAACCTAAACAAACAATCTTAACCCCATTTTTTTATAAAACTACTGCCTCATCTGTCTACTTACAGGTCACAAAGTATACATTTAAAGTATCCACTTATTTGACGATATATACATGGATAATTATGTTTTTAATCATTAAACATGAATTTTCTCATAAAATTTATAGAAAAAGAGGTTTATCTCCAACTCCTATTTTGACTCACTTTACTTCAGTTTTTTTCTCTATGATTTTGCCAGAACTGGCTGTGTCCATATCACCAGTGATCTCCTCGTTATCAAATCCAAATTCTCAAGCATACCCCAAGTCCAATAGTCAGCAACATCTCTCTGCTCTCCCTTGGAAGCATATGTGGGGTTGGACTACTTTTCACTATTTCCACTACCATCTGGTCCATGCCACACCACTATTATTTGTCTTATGGATAATTGCAGTAACTTTCTAACTGGCCTCCCTTCCTCTACCCCTGTAGATAATTTGCCATGCATAAACAGGATATTTCCATGTAAATAAATAGCAGCAGCAATAGAACATTAGTTATCAGATTGAAGTAAAATATGTTCATGAATTGATAGCTTGAAATATCATACAAAAGGTCAATGAAATATAAAGTAAACCAAACACACAAAAGGGTATAAATTAGGAAGGAAAAAAAATCTTAGTACATAGATATAATATACGTAATTTATGGGTAAAGTGAGCTCCAGAAAGAGGAGAAGGAAAAACTGAACAAAAGGTAAATACAATGTAGAATTTTTATCTAAGCTAGGGAGATAGAGGTCTGCAGATTGAAAGTTTTACCACATTCCTACGGGAATGATAAGAAGAAACATATATCTTGACATATACTTACAAAATAAATGTATTTTGTATATATATCTTGACATATATACAAAATAAATGTAATTACATTTCTGTAATTATTAGAAATGTATTCCTTATAAAAGAAAATTTTATAATGCTTTTGACAGTAGAGACAAGTTACTCACAAATAAATAATGAAAATAATTTGATCTTGAGTTTCTTAGAGGCAAAACTAAAAGCCGGAGAAGGATGGAATGACATGTACGAAGGGAGGAGAGAGGACTATACCCAGGCAAGAATTGTATCATTCATGTGTCAAAAGTAGGGAAATATACTAGAGGGTAGGCAAGTATCTAGCCATGTGTATACCCCAAGCAAGGAAATAAAAAGAGAAAACTATACCAAATTGTAAATATTTGGAGCAGAAATCTGAAACTACGAATAGGCAGAAGCCAACGAGGAGTCATGCTTCTTTAACTACTAGACAGATCAACTTATATCTGAAACAAGATTCAGAGACATGCTGAAAATATAATGTAAGTGCTAAATAAGGATTCTTTTTGTTTAAAAAAAAAGAAAATTTTAACAATAGTCTAGAAACAAAGGGACTAACTGCCTTCGGAAAACCAGTAATTGAGAGACAGGTGTGAAAAATAAAATACATTTTTTCTAATAAACTGATGTAGGAAATGGGGGATATGAACGAGGAAGATAAACTGAAAACACTCAAGAAGCTTATATTGTAGAGGAGAGAGAGATAGAAAGAGAAAGGCATTATAAATAATCTAGTGGGGTTATTTTTCTTTTTTTTAATGTTTATTTATTTTTGAGAGAGAGAAAGAGACAGAGTGCTAGTGAGAAAGGAGCAGAGAGGGAGGGAGACAGCATCTGAAGCAGCCTCCAGGCTCTGAGCTGTCAGCACAGAGCCTGATGTAGGGCTTAAACACACAAATTGTGAGATCACGACCTGAGCCGAAGTAGAAAGCTTAATGGACTGAGCCACCCAGCTGGTGGCTCTTTCTTTTTTTAAAGGCATTTAAAAAAATATGTTTAATTCTGGCCACCTAGGAAGGAAGCCTGGCCATTAATTATATGGGTAAGCTAGAGTATAATTCTTAACTAACAAATGAATAAAAGCAATGAGTAAAAGTCGATAAAACTATAAAAATTTGGAAAGAAAGCTATTAAACTGTAAGGTAACATGGAAAATAATAATTCATTCCAATAATGCAGAAAAGTTTCATCATGATTTATTAAACACATAAATTCAGGAGAAAACTGCCAACATTTATTTGATAAAGTTGAGGTAGCATTTCTATTAAACATAGCAAGTGGTCTCTCATCCAACTAGGAATAGAAGGACACTTACTCAGCTTGATAAAGAACATCATATAAAGCCTGCATCGAACATCATATCTAAGGGTGAGAAATTAGAAACTTTTCCACTGAGATTATAAACGAGAGAGATGAGGAGACATGGCAGAGGATTCTAGGGTGAGAACACTATTATGTATCATACTCGACTGCTGCATACATGTCATTATACATTTATCAAAACCCATTGAATATACAGTACCTACAGTGGACCCTAATGTAAGTTATGGGCTTCAGAAGATGTGTCAATGTCGTTTCAGCCATTGTAACAAATGTTCATACTTGGTGTGGGATGTTCAGAGTAGGGGGCTCTGTGCATGTGTTGGGGCAGGGAGTAAATGAGAGCTCTGTCTTTCTGCTTAATTTTGCTGTCAACCTATAACTACTCTAAAACTAAAGTCTGTTTAAAAATTAAATAAAATAGTAACATAAAACAGTTCATCCAAGATAAAGACAATATAAAACTATCCATTGTAATTGCATTCATTCTAAATAGCAAACCCCCCAAATTAATCAGAAGTTAGGGATGTGTGCCCTATTCTCATCATTTAATTATTAATCTAGGGAACCTAGTGAATGCAATAAAAATAAAATAATTTGTTTAAAGATTTTAAAAATGAACCAAAAAGTACATTTTTTTAGCGATCAGGCAAGAAAGCTAGATATCTTGGAGATCAGCTTAATAATAAAGGAAACGCATATACAGAAAAATATAAATCTCATTTGGCATCTTTTCTTTAATGTTTATTTATTTTTTGAGAAAGAGAAACAGAGAGAGCGTGAGCAGGGGAGTAGTAGAGAGAGAGGAAGACACAGAATCTGAAGCAGGCTCTAGGCCCTGAGCTGTCAGCACAGAGCCTGATGCGGGGCTTGAGCCCATGAACTGTCAGATCATGACCTAGCAAAGTTAGGTGCTTAACCAACTGAGCCACCCAGGTGCCCCAAATCTCATTTAACATCTTAAATGATTATCTGAACAATTGGAATTGGTTGTCATCTTATCTTCAGATGAGAAGAAACTTTATTAATTTTCAATTCTTCCAAAATTTATATATAAATTTAATGGTTAATTTTAGTGAAAATCCAATTACTATTAACTTTTTTCCTGTATATATTGATAAAATTATCATAGAATTCACCAAAAAATCCTGAGAATAAGAAAAAAAGGACAAAGAATAGTCAAAATAATTTATTTTCCCTAAAATATACCATAAATCTGCTAAAATACAGTAATTTCCCTGAGTTCATATATCAAGTCCTATGTTTTGGTGTTGATTTAGATAAAACAGACCAGTGGAACATAATCGACAATTCATAAATAGACCTAACAATATATAAGAGTGTGATATACAACCATAACATGTACATTAAAGCAGTGGAAAATAAATGTGACATTTCATTAGTTGGGTGCAACCCAATTTCTTTTTGGGGAAACTAATAGTCTCTTTGTAATGGCCTTCGTGCACCACTGTTCCTCAGAAAATGTCACATATTCTGGATGTACATTCCTCTAATCTACTGCCCTCCAGAAATTAGCTGTCCTTTCCTTTTCCTACTTGTTTCTTTATAAGAAATTGGATTAAATAGTGTGCCAGATATATAATACCTGTGCACTATGTGATATGTGGTATGTGTGTGTGTGTGTGTGTGTGTGTGTTGTGTGTGTATTTATATTTATTCCATATAATTCCATTATGCACACATTGATGCAAGTTGATTTGGAGACATGTAGTTGGGATAGAATGGTTACTTCCTGGGAGAGGTCAATGTCTAATCTGAGACTTTCATTATCTCATGTCCCCAAGAATGTATGATGACAAGGTGGTATAATACTTTTGATACATCTGACATCATAAGAAAGGGACAATATCCAGAAAGCAGAAATCTTAGAGAGAGGTATATTCACTCTCTTTTGAAATGACATGGCACGCTGTCATTATTGACAAAGAAGAATAAATCCTTTTTATGACTGGTGTGAAACAAGTGACGTCTTACTTGTTTTTAGTTCAACAACTCTTTTTTTTTGAATGTGACTGAGTACTATATCCCTAAAGAATTAAGTAATGGATCAAGACACTGCTATATCCAAGATTGTGTGTTCACTTAAAGCTGTTAGTGAAATATTTACAGAACAAAAGCTTTCTGAGTATCATTGCTGGTATAAAAGAAAGGTATCATTGCTGAGGTCCACTTCCATAGGGCACTGGATTAGGCATAACAATTTTGAGGTTCTAGTGCTTTCTGAATATCAGCTTTTCCATTTGCATAATGCAATAAAAGCTACCTTTCCATCAGTGCTGCTATAAAAATTAAATAAATTAGTATTTTATAATTCATTGAATCTCAGAAGCTGTCAGTTTTAAAGACCATCATTTACATATTACTCAGAAAAAAAATGTCCAATCAAACTATAAAAGAAAACTCAAAGTTTTCTTTTATATATATTTAGAAATTCATTACACATTTGTATTATATATATTTAGATTATTAGAAATTATTAGAAATGCATTATATATATTTAGAAATGCAATTATGCAAATAAAAATGATTTGAGACCAAATAAATGTACTAAATCCTCTAGAAATAAACATGTTATTTTCTGTTTTCATGGTTTTCTGAATATCTTGTAACTTTTCATTTTAATGTAAACCATGATATACTATTTTAAGACAATTTGCACAACAAATGATTTCAGAATATATAATTTTAAAAGGCATATAATCAGCCAATTTGCTAATAACATGAACACCAGTGACAAGATTTGGGCACATGTGATCAATCACAACTACACCCATGACAGCTGCATGGAAAGATCATTTGCTAGATACCAAAGATTTTAGAACACATACAGTTTCAAAGAGAACAAAATTGCCTCCATAATAGACAGAATGTAAATCTCAGAAATTACCAAAGAGTTAGTTCTGGGGGTAACATGAGCATAAAACTTGGAGCATGGACTTTGAGTATTGCATTGTAACTATATTGATCTCAAATATTTATTGTAAGAATTATGTGACTTGTTTTTATAATATTTATTGCAGGTCAATTTCATATGTTGTCTTGTTTAATCCCCCTCCCAACTCCTGCAGGATATGAAGTTATTTCATTTATTTTACACATGAGAAAACTAAGCCCTGGAATCATTAGATGACTAAGTTCATAAGACATTAAGTAACTGAAATAGCACAGATGTTTCTATTTCACAATGTTCCTTTAAAAATATACAGTTGACCCTTGAACAGCACAGGGTTAGAAGTACCCAACCCCCTTCACAATCAGAAGATCTGCATATAGCTTTTGACTCCCTCAAATTTAACTACTAACAGCCTACTGTTGACTGGAAGCCTCTTAGATTGCTAACCTAAATGGTTGATTAATATATATTTTGTATGTTATACTAATATATATTTTGTATGTTATACCACAATCTTACAATAAAGTAAGCTGGAAAAAAGAAAATGTTATTAAGAAAAGCAGAAGGAAGAGAAAATACACTTATGGTACTGCATAATTTATTGCAAAATTCCTTAATATAAGTTCAAACTCATGTTGTTCAAGTTGACTGTATATTAATTTAGCCCAAATCTATTATTGTTGTGAAAATTTTGTGTTTCCGTACAAAATTATGCATCATACAGAGGACATCCTGTGTCTTGTCTGACTCAGATTTTTCGCAGTTATTCTAAAACTCTGGAAATAATAGAAAACTTTAAGCAACACAAATAGTTTTTGTCCTTAGAAGTGCAAATTATGTCCTGCCCAGTACCGGTTCAAGTGAGTTCTCTCCCCCAGTGTTAAACTAATTTGCTTCCATTTGCACATTCTTTTTAATATTCTTTATCTATAAATATATCTTTTCTTTGGATTCTCCTTTGAACCGGTTATAGCATCCATCTGGTAGCCTTGAGTTAAACAAAATCTTCAACACATGTTTCTTTATATTAATCATTTTTTTTTGGGAAAATTGTCTTTTAGTCAGTAAAGACATAGTCAGTAAAATGTTATACTACTTTCATTTATTGATTGAACAAATAAATTCACTCACTTAAACCCATACCTGTTTTTCACCCATCTCAAAATGATAATGATGACACTTTGCCTGAGGGTAGAAGTGGGTTAGGAGCACAGAGTACAAATATACTTTCCGACCAATTTTGTGACCCTGAAAACAAATGAAATATCTGTAAAAGTAACTACTAAGTTTTGCCATTTCTTTAATTTTTACATTCTGAATGTTAAATGTGTGCATTCTCAAAAGGTCAACTATTTCATTCCATCATACCTTGATCAGCTTGTGTCCTTGTAAATCCACATTATTATTTATATCTTTAAAATTAGTAGCAACAGTAATCTCAGTTTCTTGAAATTTATTAACCCTATTTTTATAAATAATAAAAAATATCATTGCAGATTATCATTACCCTATTTAGACAAACCTCATGCTTCTAATGATAGCCTTGTAAAATAGCATAGAACACAGAGATATTTAATATTTAGAAAGGTTTGAACTTCCATTATCCTTTTTTTTTTTTTTAACTGAAAAGGAGTGTTAAGTTTTAGCACATCATGGACTAAGACCTTCCTTCTTGACTTGTCCCTGTGATTTTGCTTGTTGAATCATCACTTAGGTAATCTACTAAATTCAATCTAAGACCAAGGCCAGAAAGAGGTTGCAGTAAGAAATGTGATTTTTTTTAACACTAAAACATCACTAATTATATTTACAACAAAAGTATTTCATTAAAATCAATCCGGATAACCTTAGAGCTATAAAGAAATTAGTGACTAAGCAAATTGCTATAGCTAAACAGATAGCTACTTCTAGAATTACTATAATATCACTAACATAAATGTATATATCAACAAATAAACCCTGGATTCCCATGGGTTTCTCTATCTTTTGGGCTGTCTTCTCCTTCTATATTTTAATACTAAACTTCCTTCAATGCAAGGGAAATTTGGGATTGGTTATAAACAATCCTAAGTGAAATACTGAAGAAGATAAAAAAAAATTTTTAATATTCTATACTCCATTTCTCTTTATTCCTGCCCCACTGTCCACTCTCCTAATCCCCTTCCGGGGCCTCAATGGACTGAGGTTGATTAGTCATTGGAAAAAAAAAAAAAAACAGGTAAATATGGGCTTTTATTGATTAATTTTGTGCAGGCTTATAGGTAAAAGGCAATTCCCTCTGATTTATCATTCTGAGACCACTGTGTATTTAGTAATATAATAATTTATACTCTATTTTACATGATCAGACCATGTGGAAAACAAGAGTACCTGTTTTTACAATATTTTGGGGGCTTGACAGTGTGCTTTATTTATAAGATTTAGATTTTATCCTCTAGTTCAACTGTTGAATTTAATAGATTTTATGATAAATTATGTCTCTTTTTCCTGGACTCCTATAATGAGTTTTCATGATTCAAGAAAATAGGAAAGAATAATCTTGGGCTGAACTCTAATTGTCTACAAAAAATATTTGCCTAGCCCTACATGTTTTGAGCCACCTCCCAAAATAACATCTTTATCCCTTCGTTAAATATAATTCTCTAAATCTCTGAATTTCTGGGAACACGATTCCAGATAAAAGATAGACAAAAGATTTTTTAAGGGGAGCTGTTCCGTTTAAACATAAGTAGCACAAGAATGTATTGTGGACCATCACTATTATATAATCCAAGGACTCGTAAATGAGTGAACACTATTAAACCTGTGTCAATGAGACATGCTGTTTGAAAGGTTAGATATCTTTCCCTTTTCTCTTATAAGGCAACTTCAAAACCCCTCATATGCATATATTTCCCCCCTTTTTAGAACTTCTCACCTGCACAAAAACTACTGCCTTTCCTCATCTCTTTAACTGGAAAAGTCATGTGCAGGCACATCAGAAACTACCTGTTAATTTCTCTTAGAAAAGGTTTAAGTGAAGCAATATTGTACGAGGTCACTTATTATCTCCTAAAATGCTACATCCATCATGTTGAAAAGGGTACTTTAGCCCTTGTAGTTCTCTTGTTCTAAAATTAGATGTTTTATTTCATTTACTAAATTATCACATCAGTCAAGGGATAAAGTTAAGTTACTGAGCAACTTGCTGTTGGGGGATGGATTTTTCAAGGCTACTTATCACTCCTTGACATTGCAATGAGAACACTTACATAAAAATAGAACAAAAGTGTCCTCCTGAATGCTGGGGGCTGATTCACTTTGGAAAGTAAACACTCAAGAAATAAATAAATAAAAGAGCAAGAGCTATTTGCCTGATGTATTTTGCCAATAACTTCAAGGAGAAAAGGGTTCCTAAACAACTTGTGATATTAGGATTAAAGGGCACGGAGGTCTCCAAACCAGACAAGCAAAATATTCCCTGATATGGAAGAGGCCCTCCTTAGAACAGATCTAGTGTAGCACCAGCTTCTGCGTTTTCAGTGAGTCCATTATAGCCCGGTGGTGCAACGGTTCATTTATCAGGAATGTACTATGGGAGGCTGTTTTAAAATATCCAAGTGATGGATATTCCCTTTCTGTTTTTAGAATAAATGGCTTCCTGTAATGGTGGAAATTACAGCCGTTGCTTCAAAAACTTCTGGGAAAATGAGCCATCACAAGCCTTTAAGCCCATTTGTCTATTTCTTATGCCTTTTCTTGTCCCTCAAAATTAATTTTAGTAAAGATCTAAACAGTTCTTAAATGTTAAAAATGATGTTTTTTAAGCTTAATACCTTTGCAAGTAAAGACACATGGTTTTAATAATTAAGATGTACTCCTGTTCAATAGCTAAATTGACTAAATCTAGAATAGGTGAATAGAGATTTGATGGATGCGGGGAAAAATTTCCATGGTAATAATACTACTTACAAGGAAAGTATGGCAACACATGCTTCATATTTTAAGGGACATTACAAATGTTAATTATTTATAGAGGGCTGCTAAGTGAACATATACGTTATTCATCATCATTAAAATATTAAATTGTCTAATGCTTCACTGAATGAACTACACTTTAATGTGCAAGCTTTTTTTTTTATCATAGAAAGTGATCAACTCATTGGCAACAACATTTAGTAACATTTACCAAATATTGTATATTAAGCAGTAATAAATTACTCGCAATATTCACAGAAAATATTCTCTGTAAGAATTGCAAACTTTTATTTAACTGAACTCAAATTAAGTTTATGGTATATTTACACAAGGGAATATTAATAGATAAAAAATGGTTTCAATGCCAGATATGTGCAACTCAATATATATGCTAAGATTTATTTATAAATACAACTATAATATTTTTAAGGAGCATATTTTTATTTTGCATAGAAAATAATGAAGCTCAAGAACTATTTAACAATAAAATGAGTTAAAGAACTGTAGACAATGCAATGGCTTCATTTAACAACTAAGTGATTAATTGTTGATTAAGCATTAGAGACAGTAATGACTATTAGTCTATTGGAAAAATAAATTATTTCAACCTGTAGTTTACTGAAAATGCTTCTTAAAAGAGAGTTTACATTATTTTTCAAAAATATTTATTTAATTATTTTGAGAGAAAGAGAGAGAGAGAGAGAGAGAGAGAGACAGAAGTGGAGGAGTGGCAGAGAGAGAGGGAGAAAAAGAATCCAGACCAGGCTCTGCGCTGTCAGTTCAGAGCCTGATGTGGGGCTCAATTTCACCAACTGTGAGATCATGACCTGAGCGAAAATCAAGTCAGATGCTTAACCGACTGAGCCACCCAAGCACCTCAAAAGAGACTTTACTTTAGCTTAGTTCACAAAGCACAATAAACTGGAATAGATATAAATATTCTTATTAAATATAGCATTTGAGTATCAACAACATTGAAACTTTACAAATGTATCTGCATCGGGTGCTTAGTTATAACTAAACATTCTTGAACAGAGGTAGGAATACAAATTTTGAGAGGAGGAGAAACTGCATGTGATTCCTTCAATTCTTCAAAATAACTCCTGGACAATGATATGATTGATGGCACTTGTTTTCTGAAATATCATTTATTCCCTTATAAAATATACAATAAGAAATGCATATTTAAATCTCCATGAAGTAATTCAGTTCATTTATTTCTGTTATAATGGAATTACTTTTATTTCAAGTTACTTCCTACCTTAGCCTTTCTCAGAACTCTCACCAATTATGAGTTGTTTCATCTCTTTGGCAAAGGGGTTTGATAGCCTGAGAATCACTGGTATTCAGCAGAGATTGCTGTTTTCCATCTGGATCTCTGAAATTATGTAGCACGTATTTCTCTATATCCTACTTCTCGCTCTTTCCCTTGCATCCTTGGCATCGAGTGCAAGTAGGAGTTTATTTTCATCACTGTATAATATTTCACTGTGGGAATACATCACAATTTATTTGCACTACTGATGATCATGTAGGTTGCTTTCAATTATTTTATTGTTATTGTTTTAAATAGCGCTGCTATTAACATCATGTTGGCATACACGTGTCCATTCTGCAGGGAACGTACCCAGGAGGGGAATTGCTGCACAGGTGATCCTTGTTGGTAAACAATGCCCAATTGTTTCCAAAGGGATGGAAACAATTTACATTCCAACAAGGAGGTGTAAGAGTTCCATGTATCACACTTTCTGTACAACAATCGTTATCATCGTTATCTTTGTGGCCATTTTTATGCAGTGGTATCTAATCACTAATCATGGCTTAATTTAAATTACCCTGAATATTAATGAAACTGAGCACCTTTTTATGTGTTTAATGAACATTTCACATTGTCTTTAGTGAAATAAATGTTCAAGGGAATGACTATTCTGAGGGTGGGTTTACTTTATTTTTTCTATTGATTTATAGGTATTCTCTTTGTCTTCTGGATCTAGTCCCTTGTCTATTTTATCTGTTGCAAAAATAGCTTCTCCTCTCAGCTCTGCGCTTTCATTTGCCTAATCGTCTTTTGAGGAACAAAAGTTTCTGAGTTTAATTGATCAATATTTCCTTTATAATTATGGCACTTTTTTCCCCCCACTCATGTATATAGTCTTTGGAAATAGCCTACTTTTTTCCTATCTTTTTCCTTTCTACCTCTACATCTCACAGATTTCTTGTGGATTAATATTGTTGTTTTCATTTCTTGGATTTCAACATTATAGTTTTAGTTTTATAGCCCCTTGATAGTTTCTTGAGTGTTGCGTTTTGAGGGAAGAAGGAGACAACTTTGCTAATTTGCCAACTTGGCAGATATGAACACCTATCAGACATCTATTGCACATCACATACCAAGGACAAATGATGAAGATATTGCATCGTTCAAGACATACCTTCATATCAATATGCTTACAGGAAAAGACCCATAAACAGGAAAAAATAAAGATGGAACACACTAAAGCTATGTATATGTTGCTGGAGGCCGGCTCCAGCATGTCCAGGGGTCCCTGAAGGATGGACGGTGTCGGCGAGGGAGGGATGAGAAAAGCAATGAGAATCTTTCTGGTCACCAGGCAGGCATCTCTGCTCTGACTGGGGCTCAACTTTACTTTATAATTAGGTGTTTGGGGGATGGCACAGAAGTGGCATTTGTCTTAGACAATGATTTCTGATGACAAACTTCTTTGATATGTAAGAATTTCCCGGAACATAGATTTGTAGAAGACTCCTGCATAACCTTTATCAATAGTGATTGAGGTAGGGGATTTAGATGCTTATCCTATGGGGAAGGAAGGTATCTTTAGCATACAAGACAATGTTTTTAGCATAAAAAGGGAGAAGTTAGTTCTTTGTGGGCAGGGGTCAATAGCTTGTTTGTTTAAGGGGAAGTATTAAGAAAAACAGGTCTTTCAGGAAACACAACGTTTGCTTCCATAATCACAAAAGAAGAAGTTCTTCAATAGGTTCCTTACAGGGTGCAATCAGCATATTCAAGGCCAAAATAAGTCACTCTGAATACTGATCACAAGATGCCTTGGGGGTCAGTGCTCCAAGCAGAAACAATCCTGTCGGGGTAGATATTAGTCGCCATCTGACTGTTAAGAGTCCATGCAACATACCTTAACCTCATAGGGAGTTCTTTCTCAACCTATGAGCTCAGAAATGGCTCCCAACAGTATGTTAGTGGAAATTTAGAATGGCATCATTTAGTCAAACCTTACTGAGATTAGAATATTTGAAAAAGACTTCTGGAAAATAAGATTCCTCCTGACTTTAGAACCAATAATCTTTCAGGGAGCCTGGGTAGCTCAGTGAGTTAAGCATCTGACTCCAGCTCAGGTTATGATCTCATGGTTCATGGGCTCGAGCCTTGCATTGGGCTCTGTGCTGACAGCTCAGAGCCTGGAGCCTGCTTCGAATTCTGTGTCTCCCTCTTTCTCTGCCTCTCCCCTGCTCATGTTTTCTCTCTCTCTCTTTCTCTCTTTCTCTCTCTCTCTCACTCTCAATCTCTCAAGTAACTAAACATTATTTTTTCTAAGTAAAAAAGAACTGATGATCTTTCTTAATAATAGTCATCAAGTTAAAGAAACACTGGTGGGGAAGCAGATGGGGAGTTGATTTGAGTTGTCACATACAAAGCTATGGGGAAAAAGTGAGCTCTAAAACATAAAATAGTAGGCTTGATTCTTTAAATTTCTCTTAAAGAGAGTGTTTGACAAGATACAATTAGTGTCATTCCACTAAGAGGCAAGATAAATTGTGTTAGGGCAAATAAAAATTACTTAATTTCTAAATTATTATTTATCCACTTAATATTCACTAGATAACTACTTTTGAGGCAAGTGTACATAGTTTTGAAATTCTTATTCAGCTTGACTTTCTCTACAACCTACAGCCAGTATACATATTATTGTTGATATTGCTTCTCTCTCACTAATTAAGTGGTAGCTGTTATAAATTTCCACTGATGTTTAACCGAAGATCAGGAGGGAAGAAAGTTCTTTGTCCTGCCTATAAGAACTCCTGGATACTCAACTAGGGGCTACGATTTGGTGAATCTTGTTAGTAATAATGATCTGTTAGATCCCCAAAGTAAAAACTACCAATCGTTGATGTAATTACTCATAAAGATTCCTTTGGGAGTAATTAGTCAGAACTATTTACTTAGAGTAAAGATGCTGCAAGAAACACAGCCGTAATCCTTGGGTCTGCTCATTACCCTGGCTAGCTCTCCTCTCCACTTTGATTTTTTCCAGAATATTCCTTAATAAAATGAATGTCAATTCTAATCAAAGGATGAAATTTTCAAAGAGCCAGACACGTTTTAATACATACCTCGTTCTCTCTCAAGCAAACTTAAATATAATCATTTTCTTCTTTTCAGTCTTAAAGAATGCAACAGACGTGAACCATTTAATGCTAGCACTGTGGTTGAGGTGCAAGGCTGAAGGATGTTAGTTTAGAAGGACAAAAAAGTGTTAGAAATATGGTTGTGAACTTCTCCACTTTAGAAACAAAAATTGGATGTGAAAAGACATCAAAACATATATGAACACACCAGGGGTTGATTGTGTTCTCTACAGTCTTCAGAAACACATCAAAGAAAATCTAACAAGCAACTTCAAAAGCCTGTTAGTCTCACTGCAAACTGCAGTTCGGGCAGAAATGGCCTGTTAAAGGCCTTATTGAGGAAAATGACAGTTTTCCACTGAGAACACAAGGAGATTGACCTACAAACAATTTCTTGAAAAAATAGCACCAAAATATAATACAAATTTCACCTAGAAATTGAAATAACACCAAAGTGTACTATGGATACAGGAGGGATAGAATAGAGACAAGGAATATAAACAGTGAGAGAAAAACACAGCCTATTTAAATTGTATTCATAAAACATATGAGAGATTTAATATATATGTAACAAAGAAGAAAGAGAACAATTAAAGAATATTTAACTGGGGGCGCCTGGGTGACTCAGTCAGTTGTGTCCAACTCTTGATTTCAGGTCAAGTCATGATCTCACAGTTTGTGGGTTCCAGCCCTGCATTGGACTCAGCACTGATGGTGTGGAGCCTGCTTGGGGTTCTCTCTCTCTTTGCCCTCTCTCTCTCTCTCTCAAAATAAATAATCTGAAAAAATAATAAAAATATATTTAACTTGAATGGAAACAAAAAAATTAAGTACAAGTTGAATTATTTAATTACAAAGATTTGCAGAATATATATTATGTGCACATATAATATACATGTATAGAATATACATATATAAACTCACTAGGTTTTTTCTCTTACCTTAAAACCAAAACCTATAGACACTATTCTGTATAGTAAATCACCATAACTCATTTTTATATAACTGAAACTTTGTATCCTTTGAACATCACCTCATTTCCTATAGCTAATAATACTATATTATATATGTGTAAAATTGGCTAAGAGGGAAGAACATACGTTAAGAGTTCTTACTACAACAAACAAACATCTAAATAATAAAAAGAGAACTGAAAGAAACTGGGAACTGATGAGTGTTTATGGCCTTGATGGTGATGATTTTGTAGGTGTGTACTTATCCCCAAATTCATCAAGTTGTATACGTTATATATGTACAACTTTTAATAGGTCAATCATATACCTCAACAAAATGGTTAAAATAACTAACAAAGCGAAATCAGAAACGTAAAAGGGTGCCAAGATTTAATGGAAGCCAGTACCTAATAGTCCTCTGTTATTTTTGTAGTTATTTAACAATAAAAACAAGTATAATGGCACTCCAATTATAAAGTGTTGCTCATTTTATTTATTTTTTAATGTTTTATTTATTTTTGAGAGACAAATAAAGACAGCGTGAGCATGGGAGGGTCAGAGAGAGGGAGATAAAGAATCCGAAGACCATCTCCAGGCTCTGAGCTGGCTGTCAGCAAAGAGCCCAACGCGGGGCTCGAACCCACAATATGTGAGATCATGACCTGAGCCGAAGTCGGACACTTAACCAGCTGAGCCACCCAGGTGCTCAAGTGTTGCTCATTTTAAAAGAAAATGAGAAAATGTACAGGATATAGTGCAAAGCATAAACTGTATTAGATGTTCCGTTGCCTTGGAATCACTACTAACAGGCTTAACTTAAGCAAAACACATATACATGATGAGATGGATTTTTTACTGCTACTGATGTGCTTCATCATTTGTTGAGAACATGATGGATTGGATGCTATAGTGCCTTGGTCAGGTATCTCTTTCAAGATCCTGAAACTTTTCTCCAAGCCGTCAGAAGTGTTGCTTTATAATGGCTTGGGGCGAGTACATCCCTAGACATTGCCTTCCTTCAGAGGGACCTGTTTCACTCAAGTGTTTTTACCCACTCTTCAAATGAGGGCTTCCACATTCATCAGCTGTTTGGTGTGCATGTAAGACGGTGGGATTTACCTGAAGGGACTTGTGGAATATGAGCTTCACATGGGATCAGCTGAGGCCTCTGTTGTTATTGTATCACAGTCCGATTATTTTTTTTCTGTCTCATTCTTCTTCCCTCACATGCATTGCTTTTGTTTCTGAGAATGATTCCCAAAACTATCACAATGGAAATCTCTGATTCAGAAAGTGTTTTCCAGACAATCTGCCCGGTAAGAGTGTACCAACAGTGGTCTTTGAAACAGACTCTAAATTGGGATTTTTGAGGCTGATCTCCTGCTGGCTGATGACAACGGACACCCCCAACTCTTGTGAGGATAACAGAAGTGCTGACAGCCACTGGGAGATGGCAGGAGAGCCCGGGTACAAACTCACTAGTGGCGAAGCAGGAGGGAACACCTTTAGAAGCTCATACACGCATTGGTGGTATAATGTATTACGTTTTTGAGGTGCTTGATGGAATTAAAGTTTGAGCCAAATGGCTGGTGCTGGGGAATATTGATTCATTACAAAAGACATCAAAAAGCCATGGTGTTTTAATAATCAATGTAAGGGAGTGGTAGGGGGCTCCCTTAGCACTGCAGAGAGAGATGCTGGTCTCTTACAGTTGTAGGGAAAAGAAAGATGAGGAGTAGGCTTACAACTAATCCATAGGTACCAGAGCTCCAGAAAACATAGAATTCTCCTATCATAGCAAAAAGTGATCAGAAAACATATAGGAGCTATTGGAACTCAGTATCAAGGACAAGATGTGTTGAGTCCTAAGGGCAGAAATTTAGTGTGTTTCCGTCTCTGTCTGTAGTGTAAGCCCCTCACACTGGAGGGCTCTCTTTGCTATTTTGGAGACTGTCCTTGTCCATTATCCCCCATTGTCATGACTGAGGTGGACACAGGGGCTAGGTAGGGGCTATAGGTCTTGAAGGTGGTTTTCTTCCATGCTTGCAAGATGAGAACTATAGAAATTTAGAGAATAGGTTTGTCATTTCTTGGACATATAATACAATCTGAAATCATGCTTTTTTAATATATTGTTAATATGTACAAAGAAACTACAGGTACAAAGAAGTCTTTGATCATTTACCTAATGGCTTGTGAGCTTGTATTGGGCTAAATGGTAACCCCAAGTATATATCCACACCCTAATCCTCGGAACCTATAAACATTGCCTGAGATGGCCGAGAGAGTGACTATTATATTGTATGATGAAAACTGTGATTAAGTTAAGGGCCATTGAGGTATAGCGTAAATATATCATATGCACCTTTATACAAGAGACATGGGAGGAGATTAGATGCAATGGAGAGCAGAAGGCACAAAGAAGAGAGAATGATTGTAAATCAGAGGCAGACATTAGGGTGATGTGGCCACAGACAAGGAATGCCAAAGAATACTGGGCAGCCACTAGAAAGCAGAATTGGCAAGGAATGGATTCTCCTACCAGAAGCTCTGAAGGGAGAATGTCCTTGCCAGCAACTTGTGTTTGGACTTCTGGCCTCCAGAACTGTGAGAGAATAAATTCCTGTTGTTTAAAGCTACTAAGGTCATTTCATTGGTATGTCCTATGTAGGAGATTGATACAGAGCTCAACTTCTTTCTCTTTCCATCTTCCTCATCTTCCACCTGATCTTGAGCTATTAAAAGCAATGGGCCTCTGGGGCGCCTGGATGGCTCAGTCGGTTAAGCGTCTGGCTTTGGCTCAGGTCATGATCTCACGGTTCATAGATTCGAGCTCCACATCGGGCTCTGTGCTGACAGCTAGCTCAGAGCCTGGAGCCTGTTTCAGATTCTGTGTCTCCCTCTCTCTCTGACCCTCCCCTGATCATGCTGTCTCTCTCTCTCTCAGAAATAAATAAAACATTAAAAAAATTAAAAAAAAAGCAATGAGCCTCTAAAATATTGTTCTCTGATAAACTGAGGTTCCCTGAAGTTTTTTTCAACATAATACTTAGCACTTTCAGACACGTCTTTTGCACATTATTTGTTCTATCTTAATGACTAGTTATGTAATGCTATATTTATTATGCTATTTTTATCATTTTAATATTAATTTAGAAAATAAATTTTGGGTAGTTCATCTCCCGTTTACATTAATTTGAGACGACAGAGATTAGCAATTCAGCGAGGTGCTCATGGCGTAGCTAGGTCGCTCACTAGCACGTAACTTTGAGTAAGTAAATTAACCTCTGGAAGCCTCAGTTTATTTATTTATAAAGTACGCTGGGGCACGTGTGGCTCAGTCAGTTAAGCAGCTGACTCTTGATTTTGGCTCAGGTCATGATATCACAGTTCATGAGTTTGAGCCTCGCATCAAGCTGTGAGCTCCCAGCATGGAGCTGTCTTCCTCTCTTTGCCCCTTCCCCTTTTTTAGAAATAAATAAACATTTAAAAAACTGGGGTTAACAAATGTGACATTGACATTTACTAATCAGTATTTGACTAAGAGCATGAGTTTGTTATGGGCTATTTGGCTTTAATCTTTACATAAGAAAGTGTGGTAGGCAGAGCGAGAGTACCCCAAAGGTGCTCATCCCCTAATTTGCAGAACTGGTGAATATGTTCTCTTAGCTGGTAAACAGTTGGCAGATGTGAGTGGTTAAGAATCTTGAGACGATTATACTGGGTTGCCCAGGTGGGCCCAAGGTGATAACACAGGCCCGTACAAAGGAGAATCCCTGATTGCTGAGGTGGACCCAGGATGGCTACGTGAGTCCTTCGAAGGGGAGAGTAACCTGACTTCTTCCAGTGGTGCTGGTGTAATCAATAGGCCTTTATAAAGGGCGGGGGGCGGGGGTGCTGCAGCTCACGTGATAGCAGAAGTTCCGGTTCTGGGAGGTTGTGGCTGGTTCCGAAGCTGGAGGAAGAGGCCGTTTGACGCGAGGTACGGGTCGTCTGTAGACACCGAGAAAGCAACAGAAGACGCTCTCCTCCCGGAGCCCCCAGAGCAGAACGCAGTGCAGCAGATGCCATAGTTTAAGCACAAAGAGACCCGTTTTGTCTTCTGAGACCCTGAACGGTAAGACATACATTTGTGTTGTTTTAAGCCCCGGAATTTATGTTACTTTGTTCGTAGGCAGAAACTAATAGAGACAGAATGTTTGTTTTTCCTCTCCAGTATCTTTTTTTTCTTTTAAAATGGGAGAGCATGGTGGTGGTGTGTGGGCCTTGTGAAGCCTTCCCTGCCTCTTTTTTTTTTTTTTAAATGTTCTATTTATTTCTAGGAGAGATAGAGAGAGAGACAGCGTGAGCAGGGGAGGGTCAGAGAGAGAGGGAGTCACAGACTCTGAAACAGGCTCCAGGCTCTGAGCTGGCAGTCAGCACAGAGCCCGACGCGGGGCTCGAACCCACGAACTGCGAGATCATGACCTAAGCGAAAGTCGAACGCTTAACCGACTAAGCCACCCAGGCGCCCCAAGCCTTCCCTGCCTCTTATTATATTCCTTCTAAGGCACCTCTTTGAACTCATGGGTATTCCTGGATAGTGTGTAGCCTGTACCTCTTATCCCAGAAGTCTGCCCTGGCTGCCCTGTGTTCTCTTCTTGGTGCGTTCCCATAGTTTTTCCAGGTGCCTCCCAGCCACTAGTCCCTATGCAAGGGCAAAGCTGTGCCCCTCCTTGCGGTAACAGGAAGCTATGATACACAGCATAGGTTACAAGAGCTTGGAAACGATGTCAGGAATGTACCCTCTCACTAGGGTTGTCTCTTTGCCTCTCAATCTACACCTGTTTCCACTGTGAAAGGTAAAATAGTCAGGTGGGCCTTATGCTCTTCCTCACCGGGTGGACCATGAACTTTTGAACTGGGCCGAACTGCAGATACGCCACAGATTCTGCCCAAACACCTGCAACTTACTATGGTAATAAACTTCTGCTTGGTGATGGCCTTAGCAACCAGTTAAGTGTAGGCAGTATTAGATATTTGCAGCCAACACCAATCATGATTCTTGGTAAACAGCTGAAGGAAGGTTTTTCCTTTCTCCTCATTCCAATTAAAAACAACAACAACAACAAAATCCTAGTAAGCTTTCCTGTTGATGGGTCACAATTTGGCGGCCACCTAGAAATGTGCTCCTGGATTATAATTCTAAGACCCCAAACAAAAGCTTTTGTTTTACTTTTTCAGTTCTTTTTTTCTTCATAAATACTGCAACCTTGAAGCCCTTCTTCTTTCAGATCAGAAGTTTTAGTCCTGTCTCTTACGTTGAAGACTCCACATATTTTCCCCCTTTACTCCGATGGTTACAATCACCTAAAATAGATTTGTAGTCATGGTACTGTATCTGCAATGAAGAGTTTATTTTACATTTTTATTGGGGTCCTTTTGTTTCCTCTTTGTTTAGGCTTGAGAAATACGGGATGCTAAGTTTAACTGAATTTCAGATGAACAATGATGTTTTGTTATAAGGACATCACATATAATATTGGGATTTCTGTTGAACTGGTATTTAAATTTATTTCAGTTTAACTTGGAATCCTGTATTTTTGTTTAATCTGGCAGCCACGTTTTTGTCGCAACCTTCTGATTCCAGGTTTTGTTCTGGAATTCAGCTTTGTGTAAAAAAAAAAAAATCTATATTAAGCCCCTTTGTCAATCGAGAGAAAAGTCTTTTTACGAATTATTACTTGCAGAAACTTAACACCTGAAAAATATCATTCTTTATGACTGCCAACATCCCCCCTGTTAACTGTGATAGTATACATAGCAATAGTACCAATAGACTTCATAACAGAAAAACTACCAGCATTTCTTATTTTAAAACACCAGTAATTAGAAATAGCAAGTAATTCAAATTCTTTGACGATTTAATAATTTTAGATATAATTGACATACAACATTATTAGTTTCAGGTGTAGAAAATGATTTAATACTTGTATATATTGTGAAATGATCTCCACAGTAAGTCCGGTTAAAATCCATTACTGCATCAGTTCCCAACTCTTTTTTACTTTTATTTATTTATTTTTTAGGACTGTTAGGGTCTCAATAACTTTCAAATACACAATACAGTGTTAGCTATAGTTACCATGTTGTCCATTACATTCCAGGACTGACTTCTAACTGGAAGTTTGTATATCTTGATGCCCTTCACTCATTTCCCTATTCATCCACCCACAGATACTTAGGATGCTTCCATATCTTGCCTATCATAAATATTGCTACAGTGAACATAGGAACGAAGGTATCTTTTCATATTAGCATTTTACCCCCATTGGGAAACACCCAAAATGAAATTGCAGAATCCTGTGGTAGTTCTGTTTTTTGTTTGAGCCTCCATATTGTTTTCCATAGTGGCTGCACCAACTTACACTTCTACCAGTAGTGCACAAGTGTTTTTCTCGAAGTCTCCGCCAATACATGTCCTTTCTTTCATAGCCATTGTAACAGGTGTGAAGTGATAGCTCTTTGTGGTGTTGATTTATATTTCCCTGATTAGTGACATTAAGCACCTTTTCATGTACCTGCATGTCTTCTTTAGAAAAACACCTATTCACTTCTGCCCATTTTTAGAAAATGTTTATTTTAAGAGTGCATCAGCATGGGGCAGAAAGAAAGGGAGAAAGAGAATCCCACGGAGACTCCTCACTGTGAGTGTAGAACCTGAGGTGGGGCTCCATCTCCTGAACTGGAATCATGCCCTGGTCACTTAACCAACTGAGCCACCCCGGTGCCCCTGGATATTAATCTTTTATCAGATACATGATGTGCAACTATTTTCCCACATTTGGTAGGCTGACTTTTCATTTTGTTGATTCTTTCCTTTGCTATGTAGATGTGGGTTTTTTGTTTGATGTGGTCCTGCTTGTTTTGATTTTGCTTTGCTTTTGTTGCTTTTGGTGTCAAATCCAAATACAGTTTTGTTCAAGGATATTTTGAAATAAAAAAATACTTAAAAAGGGTTACAACTGGAACAGTTTGCTAGCTTTTATTGAGTTACATATAACCAAAATGAAATGGATACATTGTGTGCTAAGTTGTAAAGGACAAACGAATCTTTAATTATTATTAAATGAATCCTCAACTATTCTCCTCTTAATCAGTGTTCAAATCAGTTATCAAAATGACATACCAAAATCTTTATTCGGATTAACTTCTTAAAACTACACCTTAATTTATAAGGCTCATTCAATATCAATGATATCAAGTAAAATTGGTATCAACATTGTGTGTGTGTGTACAAAAAGATCCAACTTCAAAAACGTGAAAAACGTTACTTCAGAAAAGACTTCCAGATTGAAATTCCATTTAAAAGCTGATAAACTCTAACTGTATTGAAGATCTAACATCATTATATGTAGGTCAACTCCTAATTCTCCTGATAATGCTGCATCTCTTCATGTCTTTTTCTCTAGGCACACCTAGTGACTTCGCCCAGCATCTAGGATTCTAGGCCATAATAAATTTTTAAATATAGTCAACTACCTCACAAAGGAGAGACTAAATTTAGGTCCATATTTATTAGCTTTAACTATGAAGGCTATGTGTCAACGTTCATGACTTATTACGAGTTCACTTCTAATATGTGGCCAGTTCAATCATTTGTAACCACCTTGTATTGTCCATTAATTGGGTCATTCTGTCATTCAAATAAAACCAGACAGAATGATGATTTGAATACCTTTAAACTGTAAAACTTCCAACAACTGAGAAACTCTTTGATGCAGATTTTTATAGGAGCCTTGAATAAATATTTGCTCCCATTTACTTGACACTTAAGTTCAAATTAACACTTCTTGATCAGCTGCCTCTTACTTCAGTCTCCAACTATGAAAAATAGATAAAAAGCCTCTGGCAGCCTAAGGAAGTTCTCTTTATTGACTAGAGCTGAATGATAATTCACCTCCTCAGCATCCTTGAGTACTCCAGAAACCTCTGAACCCAGGCATTATCAACAGGTTTCAGAATTGTGCCAGTTTGTGTCCCTGAATATTTAAAGCAACAGCTATACTAATACAAAACTTCTACAGCCTTTAAAGGACTACTGTAATATTCTGTAGGTTTTTCTGATAGTAAATTTGGGGTCTAGCTTTTCTAACTTGCAGGGTCTCAAGGTGTCTGAGATCCCAAATCAACACAGGTGAAAGTTTTATACAGGTTGCTGAAGAGAACCTGTATTTAGCATTGAGCTGCTCTTAAAGGCCAATTGCAATACCTGGGGCATATTTCTAGCAATAGATTGAATTTAACCATATATTATTTTGTTCAGCTAGTTTTTCTCAGGGCTTCAGTGATCCATTAACCTTTTTGTTTAAGATAGTAACATGGGGCTGCGTAATCAGATGGTGTTCTCTGTATTTTAGATATAGATGCAGTGCGTTTATTGCTGAAGGCAGCTTTAGCAAAGTCTATCCTATATTTTGCATATTAATCAAGGTAGCAGGCAGACGTTGCTGTTAACTTTTACGAACCCAACAATGAACCAAGTATATTTATTACTGCCAATTTTGTTTCTAAATCCCTTCTTTGATTACTAAAACACTATAAGCATGTGTGCCCATAGCTTTTTATGGAATCATTCAATTTGTATTATTCAAGATGTGTCTTTTTTCCATTAAATAAAAATAGTCCAATTTCCAACTTTGCTAAAACATTAAAAATATGTTTAGACAGAAACACTCGGCAAACAATCCTAAAAAACTACCTTTTAAAAAGTGAGTACCGGGGCACCTGGGTGGCTTAGTCGGTTAAGCGTCTGACTTTCGCTCGGGTCATGATCTCGCGGTTCGTGGGTTCGAGCCCCGCGTCGGGCTCTGTGCTGACTGCCAGCTCAGAGCCTGGAGCCTCTTTCAGTCTGTGACTCCCTCTCTCTCTGACCCTCCCCTGCTCACGCTGTCTCTCTCTCTCTCTCCTAGAAATAAATAAAACATTAAAAAAAAAAAAAAGTGAGTACCTTCTCCCTTTTGGAAGCATTTGCATGCTAACTAAAAGTGCCTTTGTGGATATAGGAATGACCAGTCTCCCAATAAGTCAGACACCAGGGTCCATATCATGTATTCTACCTTTGTCCCAAAGATAAATTGGATGTAATAATCTTTAATTTTTTTGTCCATATCATGTATTCTATCTTTGTCCCAAAGATAAATTGGATGTAATAATCTTTAATTTTTTTATGTTTATTTAATTTTGAGTGTGGGGGTGGTGCAGAGAGAGGAGACAGAAGCAGGCTTAAAACTCTGAGCTGTCAGCACAGGGCCTGATGTAGGCCTCGAACACACGAACTGCAAGATCATGATCTGAGCCTTGAGACCAACTGATTGAGCCATGCAGGTGCCCCTGATTGTAATAATCTTTAAGTTCTGTATGCCATATTTCAAATTTTCCTTCAGCAAAGGGGCAGGGTATAGAAAGAAGGTAGGAAACAAAGGCTAGCGCAATAAAAATGACCATAGACTTTTGAATTGATCTGTCTGGTTTTGAATACCACATATGTGTTCTTCAGCAAGCTCCTAAGTTCTTGGTTCTGAAATTTCCTTTTTCACATAATGGGGATAACTGTACTACTCTAGAAGGTAGATTGTGAGAATAAAATAAACTGCTGCAAATGAAGCAAACCAAATTAGTTTCTTCTCTCTGTGCCCCGCCCCCCACACCATGATTTCATTGGGAAGTAATGCGATGTCAGATGAAATCCTGACACAAGTTGTCTAATGTGATGGACAGCTTCAGAGTTGGGTGCTTTGGGGCATCAACAATGTAAAGGATGGCAGTTCTTTCCCTTCAGTTTTTATCTGTTTTTATACATGGTATGAGAGAAGGCAAGTGAGCAAAGTGTCAACTACTGGGGGTCCTGGAAATAGCAGAATGCATCCTAATTATTACTGGAAAGAGTGAAGAAAAATCACACATATGAAAATTATCTTCTCTATCCATCGATTGTGCTAACAACCTATGAGATGCAGACTTTAAGGTCTGGTTCTTTCAAAGTATGGCATTAACTTTTTCAAAATATTTCTGCGTATATAATAATCAGTGAAGTTTGTTTTTGACAAGGTCTTCCTCATAATTTAGAGTGGTTTTAAGCATAGGTATTAGAATAGAGCTTAGCTTTTAAAAATCCTAAGTACATAAAGACTTCTGGACTTAAATGTTTTTTCTGGAGCAATTTTTAAAGCAAATATTACATTGAGGTAAACCTTTATCAGTGTAATACATATTTAAATATTTGCCATTTTTCCTTTTAGCAGATTATTTGACTAAAATAAGTTGTGGTATTAAAATATGAATTCCAATGAGAAATTAGCTTATAAAACGTATTGATAAAGATATTTTCCTGGATAAATAGTACTGATGAGTTAATATTGTATCCCCTACTCATACCTCATGAATTTCCTATAGGAATATGAAAATTGTATGTTTGAATTCATAAGCCACTCTATATTTTGTATAGAATAGATTTTCTTTCTATTATAGGGGAAAATGACTAAGAACCAAATTCTGACCAAGCTTTTAACTATAAAACTTTAATAAAATCTCATTAGAATAAAGATTTATTATGATTTTTTCAAGGATCTAGTATACAAAATATCTTTTATACTGGGGTAAATATATCATTTGGGGGTGATCTGGATATCCATCTTGATTAACTGAGTAATAGAAAAAGAATTATATGTGCACCTGACAAAACTTTTATTAAAAGCCAGCCTTTATATTCTGAAATAGTTAAAAGTTGACAACATTAAAGGAAGTATCCAGTATCTGTCCTGAATTCCGTATTCTAATTGCATATTAATATATAATTATAGGTTATAGGAAGCCATCCTCAATCCAGTGTATTGTGTATTTGTTGAATTTGTACTATGGGGCAGGCTGTTGCTAGGTGAAGATTCAAGGATGATCCAAATCCTTGGACACAAATCCAAACTGTCTATAACTGTACTTTTTCAGTGTTTAGTCTTGCTTGATAAAGTTGCAAGTGTGGATAAACATGAATAAGCTTTTTGATATTTTTTTTTTCTTTTCCAGGCCATTGGATTGGGAATAAAGAACAAAACCATCTTCATCAGAGAATCGTTATCAAGAAAGACTACATGGTAAATGGTAAGTCAATCATTGCTTTCTACTACCCCACCGGATAGAGGTAAGAGAATTACTTATTCATTAATGCAATTAATATTTGAGAGTCTTATAAACAGAACAGAATGATTGCATTCTTAGAATGCATTTATATCTCCGATAACATGATGAAATTGTTTAAGCATGAAATGGATTTGACAGCAGAGAGCCTTATTTCCTTTTCAAACAAGCAATAAAATCTGTTCTATTTGTTTGTAGTAAAACTCCTTAGAATGCTGTAATCATAATCCAAATACAGACTCAAAATTCAAATGAAAAAGTGTTCTTAGATTTCTTTTGTTAACATGAGCACTGCAGAATCCAGCCCAATTTATACTCCTCTGGACACAAAAATCCCTGTATTCTATGTGCAGTGACCTCTGATGTTGAGCATGTGGAGTTAGGCTCACCCTCACAGTCTGGGGAGACAGTCTTCCACAAGATGGCTCCTATTTCCTCCACCAGCAAAAAAGTGGGGATTCCTAGAAGCCACCCTCCCTTCTGATTAACAGACAATGAATTCAGAGGTACCTAATAGCCCTTCAGGTTGGATAATTCACTAGACGAATTTATAGGGCTCAGGAAAACTATACATAATATTCTAGTTTTATTGTAGCAAAAAGGCTACACAGTGGAACCAGTCAAAAGGAGAGATTGGTAATGTAATGTCTAAGAATGTCCCAAACGTGGTACTTGCATTGCCCTCTCCCATGGGTTTCGGCGAGGTCACCTTCCCAGAAGGTTGATCACACTGATGTGTAAAAGCATGCCCAAAGTATTGTCACATGGAGAAGCTCTCCATAGCTTCAGGTGTCCTGAGCTTTAACTGTGGTTTCGTTACACAGTCATAATTAATCGACTTATCGATCATGAGGTTGACCTTCATCTCTCCCTCTCTTCTTCAGAGATTGTATCTATATCATGTGTCTCAAAGTTCTAATGTTTGGTGCTTCTCGCATGGCCGGCTACCATCCTGAGTGATCTACATCTTTGTGCAAATTATCTAAGGGCCCATTTTGAGTCCCATCACTAGTGGAGACTCTTAGGGTCTACCGTTAATAGCAAAGACTCTACACTCACTGGGGAAATGCCAAACAGGGAGAGGCTGCCTCCCAGAAGTGAGAGGTAAAGGACAGCTAAATTATCATGAATAGTATCATGTTTAGTAATTGATTCTACAAACCCAAATAGCCTCATTCTCAAAGAAATGTTCAAATTGTTTCTGGAGCTGTTCTCTGCATCTCCCACCCTCCCTATTCCCCCAGTTCCTCTTGATTCTGTAACACTGCCTTCCCTGACTGCAGAATAGCTGCTTTGGTTCTTTTTCCCTATTTTCTGGCCAAATATCCATAGCCTTCTAATTTGTTTTCTGTCACTCAGATCTCTTCAAACAGGCAAGTATTTTGCTACTAGAAGGAAATTGTTCTTGTTTCCTTAAAAATCCTTAGTCTCTTTATTGACACACAAAATGTCAGACTTTTTTTCTTTGAAAGTTGTTTGATCAATCCATAAACAGAACACTTTAAATATGTTTATTCTACGTCTTCAGCCTCTAAATGTTATTAATACAAGGTAGATATTCATCCTGCCTTAAAGTTAATTTGGTTACATATATATATATACACACACACACACACACACACACACCCATATAGTATATTCAGTATCTAGGCATCATTTTTGTTTTATTCACCTTGACATCTAATACTTCATGGATATATTACATGTGTGTCTATAATAGTGTCTGGCTCATAAGCCATGTGGATATATTACATGTGTGTCTTATTGTACAGGTCTTCAGTGCACAAATTTCAAAATCTCAAGGACCAAATATCTTTTAATTTCACTAATTAGGGGCATTTGTTAAGAGTCACCACAATATAGGATCTATAAACATAGGTAGATGATTCAGATACTAAGCAGCCAGAATTATGAAGGTAGAATCAATCCATACCTATTACTATAATCATTAATGTATGTCCATGTTTCCGTATATATGGGTCAAAATATAAAGCTTCACTTAATTCAACTTTTCCTTGAACTTTTACATATTTTCCCCCTTTATCATTGGAAAGCCCAAAGCTTTATCACTTCCTGTATCTAGGGGCAAGCTGAATGGTGCCCATTCTTCCTTATGGTATGTTTCTGTAACCCATGCATCAAATGATACAGTTAATCAATACCGACAAATCAAAATGTAATTGTAGAAAGGAAATACAAAATTTCAATCATGCAAAAAAAAAAAACAAATTATAACTTGTTTATGATACTGGTCATGAGAGCTTGCCAGTTTTTATGTTCTCTTCTATGTCTTTTTGCCTTTACTCAACATCTAAACTGGTCAAGGTCTTTTAACCAATGAGTCTTGGGACATTATGCTTTTAATAAGGTCTCAAAACTTTGTGGTCACCTTTTAACAGTGGGTATTACTGTACAAGTAGGCATGCCAGTGAATCATCTAGAATTCTCCCTATTCTTTGATTGGTGTGATAGCATTAGATTTTCCCCTGATTGTCAAGATCAAGCACTGTAGTGACCTTGAATTTTTTTGTTGTTGAGCCATTGTAAAGAGAAACTAAAAGTTGGCATGTGGTCTCTGATAAAAAGGTACCTCTCCCCTGAAATAAATGGTGGAGTTTTTTAAACTGTAACATCCCCACCCAGTATTGGGTCAGAATTTTAAAAAAAAAAGGGGGAGGGGAGCAAAAACCATTTTAAAAAAGAGGCCAGTGCTTTACAAACCAATATATTGGAAAAGAGATCTTGAGATCCAGCTGGCATCTATAGATCCTTGTGTGAGTAGCTCTTGATAAATCCAAACTAAGATTCTGCCTCCAGGAATTATTAGATCCCTTCATTATTATATGCAGAAGTGTTTGATACTATAATATTATTTAGTATTCATTCTTTGATTTCTATTCTGGAAACCACTTTTTAGAAAACCATTGGTCCCAGCTTCTTCAGCTAGAAATTTCAATCTGTTACTTATACTGAAACCATATGGAAAACTTCATCTCAATCTGGATTCAATTCTTTTTCAATCCCACGTGTTTCTTAGATGGTTGGCAATTTAGAAAATCCCTGTAACTCTTCGAGAATTAAAGACTTCTATAAAGCTCCTCAGGCTACTTGGTTACCTAAATCTAATCTGAGTCTACGGGACTGTAGATTATGCATTTGCTATAGGGACTTTCCCTCCCATGGAATCCATTTGGATGGTGTATTACTGCATATCCAATCAACGCAAGAAAAGAGTGGTCCCTCCAGGAAAAAAAGAATTTAGTTGCCAAGAATGCATTATGGAGTGTTGAAAATAACACTTCAATGTAATTCTCAGTCTCTCACCTGATAAATATCCAAATCTTCACATAGGAGACCTTATAAAGCTGCAAATCACATTTCAGGTGCCTTTGGGAACAAACTGGCAGAGGTATTTTCCTACAGTATTCTTGGTCTACATCAAAAGTATCCTTGTTCAGTAAATGTTACAAAGATACTTTTAGAATAGGTCTAAGAATGTTCTATGTTTGTGACTGTTAATGTTAAGAATTTAGGTATTTTGGTTTCTTCTTTATGATTATTCAACTATCTCATTCTGTGGTCATATAACTCATGATGGCTTTCAGAGCTTTGCCTTCAATGGGGAATTTATAACAGGTGGCCACAAGAAATGTGAACCACCAAGCTGTTGCACACGTGTACAATATTCCAGTATTGGATTATTAACTGGTTTTTATTTTTCTAGTCCCAATTACATCAAAGATCCACTTCCTTGAACTTCTAGTAATCTTCTGACCTATTCAAGCTGTCCAAAGTAAACTGATCTAGAGAATAAATGTATTGAGACTGGGTGCCTCACAGGGTTTACTGGAAGATAAGGGAATGGGGCTTAGGAAATAGGCAGGAAAAGTGAATGCTAGGTGCCAAAAAATAGTCTAAAATGTCTTATAAAAATGGGTTATTTTTCTGTTGATAACCATCTGATGTCCTCAAAAGTGCCAACACCACTCAACACAGTATCACTTCATTAAACTGGGGGTTTGACATAGTTCTAGATCTTCTCCTGTTTTACTATGGTATTAATAGTCTTAATTCAAGAACAAAAGTGAAAAACAACGTGTCATTTACAATGGCTTGGGGGAGACTAGTTTCAAAGATAAAACTCAGTGCTTAATTTTACTAAATGATAAAATATTACAGAAAATTAGGGAACATACCTTAATTTGAAGTAGAGAACAACTGTTTGAATGTAATCTGTTAATCTCTGTAGATAACATCTTCTCTTATATAATTAGGGAGCACCTAACAGGCTAGCTGATTTGATGTTTAAATACTTTTTAAACCCCCTTATGTAACTGCCTTGAGGAAAGTTCTAATACTACTTAATAATATGGCATGCTTTTCAATATTTCACTAGAATCACCTAAAACTCCAGAGAAATCATGTTCTTTATGGGTTCCATAAATGGTGTCATTTTTAAGAGCACAATTTCAAAAGGCACATATGAGAATATAGTGATATGACAAAATCTGTCTGGGATATTCAAACAGACACCTAAATCTCCAAGGGGCTGGGTAGAGGTCAACATTTATACAATATTTATAATAAAAAGCCCAAGAAACATCTTGCCACTATTACATTTCATGTACATCACTACATTATCCGCCAGGAAGCTGACACTTTTACTAGCTGAGATATTGCTTCAAAATCAAGCTCAAAATCAAAAGCTTCTTTTCCTGCTTAGAACAGAATACCCTGCAAACACCATCATCATATTTCAAGTTGTGGGCTGCTTTGTTCTGTTAGAAATCCTTCAATATTCAGGTGACATAAGCTAATTCTGTGAAATCAATGATAATTAGCTAACTGTTGCTAAATTACACACAACACAGACAAATTATCATTAAGGGGAGAACTTTTGGTTAGCATTTTAATAGTGTGGGGTATAAATGGTGGCTGTGTGGTGAGCCAGAAGGTAGAGTAAAAACTGCACTTGTTCGGAAGTTGGAAATGGGAATTTAGTTTCCAGTGTTCTTCTCACCCTTGTGATCTCGGCCACATGTGTACATGACTGTCAACTAGAAAGTACAGGTTAACCCTATTCAACTCTGGAGTATTATGCAAATATAACTTGTTAAAGAAGCTGTACTAAAACTAGAATGGAAATTCGGAGTTCAAATTCCATGTTAGGAATATAGGAAATAATGGCGCAGAAGAGGTACCACCTAAATGTCTGTCATTGCAGACTGTGACCACTCCCAATTGAGCAGAAATTTGGTTTTATTCACTGTTGAAGAGAATTATGCATCACTCACAAATGTAAAGATCAAAAAAATTTAAATCTCAGATTCTAACATACAAGACTCATGAAGTATGAGACATTATTGAAATTAAAGGCAAGAAATTACGGGTAAATGGCAGTGCAGGTAGGCAGGTCCAACAGCCTATCTTTTTATTTTTTATTGAAAAAATCTGAGTTTATTTTGAGAGCAAGAAGGAGAGAGCAAGGAAGCGAGCACAAGCGGGGGTGGGGTGGGGGTGGGGGCAGAGAGGAGAAACAGAATCCCTAGCAGGCTCTGTACCATTAGCACAGAGCTCGATGTGGGGCTCAAACTCCTGAACCATGAGATCATGACCTGAGGAAGATCAGGAGTCTGATACTTAACCTACTGAGCCACCCAGTTGCCTCTATGCAGCCTATCTTTCCACATAGATGTCAAATACATGAAGCAAAGTCATCAGAATCATTGTCAGGTTCTGGCAAACAGAGTCTACAGCTGCCAAGTGAATGGTTTTCTGGGGCTGGAACGGTAATGGGGCCCATGAACTGGAGAGTGGCAGTGATTACATGACACTGTAAGTACACTACAGGCTACTGAATTGTGTATTTTTAAACTGTTAGAAATTTCATGTTCTACATCTTCATAACAATTGGTTATAATATGAAACAAACCTAAATAAGCGAACACATTAAATTCTGGCAAACTCGAAGTCCAAGTGGTCTTTCTAGGAAACTGTCTCAATTATTTAAGGAAAGAAATTCCAAAATTAGTTTGTTTATCCAGAACTTATGTTAATATGTTAGCTTGACCTTGATGTCAATACTTGATATTAAAGGTTATTTGGAAAGGCTACCCCCAAGCACCCCTCCTTTAGTATATGGATTTTTTTGAGTCAAAAGGAATAGGAAACTAGCAGAATCATGGAAAGCTCTTTACTTCCCCCTCACTGCCTAAAAATACAGTAGAAGATTCCCCTTTGTTTAGTAAAAAAAAAAAAAAAAAAAAGCTGGGGATTTCCACTTTGAGAGTTCCCTGTGTCAGAGAGCTGCTCAGACAACTGTCACCTGAGAGACCACGTGCAAAGCAAGGCATTGATTATTTACCACATGTTTTCTTGGCTCTCCTTCCTCTCACTCCTCTCCCTGTCTAGAAACCCCAATCCCCTTTTACTTAACCTTATTATGTAAGCCTCAACCATCTGTCCACCCCCTTGAGCCACATTTTTCCTTGAACTCTCTCACTTAGTGTCCTACTTTGTTTTGTTAGTATCTGTCTTATCAGTTTGCTTCATGGGGCCCAGCACTGAGCCCAGAAAGTAAGCGAGATATTACTGTGTTCCCTGGCAATATTACAAAAGTACATCACAGACTAATTTCCCTCAGGAACATCTAAAAACCCTTAAAATATTATCAGAGGAAATGCAACAATATATACTGAGAATAATGTCCTGACGAAGTAGGCTTATCTCAAGAACAGCTTAACACTCAAAAATTATCGGACGGAGATTACCACGCTAACAGAGTAAAGGAACAAAACCACGCAACTTCAATAATTTCAGAGAAAAGCACAGGAGAATTTGGAGCACAAAACTAGCGTCCTGAAAAGATATCCTAAGGCTGTGATGTAGGCGGCCTTGGTGTGTGTTCTCCGCTTCTAATTGTGAATGTGCACTTGTGGGGTAGGGGGTGGGGCACAGCAGCGTAAAGGCAGGAAAATGCTGGTGGGTAGCCACTGGAATGGATAGGAGACCTCGCAAGCAGAAGGAAAGCCACTAAGTTATGAATCCCAGGTACATAGCTCCATTTTTTCACAGCTATCAGAGGCAGATTGGTATCTTACAAAAAACAGACCAAATGGGAGACCTTATAAAAGATAGTGACCAAATACAAAGATCAGATGAAATAAAAATTAAAAGGAAGTTAAATGTTCTAATTACTATCTACTGTCTAGTATAAGCTTTGTCAAAAATACTTAAAATTGTTTTTGATTTTGATATGTGGGGTTGATATGAAAATACATTAATCATATTTCAAAGCAGCAATCAAGTAAACTATAAACTTATAATTCATCGGGTAAATGGCATTTGTTACTGTAGTCATAAATTCAATGAATAACTCCAAGGCCACAGGTTGAAGAAAAGTTAACAACAATTACTATATCAATTCTAAAAAAAAACAGTTTATACACAGACTTGACTTTTAAAAACATTTTAGTAACATCACAGATCAATTGTTGACAATCTCAGAAATTAAGTTTGTCAATCATTCTTGCTAAGAATGATTCTGAAGACTGAAGTGACAATTGATTAGAGTATATAAAAATTACATCTCTATGCTGTAAAGCATGAACTAATTTATAAGGCAAATATAGAGCTATCTCCATGTATGTATATGTTTAGACATGCATACATACACTAAATAAGGCTTTATGCTTGCCTCTTAAAACATGTTGAGCTTGTTACTGCTTTTATTTTGGGGGGACAAACCTGTTTTGTATATATAGCTACATACGTACGGTACGTAGTGTGTATATGTAACCTGTGCATTGTACGTATAATCTATTGTGCCTATACATTCACTTATTCTGGCCTCTGTTATTTGTCATTCTTACCTTGGATCAAATACACAATATTTTCTATCACTTGATGTGACTCAAATATAATAGCTTTCAAATCCTCGTGAAAAGAAAAGCAGTTTACTATATAAACATTATCTGAGGTCAACTATATTATAAAAAAGAAAAAAGTGAAAAATTTATTGTTCCCTATAGCAATCTCAGCCATAAATCTCTATTCTGGTAAATATCAGTGGTTCATATTAATAGATTTCAGTTAGCCAGTGCTACAACCATTATATGTAAATTGATTACCTTTCTAATTGTCAAATTTCTTTATCTCCAGTACTTTCTCAGTAGAAGCCAAGCTAGGGCTTAAACTCAAAATCCACGCTCTCTCACCAACTTCAAGTACTTATCCTCTTGTATTAACTCCATGTAAACCCATCGTTTGAGCTCCAGATTATTAGGGGACAAATTATCTTCCCACATTGTCATTCTAAAGGAATTTGTCAATTTTTAGACTTTGTTTTCCATTTGGTGAGATTATATGCATTTCTGCCTACAAAAGCAATGGGAATAATCCTGAAATGCAAAGCTGAGATACCTTTAGTAAGTTGTAAAGGATATTGAAGGTCTAAAGGCATTGGTTATTTTCTTAATCTTAAAACCAGCACATCTTTAATGTGCTTGGGCAGAGGGGCAGCAGCATGTGAGTTGTTTGCAACGACTGTCAGCTGATGATCAAAAGAAGGGTGAGAAGAAAGAAGTTTCCTATTTTAATAATCAAAACCTAATCTGTTTCCAACTGATAAAACATGTAGCATTGCATTTCAGAGTAACATAAACATGAAAATAAATATTATCATCCAAAGGCACATGGCCTCAACAGAGCAGAAAAAAGTCTCCAGTAGAGCTAAATGCAGTTAGGTTTTAAAAAATGGCAGTCTTCTGGCCACAAGAATTCCTTATACGTTAACTGAGAGTCTAGTGGCCAGCCTTCTAAATTGTGGTAGAGTGTGTTTTGTAAAGTTGCCACACTGCTGACTGCTGCAAAATAAATATGCACAGCTTTCATTCATTAAAAATATGAAGTGTATTTCACCCCTTTGAAAATTCCTTTATGGTTCTATTATTACCTGTCTAAATAGTAGAAATCTGGCTAGGACAATTCAACAATCTTCTTGAACATCATTGTTCTGACAGTCTAGGAGTCACAGGCTTACATCGACAATACAGTCGCAATACATTGCGAATACATATTACATGGCGTATTTGCAACCGCCTTGTTAACCCCATTTGACAGGTAAGGGAAAAAGTCAAGAAGTGTTAGTGTTCTACTTTAGGTCTAATATCTGGAAGCTGCCTATAGCTTCCTTTGTGGAGCATGTTAGAGCACTGCATTATCATAAAGGCCACTGAACGTATTGCATGAGTATTTTCAGGAGCTCATCAGAAAGCCTATAATGCGTCCATATGCCTGAGTATGTTAACTATGCCTCAGTATCAATACACTGGGAGAGCACCATATGGCTCTTTGATGGAATGTAATGGGAAATGACAGCCTGTTTGAAGATGCTCTATCACCATTTTCATGAATAATACATTAGAGTAACAGGTATAATCAGTGTCATTTAAGCCTGTGGCCTCCGGAGACACAACAGCAGCATGAGAACTGGTGATTTTTTCTGATGTTTTAAATGGGAATTTTATTTCAAATATTATTATTCACTCTTTTCTTTAAAACAAGGTTAAATTTTCTATGCAGAAATTTAAAAAATACAGTATTTTAGTAATTGAAGGTCAACTTGGTTTGTACTCTTGATTCAAGTCTGGAAACTTAAAAGGCTTAAAGGTAGATATATTTTAAATATTTAAAATTTCACTTTATTACTCATTCACTGGACAAGTGCTTCACAATGAGTTATTGATGTAAACTGTTAAAATCCTGACAGTCTTAATACTTCATAGCAGACATTAATCTGTTATAATAAGCCTTCCATGTAAAATACAATATAACTCTAATTTTAAAATTGAATCTATTTTCCCATTAATTGGTTCCAGCAAACACCTTTCAGAAATATGATGAAATCAGTATGATTAGATATTTTAACAGAAGAGTAAATAACTGTTTTTAACCTACATTTGCTTAACATGAATCATGGATTCTTTTTCTAAAAATGAGAAGAATATTAGCCTCATAGCAAACTAGGTGCTAGCTAACGCAACCCTGAGAGCACAAATTGCTTTTAGTTTATATCCATTAGTCAGAAGAATGAAAGGAATGCTGGTTTTAAATGGGTATGCAAGCAATTTCTAAAGTTAATCCCGTGGGAGAAGAATTGCTGCATTCTCATTTCTAGATTCCCCCACGATGCATAAAACAAGACTTTACATGTAATGTGCCTAGAAATATTATTCCATTATATCACATTGAATGGAAAAGTAAGTGTATAATTTTTTAATTGGGGGGTATCCTACTTTCTGTGTATATTGAAACCTAGGTCATTATGATGGGTACTCTTGGTATTAGCATGTGGCTTAAAAGGCAGTATACTGCTATGTTCATTGTTCCAAATGGCATATTTTAACTAACTAGATCATGTAAAATAGATCACAGTATAGTAACCATTAAATCCATTCTGCAAGAGGACACTTTTCACCAAATAACTTGATATTTATCAATAAACTGGTAATAGATAATAGAAATCACTGGATGTATGGGTCATGTAGATCTTCTGGTCTCTCCCTTCCACCTAAATCTGAGTCCCTTTAAAATTTTTTTTAATGTTTAGTTTTGAGAGAGAGAGAACGAACAAACACGGGGAGGGGCAGAAAGGGGAGACATAGACTCTGAAGCAGCCTCCAGGCTCTGAGCTATCAGCACAGAGCCCGACACAGGGCTCAAACTCAAGAATGGTGAGATCATGACCTGGGCCAAAGTCAGACGTTTAATGGACTGAGCCACCCAGGTGCCCCATGAATCGCCTAAATTCCCTAAAAAGAGACCAGCTATTTGAACCTTGTTAGTGACTGTTGCTTTAAGTTATTGGTGGCAATTGGTTACAACAACAGTTGGAAGCCAGTATATCCTTTACTGTCCTACATCTACCTAAAACCACCTTTCTTTATATAATAGAATTCATCAGATCTAATGTTCATTAAATACATTTTATTTTCTACCTAATAAAGACCAGTGCTAGAAATACAGCAAGAAAGTCAAAATAGAAATCATGTTTTTTCTCATCTAGCTCTTAATCTATGAAGTTCAACTTCCAAAGTATATTTGAGAGGCAATCTTGCCTCGCCGTTTCTAGTTCTCTACATCTCTATTGTCGTTGTGTTGTGGAGGCTACTGGGAAAAGCTTGAGGTAAAGATTGAGTTCTCTTAGGCTTGGTTGTACTGTTTGGCTGGAGTTGGAACATATTCAGGAAATACTTAGTGTCTATTGAGTAAATTAAGTCATCATTTATTAAGCATATAGTTCTAGATGTCACAGGTAACAATAGTGAGCTAAACACATCCTCTACTATCATGGAACTGTTTACTATCAACTTAAATAATGTATTAATATTGGATGAGTTACTGTCTCAGATGTTCTAAAAAGTAAAAACTCATTCCTTTTAGATAAGATAAAGACATTATGCCCGATGTTTTCAAATGTTGATTACATGGCAAAAACAGATGGGTAAATTTGTTATGGTATTGATTCATTTGATTAAATTTTGGTAGGCAATGAATTGGATTTTTCTCTCTACTGAAAAGCAACTTACTATTTTTAAATTTTCCTAATACTTTCGTTAAAGTATGTGTTACATTGAGGTCTTCAAAGTCTGTTTCATAAAACTTATCTATAAAAATATCACAAGAATTTCAAATTGTGAGGAACTCTCCATAAACTGTTTGTTTATATATACCTGTATATAAATAGTATACATATAGTATATAATTTTAATGTTTATTTTTGAGAGACAGATGTAGGGAATGAGGGGGAGACTGAGAATATGAAGCAGGCTCTGTCAGCACAGAGCCTGATGTGGGGCTCGAACTCTTAAACTGTGAGATCATCTCCTGAGCCCAAATCAAGAGTTGGACGCTTAACTGATGGAGCCACCCAGGTGCCCCATCATAAACTATTTTAAAACTGTGTGCCATACTTTTGTACTTTCCAGGATTAGTCTTACAATTTGACACTCAAAATAGATTTTTTTTCTGTTGGAAGTAAAGTAATATTTTTTTTTTCTCAGAGCGTCCCAAAGTGGTGCTTGGTTGACAACTATAAACTTGGATTGAAACTAAGACATCAGTTGCTTAATGCTTCTCTGCCAGTAAATGATGGGATTGACCTTTACAAGCTCAGTTATATAACTTTTTATAACTTATAACAATTATGTTTAAGAATGTTGGATTCGATAATATCTAAGCAATGCAATTAGAGACTATTTTCATAATAAATTTAGGCTTCTAAAATTTAACTTCTATTCTTATTCATTATCAGTCTGATATCTACTATTTTCTCCCATATGTTTTATTCAGTTTCCCTCATAACTGTGTCAAAGAAAATTAGAATTGGTGTTAATCTTGACACTGCCTATAGGTTTGTGAATACATTCCACAAGAGAAAAAAAAAAGTTGAGATCAGTAATCTTGGAAATAGCATAGCACCATCCCAAACTACCCTGTATTTACCAATGCCATGGACCCACTGATCTTTTACCTCAAAGATTAATACTGCAATTTATCCCATCAATAGGTATTCTGATGCAAACATTTGAATAGATACACATTTGATAATTCAGTAGCCCAGGCAGATACAAAGGCTCTTATGGTAATAAATAATTCAGAGAGGCTAAAGATCCAGACAAGGTACAAGGAGAAAGAGAGCTTCTATTCTGTGGAGTATCTTCTAAGATTATGAGAATAATTGCAGCCACCTAATGTGGGATTAACAATTAACAACGAGATTGACACCTACCACTTTATTCTAATGACTCCTAGCATTAAGCCAAAAGAGATGCTGAAATCACTGCTGACTGAAATGTCCTGAAATTTATGAATGAGCCAACTGCTATTGCTCCTTAATATTTGTGTAAAAGTGTTGCCAGAGACAAAACAACTGTTTCACCTGTGAAGGTGTTTTTGATCTATTGATTCCTTAGTGTTAAAGAATCATTGTATTCAAGCCCAGAGCTAGGAAGAAATGCCAAAAAGATAAGAATTTGACAATCAAATGATTAAAAATTTATTGCAATATCACAAGGTTAAGGATATTAAGGCTAAGAATATAACCTCCTTAGCACAACTGTGCTAAGTGTACCCTGTATTCCAGTAATTAATCTACTATGGAGATTGATTTTCACTAACAAGGGATAAACTTCTGCATCATCATTAGTGGTACTAAATTTGAGACTTGAATGCTGATTGGCACCTTGGATTCTCTAGATAAGTCTATTGCAATGTTAATCTGGAGAAGCTACAGTTTAAGACCTCACCCTAGTGGGTAGCTGGTCTCAAATATCCAAAATTTAGAAACGGCTGCAGGAATTTTTACAGGTTCTAAATTTGTAGCCACTTTATTCATTGGGTAGCTTAGAAAAATACTTGAGCAGTTATTAATACATTGCTGAACAATCAGAATACATGAAGGTGTCTGCAGAAAAATGGCCACCAATAGTTTGTATAATACTGTATGTAAACAAGTAAAAAAGAGGATGGATGAAAGAATAAAGCTCTATTAAAACTAGCCCTATGAATTTTGATTGTAAATCATATTTTGCTTCACTACATATGTATCTGTTAACAATCACAACTTAAAGTATCTGAGCAAAGCTGTGTTCTATTTAATGTTGTACTATAACTAAATTTACTGTAGGGAAAGAAAGGTAAGATTTGTAGAAATTCTGCTTTAATATTCTCAAATTTATTTTCCTCTTAACATAACCTTTCTCAGGAAATTCTGAATCTGACTCCAAGAAAACCCCTCTCTTCTAAACCATATGGATTGAATAACTGAATCCCAGGCAAAGTAAGCAACTGGACAGGTGTTTCAAGTGGCTGGTGGTGGGTCAAATTAGCACCTGTAGGTGGCTCAGTTGGTTGCGTGTCCTACTTCAGCTCAGATCATGATCTCACAGTTCATGAGTTCAAGCGCCACATTGAGCACTGTGCTGACAGCTCAGAGCCTAGAACCTGCTTCACATTCTATGTTTCCCCCTCTCTCTGCCATAGCCTGCTCATGTGCCCACGGGTGATCTTTCCCTCTCTCAAAAATAAATTAACATTAAAAAAAAGAACTTTTAAAAACATAGAATTTCAATAAGAAGCTTACATGAGTAAATACCCAGGCTCTTACACTTTTTCATGTGCACATGCCTGTGTGTATATGTGTACGTCATATAGTAAATCCTGGAATTTTCTCAAAGGTGGTATTAACTTTTTACCCACTTAATTATCATTACTCTAGAATATCTCTATCACCAGGTTTTTCTTTGTTACCTTTTGGTCTCTCTTTCTTTACATCTTGACTAGATAAAGAATGTGAAAAATTCAATAACTTATTTCCTCCATCTTTTTTTAAACCTCACCTTCTTGCTTAATATTTTCCTTTGACCTTTTGTATATTCTGTTCTCAGTGAATAGAAAAATAAACAGAAATGTAGAGATTCTTAAGAATGAAACTCTGGAAAGGCATCTATTAGTTTTAGAGGCAGTGAAGTTACCAGTCTAAAGAAGGATGTTGTCACATAAGAGAGGCAGGAAGTGGTTAAAAGATCAACTTTGGATCAACATTTTCTATAGTAATAACAAAATCCATTAGTTGTAGGATTCCTAGTCAAAACATATATAATACAAAGATTTGTACAGTCTTTTAAAATTTGTTTAAATAGCTTAAATGAAATATACACATCTTAATTGTGTAGCTCAATGAGTTTTGACAAATCTATACACCTATGCATTCACAACAGTATTCAAGATCTGCAACGGCTGTATCAACACAAAGTTCCTTTCTTCTATTCCAAGTCAATTCCATATGGTCTTCACCCACAGCACAAAGGGACATATTTTTGTTACCATACATTACAGTTGTCTTTTCTAGAACTAGGTAGGAGTCATACTGCATATTATTCTTTGTGTTGGGTTCCTTACACTTGGTTTGCATAGATTCTTTGTTGTATAGATCAGTAGCTCATTGATTATGTTTTGAGTATTTGATTTTTGATTGCTGTTCAGGTCATTTCTAGTTGGGGGCTACTAAGAATAAAGATTGCACAAAATTCTAAGTTTATGTGGAGGGATAAACGTTTCCATTTATCTTTGGTAAATACCACAGAGTGGGATTCCTGTGTCATGTGGTATGTGTATGTTGAACTTTTAAAAAACAGCTATGGTGTTTGATAAAATGAGTATGAATTTTTATATCTAGGACTGAAATGAGTGTTTATTTGTCTACATTCTTTCTTGTCTATCTCTTTTAGCCACTTTAGTGGATGCAAAGTGTACCGTATTGTAGCTTTATCTTGTGTTTCCCTAATCAATGATGCTGAAAAACTCTTCATGTGCTATTCATCATTCACATAGCCCTTGGGGAAGTCTATCTCCTTTCCTAATCAGAGTATGACTTTGACAGATATGTGTTGTGAATGTCTTCACTCAGTTTTTGATTTGTCTTTTTTTTTTTTGTCTTCTAGCTTTGTCTTACTTAACAATGTATTTACAAGGGCCAGAGTTTGAAATTTTTAAAGAATATGTCAATTATACATTGTTCTTGTTCCCATTCACGCTTTGTAGTTTACCTAAGAAATTTTTGTCCTGAGTTCTCCAGAGTTTTATAGAAACTATAAAAGACAAGAATTTGTTTAAATGATGCAATACAGTCAAACTTCTGAAAATGAAAATTTAAATTGTCGAAAGAAGCTGATGAAAAATGAAAACTTTCATACCATGGAATAATGAAAAGTGACAGTAAGAGTTTTGGTAACAACCACACTATCAAGGATCAATGGAGGTACATTCTTAAGTGTAACTGTAAATACAGATTTCTATAATGTGTGAATATAGATGCTAAAAATATAGTTAAAATACTTTATCACACAAGCATATGCTGAGACTATTTCTTCCACTTGAACTTTGAATGTGACTATCAGAAATATTTAAAAAAGAATTTTCTAGGCATAGAAAAAAGATACCCAATAGAAATGAGAAACTTTACACAGAAACAGAGGGCCAGAAGTGGAAAAGATGTAGATAAATGTAATGTTTTTTCTTAATTATCAAGTAAATTAACTGAAATATAGTGAAATTTAAAAAGTCATTAGAAGTAGTGAAAAATTTAAGGTACTTTGCTGATTTGGGGGCTGATAACCATTTCTCTGTACTTCTGCCTTTAATTCTGTAGTGATGCCACAGAATGATTTACTAAGTATGAAAAATAAAAAGTATTTTTAAAGTGTATTTCAATGGGCAAGCCATTTGAAAAATGTTACACAAAAGAAAAGTGTGCCGAGGGTTTTCGTATCCCCAGGCCTTCTCTTGATCTTGGGCTCTTCCGTCCGCTCTTGGTAAGAATGGCATATTCTATGTGTCAGGTCTCAGATTACATGTCACGTACATGGCATTTCTCACCACATAGATTTCTCTGCAATAGTATCTGCTGTAGCATTCTGGTAATTCCTACAACGTTGACTTCATATGCTTTGATAAAGGTATCGTTGTCTTATTAAATTCCCTTTTTCTCAAATAGTGTTCAAATTCCATTTTACTATATCCACGCAGTATAATCTCAAGCAAGATATTTAACCTACCTGTGACACAGCTTTCATCAGCAAAGTGAGAATTAAACATATGTCTGAGAATTACTATGGAGGAAAATGGGTTACTAAGGTAAAGGGGTTAAATTACTGCCTGGTCCATTTAATAGTTAGATAGCTGTTAGATGGTACCATTATGGTTATTATTTTTAGATAAGTTCCATGAGAACAGAAACTGTGATCAAGATCGTATACCCTGTGCTTATCTGATTAGCATAGACATTTGGTAAATTAAATGTATTACACATAAAACCTTTTCATGTTAAATGAAAGAATATATACTTGAACATTATTTTCAGCAATTTTATTAAGAGTAAAATATATACACATAGGTATGATTAATTTACAGTATAAAGTCATGGTAGATACAATAACAATAAGAATAATCATTTGGAAGGATGAATCATTCTATATGATGGTAGTTATTTCGGCTACAAAATAAATGCTATAATAGTTTGAAAAGGAACAAAATACAAACTTCTTGCGGGACAAGTAAAATTAATTAAAAACTGACAAAACATCAGAAGGCTATAAAGAAATACATCAGAAACACTAAAATATTTTAAAATTTTTATAATTATATGTAATTGTACTTAAATTAACATTTTAGTATCTATGTATTTCAGTAGAGAAGTGAGAAGGCATACTATGCATGAATTTATTTTAGTCAACCTGCCAGCAACCTGTACATTGTAAAACTATGACCTACTTGATGATTTCTTTTCATAAATGAAGCATACTTCACATGCATCGACCTAACATTCTTTAATTTGACCCAGATCTTTGCGCTGCCAAATTATTTGGCAAAAACAAATACAAGCTTTCTGTTTAAAATCTCCATTTCCTAAGGAAATTCGCATGCATTTGGTGGGTGATGGCTGCTCCACTACTTCCTTGAATATGATAGATGGTTATGTCTCAACTTCTATTTTTTTGATGATCCTTTTTACTAATTCTGTACCTGATTTAACCTCAGTATTGTACTTTGAAGTGAAATTTTGCATACCATCTGACCACTGACTGCTGGTGTTTTGACTTGGTGTTGCATTTTAACTTTGAGCTTCCTTTATAAAGATACTGAAATTAAAAATATAGAATCCATGTATTATAGGACATATGTATTGAACGTAAACTAAGCTAATTATGTGCATAGTTTTATAAATTTTTGAGTTTGTTTCTAGAAACACACATTTGATATACTTAATACTTTAATAGTGTTTTCTATACAGTGTTTCACTTATGGAAGTGTTACTTCCTAATGCCATTAATATTATTTGAAAAGATTTTAAATCCTATAGTATATCACGTAGATATATAATAAATTATTGGCTTAATTCTCTTTTATTTAGGTTATTTCCAAAAATTTAAAAACTTATTTCTTTAACTTCAAGTTAGATGATATACAGTGTAGTATTGGCTTCAGGAGTGATTCATCAATTACTTATGACACCCAGTGCTCATCCCAACAAGTGCCCTCCCTAATGCCCATCACCCATTTAGCCCACCCCCCCACTTAACACCTCTCTAGCAACCTCACTCTGTTCTTTGTATTTAAGAGTCTCTTATGGTTTGACTCCCTCTCTGTTTTGATCTTATTTTTCCTTCCCTTCCCCTTTGTTCATCTTTTGTGTTTCTTAAATTCCACATATAAGTGAAATCATAAGATATTTGTCATTTTCTAACTTATTTCGTTTAGCATAATACACTCTAGTTCTATCCATGTTGCTGCAAATAGCGAGATTTCATTCTTTTTGGTCACTGAGTAATATTCCACTATATATATATTATATGTTATTACACACACACATCTTTATCATTCTTTAGTTGATGAACTTTTGGGCTCTTTCCATAATATGGCTATTGTGGATATGGCTGCTATAGCATTGAGGTGCATGTGCCCTTTTGAATCAATATTTTTGTATCCTTTGGATAAATATCTAGTAGTGCAATTGCTGGGTTGTAGGGTAGTTCTCTCTTTAATTTTTTGAGGAACCTCTGTATTGTTTTTGATAGTGGTGACACCAGTTTGTATTCCCACCAGCAGTGCCAAAGGGTTCCTCTTTCCCCACATCCTATGCAACATCTATTTTTTCCCCTAAGTTGTTAATGTTAGCCATTCTGACAGGTGGGAGGTGGTATTTCATTGTGGTTTTGATTTGTATTTCCCTGGTGATGGGTGATGTTGAGAATCTATTCATGTGTCTGTGAGCCATTTGGATGTCATCTTTGGGAAAGTGTTCATGTCTTCTGCCCATTTCTTCACTGATTATTTTGGTTTTTTGGGTGCTGAGTTTGGTAAGTTCTTTATAGATGTTAGATACTAACCCTTTATCCAATATGGTATTTGCAAATATCTTTTCCCATTCCATTGGTTACCTTTTAGTTTTATGTTGATTATTTCCTTTGCTGTGCAAATTTTTTCTTGATGAGGTCCCAAGAGGTCATGTTTGCTTTTCTTTCCCTTGCCTCCAGAGATATGTCTAGTAAGAAGTTGCTGTGGCTGAGGTCAAAGAGGTCACTGTCTGTATTCTCCTATAGGATTTTGATGGCTTCCTGTCTCACATTTAGATCTTTCATCTGTTTTGAATTTATTTTTGTGTTTGGTATAAGAATGTGATCCAGTTTTAGTCTTTATGTCACTATCCAGTTTTCCCAGCACCATTTGTTGAAGAGACTATCTTTTTTCCATTGGATATTCTTTCCTGCTTCGTAAAATATTAGTTGGCCATACATTTATGGGTCTGTTTCTGAGTTCTCTGTTCCATTGACCTATTTGTCTGTTTTTGTGCCAGTACCATACTTTCCTGGTGATTACAACTGTGTAATACAGCTTGAAGTCAGGAATTGTAATACTTCCAGCTTTTTTTTTTCTTTTTCTTTTTTTTTTTTTCGGGATTGCTTTGGGTCTTTTGTGACTCCATACACATTTAGGGATGTTTGTTCCAGCTCTCCGAAGATTGATGGTGTTATTTTGATAGGGACTGAACTGAAAGTGTAGATTGCTATGGGTAGTATCGACATTGTAACAATATTTTTTCTTTCAATCCATGAGCATGGAGTATTTCTTTGTGTCTTCCTCAGTTTATTTCATAAGCTTTTTATAGTTTTAAGCATATAGATCTTTTACCCCTGTGGTTAGATTTAGTCCTAGGTATTTTATGGTTTTTGGTACAATTGTAAATGAAATTCTGCTGTTTCACTGTTGGTGCAGAGAAATGCAACCAATTTCTGTACATTGATTTTATATCCTGTGACTTTGCTGAACTCATAGATCAGTTTTAGTAGTTTATTTTGTGGAGTCCTTTGCATTTTCCACCTAGAGTATCCTGTCATCTGCGAAGAGTGAAAGTTTGACTTCCTCCTTGCAGATTTGGATGCTTTTTATTTCTTGTTGTTGTCTTATTGCTGAGGCTAGGATTTACAACGCTGTGTTGAAAAACAGTGGTGAGAGTGGACATCCCTGTCATGTTCCTGACTTCAGGGGTAAGCTCTCCGTTTTTCTGCATTGGGATGATATTAGCTGTGGGTCTTTCATTTATGGCCTTTATGATCTTGAGGTATGTTTCTTATATACCTACTTTCTTGAGGGTTTTTATTAAGAAAATATGATGTATTTGGTCAACAGTTTTCTCTGCATTTATTGAGAGTATCATGTGGCTCTTAATGTATCACGCTGATTGATTTGCAGATATTGAACCAGCCCTGTGTCCTAGGAATAAATCCCACTTGATCATGGTGAATAATTCTTTTAATGTACTGTTAGATCTAGTTTGCTAGTATCTTGTTGAGAATTTTGCATCCGTGTTCATCAGGGAAATTGGTCTGTAGTTCTCCTTTTTAGTGGACTCTTTGTCAGGTTTTAGAATCAAGGTAATGTTGGACGTGTAGAATGAGTCTGGAAGTTTTTGTTCCATTTCTGTTTTGTGGAACAGCTTCAAAGGAGTATATGTCACCTCTTTAAATGTTTGGTAGAATTTCCCTGGAAAGCCAGTGGGCTGGACACTTTTTGTCAGGGGATTTTTGTTTACTGGTGCAATTTCTTTACTGATTATGGGTCTGTTCAAATTTTCTATTTCTTCCTGTTTTAGCTTTGGTAGCTTATATGTTTTTTTCTTCCAGATACATACATTTCTTCCAGATTGCCCGATATGTTGGCATATAATTGATAATAATAATCTTTTATGGTGTGTATTTCAGTAGTGTTAGTTGTGATCTTCAGTTTTGGTCATGATTTTATTCATTTGGGTCCTTTTTCTTGTTGATCAGTCTTTCTAGGGGTTTATCAATTTTGTTAATTCTTTCAAAGAACCAATTCCTGGCTTTATTGATCAGTTCTACTGTTTGCTCATTTGTTTTGTTATCCTTGATTTCTGTTCTAATCTTTATTATTTTTCTTCTTCTGGTTTTGGGCTTTATTTGATGTTCATTTTTTAGTTCTTGTTGGTGTAAACTTAGGTTCTGTATTTGAGACCTTGCTTCCTTCTTTAAGAAGGCCTGGATCACTATATTCTTCCCTCTTAGGACCACTTTTGCTTCATCCCAAAGGTTTTGGACTGTTGTGTTTTTATTTTCATTGGCTATTGTGTATTTTTTAATTTCCTCTTCAATTTCTTGGTTAACCCATTCTTTAGTATGATGTTCTTTAATTTCTAAGTATTAATGATCTTTCCACATTTTTCTTGTGGTTGATTTTGAGTTTAATAGTACTGTGATCTGAAAATATGCAATGTATAATCTCTATGTTTTTGTACATGCTGAGAGCTGATTTGTGACCTAGTATGTGATCTGTTCTGGACAATGTTCCATGTGCACTCAAAAAGAATGTGCATTCTACTTTAGGATGAAATGTTAATATATCTGTTAAGTCCATCTGGTCCAGTGTGTCATTTGAAGCTATTTTTTCCTTGTTGATTTTCTGCATATGTGATCTATTAATGTAAGTGGGGTGTTGAAGTCCCCTACTTTTATGGTATTATCAATGAGTTTCTTTATGTTTGTGATGGATTTATATATTTGGATCCTCCAACTTGGGGCATAAATATTTACAATTGTTAAATCTTCTAGGTGGATAGACCCCTTAATCATTACATAATGTCCTTCTTTGTCTCTTGTTACAGTTTTTGTTTAAAATGTAGCTTGTTTGACATACGTATGGATACTTAGCTTTCTTCTGCCCTCCTTTAACATGATAGTTGTTTCTCCATCCCTGCACTTTCTACCTGTAGGCATCTAAAAAGAGTCTATTATAGGCAGCATATAGATGGATGTTGATTGTTTTTTTGTTTTTGATTTATTATTTTCCACTCAGACTTCTCCTTATAATGTCTTACAGAGCTGTTTTAAAATTACTTAAAATTTTTATACGTTGCTTTGTAATTAGTGAACATTATGACACAGGATACTTTAGAACAATCTATACATCTTTTAGAGGATATTTACAAGGAGATTTCTGGATTGTGATCTTGTCCAAAGTCCTTGATAAATGTACATATAGGTAGGTGTAGGTGTAGGTGTAGGGGTGTGTGTGTGTGTGTGTGTGAGAGAGAGAGAGAGAGAGAGAGAGAGAGAGAGAAGGGCCTTTTTTTTTTTTTCCCCAAAAACTTTATTCCATGTGCTATATTTTTTTGAAACATGCTTCTAAATCAAAGTATCAGCTTTGGTAAAGCACTGTTGATATTATATTTGTTTAAAGTTTATCCTTTCTTGGGGGTACCTGGGTGGCTCAGTTAACTGTCTGACTTCGGCTCAGGTCATGATCTCATGGTTCATGAGTCTGAGCTCTGCATTAGGCTCTGTGCTGACAGTTGAGAGCCCAGAGCCTGCTTCAGATTCTGTGTCTCCTTCTGGCTCTGTTCCTCCCCGATCGCATTGTCTGTCTCTCTGAAAAATAAGTAAAGATTAAAAACTTTAAAAGATTAAAATAAAATGTATCCCTTTTTATAGTGGTGAAAATTCATCCATTAATGAATTTTTTTGAAGTAAATCATCTATGAACTTCATTGTTAAATGGGACTTCTATAACTTTTATATTGGCTTATATAATTTCACATAAAATGGTCAACTTTTATTGCATTTTAATATGAATTTTTCTAGCTCGTAAGTTACATCTTAAGTCATGCTTGCTATTTTGACACAAAGATGCTTAAATTTTTATTTAGCTAAATGTAATCTTGGTGACTTTTTATTGAACTTACACATAACCAAATATTTCTGGAATTTTAGAACCTCATTTTATATAACAATAACTTAATATAATAATTGGTATATAGGATTAGGTAATATCAAATTTAATTTTATATCTAAAAAGTTTACCAAATATTTAAATGATTTTACTGAGGGAGAAAAAAACATCCATTCTCAAATGGTTTAATTCAATGTCTTCCCCTTCAAATCTATTCAGATTTATACTTTTATTAATATTTTGTACCACTCTAATATTTTTAATGTACAAATTTTTTAAAATATGTATTATGGCAAATCTGTCACTTATTCTCCTTCTTTCCAAAATTCTTCATATTTTCACCCATTCTTCTATTGAAAATGCTCCAATTAAAGTAATTACCTTATATTGTAAAAATTAGAAATATATGAAAATCTATACCTCCATAATTATTTACCATCTTTATATTTATTTTTGTATTTATTTGTAGGATTTGAAGGTATCCTTTTAATACTTATGCTTTTAAAGACCTTCCAAACTAAAATATGAGTTTCTCTGATGGGCAGATCACAAAGCTACAAATTATTAGACTAAGGATTTTAAAAAATAAGACCTTTCAATATATTTTAGGGTTATATTAAAAACTTAATGTAGTGTGAGAGAGCAGTGAGGAACAATAGATTCTGTATAAATGACAATTGGTATATGTGTGTCTTAATTATTGTAACACATTATATAATAGCATTCACAAGACCTCTATTTAGAACTAGTGAGTTAATAAACAAAATCTTAAGCAGATTGTTATGTTATTTGTGGATAAAATGTAACTATAACTCATTACTGTGAATGTAATTAAATTCATCTTGTCCCTTAAAAAGCTTGAGGGAAATTGAGGTTGCAAAAAACATAATGTCTAGAATAAATTACATCTTGAAGTACTTACATTTTTAATGAAATTATAGTTGTGTCTCCATAATGACATCTTACAGTTAGATAATTCCATATTAAATTTAAGATCTCTAGAAGAAACCAGCAAAAGTAGAAGAAAAAAATTTAAAACAGTGTTTAGCTACTTTTATGCCATTTTTGTTTTATATGTGATGAAGTTTCATATGGGCTGTTGCCTCTGTAAGCAAAGTAAAAACATGATTATCGCCTTAGAAAATTAAAGCAATATGTGAAGAAATTAGAAAAGTTCTCATAAAAGCAAAGTTTATATTACATGTTTTTACACACACACACACACACACACACACACACACACACACCCATATCCAAGGACATAACCTGAATTACTTTATCTATTCATGGGGAAAACACAATCTACCAGATTCCACAAATCAGTAGTCGAGTTGTTTTTTTTTAATCTATATTTTTATATTATTCAGATGAGAAAACTAAGATCAGTAAGAATGAGTTTTGGGACATGGGTGGCTCTATCTGTTAAGTCTCTGACTTTGGTTTAGGTCATAATCTCAAGGTTCATGGGTATGAGACCCACATTATCTGGCTTGCTGCTGTCAGCACAGAGCCCATGTCAGATGCTCTGTGTCCCTCTGCCTCTCTCTGATCCTGCTCTTTTTCTCTCAACATTAAAAAAAAAAACAACAACAAAAAAACAAACAAGCAAACAACCTTTAAAAATAATCAGGTTTTTTTTTTCAAAGTCTAAAGATAATACCTAAAATATGACACTTTATATATCCTAATCCTGGGAGTCTTCTGTGATTGGTGAATGTAATAAAGCATATAAGAGCAATTTTGTACTTAGCAGAACATCATTAAGCAACTACTGAATGTATTTTTATTCAATATGAAAAAATGTAACTTTGTACTTAAAAAAGAGAAAATATAGCTAGATAGTTGCACAATCAGCTGTTACTGTCATAAATCAATTTGATCTTGAATAGTTCTGAAACTAAGCATCAAGGTTCAAGTTCTCTTATTTAATGCTGACTTGTCGAGGGTTTTTTTTTTTGTTTTGTTTTGTTTTTTTTTTTTTGGTAATTCAAAAAGCAGGAGAGAAATCTCTATAGACACATTGTTCTGCATTTCTTTTTCTAGAATAACTATTTTTGTTAAAAGTAAATCAGATTTCATCTTTAAAATAATTGGAGTAGAGGCACCTGGGTGGCTCAGTCGGTTAAGCATCTGACTTCGGCTTAGGTCATGATCTCAATGGTTCATGGGTTTGAGCCCCACGTCAGGTTCTGTGCTGACAGCTACCTCAGAGCCTGGAGCTTGCTTCAGATTCTGTATCTCCCTCTGTCTCTGACCCTCCGCTGCTCACGCTGTCTCTCTCTCATTCTCTGTCTCTCTCCGTCTCTCTGAAATAAACATTAAATTTTTAAAAAATAATTGGAGTAAACTTCATATATCCAAAATACTTCAGTTTTTAAAATTTATTCTCGAGAGAGAGATCGAGAGCGTGAGCGAGCAGGAGAGGGGCAGAGAGAAGAGGGAGACACAGAATCAGAAGCAGTCTCCAGGCTCTGAGCTGTCAGCACAGAGCCCAATGCAGAGCTTGAACCCAAGAACTGCGAGATCAGGAGGTGAGCTTAAATCAGACGCTTAACCGACTGAGCTACCCAAATGCCCCTAAAGTAGTTTTAAAATGAACTGTTCATTTTCAAATAGCTATCCCAAAGGGCTTACCAATTTACACAATGTTCATACACCCGTGATCATAAGGCGAACATAAATCTTAGTTTTTGCTCACTCAGTATGTGTATAAGGAATATTTTTCTGTTTTAATAGATTTCTCTTCATCATTAGTAAGATTGATAATCCTTGAAGTTTCGAGGATTTTTGAATTTTCTACTTTGTGAATTGCTTTTTTTTCATGTCTTTTGTTCATTTTTCTTGGAAGTTTTTTTCCACATACTTTCCAAACAATTCTATATATAGTCATTACATATAATTTTATAAACTCTAACGTAACTTAATTATCAATATTTTCCATTAAGAAAGCTTTCCTTTCCTTGGTATCATAAGATATTGTCCTATATTTCGTAACCATTCAAACGATTTTCTTTCCTCATTTACACTATGAATCCAAATTAAACTGATTTTCACATATGATGTGAGGTTAAGTAGGCATATTTGCTCCATACAAATAACACTTTTTTTTTGACCATTTAATAAAAGGTATGTTCCATCCAGGTGATGTGCAAGTGATCTCTATCTTTATAAAAGTTTTGTATATACATGGTCTACTGTTGAGGTATTTTATTATATCCTAGGCCAATACCATACTATCTAATACTTTTTAAATTTCATAGTAAGCCAAGATACTTTGTGGAGAAAGTTACACTGTTTTATCCTTTACAAGTATAACTTAGCTGCCTTTAGATATTTGTTCTTATGGAGTTGAAGTTCCAGGTAAAACTCTGCTGTATTTTATAAGTACTATATCCTATCATAATTTTAAAGGTATAAATTGATTTGGAAGAGTATTTTGTTAATTCATTTTCATGAAGATGATACATCTCTTATTTTTATGTTAGTGAAATTTTACACTTATCATAATGCTTTTTTTATCCCATAATTCCAAACAAGGTTACAATATATATGTTTTGTTATAGCAGATATTTTTAATTGCCAGTATTAAAATTTTAAATGTTTCTATTTAATTTTATTTTGGCAATTTTGTTATGTTTTTGTTTCAAGTTTGTACTTAAATTCTACTTAGTTACCACATAGTGTAATAATGGTTTCAGGCGTAGAATTTAGTGACTCATCACTTACATACAATACCCAGTGCTCATCACAAGTGCCCTCCTTAACCTTTGATATATGTTTAAATTTTATTTTATCTTAAAAAACATTCATAGATCCTAAATCACCTTTGCTTTTAGGAAAATCTTTTAAGTTTGATATTCTCAATTTTATTTAAGAATCTAATTTATTTGGAATTTCCATAGGATTTTGAAACATTTTAATGGAGTGTACACCTAATGTCCCCACATCAGCTATTAAACAATTATTTCTCCTGTTTTATTACTTTTATCATTCACTAACATTTTGGGGTTTTTTGTTCCTTTACTTTGTATTTAATTTTTACCAGTTTATTATAGCGGGGTTTTTAAGTATAAGCAAGCCATTATACTTAATACTTCTATTTGGGACAGCCAAAATTTGTCAGGCCAAATTATCTTACTTTGGACCAGAATCCCCAGATCCTGATAAAATGATTTCAGTTCAAGTAGTTTCTTGGGCACATTGAACCAAAGGAAATAGGAGCTAAATGAGTGAAAATATGAACGAAGGCACTCAAGGGACTTTCATCAGTATTATTCTTCTAGGAGCTGGAGATCACCTCCCCAGAGAACTGAGAAAATAGCATAGAACATGGCAGAGGACTGAGGAAGACTTGTATTCACCGAGTCTGTGGATAAGGACGGGTTCTCGGGACAGTAACTCCAACTGGTCCTGGTATCTCTCTACACAGATTGAACATGTTCTTCTAGCCAGAACAAAAGGCCTAGGCAGAGTGGAATAAATAGTTGCTACAGGAAGCCTTCAGCATATTTACTTTAATGCTCAGAGATTATCAGCTGCGTCAACGGCACCTACTTAAGTCCACCCTCCATGTTGCCTAACTTCATTCAGACCCTTGTCAAATCTACCCTATTCATCGTCTGTTTCAAGGTAATGTCCAACTGCAATTACTTGATGACCATCTGCGGTTGGTTCCAAGGTCATGATTTCTCTTTGTCACTCCCCTTCTCTACACTCCATTCTAGATTCCTCTCAAACTCAGCTAAGAACTTCTGTGGCTTTAGGTTGCCTATTTAGAAGAAGAATAAGAGAGACACCTATCCCATGAGAGCTCTGAACTCTTCTTGCACTGATCAGGTGGCAGCTGCACAAATGGCTCATTGTACTGTGTCCTCAGTGAATCTATTGATCTTGAGACATGCTTGTCCAGGTCCCCATCATGTAGTGATAACCCTATGTTCTCATGGAAAACAGCCAAGCATCCCTGCCAGAATGGTTATTCCTTTCCTCTCCCCATGGCCTATGCAAAGGAGGAACAAAATTAGACCTGGTAGCCATTGTACCTAGGCTCTAAGATGTTTTGGGTTTTTTTTTTTTTTTTTTTTTTTTTTTTTTTTAATCTTAATGATTTTCCACCACCTCCTTCATTCCCAGAACGGGAACGTCTAATCTACCAAACCATCAGATAAGATGTAAAATAAATCCCCAAGTAAGACGATGAACATCATTCTACTTTTAAACCTTGGGTCCTAAAACTGGTACTTTAGATAATTAAGATAGCATCTCTATGTAACAGCAAATTCCTCCAACTTTATAACACATTTTGAAGGACAAGTTCTCTGTCTCACAAGATGTTATCTTTAAGCTGACACTTTGGATAAGCTCTCAGGAGATGATTCAAAACTTCTGTTTCTGAGTAGGATATAGATTGAATAAACTTTTAGTGTTCCCATGACAACACTTAGAATAAGACAAGTGGATTACAAAAATCATATTTCTGAAAATCTGAAACAAGGATTGGATGAATTGAGTTTCCTAACTGGAATGAGCTCTTTTGCTTTTTCCTGTAGCTAAGGTGAATGATATCGTCCTGACCCGCAAGCAAGAGCAGAGCAGGGTTGAGGTGCCTGGGTGGCTCAGTTGGTTAAACGGCCAGCTTTGGCTCAGGTCATGGTTTGTGGGTTCGAGCCCCGCATTGGGCTATGTGCTGACAGCTCAGAGCCTGGAGCCTGTTTCAGATTCTGTGTCTCCCTCTCTCTCTGCCCCTCCCCAGCTCACATTCTCTCTTTCTCTCTCTCTCTCTCAGAAATAAATAAAAATTAAAAAAAATAATAAAAAAGGAAAAGAGCAGTGCAGGGCCATAGGAATAGGGGCATCCTAGAGCCTAGAGGCTGACAGAATCCTACTAACACTGCAGTCCAATTCTAAACCATCTTGTTTACATGGAGGCAATCAGCTGCTTATTCTAAGTGTCTGAGAGAATGAAGATGACCACAGTTGGCAGAAGATATCATTTGGATTTTTTAAATGTTTGTTTATTATTGAGAGAGAAACAGAGCACGAACAGGGGAGGGGAAGAGAGAGAGAGAGGGAGACACAGAATCCAAACCAGGCTCCAGGCTCTGAACTGTCAGCACAGAGCCCGATGAAGGACTCAAAGCCACGAATCTTGGGATCATAACCTGAGCTGAAGTTAGACGCTGACTGAGCCACCCAGGTGCCCCCATTTGGATTTCTTATGGTACTTTTACATAAAAAAATCCTGGCAGAAATTTTTTTTTTTTGCTAGATATGAAGGAAAGAAAACAGTGAAAGATAATCAGGATAAAAGTAGTAGGTAGAGGTCCACAGATGATCAAGATTTTGGAATTAGCAGAATACAATGTCTAAAGAAGCATATATCAAATGGAAGAAGAGTTAGATAAGTGACATTTGAGATCTCTCCATTTGTTGGCTCTTGTTAACACTGCTGTAAACATTGGGCATGCAAGTGCCCCTTTGAATCAGTATTTCTGTATCCTTTGGGTAAACACCTAGTATTGAAATTCCTGGATTGTAGAGTAGTTTTAATTTTTCAGGGAACTTCCACACTGTCCTCCTGAGTGGCTGTATCTTTGCATTCCCACCAGCAGTGTAAGAGGATTCCCCTCTCTCCACAGCCTCACCAACACATCTTATTTCTTGTGTTAGTGAAAATGAAGACGGAAGCAAACTACAAGATACTTTTTTTTAATTTAAAAACATTTTTTAATGTTTATTTTTGACACAGAATCTGAAGTACACTCTAGGCACTGAGCTGTCAGCACAGAGCCCAGTGCGGGGCTTGAACTCCCAAGGTGTAAGATCATAACCTGAGCTGAAGTGTCATGCTTAACTGACTGAGCCACCCAGGCACCCCCTAACCACAAGAGACTCTTAACTATAGAGAACAAACTGAGGGTTGATGGAGAGAGGTGGGTGGGAGATAGGCTAGATGGGTGATGAGTATTAAGAGCACTTTTTGTGATGAACACTGGGAGTTCTTTGTAGTTGATGAATCACTGAATTCTCCTGAAATCAATATTGCACTGTATGTTAACTATTTAAAATTTAAATAATTTTTTTAAAAGCAGATGAAACATATGGAAAATAAAGGATTTTTAAAAATTTTTTTAGTGTCTTTATTTTGAGAGACAAAGACAGAGAGTGAGCAAGGGAGAGACAGAGAGGGAGACACAGAATCCGAAGCAGGCTCTAGGCATCGAGCTGTCAGCACAGAGCCCAATGTGGGGCTCAAACCCATGGACATGAGATCCTGACCTGAGCTGTAGTTGGATGCTTAACCAACTGAGCCACCCAGGCGCCCCTGGAAAATAAGATTTTTAACAAGCCTCAGAATTTATATAGAAACATCAAAAAATATAGAACTGCAAGATAAACTATGTAAAATTAGGAATATATTGAATAAGCGAAAGATTATTTTTCCAGCCTCCTATATTAGTTTCCTAACCTGAAATTCCGTCCCCAAATAAATAGCTATTCAGAATTCTTACCTTTTTCTGATCAGTATCAATACATTTGTTAGCAGATGTTAGATCAGTTTTATCCTCCATAGTGCTATATGCCAAATGGTTGGTATATACTCAATCATTTCAGACAACTCTGTATTTAAAGTGTGCCTTTGTAGTTTGGCAAGAGCTGAAGTGAGTGACCTTGACCTTGGGAGGATGGATAGCTGCTTCCACTTCAGGTTTATGGATGACTCTGATCCAGGATGTAGCATCCGGGGCCCCTCTGCTCTATGTCTTTCTTTCTCCTCCTGAGAACATGAGCATCAAAAGGGAGTGGACCAGTGTTCAGAAAAGGGTATGGGTCTTTGACATGAGATAAATGCAGATTATAAAACTCTGCCTTTGGAGGGAAGATGTCAATTGAATAAATGAAGTTCAGAAAATAGTCTATAGATGTAAATTCTTCCTTAAATGAAAAAATAAACTTCACATAGTATCAAAACTAAATATGCACAAGGAAATTTTTACATCAGGAAAGAAATGAATGTTTCTTCTAGGGTAGTGAAGGTTTTCTTAAGACATGAAAATAAAAATGGTAGTGAGAAATGCTTTTGAAAATAAATATTTGAGTATATTAAAATTGTGAATACATATCACCAACAGTATTATAAGGAAAACAAGAACTTTGGATGACCGAGATGGTATTTACAATAGCCACAGTAGGTATAACTTTTGTCCAGACTTGGATTCCTCATGGGACCCAAATGTTTAAAAGGAAAGCGGGGCGCCTGGGTGGCTTAGTCGGTTAAGCGTCCGACTTTCGCTTAGGTCATGATCTCGCGGTTTGTGGGTTCGAGCCCCACGTCGGGCTCTGTGCTGACTGCCAGCTCAGAGCCTGGAGCCTGTTTCAGTCTGTGACTCCCTCTCTCTCTGACCCTCCCCTGCTCATGCTCTCTCTCTCTCTTAGAAATAAATAAAAAAATATATATATATAAAAATATATATATAAAAGGAAAGGATTGCTTTTGACTTATCTTCTGGATCTTTTTGTTGTTTTCATTCAATTTCCTATTCAGGCAACATTTTCTGATCCAGTATTTTATTGATTCACTGACCAATACCTTTAAGCCTCTTGATGTTTCATTTTTTTTTTTTAACCAAGAATAATGTTATCTCTATCAATCTGACCATCCACCTTAAAATCATTCATTTTAGCTTCCTGCCATAAACTCATCCTCCCATATTGCAGGTAATGTGTAATCCATCAAACAGGAAGAGACAGATTTCAACTCTCTGAAATTTCTTGTTTATAATTCCATATTGGGTCTGAATCCATATTCTTCTGTTTCTACTTTTTATCTATCTATCTCCACAGATAGAAGCAGAAGGCAGGAGTTTTAGACTCGATCTGATTTTAGACCGTGGCTTCATTTCATACTTGTTACATTACTTCAGGCATTATATCTAACTCTTCCACACTTTGGTTCACTCATCTGTAAAATGAGCAGTACAAGTGGGGGATTTAGAGTAATTTCTGTCAAAAATAAGAAATTACTTTGTATTCTCTGGGACCTTCTGTTATTGGGTCCTCTATGCTATATGGTGTGAGGTCATTCTTTCAATCTGAGGCTCATCCTGCATGTTCTAATCCAGGTCCCAGTCTTAATTTCCTTCATAGACCCCTCTCTCATCTTTCTCCCTACTGCCTTCCATTTATCTCTCCACATTTCTCACCGGAATTTAAATCCCCTCATTGTAAAGATCCTTTTCTTGCTAACGAGACCCTCCCTCAAGTGTACATCGTCTGCCAGTTTTCCACTTGATATCACCATCCATTTCACCCACAGGCTAAATACACTTAAAAAGTTTTTTTAATGTTTTATTTATTTCTGAGAGAGAGAGAGAGAGAGAGATCAGGAGAGGGTCAGAGAGAGAGGGAGGTACAGAATCTGAAACAGATTCCAGGCTCTGAGCTAGCTGTCAGCACAGAGCCCAACGCGAGGCTCGAACCCACGGATCATGAGAACATGACCTGAGCTGAAGTCGGATGCTTAACTGACTAAGCTGCCCCTAAATACACTGTTTTTACTTCTTGGCTTCCCAAAACCTATTACACTGTTGCTTTTTATCCAATCACTACAGTCAAATTACTCCTACAAGTCTCCTCAGTAATCTCTCAATAGGTAAAGTTGTCATGATTTTAATATACCCACTCAACAACTGTGGTGCATTTCAGGTCACTGGCATAATGTGATTTAGGTGGAATTAGTCAAACTGGGAGATCCTTATAGGATATAGAACATATCTTCCCTAACACAGCTCAGAGAAAACCCACTTCTTTGAAGGTTAAGTGGTCCAGCACCAATACCCTCAATTACCGTAACATCTATCCTGTAATTATCTGTGGCATAGGGATTAACCACCTAGTCTGTCTGTACTTTAAAGGGACATGTTTTGGAGAGATAAGAGGAAATCTGGCACATTCTCTGGCAGTAATAAACCCCAGTCACATTAGGTCATCAGACTTCCTCCCAATGCATCCTGGTGTGCTATGATAGGAGTCAGTACTATTAACATTCAAGGATATGACACAGATTATAGTGTATATATTCAAGCAAATTTCAAAAACATTAAAATTACAATTTATACAGAAATGTATTTGTATAATTTTAGCCAAAAAATATTCCCCCAATCACAGCAGTAGATCCAAGGGAGGAAACAAAAATTCAGATTATACCAAACACATGCATAACATGCACTATTAATTGTATATTGCTATAGATACTTTACATATATGAGTTTTTCTGATATAAAAAATGTATGTAGCAGGTGAAATCTTTCTATACTATACTCAAATGAGGAAAATGATGTACAGGCTTAAGGAATTTTCACAGATCAAAAGGAATTCATCTGTTCTTTGAGCCAGGTCCATCTGTAGATTGCAAGGTATCTTACAGTGATTTTTATTTTCCTTTAAAGCCATCTCTACAGGTTCAAAGATCTTGATTTTGCTCTTTGGTCAGTGCTGATCTTTTCATTGAAACGCTCTTCCTTTGGCTTCCATGACAACCTTCTCCGTTAGTTTACTTCTGCACCTTTGGTTGATCTTTCTGAGAATCCTTTCCAGGTTTCTCTTTCGGTAACTGTAGCTGAAATGATAACTGTTTCTTAGGCTTCCCCCTACCACCCACCTTGGCCAACTTCTCATTCTTTCTTAAGGGATCTCATCATGTCAAAGATTTTGGTGGACATGATATATGCTCCAAAACCTCCTTCTGCCATCCAGATAGTTTTCCTGAGCTTCAGACCCACATATGCTGTTGCCTATAAATAGGAACATCAGGCTTTAAGGGACTCTACGTGAGCTTATGCCCCTCCTTCTATTCTTTGTTGATTTTTATCTCACTGACTAGCCGCCCTCAAGTCAAGTTCTAAAGGCCACTAATGTGGGTACCATTCTAGATTTATCTCCCTCTGTCTCTTTTACTGTTCCATATATTCAATCTTTGATGACATATTAATTTAGATGCATTCTCCACAATCTGTGCTGTGCTTTAACCTTTGGTTATTTCTGCTCAGATAACTCTAACAATTTCCTTACTGCAATCCCTTTCTTGAGTGCGGCTGCCTTAAATTTAGCCTTATTAAGTCAGTCACCCTCAAAATCCATGAAAAATGATAGCATAATGTATTCAAAGCTGTTTACATTCTTTAGTGAATCCTTGCCATATTCAGGTGAGTATTTAAAATCTCTAGTCTATAAAGCAGATCTCTTGTCATTGCTCTTTTGAACTTTATGCTTCAAACTGAGCCACGTGAAGTTTTCTGACCATGTCCCTTTTCTTCTTTCACTTGAATATGTTAGAGATCTTCCCTACTTACTTAAAATATTGCCTTTAACCTCATTTCCCGCCAAGCTCCTCCCATTAAGTTCCTTTTACATGCTAGCCCATTATGAAAGACTTTAGATACTCTTATTCAGAATACCATATGGCATGCTTTCCATATAGAAGTTTGTGCGTGCATATATTTTACTTAGTAAAAACATTACAGTTGCATTTTTCCTTTTCTCCAAAAGACTCTAAAATATTAATACCTTTGTAGTGGTGGGAAAAAATATGATCTAGAATTCTAATACTGCATAAAATAAGAATGAAGTGAAGATCTCTTTTAAAGCTGCATTTTTGGGGCAGTTTCAGTTTCCCAGAAAAAGGAGAGATGGATATTCCTCATATACCCTCCTGGCCCTATCACATGCCTAATCTTCCCCGTTATTATTAATATTTGCCAACAGAGTTGTATGTTACAACTAATGAACCTCCAATGACATATAATCCCCCAAAGTCCATAGTTTACATTACAGTTCACTCTTGGTGTTGTAATTCTGTGGGTTTGAACAAATGTATAATGACACGTATTCATCTTTGTAGTATTATACAGAGCGTTTTCGCTGGCTAAAAATCCTCTCCCTGTGCTCTGGCAAAGACTGATTTCTTTTTACTGTTTTCATAGTTCTGCCTTCTCTGTACATTTGGAATTGTATAGGATGCAGCCTTTGGGGTTGACTTCTGTCACTTAAAAAATACACACTTAAGGTTCCCCCATGGATTTTCATGGCTTGATAGCTCATTTTTCTTTAAACTCAATAACTTTCCATTATCTAGATATGCCACATTTTGTCCATGCACTTACTTAAAGGGATCTTGATTGCATCCATGTTTTGGCAACTATGAACAAACATTTATATTGCCTATAAACATTTGTGCACATTTTTTTTTTTTTTTTTTTTTTGTGGATAGAAGTTGATAGGTCCTTTGAGTGAATAGCAAGAAGCACAATTACTGGACCAAATGCTATTAGTTTGGTTTCTTTTTAACCAACTGTCAAACTCTCTTTCAAAGTGCCTATATCATTTACAAGTTCCATTAGTAATGAATGAGCATTCCAGTGTTCCACAATCTCGCCAGTGTGTGGTGTTGGCAGTGTTCTAGATTTTAGCCATTCTAATAGGTACTTAGCACTATCTCATTTTAATTTGTGTTTCACTGATATATGAAGTGGAATAGCCTTCCATAAGCTTATTTGCCATCTGTATTTTTCTGGTGAGTTTCTGTTCAAGCAACTGGCACATTTTTATTCTTTTTCTTTTTCTTTTTTTAAAGTTTATTTTTGAGAGACAGAGACAGAGCGTGAGTGGGGAAGGGGCAAAGGGAGAGGGAGACACAGAACATGTGGGGCTTTAGTGCATGAGAATTCTGATGGCTCAAACCATGAGCTCATGACCTGAGCCAAAGTCAGATGCTCAACTGATACATATGTGTGTGTATATGTATGTGTATATATGTATGTATTATACATGTGTATAAATATATATAAGTATTTATGTAATATATATGTACATTATACATGTTTATAAATTTATAAATGTATATACATCAGATAAAAGATGTGTCTTCTGAAAATATTACTCTCAGTCTTATTGTTTTGACACTGTCTTTTGAAGAGAAGTTTTTAGCTTTAATTAATATAGTTTATAATTTTTTTTTCAACATTTGTGTCTTTTGTATTATATCTAAAATGTCATGGATATACCTAAGGTTATCTAGGTTTTCTATTATATCTTCCAATTTTGTGTCTTACATTTAGGTATGTAATGCATTTTTCAGTTAATTTTTGTGAAGGGTGAAAGGTTAGTTTCTAAATGTGGGTTTTTGGGTTTTTGGTTTATTTATTTTTACATGTGGATGTCCAGCTGTTCCAGCCCCATTTGTTGAACAAACTATCTTTGCTCCACTGTATTGGTTTTGCTTCTTGGTCAATAATCCATTGACTTTGTGGATCTATTTCTGGGTTTTCTATTGTGTTCCAATTATCTCTGTATCTTTTCTTTCTCCAAATACCTCAGCATCTTGATTCCTGTAGCATTGTAATAATTCTTAGAGTGTAGGAGTGTCCATCCTCCAACTTTGTTCTTCTTTAAATATTATGTTGGCCATGCTGGGTTTTGGGGCACTTCATGTAAACTTTTTATTACTTTGTCAATGTCCACAGACTAACTTGTTAGGATTTCACTTGGGATTGCACCAAATAGATAAAGTTGGGAAAATGGACAGTTTTATAATATTGAATTTTTCTATCATTGGCACAGGGAATATTTCTTTATTTAGTTCTTCTTTGATTTTATTTATAGTTTTCCTCATATGGACTTTGGACATACACTGTTAGTTTTATAACTAAGTATTTCACTTTTGAGAAGGGCGAATAAAAATGATCCTGTGCTTTTAATTTCAAATTCCTCCTGTTTATTGACACTTTTATATATGACCAAAGGGATTTTGAAATTAATTACCTTTGTATATAACCGTGTTTACTTCAACCTTACTATAATCACTTATTAGTTACAGGAATATTTTTGTCAATTCTTTTACGTTTTCTACATAGACACTCATGTCAACTACACACAAAAATGGTTTTGTTTCCTTCCTCCTAATCTGTATTTCTTTTCTTAATGTGCTAACCAGCACTGCCAGTATGATACTGAAAAGGACTGTGAGAAAGGATATTCTTGCCTTTTACAAGACCTTAATGGGAAAGTTTCAAGTTTCTACCATTAAGTGTGATGTTGGCAGTAGTTTTTTTTTTTTTTTGTTTTGTTTTGTTTTTTTGACAGTCTTCATCAAGTTAAGTAACTTCCCTTCTATTTCTAGTGTACTGAGTTTTTATCATCAATAGGTGTTAGATTTTGTCAAATGCTTTTTCTACATCTATTAATATGATCGTATGATTTTTTTTAGTCTGTTGATGTGATAGATTGAATTAATTGGTTTCAAATGTTGCACTAGCCTAGAATACCTGGGATAAATCCACTCCTGTATAACTTTTTATACATTGTTGGATTTGATTTGATAATGATTTGTTGACGGCTTTTGCATCTGTTTATCTACACAGTTTTCTTATAATGTCTTTGTCTGGTTTTGGTATTAGGGCAATTCTGGCCCCATGGAATGAGTAGGAAAGTATTATCTATGTTTCTATACTTACAAAGAGATTGTAGAGAGTTGTTATTTCTTCCTATGTTTGGTAGAATTCACCAGTGAAACCATCAAAGCCTGATGCTTTCATTTTTTTTTGTTGTTGTTGTTGTTTTGTTTTTGATGCTTTCATTTTTGAAGGTTATTAATTATTGACTCAATTTCTTTAAAACATGTAGGCTTATTCAAATTTGTAAATCCAATTTTTATAGTAAGCCAAACACACCTAGGGATTTCAAAGGAGGAATAAAATATAGTTATCTTTATTATATATCACATTCCATTATATTTTGGTTTTTCAGTAAACTACTCAACTCTGTCATAGTACCAGGAAAGGAACCATAGACACCACATGAATGTATAGGCATAGTTGTATTTTAATAAACTTGTAAAATCTATTTACTAAACAGAAAGTAGGTCAAATTTTACTCAATTGTCATAATAGTATAAAAGTTCTGGTAGCTATATAAATTTCAGAAAATGTAGATTTTAATATTACCAGTAGTTAAATTGATATTAATGTATCAATTAGGTCAGTGTGTCCAAAAGATAAAAAAAGACCTAAATAGAAATGCACCTAATAACATAGCTTGAAAACTCACGAAGTAGAAACTAAAGAAAAAAGGTGGGACAAGAAATAGAATCCTTATATATAATTGGAAGTATTAATTTTTGTCACTTAATATTTATAGAAAAATTAGATGAAAACATTACAGTATCAAAGCTTTTTCTAAAAGGATTAACCAAATTAGTTTTGTCCTCTCTAACGGGAGAAAAATCACATTTTCAGGACCACAGGATATTTTTACTACAAATCATAAGCTGGACAATGAAACAGGTGTCCATAAATTCAAATTTCTTTACTAAAAGAAAAGCCGTTTCTCCACTTTCTATACTATATCCTTTGAAAGAAAGTCACCATGCAGAGACCACACTTATTGGGATTTATGAACCAACTCCTTGAGGGTTGAGAGCCTATATATATTATTTGGAGTTCTTCTGCATGGATATTTGTGTAGCCCCCACTAATTCATTTGTTTGGTCACTTATAATATTACAATATATTCATTAGTACAGATTTATTGATATTTACTTTATATTTTTTTAATGTTTATTTTTGTTTTTTTTAATTTTTTTTTAATGTTTTATTTATTTCTAGGAGAGAGAGAGAGAGAGACAGCATGAGCAGGGGAGGGTCAGAGAGAGAGAGGGAGTCACAGACTGAAGCAGGCTCCAGGCTCTGAGCTGGCAGTCAGCACAGAGCCCGACGCGGGGCTCGAACCCATGAACCGCGAGATCATGACCTAAGCGAAAGTCGGACGCTTAACCGACTAAGCCACCCAGGTGCCCCTAATGTTTATTTTTGAATAGAAAGAAAAAGTGGAAAGGTTCAGAGATGGAGGAGGAGGATAGAGAATCCCAAGCAGGCTGTATGTTGTCAGTGCACAGCCTGATGCAAGACTCAGTCTCCTGAACCATGAGATCATGACCTGAGCCGAAATCGAGTCTGATGCTTAATTGACTAAGCCACCCAGGTATCCCAATATTTTGTACTTGAAGTTACAGTCCAATAATTCTTTCTCGAACGCCTCTAATTTTGGCCATTGAGATCTCTTTCAGTGACTCTGATGTAGTTTTCACATACTTAACATGCATTTCCTTAACTGTTGATTTTGGTATGTATGCACAAAAGTATGGGTATTATTAACCCATATTCCTGTGGGAAACAACTTTAACAAGTGGAGTACAGATTTATGTACAGTTTCTTTTGCCTTGACTCTTAGAGACTTCACTCCAAAAGTTACTTAGGTCAACCCGTTTGCATATCTCCTTCAAAGAGATTCTTCATACATACAGTTAAATGTTTTGTTTTCACAGTCACTATAACATCCTGGGATTTTTGATGTCCCTGCCTTTCAATTTGTTTCCTATTTGTATACCACAAGATTCACACTCTCTGCTTGCTGTAAAGCTCAGCGAGTTTTCACAAATGCTGTGTCATGTATCCCACATTACAGTATTGCACAAAAAGAATTCCATCACCCTAAGATCTCTGTATTCAACCATCCCTTCCAAAAAATGGCAGAGTTGATTTGTTGACTTTTCCATATTTTTGCCTTTTCAAAAATATATAAATTGAGGTACACAGTATGAGGCCTTTTCGTACTGGCTTCTTTTATGATTTGTGTTATACTTAAGAAACTACAAAATTTTAATGTGATATATGATAAAAATAATTGTATTTTGTCTCTCCTTTGATATACAAATTTACAAGTTTGAATAGGCCAATATGTTTTAAAGAAACTGAGTCAATAATTCATAACCTTAAAAAATGGAAAGCATCAGGCTCTGATGGTTTCACCGGTGAACTCTACCAAAATAGGAAGAAATAACAATTCTCTACAATCTCTTTGTAAGTATAAAAACATAGATAATATTTTTATTTTTAAATTTTTTTTGTTTTATTTATTTCTGAGAGAGAGAGAGAGAGAGAGAGAGCGAGCGAGTGCATGAACAGGGGAGGGTCAGAGAGAGAGGGAGATACAGAATCTGAAACAGGCTCCAGACTCTGAGCTAGCTGTCAGCACAGAGCTCAGTGCAGGGCTTGAACCCATGAACCATGAGATCATGACCTGAGCTGAAGTCAGATGCTTAACCAACTGAGCCACCTAGGCACCCTGATAATACTTTTAATACACTTAAATTTCAACCATATTTTCTATTGCTTTATATTTTTAAAAATTTTTAATTCCTGAGTAGTTTTCCATTGCTTGATTTGCTACAAACCTTTTATCGATTTACCTATTCAAGAACATCTTGGTTGCTTCTAGATGGAGTTGCAACAAACATTAACATGCAAGTATTTGTGTGAACATAAGTTTTCAAATCAGTTGGATAAATAAGACTATGATTGTTGAATGGTATGGTAAGACTATAATTAGTTTCACAGGAAACGACTAAAGTGTCTTGCATCATGGCTCTTCCATTTTGAATTCCCATCAGTGATGAATGAGACTTTCTGTTCTGCATATTCACCAGCAATTTTTTTTATAGCACATTCTTTTATGTGCATAGTGATACCTTATTATTTATGTTATAAGATTAAATAATTTGTATTTAGATTTTTGCAATAATTAGTTAACTTGGTTGATTTTCGAATGCTGAATTTTCCATGCACAACTGGTATAAGAAAACCAAGTTGTGATGTCTAATTCTTTTTTAGGCATGGTGGATTTAATTTGCTAATATTTTTCCATTTATGTTTATGGTGGATGCTGGATTATGTTTCATTTTCTAGTAATATTTACTGACTTTGGTATTAGGGTAATCTGCTTTCCTAATGAGTTAGGAAGTGTTCTTGCTGCTTCTATTTTCTGGTATAGATTGTATAAAATTACTAATCTATATTCCTTCAGTGTTTAGTAGAATTGGTCTGTGGACACATCTGGGTTTTGTGATTTGTTTTGGCTTTGGGAAGTTATTTATGGAATCAACTTATTTAATATATATTGGCTTATTTATTTCTCCTGAGTTGTAATAGGTTGTGTTTTCTTTTAATTACATTATTTCTTCCAACTATTAAATTGGTGAGCATGAAGTATTATTTTATTATTTATTATGGGACCAGTGTGTCTCACTTTGCCTCTCATTTAGTCCACTAGAGGTTTAACAGTTGATGTTTTCAAAGAATCATCTTTTGGTTTCATTTATTTTTTCCCTCCATTTTCCTGTTTTTAGTTTCGTTGGTTTTTGTTCTTTTGTTATTTTTCTTCATCTTGCTTTAGGAGTAACTTGTTTTTTCTACAGTTTCTTAAGCTAGAATCCTAGATTATTTTATATTTTTCCTAATGAATGCATTTAATGCTATAAATTCCCCTCTGAGCATTTACTTTAGTGCATCCCAAACATTTTCATTAGAAACATTTTTGTTTTAAAGGTACTCTTAAATTTCTCTCAAATCTTTCATAAATGTGTCATTTGAAGTACATTGTTTATTTCCCAAATACTCGAAGATTTTACTGCTGTCTTTCAAGTTCATTTAATTCCATTGTTATCATAGAACATAGTTTGTATCATGTTATTTTATGACATGTTGAGTTGTGTTTTTTCAAATGTTTTATTCAGTTTTGAAAGAGCAGAGCAGGAGAGGAATAGAGAGGGAAGGGGGTACAGATGATGCACAGTGGACTCTGTGCGGACAGCAGCGAGCCTGATGTGGGGCTCAGACTCACCAACAGTGAGATCATGACCTGAGCTGAAGTCAGACGCTCAACTGACTGAGCCATCCAAGCACCCACTAGTTGTATTTTAAGGTCCAGATGTGTACTATTTTGGTGAATATTCCATGTGAGAAAAATGTGCATTCTGTTGGGTGAATTATTCTATAAATGTCAAATTGATCAAGTTGATTGATAGTGCTATTCAGATTGTGTGTGTTCTTATTATCTGCCTGATTGGTCAGTTGCATTGGACAGAAATGTGTTCATGTTGTCAACTCTAACATTGGATTTGCATTTTATAACGATTACATTTTTCTTCCTCCTTCCAGAAGTATGTAGAGATCTTGCTTATATGTTCACCAGAAGGACATGGTGGATTGCTTTGGAGGTAAAGCCAAAAAAGTGTCAGGCCCCTTCTAGCATATGGTCCCCAAATATTTTCACTTTCCTCATATTCCATACCCTGCCTCCAGCAGTTCATCACAATTCCCATTTAAGTGTTACTATTGACTTAGCCCTTAAGTGGCTTCTGCTTTAGGGAAGGTGACCTCGGTTGTGTCTTTCTGGATGTCTCCATCTTTCAAGACTACAGGGTGGCATTTTCCCCAGAAACCTCAATTCTCTGATGCATCTAAAATAGTCATTATTTTTAGTTTTTCCAGCTTTCTCTTGTTAAGATGAGGGTGACAGCTTCCAAACTCTACGTATCCCAGCTGATACCATGACTGCCAACACTGGAATCTTTGCTTTAAATTCTCATGCACATTTTAAGCAATTTAAGAGGAAAATGGATAATTGGGCATTTTGTATCCACTTAATTTTTCCCCAGAATCCATACTTTGCTCAGGTATTACTCCCTTCCCCCCCCCCCCCGGCTTCTTTCAAGATATTTTCATTGTCCTTGGATTTTCAACAGTTTGATCATTACTTATCTAGGCTTTGTTCACTTTGAATTTATCCTTACCAATCCTTACTCTTAATTTACATTTCCCCCCAATTTTGGAAAATTTTCAGCTATTTTTCTTCAATGCTGTAGTGTTTCACTTCCCTCACTGACCCCTTGGGGTCCCAATTTCTCATTTGTTTTGTCCTAGAGTTTCCAGAAGTCTTTTCCTTCTTTGCGTTTTTTTGTCCCCTGCTATGAGCCTCTCAAAGTGCATAATTTTTCAATTTTCAAGTCTGATATTTTTATTTCCATTCTGCTGTTAAGCCCATTTATTATATTTTAAGTCAAAAACTGTAGTTTTCATTCCAAAATTGTTTTTATTTTCTCTGGTAAGATTTCCTGTCTTTTTCATTTATTTCATGTGTGTTCTTTTCTGCTTTCAAGACCATGGTTGTAGGAGTCACTTTGTGGTGTTTTTTTTTTTTTTTTTTTTTTTTTTTTTTTTTTTTTTTTTTTTTTTTTTTTTTTTTTTTTTTTTTTTTTTTTTAACTGATGGTTCCATGTAATTTTTTTTCCTTGAGAAAATGTCAACATATTCTTCTTCTTCCTAATTTATTGTTTACTGAATACCTTTAGATCATCTCCTGGGCTTTGTGATTGTTGATTTCTGTCGCAGTCATCTGGAGCATGTTGGTGTCCCTGTGTTGGCAGCCAGTCACTCATCCTACAGTCAGACTTACAACGATCTCCCCTTCTGTGAGCAGTGGGTCAAATCGCACTTTGACAGTTTTTAATATGGTTCTTTGAGTCTCTCCTGTACATGCAGAGATGGTTTGGGGGCAAGACAGAATTTTAGCCCCCATGGAGTCTGGGAATACACTTCTCTGGTTTTCCCGCTCCCTTGGATTCTCTTATCTGTCTCCTGCACTTTTTGCTGTTTCCTCGGTCCAGAAAGATGGTGAAATTTCTGTCCTACTATCTTCACATATTAGCAACTGAGGCTTGCCCTGGAGGAAAGGTCACAAAAATTAAAATAAAAAAAAAAAACAAAAAAATAAAAAAAACAAAAAAACAAAAAAACAGGAAAAGAGAATTTGGAAACTCCTGCCAGTAGACGCTTTTCCATGGCTCTCTGACATTTTGTCGTGTCTTTCAATAAGAGGATCCTCACTTAAATTTGGATTTCAGATAAACAGTGAGTAACTTTCAATGTGGGTATATCACAAACACTGTAGGGGACATATTTATGCTGAAAAAAAATGTTTACCTGAAAATCCTATTTAACGAGGTATTCTTCATTTCATCTAGAAACCCTACATGCAAATATGCTGGCAGATTATATTTAAAAATCTTTTCATGGGTGGTTATATACCACATAGCCTTGGAATTGAAAATAGTGTCTCTCTCTGAAACAGGCTAATGTATTTACTAACTAGTGTAATAATGATAATATCTCCCTCTGCATAATGGATAGCTTTGCTTGAAGCGTATTATAGGAGATTCAAACTCTTTAGGCTCAAGATTCCTAGATGTTGATACAACCTACATTTTTTTTTAAATTTTGACCAGAGTTTAGAGTTATCATTGGGTAAGATTAGCTTTAGTTTGTGTGCACACCTAAAGCAGAATGCGAATTCATAATCTGGAGGTTTTTAACATACTTTTTGCCATAATTCATAGCAAAAATAGAAAATCTATATACGAGTATAGATTATTTGAATAATCCTCAGCTAATTTATACTAATTGAACAGTATAGGCAGCCCCTGCAGAATATTCATAATTTTATTGTAAATTGAATACTTACTAAAGTAGACCATGTCATGAAGAAAGTCTTGATAAATTTAAATTTTTTTTTTAATGTTTTATTTATTTCTAGGAGAGAGAGAGAGAGACAGCGTGAGCAGGGGAGGGTCAGGGAGAGAGGGAGTCACAGATTGAAACAGGCTCCAGGCTCTGAGCCGGCAGTCAGCACAGAGCCCGAAAGACATCTGTTGGCTTTTTTTTTTTTAATAGTTTATTTTTATTTTTTGAGACAGAGACAGAGGATGAATGGGGGAGGGGCAGAGAGAGAGGGAGACACAGACTCTGAAACAGGCTCCAGGCTCTGAGCTGTCAGCACAGAACCCGACGTGGGGCTTGAACCCACGAACCGTGAGATCATGACCTGAACCAAAGTCGGACGCTTAACCAGCTGAGCCACCCAGACTTCTGTTAAGAAAGTCTTGATAAATTTAAATGGATTAAAATCATACTCATATTTTCTGACCAGAACAGTTGTAACTAAGAATCAATAACAATTATAATTAGAAAGTATCAAAATATGTTAAAACTAAGCAATGACAATTGAATTTAACAGTTTACAAACCTCCCTCTTCCTGAATTTTGTAATTTATTTTTACTAAAACTTGACATACAGATTTCCCCATTCCCCCCTACCCCCCACTTTTGGAGTCCTTTCCTTCTAAAAATAATTTTGAGGAGCACCTAAGTGGCTCATTTGGTTAAGCATCTGACTTTGGCACAGATCATGATCTCACCATTCAGAGTTTGATCCCCATGTCCGCTGAACTATCAGCACAGAGCCTGGAACCTGCTTCAGATTCTGTGTCTCCCTCTCTTTGTACCCCTTCATTAAATGGACTAAATGTTTCTGAAAATTTCCTGTTATCTTCAGCCTTTACCTTGTTGGAGACCAATGGCTGTCTTTCACCAGCACAATCTTCACCCACTTCGTGTAGCACTATTTCACATTGTATTAGCTTTAGATTATTGTGTAATCTATTAAACTAGAATGGTTGGGGACAGCTCAGAGAGTTACATTTTAAAATTCCCCCATTTCTATTTTCTGTGTGCACTTAAATTTTTTTTTCTTAAGGAAATGCCTTAAGTATATCCATGCTTTGAAAGGGTGACACTTTGTCTAAAACACCCAAAAATGTAAACTTGGCTTCCACAGCTAGAGGTTGTCATTAAAATCAGTTAAGCTATTAATATGTGTTTAAATTTAAAAAAATCAGAAGCTCATGAAATGGAAAAGAAAAGCAGGAACAGGGAGAACTGACCTAAGAAATTACATGTTGTTAGCATATGTGAGTCTGAGTGGTGTTCTCCAAGTCTCCTGATTATGTTTTGTCTGCTCTGCATTTCAATTAGTTCTTCTGAAATAGTGGCAAAACTTGTGAGAGTATTACAAATTGTCTAATATTCTGAAAGCATGTCCTTCATTGTCAGTATCTGGTTCTAAGCTGTTTTTATCCTACAGTCTTTCAACTTTGTCAGATTACACTTAGAATGTATGACCCACTGCACTTCTATTTTGGGAAAACATCTATTTAGGGACTTCCTACGGGAATATTTTTAATACTTTATGCTAAGGCTACCACAAGAAGAAATTATTCAGAAACAGTTTAAAAATGTGAAACCCTTGCCTAATGCAGTCTTAGAGTGCCAGGAGAGAAAAGCATACCTCAATGTGTATGCTTAATGTGTGCTTGGCGTATATTTAAAGAAACCATGCCAAACAAGCTTGATTTCATGTGAAACTCAAGACTTTTTCTGTGAAACAGCATTTCCTCCCCATCCATTACAGGGAAACTTTCCCTTAGTTTCAGAGGTTATTATTAGCCTTGCCTTTCATATTCCAGTAGAAATGGTTGGAAATATTTCACTTCCTCACCATTGAAATGAGTTTGCTGAACTCTGTACTATTTACTTGAATGTGCAGAATGGTTCATATATGCTCTGTTGATTAGAGGTAGTTTGCTGCAAATAGTATAGCTGTTTATTAAGCAAAGACTCCTTAATGCATACTGTGCTAAATGAAGTAGGTGGCGCTGTTCAATTTATCCAATTAGTGGCCAGAGTCATTTTGGAAAATACTAAAGGACCAAGAACTCCTCATTAAATTTGATTTCTAAGAAGGACAGGAAAGAAGGATCCATGAGCCATCCCAGAGCAGAAATTCTAAAGGTATGGAATGCTTTAAACATTATACAGACTTGTTGGTTTATATAGGGATATAGTGGATTAAAATTAGTGTACAATTACACATGTTGAGTTGAAATTAGATGCACATGTACATATTCTTTCAGGTTCATGAATTTTTGTAGGTGGCTTAATTAGGTGATGTCACTTAATACTTTAGTGATCATGGAAATAATACATTCTACTTATTTATTTCTTTTGTATCAGTCAGTTGTTTAATAAAGCTCTATGGAGTATTTAGTCTGTGCCAAGCAATGAAACAAAAATAGAAACACACAGTTCCTAATTCATAAAGAAGCTTCTAGTCTAGACAGTATAAAGCTGCAATGACAGTACAAGGCATTGGTGAAATACTGTTTAAGTTAGGCCTTAATAATAGCAAAAATACAGTTAGGGTCAAATGTCAGAGTATAAGGACAAAAATATCACATATAGATGAACTTATTTTAGAAAGCCATGAGTCTGCAGACAGACGTTCAGGGAGGTGTTGATTCCCTATTTCTGATGTACCTTTCCACTGATAACTATACTGAATGATAGGAATGATACTTTTGTTTATCACTGAACTGCTTGCTCCCAAGGGCCAGTGTTAGGACCTAAATGATTGGTGAGTTTGGTGAAATGAACCAAACTTTGGTTGCTCACTTTTTCCCTGTCTCAGGTGACAGTTGCCAGAAGAAAATAAAGAAGCGTCTCTCTTTTTCTAGAATGAAAGTTTTACAGGATGAAACCACTGCTCAGTAGGAATTGGAGCGCTGCTTCCAGCTTGGTGACTCATTTGTCTCTCAAGTATTCAAACCCGGGCAGAGAACAGGTAGGGAACCTTACTGAGTTTCCATTGACTTTCCGAAGACTTTCCACGTGTCCAGCACATCTAAGTTCATTCTCGTCCCTACTTCCCCGATGACCAGATTAATAAACTGGCTCTTGTTCGGCATTTGTAGACCTGGGCCAAATGCAAAAGAGTAGATTCACACCTCTCACCTTTCACACAAGAGTCATGTATGAATTTTATCCAGCCCCTAAATGGAATGAGGAGGGGACCAGCCTCACTCTATGCATTTCTTTTCCTTTCCACCCTCCCCCCTCACTGCAACTGCTGCTACTATTCTTATTCCTTAGCCTAAGCACCAAGAGTTGAATCCCCATAAGTAAATGCACAATTTATGCACTTCCTTTCGTTGTTGAAATTTCTCTGGAGACCAAAACTTTTATGATATAGGAGTTAAGAGATGCTTTAATAATTGTTCTTATTTTATCTCATAGAGTTCACTTTGTCAAACCACTTTACTGAGGTATGATTGAACACACACACACACACACACACACACACACACACCAAAAATGTATATGTAATTTATACAATTCGATGAGTTTGGGGAATGAGTATGTACCTCTGAAATCACCACTATCATCAAATCCATAGGCCTATCCATCTGCTCCCAGAGTTCCCTTTTGCGCCCCCCCCCCTTTTGTAAAAATGGTCTTGTGGTAATACCAAGTGGTCTACCCTCTTAGGAAATACTAAGTATACAATGCAGTAATGTTAGCAATCGGTGCTATGCTGTGTGGTAGATCTCAAAAGCTTAATTATCCTGTGAGACTGAGGTTTTGTACCCTTGACTATCACCTTCAAAGTTTAAAACAGCCATCTTTGTCTGGGATGCCTTAACAAAATACTACAGACTGACTAGTTCACAAAGAGCAGAGGTAATTTTCACAGTTTGGAACCTGGAACTTTTAGATCAGGATGCCGGTATGGTTGGGGGAGGGTCCTCTTGGAGAGTAGACTTCATGTATCATCACAGGGGGGAAGGGACTAGCGAGTTGTTCAGGGTCTCCTTTTGAATGACATGAATCCCCTTCATGAAAACTCCCCTCTCATGACCCAAGAACTCCCCTTTCATTACCCAAGCACCCCCTAAATCCTTCATCTCCTAATATGATCAAATTGGGTAAATAAGATTGAGGGGGATAAAACGTTCAGACTTACAACAGCTAGATCTTTTATTCAGATTATCATGAAAATGATATCTTAAAGTAAAAGTTTGGATGGACTTACGACCATAGGACCATATTCTTTATACATTTATTTGGCACTTTTATGCATTTTAACTTTAGGTTGACTTTTAAAATTATGTATGATTTTATAGGAAGCCAAGCTACAAAGAAGTCAATTTATTAATGCTAACAGTAAATTCTAGGTGGTTGTTTTTCTTTTTTTCTTTTACATAATACTGTATACTAACTTCCTTGACTCAGATATGGTACTGAGTCAAGTCTATGGTACTATTTTTCAATATTTTAATATTCTTTTGAAATGTGGAAATACTAAAATAGAATAGATGCTTCATATTACCTTTAAAACATTTACTAATGACAAAGATGATAGAAAGTAACTTAAAGTCTTAGGCCATAATTCTGGACTATAGAACTGAAATTTCATTAATAATTACAATTACCAAATAACTATTACAGTAAAATAATGCTTAAAACTTAATTAAAATTGGTAGTATATCAACCTATGCTCCAAATAAATTATATTGTTTTTGTTTGTTTTGCTCCAGCTAGAGTGTGAATACATAGAATGCAAAAATCCCAGTTGTCTAACTAAGAATATCTTGTTCTCTGGGGCGCCTGGGTGGCTCAGCCGGTTAAGCATCCAACTTGAGCTCAGGTTATGATCTCACAGTTCATGGGTTCAAGCCCTGCATTGGTCTCTGTGCTAACAGCTCAGAGCCTGGAGCCTGCTTCAGATTCTGTGTCTCCCTCCCTCCCTCTCTCTCTCTCTCTCAAAAATTAATAAGTAAACAAAAATGTTTAAAAAAGAATACTTTGTTCTCTAAACATAAGAAAGTATAAAATTGAAAAAAAATTGAAAAATCTAGAACTACAGGTGGATAATTCATTCAGTAAATATTTATTATACATATATTCTATGCAAAATGCTGTACAAGGGATTGGAATCACAATATTGAGAGAAAAATGTTTATTTGGAAGAAATGGGCATTTTATGAACATATCTATAAAATTCTATCTTATCAAATCAGAAGAGGCTTTGTGAGGCAGGATAATTTGTAGTTTGATGTCAGTAAAGTGATTTGAAATTAAGCAGAAAAAGCCCAAGAGTATGCCTTCATGAAACAGGAGGAAAAACATTTTGTAGGCATCACATAGTGAGAAAACCGGGGATGGACAAATGTTTAAGGATTGGGCAAGGCAAATAATGATTAAAGGTTTGTAATAATCCATTTTGGGTATTAACACATGTTTTATTTTGAGATGGAGAGATAGAGGCAGAGAGAGACAAGGGACAGAGGATCTGAAGCTGGCCTAGCAAGGACAGCCAAGAGTCTGATGTGGGCTTGAACTCACAAACCATGAGATCACAATCTGAGCTGAAGTTGGTTACTTAAATGACTGAGCCACCCAGAGTCCCCTTAGGTATTTTTTTTTAAATTGTTGCCATAACTAGAAACCAATGAAGGCTTTCAAACAAAGGACAGAGAGAGTGTTGATGAAAATGTTGGCAATGAAATATTTTTTTGTTAAGGAATTATTATGGTTTGCAGAATGAATGATACATGTATTATTTTTTACATCTTTAAAAACTCCTCTAAATATGGGGCACCTAGGTGTCTCGGTTGGGTGGCCGACTTCCGCTCAGGTCATGTTCTTGTGGTCTGTGAGTTCGAGCCCCGAGTTGGGCTCTGTGCTGACAGCTCAGAGCTTGGAGCCTGCTTTGGATTCTGTGACTCCCTCTCTCTCTCCCTCTCCCCCGCTCAAACTCTGTCTCTCTCAGTCTCAAAAATAATATAAATGTTAAAAAAAATTTATAGATAAAAATTCCTCTAAGTAGATAATATAGCAGCAAAATGTTCTTAGCTCTGTTAATACTGCTCACTGCTATAAACCAGGGAACGTTCACTTGTTAGCAAGAGAACCCCTTTTGATCCAATGACTTAAAACAATAAGAAATCAAATGAGGATACTTGTGGGGGTTTTTCCCCATTATAAATTTTGAATAACTATATAAACCATACCTGGAATTCATTTTATGATACTTTATAAAAACTAATAATTTTACAGTTCATGAAAATATAAGTTCAAAATAATGTTAGAAATTAAGAACATACAAATTTTCAACATATCTTCTGCACAGTGTTCCCCTAAGAACCCTTCACGTCTTCATCTTTTCCAAAAGCTATGATTCTTGGAAAGAAGTATATACTATCAATATCAAAAAAATGAAGTCAAAGTTAAGATCCCATCAACACTAAGTTCTTTACACAGAACCCAAGAATGACCAAACATTTGCAAATAAGTGGATTATGACCAAATAAAATTTTTGAAATTAATAGCAAATATGGTTGACTAAAAGATGTTCTCTTTTAATCTAGAAATGCCTTTAAAATAATCTCATCAATGCAATAGATTATCATTTTATTTAGTATCAAGTGATTATTTGCAAAAGGGCCAGATTCTGCAGGAGTCCTTATATCATACTGTTTTATCAGGACCTTTGTTGGCACTCAAGTTTTGTTATTATAACTGGAAGCCTGCCTTAAGCAACTTCTAGGTAACATTCATTCAAGAAGAATATGTTAAGAGAGGTACCTGGGTGGCTCAGTCAGTTGAGCATCTGACTCTGGATTTTGGCTCAGGCCGTGATCTCATGGTTGGTTAGTTTAAGCCCCAAATTGGGCTCTGTGCTGGTGATGCAGAACCTGCTTGGGGTTCTCTCTCTCCCTCTATCTCTGCCCCTCCCCTGCTTGTGCTTTCTCTCCCTCTCTCAAAATAAATATTTTTTAAAAAATGTTTAAGTATATTAAGCATCCATAACATGCCAGGTACATTCTGCACACTGAAAGGGTACACCAATCAACAAAGGAAAGTTCTTGAGGCACCTGAGTGGCTCAGTCAATTGAGCATCTGACTTCAGCCCAGGTCATGATTTCTGGGTTTGTGGGTTTGTGCTGACAGCTCAGAGCCTGGAGTCTGCTTCAGATTCTGTGCCTCCCTCCCTGTCTGTCTGTCTGTCTCTTTCTTTCTCTGCCCCTACCCTACTTGTGCTCTCTGTGTGCCTCAGAAATAAACATTTAAAAAAAAAGTTCTTTATCTTCTATAATGTATATTTAGTTGGAGGAGACAAAGATGCATGTCAGTTGTTGCTAACAGGAGGCAAAATAGTGTGGGAAAAAGAATATAGAGGAACAGACCATGGGACATAATCCATTTTGAAGGAATTACACAACTGATGATGTGTAGTTGAGCAAATAATTCATTATTAAAATGATGGATTTTAAGTGGGAACACAAAAGGTGAGGGGAACAGGCCTATTGCCAGGAAGTAATAGAATAATGTGAAATGAACCATTGGTATATTTTTGGATAAACGAAACAAAATTCTTTAGAAGTTAACATATACAGGAGCTCCTCTCGATTGCAATATTTTCGCATTTTTGTCAAAATCAGTTGGGCTTATTTGTGAGGAGCTATTTCCTGGCTCTTAATTCTGTCTCCTTGATCTCCATGTCTGTATCTCTGAAAACACCACACTCTGTTGATTATTGCAGTTATATAGTTAATCTTGAAATTGGATAGACTACTTTCTTTTACTCTTTTTTTAAAAAATTGTAACAGTTTTGACTTTACATGCAAATTTTAGAATCTTTACTATATCTTGATTGTCCAGAATGTCTAGAATGTGTGTCTTCATGAGTTTTCAATATGATTTTGTTAAACTTGTGTATCCATTAGAAGACAATTGACATCTTTACTGAGTCTGTTCGCAAAAATAGTATCTCTGTTTAGATCTTCTTTCACTTACTTCAATAGTGTTACATAATTTTGAACACAGAGGTCCTGTGCATGTTTGCTAGATTTGCACCTACTTAAATTTCTAGCAATTATAAATGACATTGTAGAGTTTTTGGCTAACACATGCTTATTGCTAGAATATATACATATGATTTTTATGTTGACTCTGCATTCTGATACATTCCTGTACTTATTAGTTCTGTTTGTTTGTAGGTTTGTTGATATTTTCTATGCTGATGCTCCTGTGAGATTAGGGACAGACTTATTTCTTTTTGATTTGTGTTCCTTTCTTTTATTGCCTTAGTGCTAGAATTTCTGGGAACTTTTTGAATAAAATAATGAGACTGAGCATCTTTGATTCTTTCCACATCTTAGGAGGAAAGCATTCAGCTTTTACCATTCAATACGTTAGTTCTAGGTTGTTCTTAGATGTACTTTAACAAGTTTTCTGAGAATATTTTTTCTGAGAATTTTTATCATGAGTGGGCATTGGGTTTTATCAAATCACTTTCTCATCTATAGGGTCTTAGGGTTTTCTTTATCTTGCTAATAGGGTGAATTAACCTTTGTTGCTTCTTCAACACTGTACCTACCTTGCATTTCTGAAATAAACCTCACTTGGTCACGGAGTGTAATTCTTTTACGTGTTGATGAGTTCTACTTGTTAATGTTTTATGAAATATTTTTGTATCCATATGAAGGTTATGAGTCATTTGTAACACTAACTTCATAAAATGAGTTGATGTGTTCCTCCCATGATGTTTTGTCATATCATTTGTCATAAAAAGGTCAAAATCTTCAAATATAGTTGTAGATTTGTCTATATTTTCAATTATGTCAGTTTGGGCTTTAAATATTTTGCAGCTCTGGCATTTGGTGCATATACACATAAGATTGTTATATTTTCCTGGTGGATTGACACCTTCTATAATTCTTCTCTGGCAATTTTTGTTCTATAATCTAGATTTTTTAAAATCTGATATTAATGTAACTAATTTTGATTTCCTTTTATTAGTGTTTGTATAGTATACTTTTTGCCATTCATTTTACATTAACCAGCTGCTGTATACTAAATTGTGTGCCCCAAAATTCATATGTTGAAGCTTTAACCTCTTACATGATTGTTTTTGGAAATGGGGCTTTTTGCAGTTAATTAAGGTTAAATGAGGTACTGAGAGGTCAAACCCTAATCCTATAGGACTGGTGGAATTATAAAAAGAGGAACATCTCCCCTCCCTCCCTCCATACACCAAGAAAAAGCCATGTGAGAACACAGAAAGGCTTGTCTGCAACCCAAGAAGAGTGATGTCACCAGACACCAACCTGGGTGACATCTTAAGTTTGGACTTCCAGTCTCCAAAACATGTAAGAAAATGATTATATTGTTTAAGCTACCTAGTCTGTGGTATTTTGTTAGGGAATCCTGAGTTGACTTCAGGTACCTACCTATATCATTCTATTTGAAGTTAGTTTTTTTGTAGCTCACTTTAATTTGGGTCATGTTTTTAAATCCACTTTAACAATCTTCATTTATTTCGACCATTTATGTTTAAAGTGGTCACTGTGTTGTTAGTGCTTAATTTTTTAAAAACAATTTTACCTGTATTCATATGTTTCTTTCTTCTTTCCTTTTGACTTGAACATTTTTCAGAGTTCAATTTTTCTTTACCTACAGTCTTTTCTAGTGTGCTAATTTGGCTAAACTAGAAATGTTTTATATCCATTTATTCCCCTGTAGTTATAATATAAATTTTCATTTAACACCACATCTGACATCATAAATTTTACTTTGACTATCAAAACATAATTTATAAAATTCAGAAGGAAAGCCTAGTGTATTTTCCCGTATTTTGCCTACTACATCCTTTACTCCTGTTTCAAGATTCTTCTCTTGTTTCCTTTCTCTTTAGGGAATTTATTTAGTCATTTATGGTGCATCTGCTATGATTAAGTATCTTTATTTTCTTTTATCTGAGAAAGTCTTGGTTTCTTAATTTCTGAAGGATATTTTCACTGGGTGAAAGACTTTGGATTGACCATTCTCTCTCAGCACTTGAAGTGAAGGCTACATCCTTCTGGACTTCAAACCCACTATAATTCATTTGATTTCTCTCCTATACACAAGCAATCATTTTTCTCTGGTTGCTTTCATGATTATTTTTCCTTGTCTTTAGTTTTCAGAAGCATAATGTGTACCTTGACTTGGATTTTTCTGGGATGATCCTTTATGGAATTTTTCAATTTCTTTTTTAAAATTTTTACTGTTTTATTTATTTTTGAGAGAGAGAGAGAGAGAGAGAGAGAGAGAGAGAGAGAGAGCATGAGCAGGGGAGGGTCAGAGAGAGAGGGAGACACAGAATCCAAAGACAGGCTCCAGGCTATGAGCTATCAGCACAGAGCCCGACGTGGGGCTTGAACCCACGAACCATGAGATCATGACCTGAGGCACCCAGGTGCCCCTCAGTTTCTTGAATCTGTCTGTCTGTCTGTCTATCTATATTTCTTGGTAAATTTAAAGTTTTCAATCATTACTTTTTAATTGCTTTTTTAACTTCATTTTCTTTCTCCATTTTTTCTAAGAATCCAATTATATAACTGTTAGGTCTTTTGTTATAGTTCTTCAGACCCCTGAGACTTTTTTAAATTTTTATTTTCAGATTTTTTGTTTTTATTTTTTTCTGTCCTAGTTTACTGATTATTTTTGTTATTTGATACTGTGCTCCTGATGTCCTCCTCAGTCTCCTGATGAGCACAACCAGAACTTTTTTATTTTACTTACTATATTTTTCACTTCTGATATTTCCATTTCAGTCTTTCGTTTGAAATTTGCTATTTGCTGAGGCTTTCCATTTTGTTTCAAGAGTGTTCATAATAGTTTGTAGATGGATTTTATCATGGCTTCTATAAAACCTTTGTCAGATAATTCTCACATCTCTGTTATCTTGATGTTGCCATCTTTTTTTTTTTTTTTTTTTTGGTTAAATATTTCCTGGTCCTTGGTTTGGAGTTGGAATTGGTTTTCAAATGAAATGGCAATTTCATAATATGAGACACTGCATCTTATTTCAGTGTTTTGTTTTTTCTGGCTTATTTTGACAGCCATGGTGGGTTTAGAAAGGTTTAGAAAGAAAAGCTACATCATTGCTGCCAGATGGAGATCATTGTAGTTTTTCCACCTGCCCTCCATTGATGCCTCAGTGGGGAGGTTCCTCATTACTGCTGAGCAAGGGTGTAAATTGACTCCCATGTGTAATGCCTACTAAGTATGGGAGGGGTGTATTTTGAGCCTTGGCTCTTGACCTTCGTTGGCACAAAGCAGGCAGGAGTCTGATTACCTCTTCATGAAGTTTGAAGTCTAGACTCCCACTGGGTCTTTATTGGCATGGGTGGAGTGAGAAGCAGTCCTCTTCTGTTGATTCTTGTCTGAATTATTGTCCAAACGTTTTTTGCCTTTTAAAGGATATGGTCCAAAGAGTGGCCCCTCTCTTCCCCATGTAGCTAGAGATGGCTGGCTTTTATTGTTTGTTTCTGAGTGTGCTCACTGGCAGCTTCAGATTGATGGCTTCTTAGATCTACATATAACATTAAAGTACCTGGAATTTATGACCCCAAAAGGAAAACCAGGGAACACATCACCATATGCTTTGGTTTTGGGTATTTCTAATTGGTTATGGTCTTCTCACCTTTCAAAGTTTCTTAGGTTTATTACTTATAATATATGGGTTTTAGCTGTGTTTCATAGCAGGAATGGAAAAAACCTTCGTCTACTCCTCAGAAACAATTAATATTTTCAACATATTTGAAGATCCAGATAAATATTGTGTTTAATTTGGTTTTGTTCTTAATATATCCTCTTGTACTCCATAAAAATATTTTGAATGAGCACCTGGGTGGCTCAGTTAATTAAGCCTCTGACTTTGGCTCAGGTCATGATCTCATGACCAGATTAAGGAGTTTGAGTCCCTCAGGCTCGGTGCTGACAGCCCCAGCCTGGAGCCTGCTTCAGATTCTATGTCTCCTCCCTCCTCTCTCTCTCTCTCTCTCTCTCTCTCTCTCTCTCCCCTTCCCCCACTCAATACTATGTCTCTCAAAAAATAAATATCAAAAAATGAATTTAAAAAATTTGTAGAAGAGAAGGAATTCAGTTAAATTGAAAGGAAAAAATAACACTTCAAAAACCATTTTATACTTTTGCAAAATCTTTCACTGCCCATTTTTTAGATTTGGTACCTGCAAGGTGGAATCTGTTTGGCAACTATAAAATAATTAAATGTTACTTAAAAAATAGAATGAAATGACAAACCTCCAACAGTTTTCTCTAAAATATAATTATCCACTGCTGTAGACCCTTGTTGATAGGTGTGAAAAACACTTAGAAAAAATTGAACTTGGACTATCATATGGTGGTTAACAATTTTGATGTCAAGTTGTTTTACTTTATGATTCACTTCAACTGTTGGAACAGAAGACACCCAGTGAAAAATTGTGATAAATCTAATGCATCTAGTAATTGTGGTGAGATAGGTATATTTTTATCTTCTAAGATTCCTGTGATTTAAAATTGATGTAATATTTTGAAAAATCAGTACAACCAACCAGTTTCTAAACCAAATGAAGTTCAGGACATACTAAAGCTCACTGCTGTCTCTCACCCTGTCTTAACCTCCCTGTTGCCGCACATATGGCTTATTAGTGAGATCATTCATCAATTTTAAGTATCGCGTAGCATATTTTATGTTTGGTGAGTGCTCTAATTCTTCAGATATTTGGAATTTAAATGATTTACATGCATTCTTCTTGATTCTAGAATATTTTTACAATAAAGTATTAAAGTGTAAACACAAAGCTCTTTAAAACTACTATATTTATAACCTTGGACATACTGTTTAAACTTTCTCTTACCTTGTCTATAAAGGGCAAAAACCAGAACTGAATCAGGTAGGTTTTTGTTCTTGTTTGAAAAATGCTAATTTATTTTAAAACGCTCTATCAAAAAATGTTTTACCTGGAAAGTTATTTTCAAATGTCATTAATACTCTTATGGAAAAATACTATGAATTTTAGATTTTATATTTTTTTCTGTAATTGCTCTCATGATTGATTCTAGTCCATATTTTTTTCAGGTAAAAATGTAACTCGGCTTCTCTACATAACTGTTGATTATGCCTTGACTTTTTGTAACTTGAAGTGAATTTCTGATTTATCTAAATCTGTCAGAGTTGATGTCATATATTTATTGTATCAGGATGTATGTGAGTGTGTGTGTAAAGAGAGAGGACTACAGGGAGAGAAAGAAATGAGGGATGTTAAAGATAACACAGATAGTACTTGACTCCATCGCTTAGTTGATCAACTTCTGTAACTAAGCAAGTAGAGAAATGAATGGTGGGATCTGCTCCAACTTGCAGGAAGCAGGCGTGTGGTACATGAAAGGAGAGTAAAATTTAACACTTGATTTCTTCATTTCTCAATTTGTTATAAACAACCTGGGAAGGTGATCTGTATTTAAAGGGTAAACCAGATAAACAGGTGGCAACAGATAATTATATATAGTCTTCTCATTTAAAATTTGAGCTACTGAACTGTATTTCTTCTGTGTTAGTACTCAGGTGAGCATGTAAATGTGCATGATTGTTCTCAAAAAATTATTTTCTCTCGAGTGAAAAATAATTCTGTAAATCAGTACTTGACCAGTCTTGAACTCAGTGGGCACTCAAATATCTGTTGAATGAATGGATGAATACCTCGCTCCTAATAGCTTGGTCATGACACATATTTTTATTCTACACAAATCAAAACAAATCCATGCTAAAAAGGAAACCTATTCAAAACTCAAGTGTACAGTCCTATTTCAGAGTCCATCAAAGTTGAAGCTGGCAGTCTTTCAAATTAGCCACCATGTGAAGTGTGTTTCAGAGTGCATGTAAGAAAGAGCGTTGAGACAATCCTGATTGTCTTTTTATTCTAGGTAGTTTCTGATCTCACACTTAATTTTTCTGAAAGCACAGCATTGTAGATTTAGAATTGTGAGGACGTTTTTGACCTAATGGTCTTTCAAACTCAGTAACATAAAGGGATTGTAAATTGTCAGTTGTCAGATCACTTTGCCCAAAGTGAACTAATGAGAGTTTAAAGGACCACCGCTGGAATAGGGTTCTCTCTACCTCTGGTAAGAATCACTCACTAAAAGGCATTGACAATTATAGAAAGACGGGAAGGATGCCAGTGATAGCATATTAAAAACTGTTATCTAATTTCTTGTAATGCACATGCGTGCATGATCATACATGTACCTACATGTAAAATTAAGAGGCGAAATTAAAAATCTTAGGTGTAAAAAATACTATTTTGATTACTCAGGGAATTTAGCAAAGTTGTTGAATACAGGATCAATATATAAAAATAAATGCATTTCTACAAACTAGCAATGATTATGAGATTAAGAAAAGTATTTTCATTAGTACTGAAAATATAAAATACCTAGGAGTAAATTTAAAAAATATATGTAAATCTCTCTATTGAAAACTACAAAGCAGGAGTGCCTGGGTGACTCAATCGGTTAAGCGTCCGACTTCTGCTCAGGTCATGATCTCCCCATTCGTGGTTTCGAGCCCTGCTTCAGGCTCTGTGCTGACTGCTAGCTCAGAGCCTGCAGTCTGCTTCAGATTCTGTGTCTCCCTCTCTCTCGGAGCCTTCCCTGCTCTCGCTGTCTCTCTCTCTCTCAGAAAAAAAAAAAAAAAAAGAAAAAAAGAAAATTACAAAACATTATAGAGATGGACTAAAGAAAACCTAAATAATAGAGATCCTCTGCTTTAAGTTATAACCTAATATTAAGCAGGATTCTCCCCAAATTCATCTATAAATACACCATTTTTAAAGTTAAAATCCCAGCAGACTTTATTAATGCAATTGACAAGCTGATTATAAACCCCACAGGGAAATGCAAAAGACCTAAAATAGCCAGAGCAACTTTGAACATGACGAAATTTCAAACACTGATTAATTCATCCCTGGAAAAGGACATGTATGTTTCACAATCTAAACAACTGTTCCTTTGTTCTGGAATGAAAACAAGTTTTTACTAAATTATAGTTTATTCACCTGCCTTGCTGATATAAGTGGAGGTTGAGTCCCTCGAAGTTTCAAAAACATCGGGAGTTTTTAGTCAATTTTCTGTTTCTGTCTTTTACTCCTTTCTCTCATTACTAAGATAAATTTTACAGAATATACAGCATAGATCTTAACTATACAGTAGAAGCTTTGATAAATGTTTACACTTTTATTAAAACCAACTATAGACAAATCAAGACATATTTTAATCACCCTAAAAATTTCCTCCAAACTTGTTCCTTTTCAAGATTTGGGGGAAGTGGACATTATATAGATTTTTTACATTACCAAATGTTTTAAAATAAAATTGCCAATCTCTACAAAAGCAAACAAATATCTCGGAATATGACATAGGTTACACTAAAACTATAGATCAAGCTAAGGGAAGATGACAGCTTGATGATATGGTCATAAAATCCGTTAACACAGTATATATTTCTATTTAAACCGGGATTTGACAAACTTTTCTATAGAGAGTAAGCTATTAAATATTTAGGCTTTGTGGGACACATATCCTCTCTGTTGTAAATACATATAGGTGTCATATATATATATTACATAAATATATGTGTATAACATATACACATACATATATCCCACACACATATAATATATGTATTGTAATATATATATTGTTTGGGCTGTAAGCTATATTTGCAAAACCCTGATTTAGGTCATTTTAAATTATAAGTTACAGTATTTGCATTTCTCAGGAAAAAGGTCTTGCGCATAATTAGCAAATGTATTCTTAAGATTACAATTTGACAATTGTACAAAAGACACTGTTTTGCATTCGATTTTCTAAGTTTTTGTTGCCAGTAAATAGAAAAACAAGTAATTATTATATTGATTTTGTGTCCTATACTTTGCTAAATCACCTATAGATTTTTGTGCAATCCCTTGGCTTATCTGTGTATGAAATTAGCTTTTCTCTGAATAATGGCAATTTTAATTCTAACTTTGTGCCTTTTATTTCTTATTAAAATATTGCATTCAACAGTATTTGCTATGGTACTAGCTGTAAGTTTTTTTCAGATGATTTTTATTGAAGGTGATTGCTTCCTTCCTAAATTGTTCAAGGCTTTTTTTTATCCTAAATATGCATTGATTTTATAAAGGCTTTTGTGTATAATGTGAGCACGTGATGACTTTTTATTCTGTGGTGAATTATGTAGACATACTTTGTATTTTTTTGATAAGACACACTTGGCCTTGATTTATATTGAGATTGGTTTGGTTCCTAAGTCCAGGAGCCCTATGCTGTAATTTTCTTATAATGTCCTTGTGATTTTTCAGTCTAATTACTCAAATTTAAAGTTTGTATTTTAGCATAAAAAAAGATTTAAGAAATGTTCTTAAGTTAAAACAGTTTCATAAAAACATGTCTTTGTTTTCTAAAAGAATATGCATTTCCCCCCATACATGTTAAGTGTACTTCATCTTTGAAGACCTCTGAGGGCTTGGCTTTGTTTGTGGAATTTGTGGTTACAGATTATTTTTTTTTAAACATGAGCCACTCTTCTCTTCACTTTTTCCTTGAATCATTTCCCAACTTCTGGTTTTACAAGAAAACCACCTTACCAACTGGGTTTGTCTTGCCCATTCACATAAAGCTGTTCATGATAGTTCTTTATTTAGCTTTTCTAGAAGAGCTACGACTTCCTGTCATTGCTGATATTTGTAATTTTTGTCCTCTTTTTTCTTGGACTAGTTGACTTAGAGGTTTATCAATATTATTAATGTTTCTAAAGGATCAGCCTCTAAATTTGACTATTTTTATCACTTTTTAAAAAATTGTTATTTTTTTATTTCTACATATTTTGGGTTTAATGTACTGTACATTTTTAAATACTTAAAGTGGAGCTGTATTTTTAGACATTTCTTCATTAAATGTATTCATAAAGGTATAAAAAGTATGTGATCATTTTTATGTGCTGTATTTTTACTCCGTTTGGAATACTTTCTGTTATGATTTCAAATACTCAGTTATTTCAAGGTTATTTTGCTAATTTGCAAATAGAGCATTTTCTAGATACTTACCAAGGTTTTATTTGTCTTGAAATACATTATTTCCATACTTTAACGTTCATTCAGATATTTTTATAACCTGTTTGGAGAATGCTTCATGTACACATAAGAATATATGTGTACTCGGCACCAGCTTGGTGTGGTCTTCGCTACGTACTAATTAGGTTTAGTTAGTTGACAGCCTATTCAGCATCCCACATTCATATTATTTTTTTCTTTTTGTTCTATCAGTTGCTCAAGAGAATGTTAAAAATTCTTAAATGTCCCTTTTCCCCTCAATTAGTACTTCTTGTCTTGAAATTGTGCTCTGAAGCCATACGTGTTCTACCATCATGAGCATCTGTATGTTCCTTCCCCTGCCCTTTTCCATCTGGCTTTATTTTAAAGTGTGTCTTTTGTAAACAGCAGGTCAGTATATATTAAGTTCACCTAATTTGAAAATTTCTGCTTTAAAATGAAGGGTTTAATTTACATTTAATAGACGATGATAGGGGTTGAATTTTTCTTTAGAACTTTAGGTTGACTAATCAATTATTTTTAATTACATATTTCCACTTAACTGGCTTTTTAGCTACATTTTTAAGTCTTTTTCTATAATTCAGATGGTGTTTTTCTGTTAACATGTTCTCAATTTTATTGAGCTTTTTAAATGTTTTGTTTGTTTGTTTATTGAGAATGAGCACAGGGAAGGGGCAGAGAGAGAATGAGAGCCAGAATCCCAAGCAGGCTCCATGCTCAGCATGGAGCTGGATGCAGGGCTCAATTCCACAGCCATGAGATCATGACCTGATCTTAAATCAAGAGTCAGACACTTAGCCAACTGAGCCACACAGGTGCCCCTGATCTCTTTTTCTATAATATCCATTCTTAGGTCAATTAAATCAATTTTTTGACATTAGCATTTTTCAGATCTGTGATTTCATTTAAAAATTTTTAAAGTTTTTCATTGTCTAGAAACTTCCCATTTCTTTAGCCATTATCGTAATCATATCCTCATATCCTATAAGTTATATATATATTTGTATTAAAGTATAATTAACATATTACATGTTATACTAATGTTAGTTTCAGGTGTATAATGATTTAACATGTTATACATTACTCCCTGCTCATCACAATGAGTATACTCTTAATCCCCTTTATCTTTCTCCCTCATCTCCCCACCCACCTCCTTGCTAGCAACCACCAGTTCTCTGTCTTTAAGAGTCTGGTTTTTTCTTTTTTCTTTTCTATTTGTTTTGTTAACATATGAGTGAAATCATAGTGTTTACCCTTATCTAACTTATTTCACCTAGCATAATACCCTCTAGGTTCATTCATGTATAAATGGCAAGACCTCATTCCTTTCTTATGGCTGAGTGATATTTCAAGGTGTATATATACACCACATCATCTTGATCCATTCATCTGCTGAGGGACACTTGGGTTGCTTCCATTTCTTGGCTGTTGTAAATAATGCTGCAATGAAAATAGGGGTGTATGTATCTTTTCAAATTTGTGTTTTTATTTTTTGGGTAAATATCCAGTAATACTGGAATGTAGTAATTCTATTTTTAATTTTTTTGAGGAACCTCCATACTTTTTTCTGCAGTGGCTGCACCAATTTTCATTTCCATCAGCAGTGAACAAGAATCCTTTTAACCACATCCTTGACGTAATTTTTATTTCTTATATTTTTTATTCTATCCTGACAGGTGTAGGGTGATAATGCATTATGGTATGATTTTTATTTCCTTGATGATGAGTAATGTGAGCATCTTTTCATGTGTCTGGCCATTTATATGTCATCCTTCGAAAAATGTCTTCATTTTTCTCTCTGCCTATTTTTTAATTGGGTATTTTGTTTTTTGGTATTGCATTGTTTATATATTTTGGATATTACTCTCTTGTCATATATATCATTTGTAAATATCTTCCCCATTCAGTAGGATGCATTTTGTTTTGTTGATGGTTTCCTTTACTGTGCAAAAGGTTTTAGTTTTGGTGTAGTCTCAATGGCTTATTTTTGCTTTTTTATCCTCGCCTGAGGAGACTGATCTAGAAAAAACATTTCTGTAGCCAATGTCAAAGTACTGCTTATGTTTTCTTCTAAAAGCTTTATGGTTTCCGATCTTACATTTAGGTCTTCAATCCATTTAAGTTTTTTTCTCTGTATGGTGTAAGGAAGAAAAAAAACTGGCTCCATTTTGTTCTTTTGCATGTAACTGCTAAGTTCTCCAGGGTAATTTGTTGTAGAGGCCATCTTTTCTTGATTGTATATTCTTGCCTCCTTTGTCATAAATTAACTATAAAAGTATCGCTTTATTTATGGACCCTTTACTCCTTTCCATTCATCTATGTGTCTATTTTTGCACCAGTACCGATTGTTTTGATTATTATAGCTCTGTGTAGTATATCTTGAAATCTGTTGTCATACCTCCAGTTTTGTTTTTGTTTTCTTCTTCTCAAGATTGCTTTGGCTTTTTCAGATTTTTGTGGTTCCATACAAATTTTAGTATTATTCTAGTTCTGTATTAAAAATTTTTTAAAGTCAGTATTTTGAAGGGATTGCGTTAAATCTGTAAAAATATTTTGGGTACTATGGACATTTTAGCAATATCAATCCTCTTAGTCCATGAGCATGAGATATCTTTCCATTGTATCATCTTTAATTTCTTTCATCAGTTTTATAGTTTTGGGAGGACAAATTTTTCACCTCCCAAAAAAGGTTAAGGTTTTTGTTCTAGGTATTTTATTCTTTGTGGTGCAGTTATAAATGACACTGTTTTCTCAATTTCTCTTTCTGCCACTTCATTATTAGTGTATAAAAGCACAACAGATTTCTGTAAACTCTGTATTCTGTAAATTTTACTACATTTATTAGTTTTATTTTTGAAGTGAATCATTAGAGTTTTCTACAAATAGTATTATATCATTTGCAAATGATAAAAATCTTACAGATGTGGATGCCTTGTATTTCCTTTTCTCATTTGATTGCTTCAATTGTGACTGCCAGTACTATGTTGAATAAATTTGTAATATATATTTTAAAGTTGGTTATTTTTTTGCAAATGTTAGTATCTTTATAATCAATACTCTCTTTTTCAAGTTCATTTATTATGCGAGAGAGCAGGTATAAGCAGGAGGGGCAGAGAGAGAATCCCATGCAGGCTCCACACTGTCAGTACAGAGCTGAGATCACAGCCTGGGGCAAAATGAAGAGCTGGACACTTAATTGACTGAGCCACCCAGGTACCCCTATTATTAGTATTCCTTATTGACCTCTTTTTCTTCTTGATTTGAAATGTTTGTGTGGTACAGTCCATTGGGCATGCGACTTTGGCTCAGGTCATGATCTCACAGTTTGTGAGTTTGAGCCCCGCGTCGGGCTCTGTACTGACAGTTCAGAGCCTGGAGCCTGCTTTAGATTCTGTGTCTCCCACTCTCTCTGCCCATCCTCCACTCATGCCCTTTATCTTTCTCTCCCTCAAAAATAAACAAACATGGGGCTCCTGGGTGGCTTAGTCGGTTAAGCGTCCGACTTTCGCTTAGGTCATGATCTCGCGGTTCGTGGGTTCGAGCCCCGCGTGGGGCTCTGTGCTGACTGCCAGCTCAGAGCCTGGAGCTTATTTCAGAGCCTGTATCTCCCTCTCTCTCTGACCCTCCCCTGCTCACGCTGTCTCTCTCTCTCTCCTAGAAATAAAAAAAAAAATAAAATAAAATAAACAAACATTAAAAATAAAACCTGGTTGATACTCGGTCCCATATCCTGAACAGTGTTTTCAAAATAGCAGAGGAGATGTCAGTTTTAATATCTTTACATATCCTACAATTCACACATTTTAGGTGTAAAATGTGGTAGATTTTGGTATAATCACAAATATGTACATCATCTTTACAGTCAATTTTATTTTATATTTTTAAAAATTTTAATGTTTATTTTTGAGAGAGACCGTGTATGAGCAGGGTAGGGGCAGAGAGAGGGATGGAGACACAGAATCTGAAGCCGGCACCGGGCTCCCAGCACAGACCTCCATGCGGGGCTCAAACCCACAAAATGTGAGGTCATGACCTGAGCCAAAGTTGGACACTTAACTGACTGAGCCACCCAGGTGGCCCCATTACAGCCAATTTTAGATGTGCCTATTATCTTAAAAAGAAACTCCGTCTCTTTGATATCCTTCCTGTGTGCCAGATACACCCAGCCCTTAACAAGCACCTAAATATTTCCTATCTTTATAGATTCTTTATAGATTTACTTTTCTTAAAACAAATTTCATATGAATAAAGTGATTTAACGTGGTCTTTTGAATGACCTCTTTAATACAGTACAATGTATTTAAGGTTTGTCTGTGTTATAACTTGGACTTCATTCTTTTTTAATAGCTGAAGAATATCCCATTGAATCTATCACAATTTGTTTACCTAATGGAAACCAAGAACTATGGTAATGTGGGAGATGAAAGACTTCTCTCCTTCAATCCTGCTCCACTCTGACATCTTTTGAAAATTTTGAAGTTGAAGTTTGGTACTCTGGGAGAATTTTTAGGCTGCACCATGTATTTTTGTATTTTAGTATCTTCTAGAGTCTGATTCTTCCAACTAATCTATTGTTTTCTTTAAAGTCTTGGTTACTCTCTTCTTGACCCTGTGTAAACCCTCATTCCACTTATATTTTCAGATATTGATCATTTTAATAGTTCTTTCATCGACTTTAAAGTGTTTTCCTGAAATTCAGTTCATTAAGCCTTACTTGCATCTTTGCTATTAAATACTTTCATAGAAAAGTAGGATATTTATTCTGTTTATTTTATGCTATTCCACAAAGATTAAAGGTCTTTCATATTCTACATCTTCATTAGAAACTGAAATTCCAGCCTCATGAAAAAAATTGTATTGTGATTTTAGGAATCGGTTTAAATGGTGTCTGAGTGTAATATTGATCTTGCCAATTCAGCTATCATTACTATATAGACACCTCTTTATCCTCTTTTTCTAAAATGAGCCCCTCCAGGGTACATTAATCATACAAATCATACAAATTTAGAATTTAATTGTATGTCTGAAAGTCAGTACTTAATTGTAATCAGATGGATATAAGTTATTGTCCATCTACTTTTCCCCATTCCTCTATTTTGGAAGGTAGGATCCTAGGGTTCTGGATGGGGTAGGGTTTTTGTTTTACAGAAGCAGGAATTACAAGCAGATATTTCTAACAGAAAAATGAGCTGAGAGAACTTGAAGGGCGCTGGAAATCCCAGGGAGTTTATCATGCAGTACTTTTTCTTCTTTTCCTTCTAAATGAAGATAATTTTAAAACCTCTTCATGTTAATTTTTCACTGGAAATAAAAAGATATACTTCTCCACTGCTTCCTGACAACCATTGTTTTCCAAATTTGATCCAAAATTAAATGACAGATCTCTCAACTTTATAGGAAGTCTAGGAACCCAGAAAGGAATTTTGTAATGTTTCTATTAGAATAGAAAAACTCAGGACTATAAACAGTGTTAACTGTCTCTTAGTGATTTTTATGATTCAAATAAAGGGTGTATATGCATCTTACAGTAGGTAAAAACTGCAGATTAGTGGAAGCCTAGTAAGTTTCACTTCCACTAGAAATAGTAACCATGACCCATGAAAATCTTGAAGTTAAATCATTAATTGACAATACAGAAATCCAGGCACTGGAAGGTGTACATGATATGCTGTATTTTGGGTTTACAATTGTTTATATAGCATATCCCTTCTGTTACTCATCTCCTTAGTTGAGGCATATAAACTAATTCTGCTGTGGAGCATCTCATAGGGCAAGCATGAACAGTGGTTATTTTAATCAACCAGTATCTACTTTTTGGATATGAAGATCAAAATATGTGGGAAGATCATGAATTGAATAGGGTGATAGAGTTTTGTAATGCAGATAATAAAATCTGAATAAGTCACTGAAAAAGCAGGAGGGGCAGAAGCTGACTCAAAACACCAGAGAACAGTCAGTTTTGGAAAACTTCCAAGTAAATGGAAACAGAGAATGACAGTTCCGATAGGCAAATGGAAATGCAATTTTGGATGAATATATGAGACAGTATACTGACTGTGGTAAGATTTGTCTGTGCTATTTGTATGATGCATTGCCAGGCTAGCTCTGATGAAAGAACTAGGGACATGGTGTATAGAAACCAGTTGACGTTGCAATCAATAGCATTAAAATTTTTCTTGTTATCCTTGCTGGACAAATTTGTTGCACAAAATTAAATTATACTAGGCCATAGTGAATTGGTTCCAAATTTTCTTTTAGTATTGCCAAGAAGTCGTTAAAGACTTTTGGTGTGAATCTAAGCTGGAAGCACTTAAAAGCACAGATATTTTTCCATGTTTTGCTTTTGGACTGAGAAGAAAATCTGAAATTCAAAAACATGAAAGACCATAAACAGAGAGGTTTGTTGTTTTCTGTAGGATGTTTTTCCTAATGGTTTTTCCTTGGGCACCACATATTTATCTGAGAGGAATAGAAAAAGCTTCAGACCCTTTGGAAAGGAAAATAAGGTATTATTGAGGCAAATAAACTAATGTTGTGTTATATGTGTTTACTTTATTCAGAGTTGTTTCTATGAAATCGGCCAAATAGTTGTTTCTCTTCCTTTTTTCCCTTGATTTTTTTTTTTCTTTTTCATTTTTCAAATGATATTTGAGTTAGGAACCAAATCTACAAAGAGGCAAAAGTTAGATGCTCTGATTGATGCAGAGGTGGAGTTGCAGATCATTACCTGCAGTGTTACCATCCACCCATGGTGTGGAAGTCCGGAAGATAGGTTAGTGGGATCTTAGGAACACAATGTGAGAATACGCATTTGAGGACTGTCATAACTGTAATCTGCATTTAGGTAGCCAGACACCTAAAGATAAAGCATGTACTTAAGTTCAGATACAAAACCAACCCAAGAAAAATAAGGGGAACTAAAACCAAAACAGCCTCCTACAATACTATTTAAAAGTTACCACGTGGTGTTTACAGTAATTGAATATTTAGCAAACCCAGATTGGGATGTTTTCCAATTCCCTCTGATACTCAAAATTCCTTGTTTTTCTTGTTTTTATTTCCATTGTTTGGAGGTTTCCTTAAGTTCTCTCCTCGTCCTCGTCCTCTTCTTCTGTTTCTCCTTCTAAAAGCATGTGAACTGGGGAAAAACAAAACAAAAAAAACTAAGGTGACAAAATGGTTCTTATTCATAGTACTGTACAACTCCTAAACTGACAACATTTGGCATGTTTGTTTCGCATTGCGATGACTAAGCTTTTGAAGTGAAAATACGTGCTATATTTTATATAATCTCCAAATTTCAAGTGAGCAAACCAAATTAAGGCTTTGATATATTTTTCTAGAGTCTTTAAGATCCATTGGTCTTAAAACAAAATGCTTACTTTCTCTTCTGATCCTTGTACTGCTTAGTTTTCAAAAACAACAAATTTGTTGTCATTAGTCATGCAGATAGTAATATTTTTCAAAGTAACTTCAGACATGCATCTTATTCCCTGAATAATTATGCTTCATAATTACTTTAAATCAACCATTTGATATCTCAGTGATATATTCTCTGTAAGATATTCAATTCCCCAATTGGGAAACAACCTTCTCATACAGGAAATGATAGTGTTCTTTGATCTCTTTCATTGTCACACTATTAGATTGTTAAATGAATATAAATGGGTGTTCTATTTAGTGCTAGGCACGTGTATATATCTTGCTTACATATTTGCTTTATTATGATGTCTTTTATAAATTTCAAGGAGGTTAAGGGATAGTTGGATTACTCTCCTTGCTATTTATATTTCAAAATTATGGAATTTAAAGAACTATAGATAAGAAACCTGGTCTTTCCTCATAATACAAAAATATACTATATATGAAATAATGTGCCTGCAAATGAGGTCTTAGTTTGGAGAACCAAGGCATATATAAAATGTCCTGTGGTTCAAAATCAGACCACAATTACGAAAAATGATGGTGAGAAGTAGTTTTAAATTACTTAGCATTAAAACCAGAATCTTGAGAAAATGCAAATGGCTCAAAATAGATGGCTGTGGTGGTACCTCTGGGACAATAGAGTGAGAACCTCTATAAGGCTGTTCTCCATTTAAAGAAGAAAAAACTGGTAAAATTGCCAAAGTTAACATTTTTAGTCGTTTGGAAATTAACCACTTTGAAGATTGTTTATTCAGGCAACTCAGCCTTGTTAAAAACAGTTAAAACACCAGGTTCCTGTTAAACATGTTTAGCAACATTTAACAAGTTACAAACCCCACTACACATAACCATCTCAGTTCCTTAAGAGTCTTGAAACCCTTCAGTCTTCCAGCCATGAGGGCTACAAACACAGCATCCTGATAACTATGGAAAGGGGCAGACCTGGCTTGGGCCCCTCAAAAAGTCCATCCCCAGAGGTTGTCACTATTTGACCTCTCTCTTAACTCCCTATGAAAGTTTGATTGCAGTTGTTAATTGACCTGGCTTAGAGCTCACCTTGTGGGAAACGCCGTATCTTCAGGGCATTTCTTGAAGAAAAAAAAAAAAATCAGTAATTATGTAACTAATCAAACCAAAGCAGGTTCGATCCTTGGTGAGTTAGACACTGTACCAGGTTGAGTTGTCATAAAATGAAAACTTCATTTGCAGCAAATAAGGAGCTCACAGGGAATGGCTTCCAGAGCCAGGACTCCCCAGCAAGGGTGGAGGAGTTCCTTTTATTTAAGGTTTGGATGGACATTTAGAAGGAGAAGCCTTGTTATCACATGTAGAGGCAGGCATAAGGTCAAGCATGCACTGTAAGGAAACGTGACTCTACCTACATTGTATGTTATGGAAATGAGGCCCGTGTTCCTCCTTGGGTGGAGATCTGGGTATCATAGTGAGGTAAAGGTAGTTGTCCTCCTCCTAGAGGTCACTCCCTGACCCATCTGCCCAGGTGAGTGTGTCAGGGGTTAAGCCTAAATTGGTCTGGGCTAACTGGAGGTCTTTTCAGGGTAGTTGCTCTCTCTGGAGGCATAGTCTCACTTCCCATTTGCCTGGGTGAAGAGATAAGCTAGAAAGAAGAGCTTAAGGGAAAATGTGGGACAGAGGTCAGTAAGTACAAGCAGGCGGTCAATAAAGATCAGATCTTGGAGTCTAGCTGGTGCTAGAACCTCATGGGTACCTGAGGCAGCCAATTGGAGGGAGGAAGAAGGAAACAAACAAACTTGTCCAAAAATTTTAAAAGGAGGATATTAGGAGCAATATGTACATAGGAATCTTTGAAAGACACTGACTGACCTATTCACACAGTCCTTGACCTAGGAAGTAAAACCCTCGTAAGGGCTATCTACATATCCAAGAAAATCCTAAGTGGGCCCTGCCTGTCCTCTATGGCTGAAATGTGGACCCTATTCAATTAGGAAATGAAGACTAAGGCAGTGTTGTAAACTGCTGACTCTTGAAAGCATAGTTCAGCACATTCAGAGCCTCTTAGCAAAGGGTAGAATAACATTAGCTCAAAGGCATTCAGTGATACCATTGATCAGTAATTAGCAGACCACTAATCTGAGAAGAGACATTTATTTATTTTGAGAGAGAGTGAGCAGGGGAGGGTGGGGGAGAGAGATTTATTTCACTTAGCATAATGTCCTCAAGCTTGATGTGAAGGTTGTAATGATAGCTCTGAATCTGGATCCTGCCTTAGATTCTGTTTCCCTCCCTAACTCACACTCAGTCTCTCTCTCGAGAAAAAAAAAAAAAAAAGTATTAAAAAAAGGTATTAAATCTCCAAATATTATTACTGAAGTGTCTTTCAAAAATAAATGTTAATTTTTTTCAATAAGGCAAGAAAATATTTTACAGTTTTACAAAATTGAGGTGGTTGATCACTATTTCTGATAAAATGGTTAGGTAAGTCTCACTGAGACAATTAATTGTGAGTAAAGACCTAAAGGAATTACACCACATAGTTCTCCTGGAGTGGAACATTGTTTCGGGAGCGTTCTGTTCAACAAGAACAATGACTCCCCCATTGGAATGTAAAAGATCTTGCTGTTTGACTACAGTGAGGTCAGAGAGGAGGTAGTGCAGAAGGTGGAGAATAGAGTGAGAAATTGCAGTTCCTGGAAAGAACTCTGGTTTTTCCTTTGAGAGATCTTGGAAGCCTTTGGAGGATTTTGAAGAAAATAACATTATCTGATTTAAAGTTGAATAGGGCACTTTGTAGCATTGAGAATAAACTGGAGAATAAGGGTAGAAGCAGTAAAGATTTTAAGAGATGATAATGGTGGTAAAGATGTTCTACTTTTTAAATAGACTCTGCTTCCAATTTTTTAAACTTTTTAAAAATTGTGGTAAACACATTAAGATTTAGTGCCTTAGCCGTATTTCAGTGTACCTTTCACTAGTGTTCAGTACATTCACATTGTTGGGATACAAATCTCCAGAACATTTTCATCTTGAAAATCTGAAGCTCTATACCCATTAAACAACACCTCCTTTTTTCCCTCCTCACTCTAGATCCTGGTAACCACCATTCTACTTTGTTTCTATGAATTATATTGCTGCTTATATCTCAAATGATTGGAATCCTAAAGTTATTTATCTTTTGGTGCCTGACTTATTTCACTTAGCATAATGTCCTCAAGCTTTAACCATGCCATAGTATCACAGAACTTCCTTCCTTTTTAAGGCTGACTATGTGGACCAAATTTTTTTAATCCATCTGTCCGTGTGCTTTAGGGTTGCTTTCATCTCTTGGTTATTGTGAATAGTGCTGCTATGGATGCAGATATGCAAATATCTCTACAAAATCCTGCTTTCAGTTCTTTTGAAATCAAATTCTCTTGATGTCCGGAAGCATGAATCTTCCAACTTTGCTAGTTTTTGAAACCTGTTTTGGCTATTCAGAGTCCGCTGAAATTCCATCTGAAATTTAGGATAAACATTTATGTTATTAAAATATGCCATTGGATTTGAATGGGGCTTGCCCTGAATCTCTAGATTGCTTTGACTATATCGCAATATTTGACATCTTCACAATATTCTTTTAATCCATAAACATGAAATGCCTTTCCATTTATTCATGTCTTTCCCTTTACTTGACAATATTTTGTAGTTTTTAATGTCTCTTATGTCCTCGGTTAATTTTATCCCCACAAATTTTATTCTTTCTGATGCCATTATAAATAGGACTGCTTTCTTAATACTTTTTCAGCTTATTCGAAGTTAGTACATATAAAAACTGATTTTTGTATCTTGTGAATTTGCTGAATTCATTTTAGGTGTGTGTGTGTGTGAAGTTTTAGTGTTTTCTACATGTAAAATCTTGTCATATTCCTTTCTAGTTAGGATGTTTTTTATTTCTTGCCTAATTGGTCTAGTTAGGATTTCTAATACTGTGTTGAATAGAAATGACACAAGTGAGTATCTTTGCATTTTTGATATTAGAAGAAAAGCTCTCATCTCATCAGTATTATGTTAGCTATAAACGTTCATAAATGGCCATTTTATGTTGAGCTACTTTGCTTCTAGTTTGTTTTTATCATCGAAATTTTTCTGTGTCAATTGACATGAGGTGTGTTTTATGTCCTTAATTTTATTAATATGGTGCATTATGTTCATTTTAATACGTTGAACCATGCTGACATTCCAGGAATAAGTCCTACTTGGTCATGATGTAGAATTCTTTTAATGTGTTAAGTTCTGTTTATTTTGCATCAATATTTATTAGGGATATTATATTATACTTTATGGAAGTGTCCTTGTTTGGCTCTGATATCAGGGTAACACTAGCTTCATACAATGGACTTGGCAGTGTTCTTTCATTTCAATATTTTAGAGTTTCAGGAGGAGTTTTGTTAATTCTTTAAGTGTAAGATATCCCAGTGAAGCTATCTGATTCTGGTTTTCACTTGTGGGGTTTGATACCCTCACTATGACTGCTTTTTTAGATTCTCTGTTTCTTCACGATTCAGTCTTATAGACTATGTATTTATAGGAATTCATTTATTCTAGGTTACTCAATTTGTTGAGGTTTGTTGATTGTATTGTCTTTTTTCTTAGGCATTAGTTGTAATATTTCCTTTTTCATTTCTAATTTTAGTTATGTTAGAGTCTATCACTTTTCCTTTTTATGTTTTACTTATTTTTGAGAGAGAGAGAGAGGGAGAGAGAGAGAGAGAGAGATCATGAGTGGGAGAAAGCCGGAGAGAGAGAGAAAGAGGAGACACAGAATCGGAATGAGGCTCCCAGCTCTGAGTTGTCAGCACAGAGCCCGACATGGGGCTCGAGCCCATGAGCTGTGAGATCATCACCTAAACCGAAGTCAGACACTTAACTGACTGAGCCCCCCAGGCACCCCTCTATCACTTTTTCTTAATCTAGCTACATGTTCATCACTTTTATTTTTTTCAAAGAAACAACTCAGTGTTGATTCTTTTTTCTGTTATTCTATTCCCTATTTTTATTTATCTTGGTTCCAGTCTTTATTGTTTCCTTTATCAGCTAGTTTTGTACTTAATTTGTTCCTTTTCTAATTTCTAGAGGTGAAATTTGAGATCTATTTCATATTAAATTTATGCATTTATAGCACTTTATACTTTCATCTTAGATGTTTTCACTGCATTTCATAAGATTTGGCATGTTGTGTCTTCATTTATTTTTTTCTCAAGGTATTTTCTTTTTCTTTACTTTTATTTTTTAAGTTTATTTATTTATTTCAGGAGAGAGAGAACATGAGTGGAGGAAGGACAGAGAGAAAAAAGGAGAGAGAGAGAGAGAGAGAGAGAGAAGGAATCCCAAGCAAGCTTAGCGCTATCAGTGCAGGCAAAATCAAGAGTCAGATGCTTAACTGATTGACTCAGGTGCCCCCCCTCAAGGTATTTTCTAACCAATTTTGTGATTTATTCAACTCATCTGTTTTTAAAAAATGCATTTATATTTTTAAAATATTATTATTGTTAAACATTTTGGGAGGTGCAAGAGCGGTGCGGGAAGTGAATATCCCAAGCAGTTTCTGTGCTATCAGCACAAAATAGGATATGAAGCTCGATCCCACAAACCATGAGATCATAACCTGAGGTGAAATCAAGAGTCTGATACTCAATTGCTGAGCCACCCAGCTCCCCAAAAGCGCATTTAATTTCCATATATTTGCAGAGTTTTCAATTCCCCTTATCCTATTTCCACTCTCATTGCACTTTGATTAGGTAAAAAAAAAAAAATATATACTTGGATTTCAGTCTTCTTTAATTTATTAATTTAATAGGTCACACATGTGGCCTAATGTGTGGTCATGTTTTGGAGAATATTCCATGTGAATTTGAGATGAACATATTTTCTGTTTTGTAGAGTTATTTGTCTATTTCATGCTTATTTTACATATAATTGGAGATGTCCAAAGCAGGGGATATCAAGTTCAGGGATTCAGAGGAGTGCACTAAGTCTGCCCTATTAATTTGAGAGTCTCCTAGAATATAGAAAGTATTTCATGCCAGAAATCTATAGAGGACACCAAGAAAGTGACTACAAATAGAGAAGTGGATCCAAAGGCTTATCCATAATGTACTGTCACGTTCAGAGTTCGAGGCAGGGAATAGAAAAGGAGACTGAGTAGTAGACAAAATGGTGAAAAGAAAACCAGATGAAACTGGTGTATATATATATATATATATATATATATATATATATATGTATAAGTAATGCAAGTATTTTGAAGAGGAAGTAGTGATCAAATACTTTTAATAGATCAGACTTAATTTATTGCCTTGACCAGGGTCGTTCTGGCTGGGTGGTATGGGCAAAACTGATTAGAGATGGATCAAGAAAGAAATAATTAAAAATAAACACAGAAAACAATTTTTGAGAAATTTTGCTGTAAGAAGGGAAATGTGGGGATGACTAGAAAGGTAAATCTACTTTCTACTGATATGGTAAATCATATCCATGTTAATTTTAATCTTTTGAAGATATTGTCTCAAAACTCTTAACCGAAGGAATGCTTGTAATAATATAAATTTCAGGTCATGTAGACAAATCTACACAAAGGCAGTGAAGGAAGTACTTAAAACTTTGCATACTGAAATCAGATAAATTCTTAAGAGGCACTGTGTGTATTCCTATAATAGAAATCAATGTTTTAAACATTTCTTATTTAGGTAAGGAGACTGTAATGTAGCTGCCTTGCCAAATTTCAGAAGCCCAGAACTTACCACTTTTAGTTCATCCAAATTATCAAAACGTCAGTGTTTTGTGATGAAAATTCACTCATCCTAATGTAATCTCAGCAATACACTAATATTTAGAGAAGTGGTAGATTGAGTACCAATTGATTTGAACAACGGCATATTTTACTCTCTCCCAAATGTTGACGTTTGGAAACTAACTCTGGAGCTTATGATATAACTACTGTGAATCTCCCAAGTCATTCCTGTTGAATATGCCTATATGTGATATCCAGTATATTATATGTTCTTTTCCCTCTATAACCAGAAAATGGATTATCTTATCAATTAATAATACCAAATATAATCAATATTGTGGATTGGCATAATTTTTTTCAAAGTTATGGTATCTTTATTTTTCTAGAAGGCTTATTTAAATACAAAGGTGGAAGTAAAATAGTAATACTAAAGATAAAAATAGTCTACAACATAGTGTAATTTATGTCCCTTTGATGATCAATCTTTGTGTATATGGTATTCCAACAGGAATTCCAACCACCCTCACAATCAAAGTTTGTTAATGCTAGGGTAACCCTGTCCCTTATATCATGAGAGACCTATAAGTTGTCAAAGAATTATGGTTTTTTGGTTGAAAAAGACCTATTTTCAGGGTGACTGTGTGGGTCAGTTGGTTAAGCGTCCGACTTCGGCTCAGGTCATGATCTCATGGTTTGTGGGTTTGAGCCCTGCTTTGGGCTCTGTGCTGACAGCTCACAGCCTGGAGCTGCTTCGGATTCTGTGACTCTGTCTCTCTCTGCACCTCCCCAATTAATGCTCAGTCTCTCTCCCTCTCAAAAATAAATAAACTATATATATTTAAAAAAGACCTATCTTCTTCCTACCCAGGAAATAAACCCACTTATGTAAACTGGCATTATTTGAATGCATGCTCGAATTCCATTGAGTCACCTTGTGTTTCTGAGCTAGGCCTCTGAATAATGGATTACCTGTGTGTGAAAATATTGGTAGCAAATAAGGATAGAAGTAACTTTTATGTATGTCATCCATGTTCTCTTTGTGTCCTATCATTTTGCTGTAAATTAAAAACATGGTAAGATTTCAAAATAAGAGGGCAAATAATTTCAAAGGCAAGAGTTAAAAAGAACAGGTTTGCAAGCCTATTACTCCCAAGTATATTCAGCTCAGGTGATGTAAGAATATCATGGCCAAAGGGTGAGTTGTGGCTGTCCTGTTGGTAGGATTCACACGTTTATCTTGACAGCCTCAGTCTGCTCCTGCTAGTTTCTTTGGTTTCTTTTGACCGAATAGATAAGGAGTAGGCTGATATAGCATTAGGAACAAAGATACTTCCTTTGCCTTTAGCAACTCCATGGTTTTTGTCAGCTGAAATGAAAGTTCTGGAAATCACTGTTTGGTGGTTATCCACATTGTACACTATTGCTACAACTTGTTGAAAAGAGAACATCTGTAGACACCAAGATATTTGACCAGAACTGTTTAAAAGCATGTTCCATTTCACCATTGCCCTTTGCATTTTCTATTTATAACTCCTAGTTTCTTCCAATTTTCCATTCATTGAAAATCAATTTTATTTCCTTGGAGGAATTACCCAGCAATCTGTCAAGACATACATGTTATTAGTGTAGGATCTCTTAAAATAGACCACACACACAGTATTGGAAAGGTCTTTTCACTGCTCAAAAGGAACTTTTTCTCCTCACTGCATCCTTGAGAAGTAGACAGGATACTATATCTAATTCTCATATGTAATAATAGAATTGAAAACCCTGATGTTTCGCACAAAGCTCCAGGGTTGTTTCCTCCTATTTCAAATGCTGTAATAAAATCTGTTAGAAGTTAAATTTCAAAAAAAAAAAAAAAATCAAAGAAAACATATGGCAAGGAGTGTCTGAGCTACTCAGAACCAATATTTTTGATACCTAGTCTCTAAGCTGTATTCATACACAGAGAATTGAGTATGTAAAGTCTGAACTTCCCCCTCCACTTTTACAAAGTCTGAAATAGGTGAAAGGGACATCTGCCATTTTATTTCCTTAGTACTTTTTCAAAGACTTTAAGGAAAGCAATGCTGAAAGATGGCACACATTACCAAGAATATGTAGTGTGCTAGTCTCCTAAGATTATTTGAATATTCATGTCTAATTAGAAAATAATGTATTTCTTTGCCTCAAAACAGTATTTTCATTAATTAAATGTAATTATTCAATTATGTGAACACTTACTGGAGGCTTATCATGAAAACCATAGTTCCAGGCAAATGTCAGAGATTCAGCAGGGGACATGTACTGCATGGTGGGAATCATAGTGCTTCCTCAAACTCTTCAAGTTCATTGAGTAAACCTAACTGCTCATTTCCCCTGAAGTTCTGAGTAAAGCATATGAGAGACTCCAGTGTGCCCTGAAGCCTATTTACACAAAACCACGAAGATATTTTTTTTGTTTTATTTTTTTTTGTTTTGGTTTATTTTTATTTTTATTTATTATTATTTTTTTTACAAATAGTTTCTTGTCAAATTAGTTTCCACATAACACCCAGTGCTCATCCCCACAAGTGTCCTCCTCCATGCCCATCCCCCCCTTCCCCCCACATCCATCAGTCCTCAGTTTTTGTCAGCATTCAAGAGTCTCTCATGGTTTGCCTCTCTCCCTTTCCCCCACCGTTACCCCCCTTCTTCTCCCCCATGGTCCTCCATTAAGTTCCTCCTAATCCTCCTATACATGCAAACACGTGGTATCTGTCCTTCTCTGCCTGACTTATTTCGCTCAGCATAACACCCTCAAGTTCCATCCATGTTGCTACACATGGCCAGATTTCATTCTTTCTCATTGCCATGTAGTATTCCATGGTATAGATAAACCACATCTTCTTGATCCATTCATCTGTTGATGGACACTTAGGCTCTTTCCATGTTTTAGCTATTGTGGAGAGTGCTGCTATGAACATTGGGGTACATGTGCTCCTATGCCTCAGCATTTCTGTATCCCTTGGGTAAATTCCTAGCAGTGCTATTGCTGGGTCATAGGGGAGTTCTATTGTTAGTTTCCTGAGGAACCTCCACACTGTTTTCCAGAGGGGCTGTACCAGTTTACATTCCCACCAACAGTGTAGGAGGGTGCCCGTTTCTCCACATCCTCGCCAGCATCTAGAGTTCTCTGATTTGCTCATTTTAGCCACTCTGACTGGCGTGAGGTGGTATCTCAGTGTGAAAACCATGAAGCTTTTTAACTCAATTCCATGTTTTTAGGTTTTCTGTATCTTTGCATGTATATTGTCTAAGATATCTATAGTCATGCTTTGCTTTAAAAATGACCATGTAATTAATATTCCATAACAGAAAATGGCAAAATATTAATCTGTTAATTGGTAGGATGTGCTTCTGGGATGTTACATATCCTAATCAATTTGCATCTATTAAAGTAACTCTATAATGCATTATTGTTTCCTGGTGACCGACATGGAGCCTGGCACGTTACAGACCATCACAGCTATTTATTAATAATGAACACGTGAATAAATACATGAGAAGGGAACAAACAAATGAATGAATGAGTGACAGGGTTAATCCCAAAGCTCCACCTCAAATGACAAAGGAGATAACATTCATAATGGAAAAAGAAAACATATACACAGGAAATATGACAGAATATTTCATAACCCACTTATTATGTAAGCAGAAGCTAATATATTAGCAGAAGTCATTTTCTTCTCTTTGATAGGGGCTGTATCTATATATTGAAAACCTTAAACATGAAAGCATACTGTTATACATGATAGGAGGAAATAACAATGGTAAAAGAATTATTTCTTCAATATCTACATTACCTAAAATTTCAACCAGACCTGTTTTGATCTCCATTTCTAGGTATCCAAATGATGACTGATCATCTCCACTATCCCATAAGGTACCAGAAATAAGCAAAAACGGTTTAGTCTATCCTGTAAATTTTAACATGGGAATTATTTTAACATGATTTATGAACAACTTTGTTCAGGGGGAAATTATGTACCGGAAAAAATGGACTAAAAAGGGATGGTATATTAAGTAAAGTACTATAGGGGGTAACTTTGTCTAAATCTGGAGGGAAATCTAGAGACCGTGAAAGCCACGTCTCAGTTGCTCTGCTCAGGTGCGAAATGGCTGGAGTCTGTATTCTCCTCTATCTGGCAGTCATCAGTTGAAGGCCACCTCAACACAGATGTAAATTTCAAGGCAGTCTGACTATTTGTAAGTGCCAACAAGCAGACATTCCGGAAACAGAGGGGCTCAATGCTCATTTCTGGGAGTCAGTGTACTCAGAAATGTGAAGGGACCCAAAGGGTAATGAGTGAAGCACTGGAAACACCTGTTGCATAGGTCAGTCCAAAAATCTTGGAGTCCTTCTCCACTTTTCTTCAGTCCGTTATATTTGGTTATGAAAAACTCATTCCAATTTATTTTTCCAATTATACTCAAATGCTGACTCTTCTCTCTTTCCCTTTCACACTGTCTTCATTCAGATTCTCCTATTCTCTTGGCTACACACAGTTAAGGCCTAAAGCTATCTGTTGGGTGTCTCTCCCCAGCTCATCATACCACAGCCAGCTTTGCGTTTCTTGACTACAAATGTGAACAGATAACTTATCCATGAAAATTTTTTTTCCTTCCTCTCCCCACCAAAGGGATTCTATTTGTCCAGTTCCCCAGAAAGATTTCAGTGTCGAATATGATTCAGCACTGACATACCATACTGGAATCTTTCTCAAAATCCTGGAGACTATGCAACAATGACTCAATATTCATGCTGATTCAGGTCTTCCTATTTTATACCAGTTACCTTCTTCCTTCTAATGGTGTCACTTTGTCCCAACTTATGCACTATCCTAAATTTAGTTCAGGAAATTGTTCAATGGGCATGTGCTGTGAAGACTACTCTGATCATTCTTTCCCTCTACTCCCCCCCACCATCGTACATGAGGGTTAATTATGTCAAATATAGTTACATTTTTTCAGCTTATATTTTTTGCATTTACTAACATGAATAAGGATTCTCAAGTAGGGGTGATTTTGTCCCTAGAGGACATTTGCCGATTTCTGGAGGAATTTTTGGTTGTCACAGTTGGGAGGGGACTGTAGATACCAGAACATAAAGGGTAGATGCTAGTGGTGCTGCTAAACATCCCACAGTACACAGGAGAGACCTTCCCACAAAGCATTGTCTGGCCTCAAATGCCAACAGTGCTAAGACTGAAAAACAATGCCCTCAAATAAATGACATTATGTACCTATAGCTGCCTCACTTATTCTCAAGGCTCCCCTAGGAACAAGCTATGATCTGCTCATCTTTGAGTATCTAGGACCTAATATACTTCCTAGATCATTATTGCCATCTTAGAAGAGTTTAGGGCAATTTATTATATGAAAACAGTCACATTTGTAGAGAAACATGTGCTAAGATCTGTAACTCTACACAATGACTTTTCTCCCTAATGTTTGTTTTCAAAGTTGTTAATATGGACAAATTTAGAACCTAATTCTAATCACAATTTGTCTTATATTTAAGTGACCTAAGGTAATTCTCCCTTATAGTAATATTTTGATTAGGCTATTAGAAATGTATGCATATTTGTAATCCATATTGGCTTTCCAATAAGTAAAATCAGGAACCAACTATAGTCGCTGCCTGTTTTTGCACATGTGGAGCTCACGTGGCACTAGAATAGGTGTCTCTCTTCATGGGGTGGCTGCCCTGCCAGGTGGGATATAAAACAGCTGTGACCTTCATGAGGTGACCTTCACAGTGAAAAACAAAAACAAAAACAAAAAAACAAGGCCTCCATATGTGTCCTCTAAGCAACTTCTTTATCTTTGATGCTAAATATATTTCTTTTACAAACATTTTAAAGGGCCAGCTGTACAGGACAGTGCAAGATTGCAATCTAATTCCAGTGAACATATATATACTGCATAAATAATCAAACATTGGCAAGAGAATCAATGTAGATAATCAACCTAGTGTCAGATGAATCAAAGGTTGGACTACTCAGAATGAATTTACTGAACAAAATCTTTAACTTGTGAATTTATTTCTACTATGAGGAAGGAAAGGATATTGAATAGGAATTAATTGTTAATTAATTAATTAATTGTTCTTCCCCCCCCACCCCATGGCATGAGAATTTGTAAACACAAAAAGTATTTATTATCCTGTATTTAGATTTGAGACCACATGACAAAATTGAGGAGGTGAATACTTTCCTTCTTTCCATCACGACATAACTTAGGTTCAGTGATGGCAGAAAACACAATTATCAAACAGATGAAAGAGAGACTTCATAATTTGCTCAGTATCTAATTAATATTTAAATTCTGGCCTTATGGAAAGTCTCAGGTGGTGCAGTCAAAATTTATATTAAAATGCAAATGGAAAATTAAATAATTGAAGTTATTTAATGCATATTCTCTTTTGTTTTTACACCTACCTCTCTGTAGATTGTAAAGACAAAGATAATTTATCCTAAGAAATTATGGGACTTTTGTTAAAAATGCTGTTCTCATACAGAAATTAATCATCTCTTTCTTTACTTCTCTTAATTTTAGACTACTTCATAATTTTCTTTTTATGACAGCTGAAATGAATTTAAATTTTCTCTGTAAATAATCATCTCAAATGGAATTAATTATGAAATTTTCATTTAAAACCACACAAATTATGAATGAATGTAATATAGGCAAAGCATATATATATATTTCTCCAAAATAGGAAATATGAGTGATATGAAGGATATGCACATGTGTACCGTATTAATATAATGGCCTGAATTTTCTCATATACAATAAACAGCTAATTTCCTCCCCAGTAAGACCACCTCAAAATTGAGGCATATAAAATACAAAAATACATTACCATTGTTATCAATGGGATGATTAGATATCCCACTACTAAGAAGAAAATTTTGCTGAAAGGAAGATAGAGAATATTTATTTTTGAAAAATAATTTTAGTATTTACAGAGAAGTTGGAAATGTGCTTACAATTCACTTTGGAGAAAAGAATGCATTTTCTTACAATATTTTTAGTATTGGATTTTGTCTAAAAGAAGCTTTTATCATTCTAGAAATAATTGTGAAAATCTATAATCCCGTAATGCTTATAAAAATGCTTAGTTTCCTTCATTTACCGAGCCTGTGGCTCAGCAAATACAGCAGAGATTACTTAGTAAATTACAGGAGTAGCGAGCTGTCTATCTTTTCCTTCAGAGAAGCCACTGACATCTAGATTTTTTTTTTTTTTTTAAGGATCTGCCAGTTCATGAAAGTGAGTTATATATTCCCATCACTCTCCCATGAGCCAAAAGATAAGAATAGCATCCCTGGTGTCATTGATGTCAGTCACACACACTAGACTGTGAGATTGTGCTTGGTAGAGCATATTTTCTATTTGGTGACTGAGTAACTACCTTTTCCTTTTCGTTAACATTCATGGCAAAATAGAATGAGGGGGCTAAATCCTTGATCGCCCAATAGATAATCTCAATACAGCTGGAAGAAGTGGTAATGGGGAAGGAGGCCAGACATTTACTCTGCCTTTTTCTGTTTAAGATACACCTTGGAAATTTGTCTTTCTATGGGAGAGCAGTTCTCAACTAGGTGGACAGATATGAATGACAAAAACCCAGATCTCCTCTCTAACATGAAGATTGTTAAATAATTATTATCTAAGAAAAAGATTTTCTTGGGTCTCTTTAAAGTAGTGAAACTTCATCTATGTGGACTTTAAGTAAACTGACCTAGATCATTTATTTGGCCTTAGGGAAATAAAAATATGGCCCTACGACTTTATTTTCTGCATAAAATCTATCGGGCCTCTGTTATGGGCACTTAAGAAAACTCAAAATTGCTCTCTCTTATCTGCCCTCTTTCCTGTACCTTTCAAATCCTCAAGGACAGGTCTGAGTCCTAATGTCTGGTTTAAGAGGTTTTGTGACATTTAAGAGAAATATATTGCTGAGCTTACATGGGGATGCTCATGTGCTTTTTGGATCTCTCCTTCCATGGACTGGTTTTATGATTCTGTAAGAGAACTAAGGCAACGTCCAATTTTGGCCATCCGGAGAAGACCCAGTAGATGAAAAAATTTCTGAATCAGACAGAACTGGGTTTATTATACCAGCTTAGCTACTCACAAGCTAAAAGTATCTCAACATGTTATCAATAACTCTTAGTTTCAGCATTCACACTTAGAAAATAGGGAAATAATAGCACTTGTTATAATTATATGGGATACTGTGTCTAAAGTATCTGGCATAGAGAAGATTTATAAATATTTTCTGTCCATCAATTGTTTTCTTCTTTTTTCTTTATAATTGAGAAATGCTATTAATATTATAGTTCAGAAAAATGATGAGTTTTTTTTTTGTTTTTGATTGACTCAGGTTGAACCTTACTGTGGTTATCCACAACATTTCTCTAATCCCAAGCATTGCATGCTAAATAATTACCATATAGACATCTGGGACATAATCTGTAAATCAGTGATTTCTTCTTTTGACTATTTTCTGATATATGTTGCCTAATGGAAGCAAGAAATATCTATATAATATTGTTCTCTTATTAGAAATGGAGTAATTAAATTGAGCTGCTTATTACTGTACATACAATGTAATACAATAACACAAAAGCCAAAGATGATACTATTCTAGTCAATAACAAAAGGAAGGGATGGATGAAGAATGTCATTACCATCAGGGATATGTGATGATTTGTGTTTCTATGGTCATACCATCCTTCACCCTGCCTTCCAAATTACATGGTCTCCTTTGTTTAAGAAGAAAAGAGAGGCTCTATCCTGACCATGAGTCATTCTTCCCCTGTAACAGACAGAGATTCCTTCTATTCAGGGGACACTCAGGGCTCATCACACACCATGAGGTATAGCAGTGGGCAATAATTAGCGTCTCTTTCCCATTCAGCTATCATATCATCTACCTCACTTCATCCTTTCATTCTTACTACTAACAGAAGCACTAGATGGATTTTTTTCCTTCTACAATGAGTGTGAAGATCATTACCTGAAATTAAACTAGTTAAGTAAAGCTACTAAAATACCTCTCATTTTGCAGATGAATATTGTAAAAAAAAAAAAAAAAAGTTACCTCTATATGCACCTGTAAGTTGAAAAATTGAAAACACTTTCCACAATCTTTCTCCTTTCCTGCTGCTTATATAGAATTTGACGACGGCAACTGTAAGCTTGTCTACTATAACGTAAGGACCGTGCTGATGCAGAATGAAGGCAAGCCTGAACCCAGACTAGCATTCAAAAAGTAAGAGATGAAATCTGTGAATGTCATCTCTTCTCATCGAATCCAGGTCATAGAGCTATCTAAGTCACTCAGGACAAACACCCTTGTAACTTTCCCTGCTGATATTCAGCTGTTGTCTTGAGCCAAATTTTCTTCATTTTTGAGGAATATGAGGTCCAGCCCACTCTCTGGATGTTTTACTGTACCATATACACCAGCCTAAGAAAGAAACTATGTGAAATTATTTACTGAAGATTTTCCAGCAGGCTAGCGTCTAGTGTGTGTGCAGATGAGGATACAGTGGTGGGCAAAGATAGAGTCTACTTCTCAAGAGGGAGAACAAGTGTGTTCCCATAGCTTGAGCTGTGAAAATCGCATCTCAGATCCCTCTCTCAGTCCTACACCACAATTCTAGATGTAATTCAGTAACTCAGCATCATCGCATTGCAACTGGTTTTCACTCACATGTAAGAAATATTTCAGTAATTACTTGTTGGGATTAAAAGTAGAAGAATGTCTGAAATGAGCTGCTTGTACTGTACTCGAATAAACCACTTTCAACCCAAGGAACTTCTTGGCATAAAGGCACTTCAAGCCCCCATATCTCTGTGCGTAAAGCCCTCAGAACAACCAAGGCATGTTTGTTTGAATACCAGTATCTTGTTCATGTTTCTTCCTCAGAACAAAGCCTGAGAAAACTATGGAGTGCAGGTAGTGTGCTTTGGGAATGGATACTAGGAAACAGGATGTGAGGCTGGAGGTAGAAAGGGAAGTAAAAGGAAGGTCCATCGTGAGGGACATTATGAAACTGGGTACCTCTATGCACTGTCCACTGAAGCCACTTAAGAAAGTACTTAGGCTTCTTAGGCCTAAGAAAGTTTACATCCATTGGTCCAACTATCAATGTCCTTTCACATCCAGGTTAGTTCTCATGTCAAAATAGCTGTTGAGTTTCCATCCAGTGTGCCATATAGTGACATCACAGAGGCCTTGTGAGAAGCAGTACAGCAACAATGAGGTGTTCTTTCCACCTGTGCCCAGAGGTGGGCTAATGACTAGAGTTCAGAATTCAAATTTAGACTAATGGATGTATCAAAGAGCATAACACCTCCCCTCCTAGCGTCATTCAGAGAAATTCATATCCTATCAAAGTTTTACCCATCATATAGTCACAAAGTTGGTGGCCAGCTGCAGTTCCAAGGCCTCTCAGAGTGTAGAGTTAGGAGGGTGGGGAAGAACATTCTGCAAGTGCATCTTTAGCATTGAAGGTGAAGGGAACAATGTTACTTTAATCCCTGGATCAGCCCCCATATTCCAGCTATTGAGAACACTGAGCTATACATCTATTGAGGAATACTGTGTATACTGCTTTATTCAGGGTGTTTTCTGGAGCAGTCATCCTAACCAAATATACAATCAACCACTCAGCTGACTACTTCAAAGCAATGTGTTCTGGTAAAACCACTGAATACCATAGTCTTGAATTGAACATTGCACCTCTCCTTCTATCAAGTGACTCTTTGGTTTTAGACGATATTATGACAATGTCTTATGGTACAAGAGATATCCTATCAGCATACGGACAGAGGTACCTGTAGGTCCATTATGCAAAAGATGCTCCGGCTGAAGGGAGAGAGTAGCTGACTTCCATTAGAAGACTCTTATCTGAGCCAACACTTCCTCTCTGGTGGATATAGTCTGGTTGTTATGAAAATGAGACACAAACATCACCACACTTGGTGCCTATTCCCAGAGATCTATGTACTTTGAATCTTTCCCAAACATCTTTGGCTCCAGTCTTCTAACCCTGCTTCTTCTGAGCCCCTAACGGAATACCCATCTACACATGGGCTAGCCTTCCATACAAGGTAAATAACCAAGCACACTGCTAACTGCTCTGCTCAATATGAGTATTTTCCTTGACCATCTCCCTCAAAGCCATCCTTGTTAGGCCTGTAGGGTAGTAGAAAAAAAAATATACTACACAATAACTATCTTGCATCATGGGTTTGTGAACAAGACCATTTTCCTTTAGGAAGTTATTATGGAGAAGTCCTTAAAAGGTCACATGTATAAATTAAGAATAAAGCACTGATGTAAGTAACTTAAAAAGGTGACAAAAGAATTGAAGTCACCTACTCATTCAACATATCTTTGCCTTCTGGATATTCTCAACCAAGATCGTCAGTGCATTATTTTCTCTGTGGATTGCTATGTAGCTGCTCGAGCCTCCCTAATGGATCTCAGAATACCTAGGTCAAAGTGGGCTGCTCTGATTGCATGATGTTAGTTAGCAACTTCTCAGGAGCTTCCTATGTGTAATCTGAAACTGGCCTCCATATATGGAGCTAAGGGAGAGACCAAAGAGGCAGACCACTTCAGATTGGTAGGTGGCAGGCTTAATGAGCAAGGGAACTTCTGTAAGAGGCTTGCCTTGGGTAGTTGGCTGCAAGCCCAGTGGGTCTCTATATCCCTCAGAATCTCGAGTTTATAGAAAGATCTTAACTGGGCTTAATCACGTGTAGTGTCTGATACCCTCAACACCATATCTCTATTGCAAGTCCTGGAGCAGCTTCTGGGAGTAGGGAAGGCAAATAGAATGCACATTCCAAAAATGAGGGAGGGAATGGGGAGCTTCCAGTTGCCCTGATAGAGCTTATAGGTCAACCAGCAGTCACACCTTCTCAGTGACCTCCCCCAACTCTTGCTTCATAACAGGTGTTCAGCCCTTAAAGGGACTAGTGCAATACCAATACCTGTTTTTATTATTTTTAAATTACTTTTTAATATTTATTTTTGAGAGAGAGACAGTGTGAGTGGGGCAGGGGCAGAGAGAGAGAGGGAGACACAGCATCTGAAGCAGGCTCCAGGCTCTGAGCTGTCAGCATAGAGCCTGACATGGGGCTCAAACCCACAAACTGTGAGATCATGACCTGAGCCAGAGTCAGTTGCTTAACCGATCAAGCTACGCAGGAGCCCCACCAACAGCTATTTTTAAATAAGTATTTCTCTGCTGGAAGATGCACAAACTGGCTTCAGTTCCTGAGAAGTCTGCTCTGTGCCTCTGTCTCTTGGCTTACTAGAGATACTGCACTTTATCTGCTGAGATATGTCCAGCTGTGTCAAATCTCTGGAGTCATGTTGCATGACAGCTTGTATGGCAAGTTAGAAACGCTAGAAATCACTTTCTTGATCAGGGACCTTGGGTCACCTGATAAATTCTTAGGAATAGCATTCTAGATAATACCTGTGGCACCTCCAGAATCCAAAGAGGCCCAGCAAGCTTAAAGTAAGGCGTCACAAATGTGCACGAAATAGCTTTGTACCATAGAAGATATCTGTTAGGCATAAATCATGCTATCAGAGCCTAAAAACTGTTCTCAGTGTGGCAAATTCCCTAGTCTTTGTGGATCTTATTTCCCATCCTCTGGAATGCAAGCAGGTGTCTTCCCAGGAGTACCCAGAATACTACTTCTAATTGGAGTCATTACAATGAGCACGACTGCATTACGATAGTGAGTGAGGTGATGTTCTGTAGAAGAAAAAGAAGGGTGTCAACTTCACACACGCCCCCCCCCAGACTATATTGAAGCAGAACAGGAAAGAGTTCCAGCTCTGAGGGAACAAAGAAAATGCACACTGTTGCCCTTTTCACATTAGGAAAAATCATTAAAGTATAAAATAGAGAAAAAGGAAATCAGAAGTTTTCACATTGGTAAGTTTTCAGAATAGACACGTGCTTATAACTAGCACTATGGCCAAATTAAACATTAGCAGTATTTTTCCAGTGATTACCCTCCACAGGGATAACTACTATCCGGGTATCTAACACCATAGACTAGTTTTGCTTTCGTCAGGGCTTTGTGGTATCTTTCTTCTTTTGTTTAACATTCTTTGTGAGATCATCCCTGTTATTGGATGTACTTGTAAATCATTTATTCTCACTGCTTTAAAGGATTCCATTTATGAACATTAGTTTATTCATCCAATTGTGCACATTTAAATCTTTAAGGATGTTACAGGGCTTCCAAAAGATGCTTGTGCATATGTTTTGTTAATATTTGATTTTTACCTCTTGTATGTGCCTAGGAGATCAATAATCAGGCGATAAGATTTACAAATGTAGAGCTTTAGTTTATATTACCAAGTCATCCTCAGTTGTGGTAGCCCCAATTTATACCTAACATAGATGAATCATTCCTTTGGATGGACCTCCCTTCAACACTACTGTCTGTCTTGTTTCCCTTTTGGTAATGTTGGTGGGTGTTTAGAGGTATCACGTTATATGACTTTCACTTGCATTTCCTTGATAACTAATGAATGTAAACACATTTTTTATATTTATTGCCAGTTGGATGCCTTATTTTGTGAAGGACTTGCCCAATCAATGCTGCCCATTTTTCAGTTAGGTTGGCAGCATTCTTATTAATACACAGTTCTTTTTGTACTTGAATGTGAATAATTTGTTGGCTATAATTATTGCAACTATCATCTCTATGGGGCTTGACTTTTTAACTCTCCCATTGATGTCTTTTCATGGAAGTTCTTAACTTTGATCAATAGCCACATACCCAGTGCCAGAGGCTGTGTTATTTGTGTATCAATACCATATGTGACAAGGCAGCTGCAATTGAAGAACAACGTCTGTTTAAGTTTATGGTAATACACAATTATCTGGCACAATTTGCATTTTTCACTGCCCAGACTGGGAACTCAATGTGGATGTTTAGAGCATACTGCCACCATGTCCTCTAATTTTTTGATAATAGCATTAACCTCTTTAATTCATCCCTGTATGAGTTTGCTTGAAGGGAGAGGAGGTTTTCAGGAAATTCCACTTGGCCCTCACCATCTTATTAGCTTGTAGTTGACAAGTAAGAAAAAGTTTATGGAGTTCTTTCACTACAATCTATAAATTTCAGTGATACAATAAACAATAATTACATAATAAGTGCCTGGATGGTTTGGAGTCAGATATATACCAGAATATTGTTATCACCTGGTCCTCTTATACCTTCCCTTTAACCATCGTGATGCTTTGGTTTTACTTGGATCAGAATCCATTCAGACCTGGTACCCAACAGCCTTTGGTTACTTCAACTAAAGAATTTGGGTCTGATAATTGACTTAGTTCTGGAAATGATTACTGGATCATTATAATTGCTGTGGCTAACCTCTACATTTTGTTGCTCTCTTTTCTGATTCTACGTCAGGAGATATCCAAACTGGTTTATCATCTATCTAATATCTAAGATCACTAACCTATTATCTATTGGCAAAAATCCTTGTAGGTCAAAGTATCCCGGTTGTCTCTCCATTCTTGCTGCCCTTCATGGTAATGACTTTCACCTTGTCTTGGTCAGTTGATTACCACCACTGGGCCTCTGGTGATCTAAAATCAGATTATACACAGCAATAATGGAGAGCCTAGTTCCACAGCATCCTTGCCTATCAACTTCAGCATAGAGAAGGCAGTTACTTCTTTTCAAAGATGTTGCAAGATAACTTACTACTTTACTTAACAGCTTTAACACATGAAGTGGCCGGTGTCATTTCTGGAGAACATAGGTGAAGGGTATCCTGGTCTCACATATTAAATCTATTATAATATCCCCACATCAACATCTGTGGGGCACCTTTTACCTTTTACACTGGCTACTATTCACTGTGGCTCCCACTGTGTCCATCACAAAACTATCCCCCTGGTAGCATATAAGGATTGGCTCCAGTTATTAACCAAATGTTCAATCTCAGATCATAAGAGTATATACCCATGTCAATAAATATTCCCTTATCTGCCCTGAAATCTCCCTGCTTGGTCCAGCACCTTCAAGACTTACCATTAACTTGTTTCCAGATCCCAAATCTCTTTGGTAAATAAGTGGTATCTTCTCATAGCAGAGACAAGAACTTATTAGCTTGGGATTTATTGAGATGAGACCAAGTTATTCACTTGGAGATGATAATGAAAAAACTAAAAAGGACAGATTTTAGGAACCCTTAGAAAGTACCCATCATGCAAGGAGGTTCAAGATAATCTGAGGGCCCAGGTTTATTCGCCCAAATATCTCTGTCCCAAGACTCAACATCCCATTCTTTTGGTAGTAGGGTACCGACCTACTGAAGCTGAACATTCAGGGATTTCATAGCTTGGAATCTATCATCAGGTAGTTGGTCTGTGGTATTTATAATTACTGTTTCATCATTTCACTCAAGTACCACCACTGAAAACTAAACCAATGCTTCACTTTCCACTTATACCTTACCAAGTTCACCACCAATTAAATGATAATTATGAAATAATTCCACATCAGGGGTTACATCTTCACACCTAGCCCTAGTAATGGTTATTATTGATTCTGATACAAATCAGAGAACCCAGTTCAGATTTCTACTTCAGAAGATGTTCTTTCTAGAGCCAGATTAAAAAAAAAAAATTTAAGTGTTTTTAATTTATTTTGAGAGAGAGAATAAGGAGGAGAAAGAGGAGAGGAAGAGGAATAATCCCAAGCAGGCTCTACACTGTTAGCCCAGAGCCTGATGTGGGGCTTGAATTCACAAACCATGAGATCATGACCTGAGCCAAAGTTGGATGTTTGACCAAGTGAGTCACCCAGGCAGGCCTCTAAAGCCATATTTATAACCAGTTCTTTTAATCTGGTTTCCCCCAAGAGTAGAGCCTAAGAAAATACCTTGAATGCAAGGATTTTAATTTTGGATGTAACAGTTGTGAAGAGCAAAACAGGGAAGATGGGACAGTTAATAGACAAAATGTAGACCTGATCATTGATGTGGGTAAATGATTATATGTTGTTGACAACTTTCTAAAGAGTCTTACACAATGCATCTCAGAGTTCTCCACCATAAAGACAGAAGAACATTTGTTAATCAGGTAACTAGATAAACCCTTCAGCAAGAGTTGCCCCAGAAGGGTTAATTTACTTGCACTTCCATTTTGTGCAAGGTTGTGATAGCTGAGAGAGTATCTGCAGAGGTGTTCTGAGTGGCATCTGTGGTATACTGAAGCAAGATGCTGACAGTTTACAGCAGTGATTGCTTTTGGCAGTAATATTGTGAGTAAAAAAGTGGACTGAGAAAATGTATGTGGTGTATAGATGTTACAATTTTGATTTCAAGTTTTGTTCGATTCATTGGTCTTAAACACTGACTTTTGCTCTTTTCTCTTGCTCTCTTTTTTTCTCATTTTGATTTATATATTCTAAGTACTTTATAGATGTATTTATAGAAATCTTTTTCACAAAAATATTATAAAGTGTCTATCAGTCAAGGCTTAGTTAGAGTGATACAAAATGAGTTTTTTTAATAAACATTAGACTTAATTTAGGGAACTGGTGGAATGCCACAAGTCCTTCCATCTGGTCAACCAGGATGATGGCAGGCAGGGAGGATGGAATGTGAACTGGAGGGATAATAAGGGCAAACTGGAACCTGCAAGAATAATCCAGGACTCAGAAGGAAAAAGTAGAAATCATATTTCCTGTCATCTCATCTGGCACGCAGTGGAACAATACCCGTCAACACAGAACTGTTCACACACATCAGTCAGTGTTCAGAGAAGGCAAAAGTGCACTGGTATGCCCACATGGACCTCAGGCCAACCCCCGACAATTTGTAGGTATCACTTTACTTGGTGCCCAGCTCCAAACTTTATATGAAATGATTTCTCCTTCTTTCAAATCTCATGTAATTTTTTCCATGTATCATAAAGAAAATCAGATGCGTAGTAACATATCTCCAACGTAACTATATTGACCTATAATATGGCCATCACAGTCCATTTCTTGTCAGCATGGTACCCTCTTCTATCTTTATTAACTTCCAAACAGAGACAATAACAAAAAGATAATAACAAAATCATGCTTTCCCCTAATGGAATTTAGTCATCCCTGGTAGAGCTAAGAGCCAAAGTAATCTGTTCCCTCAAAAGAAATCACTTTTTAGGTTATGGGCATTTTTTCCCTAACCAAATCACACTTGACCTTTGATATATTGTAACTTAAAGACAGAGAAGGTTTACTATTAACACATCTTCTGTATTCCAGACATTCTTCATCTTACTGATGCTATGCAGTAGCAACCCAATCTCCCTTCGAAATCAGGATTGATCACCCTAGCCAGCACACTAACACCTTTGTTTACCTGTTGATTCACTGTCCTGAGAAACCCAAAGTAACCAGGTGGCAGTATCAACTTACAGTTTATTTTTTAAATGTTTAAGTGTTTATTTACTTTTGAGAGACAGAGAGGGAGGGAGGGAGGGAGGGAGGGAGGAGGGCCAGAGATAGAGGGAGATGCAAAATCTGAAGCAGGCTCCAGGCTCTGAGCTGTCAGCACAGAGCCTGATGCAGGGCTCGACCTATGGACTGTGAGATCATGACCTGAGCCAAAGTTGGACGCTTAACCAACTGAGCCACCCAGGCGCCCCTCAACTTACGGTTTAATGGAATCATTGTTTTGCCTTTTGATAGAAGCATTTTCCCTTTGGCAATTAAGATTACCAGACCAGTAGAAGCAAAAGTCCTGGGAATAGAAAACAAACATCTCACCAGTGGGTTACTAGAAGTGGTAGTGAAAGGATCTATTATTATTTTCACCCCACTCACTGGTTCCCAGACCTGTTGATCTTAGCTGTGGGACAAACAACAACATATATTAATCACAGATTCAGAAAATGGACTGCATCTCAGATGGACATGTAGTTGGACATGTAGTTGGTATAAGAACTAAATCTTTAAAAGACTCACTGTTCTATCAAGCCAGCTGCTTCAGAATTATGGATAACATAAAAACAGTGACTTCTAAGAGAATGAGCCCATTGCCATACATGATCTGCTGTAAAATGTATTTCTTGTCAGAGGCAATCTTAGTGGAATACCATTGTGGTAAATAAGACATTTTGTAATCCTATAGATGAAGGTTTTAGCAGAAGCATTCTGGGCAGGGTAGGTAAATCCATAAAGCCACCCCACAGTATAAATACTCAGTTTGATTCTTATAGGATTTCTAAAGCCTATAAGAAGGCAAACCAGCCAATATTATTCCCTTCCTTAGTTCGGTGATGGAGCGTTGAACTGGGGAAAAAAATATAACATTTTTATGTTAGCATATTATAAAAACATAATTTAATAATGCTCCATAAATTATTTATTGTTGATTTCAATATATATGGATAGGTGGTTAGATATTTCTCCATCTCCATTCAAAGGGATGTGCTCAATAGGGTCACAGTACATTACCCTATTAAATATGTTCCCCATTATCCCAGCTATGAGGATAAAAACCTTATATTTTAGGAAACAACATAGTTTTCAAAACAAACTACAATTATATTCATCATATAGTGTCAAGTATTTCCAGTAAGAAAAATTTACAATGAGTTATTTCATGCTGTGTTTTATAGCTTTTTACTTTGCAGCTGATTCTTTATGGTTCAGAAATGATACCTTCTTGACTCCCTACTTCAAGTCACTACAGTCTGTTTCCTTACCTTCAAGTTTATCCAGGATAACATGAAGATAGAGGGTTAGATATTTCCTTTTCTAGCTGCCTCAAATTTGTATTTAAAACAAACTTTGTAAATTATCAGTCTGAACCCTTCCTCCCAAGGGATTTGTGGGATGTTAGAAAAATGCATGATATATTTTTGAACCTAAGAATTGTGATCCACCATAATAAAACTATGATAAATACTGTAAGGAGAACAAATTGGGTAGTGCAAATCACTACATGGTTGTTATAACTCTTTGAAATGATGGTCTTTTGATCCTTTTTTTTTTTTTTTTTTTAGGAAGCCTCTTGAATTTCATGTTTTTGTTTTCTTCCTGCTAGAGTACTAAAAGAGGAGGAAACATAGCAATGTGGAGAGCACATAGGCAAAAGGTGTTTGCAGTTTATAACATTTTTCAAATTTCTGCTCCTGAGCACAGTGGGTGCATTAGAGGAGCAAGTGCCACCTGTGATAACTGTCACTAATTATTTCAATACAATATTTATACAATAGGGTCAAAATTAAAATGACATTAGCCAAATTGTTGCTTCTCTTCTACCCCATGAGCTTTCCTATACTGGAACATTCTGTAGAAAATCTTTGGGACTTTGTGCCAAGAGGAGCAATTTTCCTACTGTATAGAGCTAGACTCCTCTTCAAATCCAAGCGATAGCTCCCTGTGTCTTCCAAATCAAGAGCTAAGTCCTCATACTGGTGTTCTTGACTTTCTACCACGTGGCTCATAACATTTTTACATTATATCCTATTATTCTCCTTGAGAACAGCCATCAAGCCAGACTAAATTTTCCCCTTTTCTCCAGTATTTCTGAATTTACCTACACTTTTACTTTATTCTCTTTATAATATATTCCTTTAGTGCTCACTCTTTATAAAAAGCAATATCATCAAATGTCTATTTCTAATACCATCTTCTTCAAACTTTCCTGATCCTTTATAATGGATATAATCATTTAAATGATCAAACACAACCATCTTATTTTCTTCTCAGCTCACCTTCATTTTCTATAACATATTTGTATTAGTCGAATGTAATATTTAATTATATGTGCTAACCTTAAAAATAATACTGCCAATTGTTTTACCAGCAAAAGATGAGTTTATTCAGAAATAACAGAGAACAACACACTCAGATAAGGGAGCTATGGCAAAATCAAAGGCAAGTGTGGTGAGTAAGGGAGAGAAATATCCTCTTATAGAGAAAACAAGGGAGTTGGGTGGGACTCTTATAAACTAACAGCCCATTGAGTAATCTGGGAGCTGAAAGCATATTGGCCTTTTGTTGGCTGAGTTGTGACTGTCTTTCATTGGCTGGGCCCTTGCTGGGGTAGGAAGACATCTTCCTTCCATCTGCTGGGGTACCAAAGTAGTATTCAAGTTCAGGGTCCATTTCTTGCTATTGAAATTGACTGGTAGGGCTGAGAGGCCCCCCTGCCAGTCTCCAAACTCCATTATAAATGAATTTCCTTTCAGGTGCCTGGGTGGCTCAGGCGGTTGGGCATCCAACTTCAGCTTGGGTCATGATCTCACGGTTCGAGGGTTCAAGCCCCATGTCTGGCTCTGTGCTGACAGCTCAGAGCCTGTTTCAGATTCTATGTCTCCCTCTCTCTCTGCCTCTCCCTTGTTCCTGCTCTGTCTCTGTCTCAGATATGAATAAACATTAAAATTTTTTAAAAAAATAAATGAATTTCCTTTTAATTTTCACATATATAAATAAGCCATAAATTGGCATATCTAAATGGTGTGACCTCATGAACTTTCTCTAAAACTACGAGAATCTTTTAGTTCCATTGCCTGCATTGTACTATTAAAATATAAGCCTTGAGAAGCAGGTGTAACATGCATATAAATTAGATTCATATTTGAGTGTTAAGTGGAAACAAAGATTATATTATTTTAGGTATGTGAACAGTTTTATGAAATAGTGCTCTTCAGAGATTATTTTCTTCTACAAAAATCAAGACAATACATAAACCTTTGCTATCATTCTGATAGAAAAGAAAAAGACATTCAGAGAGATTAGAAGGAAATTGAGAAAGACTATTTTAAAATGAAGGGGGGAAACTCCAACCTCTTGTAGTGCCCACATGGATATAAACAAGATACATCAAGGTTGGTCATAATTCAAGATACAGATATTTTGCTGACAAAGCCACTGTTGCTTATTATGAACTCCTATACACACTGTATAAAAATTAAAATTGTTTTATAATAGAACAATAAAGATGTCAATCTTGATAAAAGGGAGCAAAATGAAGGACAGTGTTCCCAATACTACATTACGATTTGAGTTAAATAACAGTTCTTGAAGGGACATTTACATTTTTTTAAATGTTTATCCAGGTGTTTGCTTTTTTGAGAAAGAGTGAGAGCAAGTGAGAGAGGGGAGGGAGAGAGGGAGATATAGCAAAAGCAGTCTCCAGTCTCTGAACTGTCAGCACAGAGTCTGACGTGGGGCTTGAAGTCACAGACCACAAGATCATGACCTGAGCTGAAGTCAGACGCTTAACTGACTGAGCCACCAGCTACCTCTTGAAAGGACATTTAATCATGGTCTCAGAATTCCACAATTTAGTTGTAGAATTTCATGAATTCCGTATGTGAATCATCTCATAAACACACACACACACACACACACACACGAGACATATGTGTGTGTGTGTGTGTGTGTATATATATACATATATATGTATAAATTTCTTTATCTTGAAAGAGCATGTGCAAGAGCAGGAAAGGGTAAAGAGGGGGAGAGAGAGAATCTCAAGCAGTCTCCACACTCACTATGGAGCCAAACTTGGGGGCTCAAACTCATGAACCACAAGATCATGACCTAAGTTAAAACCAAGAATTGGTCACTTAATGAATTAAGCCACCAAGGTGCCCAAATTTTTTCTTTTTAAATAAAGTTCCATAATAATATATTTTCTCCAAATAGTATTTTAAGTAGATAAAAAAACAACAAAAACAAAAGCCCTAAAGCCTTTAAGAGCCTTGATTCCATTGTGAGTGTACTCAGTAAAAACATTAATAGAAAGGTATCTAAGCAAGGCAAACAATTATTTGACTAAGTCACAAAGATAGAAAAAATTCTTCATGTTTCTCCTAATAACATGTGTGTATCTTTGAGGAGATTAAGCACTATGCTAAGAAGTATTAGGCTACAATGTATATCAATTTTTATTAACAAACTCTGGGGTGCCTGGGTGGCTCAGTCATTTAAGCATCACTTGATTACAGCTCAGGTCATGATGTCACAGTTACTGAGTTTGAACCCCACATCAGGCTCTGTGCTGACAGAGCAGACAGCCTGAGATATTCTGACTCTCCCTCTCTCAAAAATAAACAAACATAAAAACCAAACAAAACCCAAAAAACTCTACAGACCTTTACACTTAGCAAAATAGGCTCTGATAATGGTGGGAAACTGATGGCTTGTGTCTTGCCGCCTTCAAGTGGAGAGTTTATTTTGATGTAGTAATGAAGAACCAGGTTATTTGTGGATTGTAATGACTAGACAGGCCACAAGTATTCAGTAGAAGAACTTAAAACAAAAAGTGAACCTCATTCCCGATCCCTCGGAGTTGATCTATGACAAGTTGTCCTTGTCTTTCAGGATTGGAAAGAGTTAATTCACTTGAACTACTCCCACAGTTGTTGCAGTTTCAAAGTTTCTATTTTTTAGTCATGAATATAAGAGCATAAGGAGATGAAATTAGAATGGTAATATGTAAATTAAGAGAATTACATTGCGTTTTTGTGTCACAGGCAATCAAAGACCACACCCACTACATGGACAGTCATTGAAAATCACACTGGCAAATGATGAATGTGCCTTTCTCCCTCTTCTGTAGTTAATAAAGGATGTTCTATGAGCTATGTGAATGCCGTACACTACTTTAGGAATAAAATAATTAGCAGAAATGTGCATCCATTACTCTGGGGGACCAATGAATGTCCCCTGATTTTCAAACTCAAGCTAATGTTAAAAATGAACATTTTCCATGTTTGCATTTCTTTACACTTGTGAGAAGCAGCTGAGGCCAGAAGCAGAAATGCTAATACTCTGTGAGAACAGCTGTTGTTACGGTATTTCTGGACTAGCTGCTTACAGAAAGATTAAATCTTGCTGTAAAGCTTGCATTTTCCCTTAGAATTCTCAGCTCAATTTCACAAACTCAAAAGGTTTGAGTAGGTGAGATGCAGTTGCAGTAAGCAAGCCCAGTGAGGTTATTTCTCTGAACTAAAACAAGCCTTTAAATTTTCTCAGCTCTAATACATTTCCATTAATAGTGTTAAAGCCATGAGTTACAGAGGAAGCCACAAATATCTAATGTGCAGAAGATGAAAAATCCCAAAATAAGAAAAAGGAAAATCTGAAGAGAAAGAGCTCTAGAACTCATTGTTTTCGTGTATGTATACACACACACACGTATATATGTGTGTATATATATACATACATACATATGTAAACACACACATGTATATATATACACACATATACATATATGTATATACAGACATGCACATTTGACATCTATTGAAAATGGAAATTGCTTAAATCTCAGCAAAAGCTTTGGTCTACATACAAAAACTCAGCCAATTAACACAGTAAGATAACCAACAGCAAGCCAGTTCACTCTGACCACCAACCACAACATGTGTTTTAACATAATATGAGTGGAGTGGTTATTGCAAAGGCACTTAAATGGTTTTACTCGTAATAAAACATTGGCTAGAAGAATTTTTGAATTATTTTCTCTTTTAAAACACATGATAACTTTTAGGTCCTAGAAATGACTGTATTTAATCATTTTAAAATCTGTTCTTATTTGAAGTACTTTTTTCAATGTAAAAACATAGAAGAAAATGCAGCCAGAACTATAAATGTGATATTATTTTATGATATATATTTTTAAGTTCTTGATGTGTATTATGTATTGACTTTTTGATAACAAAGTATATTTAAATGATTTTAATAAATTTCAAGAATATAATTGGTAAGAAATGCCAATCAATCAACAAAACTACAAATGTTAATAAAGTATCCATTCTTTTTTTGGTCCCCTGATGACTTCAAGTAAAAGAATCCCTATTTTAAAGAAGCATTTAATCAAGTTAGTGGGAAAAACAAGATTTATGTCCCCCAGTTACTCACCATATAAAGAATTCCAGGAGCACCTGGGTGGGTAAGTCGGTTTAAGCTTTCAACTTCAGCAAAGGTCATGATCTTGTGGTTCATAGGTTCAAGCCCCATGTTGGGCTCTGTGCAACAGCTCAGAGCCTGGAGCCTACTTCGATTCTGTGTCTGTCTGTCTCTCTGAAAAATAAATGAATATTAAACAAAAATTAAAAAAAAAATTCCAGTCCAAGGTACTTGGGTGGCTCAGTCATTTAAGCATTCAACTCTTTATTTGAGCTCAGTTCATGATCTCATGTCAGGCACTGACAGTGTGGAGCCTGCTTGGAATTCTCTTTCTCTCTCTTGCTCTGCCCTTCCCCTGTGCCCTTGCTTGTGCTTGCTTACTCACTGTCTAAATAAAAAGTCCATGAGTTCATAAGTAAGTTCATAATTGTGAAGAAGAAAAACTTAATAAACAAAAGATAACTGCTTGGTCTGAAAGAATTAAAATAAGCTGAAAGAAGTCAGATAGAATGAATGCATTGTTAAAGTGGTCAGAGTAACTGAGTGACCTAAAATGCGGGTAATGGATAGATCTTGACAAATATATATACATAGATTTACACATGTAAAAAATACATATATACACATATATGTTATATGCATACGTATATACCTAAACATATATATGTAATGGATGACAGAATAATAATAACTTGTGAAGTAATTGCTACTGAATTTCTATTCCATTATACCTGTATATCTCCTAATTTATACGTGTGTGTGTGTGTTTTTGTCTTTGTTTTTTACTGATAATAACTGTCATCATGTAGTTAGGGAGATGATTCAGGGAAGGATAAGGCTGGATTTAGTCCATCAGTGATCTCCATGCAGTAAGGAAGCACCTGTAAGAGGTAGATGAAACAGTGCTGTAAGTAGAACACATATTAAGTTCTTTCAGGTTACTCTGTATTTAGCAGCTTCTCTCATTATGTCTGGCATGTATTAAGTACTCAGTAATAAGTATTTAACTTGGTCAATCAAAATATATTTTCAATTTATCTTGCCCTTCTAATCCAGTTACTGGTATAAACAAGCTAAAGTTCACAGGGAAAATCTTCATCCCAGCCTAGAAGAGGGCCAGACCTCTTTCTCCATAAGAGCAGAGAGAAAAATTATAAGTATCTTGTGTAATTTTGAAATCCAAAGAAAAGGAGGTTTCCAGAAGTAAGAAAATGATAAAAAGGGGCAGGAACTTTTTAAAGACAGAGGGTAAATTCTCATTAGCTAAAATAAATGACTATATCTGCTAATTGTTCCTCCCATTTTCATTCCTATTAAATTTTAGAATAAAGGAAAGAAGTAGATTTGCCTGTAGATTGATCAAATTTAATTGCTTCCCATCAGGCTTTAACTCTTGTCACCCTACTGAAACTGCTATTTGGAAAGGTCATCAATGACATATTATTGACCAATTACCTTTTCATGTTTGAACTTTTTATCTTTGTTCAAGATGTTTCACATTTCAGACTTGTCTGTGAATTAAACTGGCTCTTCAATCATATATGTATTCATTCAATCCATTCATCCATCCATCCATCAATATACACAATATTGATGATTCCAGGGACTAAGCATTTGTGATGTTACAATCCCCTAGCCTTGAAATCTCAACCTCAAAAGTTGTTAACATCTTCTTCTTCCCTTTTTTAATGTTTAGTTATTTTGAAATAGAGATAGGGAGAATCCCAAGCAGGCTCTACACTCAGAGTGAAGCCTCCCTTGGGGCTCCATCTCATGACCAGGGGATTATGACCTGAGCCGGTATCAATGGTCAGACATTTACCAGACTGAGCTACTCAGGCCACCCCAAATTCTTTCTCTTCTTAATTGACCATTTATTATAATTTCTCACTATATTTAGATTTTATTACCACTGTGAGTCCTTTGCATTTTGATCTTCTACACTGTTACATGAAGCCAAATGCTTTAGTTTTGAGTAGGTATCCTTCTACTCAAGACCATTTATATCAGAGAGCATAGTAAGTACTGTCAGTAAAAATTTAAATAGAAACATTCACTTTGTCAAACAATCGGTTATAGTTAAGGAATTTCCTCAATATGATATTATTTACACCTTCATTGTGGGCATTTGGTGCTCATACTCAAGAATCTTTAATTCAAAGAAGCAAAATGCCAAAACTTTTGTTTAAAGGGAAGACCATGCATATTAAATGATTTTTTTTGTCTTATTAGGTCATAGATTTGAAAGCAAGCATATCTATGATTGAAATTTAAAATGAAGATGAGACAGTTCTTAAACAGGAAAATAAGTCCTAATAGAAACTAGCAGAAGTGAAAAAAATTCTCACTTTAGAAATAAAAGTAATTTGAGTCAAGTTCTCATTTCATTCCTCCCCCCACACTGAAAATAAAAAGATGCTCCTTGTTTTGAGAAGAGGTTACAGAAATCACAATCTTGCTCAGTCTAGTATAAATTCATTTGAATTTGTATACATTATTTCCACATCAGGATCATTGGATAATTTTTAAGATTATATAGTTAATGATAAATGCAGAAAATATATTAGTGACAGATGTGGCAAATGTTCTCAAGTGAAAGGAGAATTATTAAAATGCGTCAAGAACAAATCTTTAGGGGTGCCTGGGTGGCTCAGTCGGGTAAGCCTCCGACTTCGGCTCAGGTCATGATCTCATGGTTCATGGGTTTGAGCCCCGCATTGGGCTCTGTGCTGACAGCTAGCTCAGAGCCTGGAGCCTGTTTGAGATTCTGTATCTCCCTCTCTCTCTGACCCTCCCCTGCTCACGCTGTCTATCTCGCTGTCTTTCAGAAATAAATGAAACATTAAAAAAAACTTTAAATTTATATACATTTATGGTTATCTGTAGTAGGATTCCAAAGATTTTACATTCAAAATTCACAGTGGTCATTTTGTAGTTGGTTTACCTCTGTTTACCTTATTTATATGTAGTTACTGATATATTATGGATATGAAAACTTTGGCAGATATAAATCTGTGTGTGTGTGTGTGTATCTGTGCATATATATTTATATAAGTCTCACTCTATATCTGTATCCGCATATATGTACAGACATATCTATATGTATATATATGCTCATTTATACCCTCACACACCTTCTCCTACCCTGTGGCTGACAATTTCATCTTAATATTATCTTTCAATGAACATAAGACAATGATATTAACAAGTTTTCATTAATGTCTTCTTTATATGAGACTTCCTATTTAACTTTTGACATCTAAAATTAAAAGTTTGCTTTTTGTTTTCTTCTGGAAGCTTTATTGTCTTACAATCCAATTTTATGCTTAGATCCCGTTGAAAATTAATTTTGTGTGGTTTTCTCTAAAGCTTAAGGATTTTTTTTTTATAAAGCCCCAGTTCATTTTAAGCATTTTTGTTAAAATGATCATCTTTTCCTCTGAATTTTACTAGTGCTTTTATCAGCATCAGGTGGTGATACATTTCTACATCTCTTTCTGTCCTTTCTATTCTGTTCTGTCCATTATTTGTTAAACTTGGTACCAATAATATCCTGCAGCAGTTTCAGTAAATGTAAAAGATGGGAATAGCTGATAGTGTTAGTATCTGTACTTGACCATTTCTTTTTTCTAAAGACTATTCTAAGGCTCTTTGTCCATCTACACTGTAATTTTTTTTTACATTTATATATTTTGAGAGAGCATGAGCTGGGAGAGGGAGGAGTGGGGTGGAGAGAGGGAAAGAGAATCCCAAACAGGCTCCGAGCTGTCAGCGTAGAGCCTGACATGGGGCTGAACTCACAGACTATGAGATCATGACCTGAGCCAAAAGGGAGTTGGCAAGGCTTAATCAACTGAGACACCCAGGTACCTCTCTCCATTTACATCTTAGAACTATGTCAAACTCATATGAAAAAAAACCCGTGTGGTATTTCTATTGTAGTTGCATGGAATATGTAGATAACTCTAGTATCAGATATTATATATAATTCCCATAATATCTTTCTCCATTTGTTAAGAGATTTAATATCTATTATGAAGGTTTTATAGTCTTTAGAGAAGTGACCTGAACATCATTCTATAGCTATTCTGAGATATTTTATTGCTAATGTTATTGTAAATTTTGCTATATTTATTTACTAATTGCATGTTGCTAGAATATAAAAATACATATTATTATATACTTTCTTATGCTTCACCAACTTTGTTAATTTTACATATTAATTATGTTCATAAATTCTTATAAGACTTCTTAAGAAAGTTGGTTTTATTGTGACAAAAATAGCCTTTACAGGGCTCCACAAAAATTTTGGAGAAGCAAGAAGCCAAAAGCCAGTGAGGATCATAAACATAATAGCTCCTATTCAGATTTTTTGTTCAAAGACTTCATAATCAGAGACATGAAATTATTTTATTAACCATTAATATTTGCTTCTATTTTAAGAATAATTTAGGGGAAGATTAGGTGAAAACAAGATAACCATTTAAGAGGCATCATCAGTAATCCAGACAAAATATGGGTGATTTGGAAAATAGAAGTAGTAGTTGAAGTGGTGAGGAATGTATTCTAGATATATATAGATGAAAAGACAAAATAGATTTTCTGAAGAAATTGATATAAACTTGGGGATAAAAGAAAAACTGGAATGATTTCAGGCCTGTGCAGTAAGGAGAATGGTCTAGCCATTAAGTGATATGGAGGGAAAAGTTGTTAGGAGAGAGATTGGAAGAAACTTTTTAGAATTTTAGTTTTGAGAATGTTAGGTAAAAGATATTTATTGAACAGTAAGTGAAGGTATCTGATACAGTTTGAAGTTCACAAGAGAATTTTTCTGGAGGCCCAATCTGTATATTACCAGGATGTGAGTGGCATTATATCACCACAAGAGTGAGTACAAATAAACTAGAGAATAGGTACAAGGATTTTGACTGGATCCAGAATTAAGGCTGAATATTAAAAGAATCAAGCTGAGATTGAACAACTAGAAAGGAAGGGGGAGGTCTTTGTGGTGTGTTATTGAAATCATACCTCTCAAAGAAAAAAGTGTTCCAGAAAGAAAGAATGGTAGCTAATGTCACAATAAGGTCAACTAAGATAAGAACTGAGGACTGACTATTGGATTTAGCAGGAAGAAGCTTACTGGTAGTCTTGACATAATTTCTGTGACATTGTGGTGTGATTGTGAGTGAAGGATGGATCTTGGTAGACCCGACAGTGGTTGAGAGGAAAGAAAGTGGAGACAATGAGCTTAGTTATTTCTAAGAGGTTAGCTAAAATGGTGGAAACTTTTGATGGTCTTTAAAAGGCAAGTAATGTCAAGACCGAATTTGTTGATAAGTTTTAAGCAATAATAAAAGTACAAATGCTCAGATGGGAACAATCCAATGGTGAAGGAAAAATTTATAGTAAGAGGTACTTGGCACACTATTGGTCTTGAAAAAGTAACAGGGGAGGGGAACTAAATCCTAGGTAAAGGGCTTAAATTGGACAGGATCAAAGACCTCCATCTACATGAGGAAGCAATGTATTAGAGGTATGGAGATGGATGCAAAGGTAGAAATCTGGTAAAGTTATTTTCTTATTAATTCATTTATTTTCCAGTGAAATAGATAAAATTATTAGCCAAGAGCTCATAAAAGATGTTGAGGTTTCTTTAGAGAAAAGGTATGAAATAATTTTCCAGAGAAGGTAAGGTAAATCTCTTTGGGAAAGTATGATTGCAGGTCATTACTAAGGATTTATTTTATCTTATGATTTTCAAACTAGGCCAGTCTGTTTTAAACTGTAATTTTCTCCAGCTATATTCAAATTTAACAATTGTTTTGGTTTTTCAAACAAGGGAAAGAGTAAGGAAGTGAGAGAAAAAAGACCGCTGAAGATCTATGCAGTAATGTCAGAATAATTCACAATGGGGTTTAAAATTCAAAAGGAGGAAATACAACAGATTGAAAAAATTTGTAGATTGAGTGAGTTGGAATTCTTTTAGGTCACAGGATCATTGAAGCAATGGCACTGAGAAAGTCAACTGGAAAAATGGAGGTGGTGATTCCCAAGAGTCTTGCATAGCACTGAGATTATGGGGGAATGGGACCTGTTGATGGAATGGTATTGGAGAAATGAGAATAAGTTACGAGCTAAGGCCACCAATGTGAGGAACTAATTTGAGGGTTGGACAGGAAAACAAGAGTGATGGATAATGAGTGACATGGTCTGAGGAAACAAGGTACAAAGGTAAGAGTTTTAGTGGGGAGGGTAGGAGCACAGTCTGGAAGCAACTACAGAGTAAGCCATCCCTCTTCCTTTCTCACTCCAATGGTACAATATTGTGATGGAGAAAACAGTAGACATCAAACACTGTTAGCAAAACAGAGATATTGAAGAGCCAATTTTCTGTTATAATGAGAAGGGAAACAGCATAGTTTGAGAAGATATTCAACATAAGAAAAATGTTGTCAATGATGGACCCTTAGTAACTGAACAAACAGTGAAAATGTTTCAGAAATTAAGGAGGGATGAGAAACAAGTGGCAGAATTGAGGATATGCAGAATGTAAGGTAACTGAGGGAGAGAAAAGGAAGCCTTGAAGCTCTGGCTCTTTATGTGGGGACTGGATTTATACTCAGATAATGAACTGTTGAGATTAGTTCTAATAAACTCACAGCAGTAAGTGGTGGGGGCGATTTACCTGGTGGGGAAGTGGGTGGTTGTGGCTTTGTCTAAGTGTTAACCATATAGTTCTTGTTAGTATAACTGTTAAAGGACCTCAGGTAAATTTTACAGGATGGGGTAAATTCAAGAAAATTTTAAAGAAGCAAAAAGCAGAAAGCCAGTGAGGATCATAAACATAATAGCTTCTATTCAGGTTTTTTGTTCAAAGACTTCATTATCATTTTCCTTTGACCTGGGAATCTAGATTTTATCATTTCTGTGGCTCAAGAGTTTAGTGTGGTTGCCATGAGAAAAGTATGGAAAATATTAATGAGTTTTCTACATGAAACTAAGTGCATTCTTTACTTTGCAATGTGATTTTTACTTTTTGGAAGCCAATATGCTGATAAAAGCTGGTAAATCATAGGTGTTGCTTTTGTTTTTCAAGGATTTCTCAAGCCTGTCTACTACATAGCTATTGATGATTTTATTTATATTTAATTTGGCTGCTTCAATAGGAGTATAATATCTATGGTGTCGGGATTTTTTTGCATTCTTTTTGTCTTCTGTATCTTTCCCATAGCTTAACTCATATTTATGTCTGAGATTTGGTGTGCTGTTGACTGAATAATGTGGTATTCACAGTTTGATCTCAATAAACCTAGGTTCAGATTTATTGACTTTGAAACCTTAAGAGCAAATGTTTTCATCCTAGAAGTCCATTTCGTTTGTGTCTGGTCTTTAGGAAGTCACTGTGGCTCACCAGAAAGTGTCTTACATAACCTTCACCCAGCATTGTGACCTGAACATGGTAGCTTCTACTTTCCTCCTGTGACCAAACCCATTTACAACAGTGTCCCCCGGTGCTAGAGATGTAGTGCCAGTCTGTATAACCTGGAAAGGACCGACGGCAGCCCTCTTCTCAACCTTCACTTTGACTCCGGATCTGGAGGGTTCACCCTTCTCTCTTGGCTGGCATAGAACACTAAGTGTAATTACTGTCATCCAAGCATCAGGTGCTGGCTGCCTCTTTCAGAACTCTGACACCCACTTTTAGGAATACCAGTGTTCCAGTCTCACATTATCACTACATTTTAGATATATATATATTCTAATTTCAGCTTTGTTTTTCTATTTTACTTCTCTTTTTTTCTTCCATGATGGTTCAGAGCTGCTGGCAGATAAAACTGCCTTGACTCCAGCATCTGAAACCAGCAGTATTTGAATTTCCTAGCTTTTCAATCTTACGGAGAGAGTGTTGTGAACTCTGCCACTCCTGTCATAAAGTCACTATTGTGTTCTCGGCCAGCACCTTCCTCCTTGATCTGTGATTCTAAAGAACTCCCCAAGCTCTCTAGGAATTTGGGGAGTGCCTGAGAGACACAGGGGAAGAGGAGTTCAGGTCTGAAGGGGCTGGAAAGGAAGTTAGGAGCACTGGTCCCACAGAGAGCAGTAGCAAGCCCAGCCCAGCCCCACCTGGTTGTCCAGCTCCCTATCTATGGCCCATGATTGGGTAATGCATTCATTCTACTGTATTATTTATGGCATTTATGATTTCAAAGTTACTATACAAGCAGGGGAATTAAACTCATAAAAGTAAAAGCATTTTATATTCTTGATAGTTCATAATCGTGGCTCCTCAGATGGCACAGATTTGGAGCATTGGACTGCATACATGCAGATTTGAATTTTTGCAATTATATCAAATCCAGCATAGCCAAGAACTAAAAAAAAAAAAAAAAAAATGCAGTACAGCAACTTTCTTGATGCACCCAGTGTATTTGTTCCACTGAAAAAAGTCTCTTTTTTCCTTCTACATGTAGAACCATTATACTGTGTTTTTGTCATGTCACTGGTGGAATTTGATAGTTATTGCTCTATTAAGGCTTTGTGTATGATATATATATCTAGATAGATAGATAGATAGATAGATATCTGAATCTAAACAGCACACCAACTCAGAATGGCTTATCACTGACTTTCTTGGCAATAGATCTTAAGTGTCCTGTGTTTTATATCTGACCATTCTAGGGAAATGTACTGGCTTGCTGAGATGTACCACAGGGGAATTACTAGGACTTGAAATCGCATTTTGGTCTGGTATGGGCCTGTTGTCTTTGATGCCAAAGCGGTCTGAAATAGTTTCTTTATTTCCCAGGTGATATACAAAAAGCACATAGGGAAATGGCTTTCCTCACTCATGGTATCTGAAAATTTACTTGATTTGTTAAAATGTGCTCTAAGGGAAAGTTACCAAAGCCAGAAAATTAAATTTAAAGAGATCTAGGCCTCCTATTTTATTTCTGTATCCTTTAATTTTTTTGTATTACTCTTTAACATTGATTCTGTCTCAGAAACTGTATCATGCAATTTGTTTTAATGGCTGTGCTTTGGCAACCTGTTCTATATGCTCTTGACGTTTCAAAAGAAATAGTTCAGCCTATAGAGTTTGCAACATGGGGAAATGCCAAAGTGATCATATCAGGTTGATCATCAACATAATTTTAGCCTGTCCAATTTCAACTCACATCATCGGGCTTTTTAATGTCCTATTTCGGAGTCAAATTTGGGGTGTCATTATTTTGAGTTTTTCTAGTTACTTTTAAGAATCCCTCACAAGAAACTACTTTGTAGTAATATAACCTCTCCTCCTTACTGAATTACAGGATGATTGATGTTGAAAAAAAAATAAAATTATAAAGGGTAAATGTTTTAGTTTGCATTAGAGCATACACTTTAAGACCTCTAATTAAAATAATTAAATGATTATTGATTCATTTTTCCAAAAATATAATGAGGCTAAGAAAAGTTAAAAAAAAAAAAAAGAAATCTTACTTAGGAATATGCAGCTATATCAGATACCTTGAACTATCTTCTATACCTTCTAAAAAGTAGCATGCATTCTTAGTCTTAATGAATTGAATTTCCTTTCATTTTAAAACAGCAACAAGGAGCGCTTAGGTGGCTCAGTTGGGTAAGCATCTGACTTCAGCTCAGGTCATGATCTCACGGTTCGTGGGTTCAAGCCCCGCATCGGGCTCTGTACTGACAGCTAGCTCAGAGCCTGGAGACTGTCTTAGGATTCTGTGACTCTCTCTCTCTCTGACCCTCCCCTGCTCATGCTGTCTCTGTCTCTCTCTCAAAAATAAATAAAACATTAAATAAAATAACAGCAACAAAATAAAGGAGCAACATTTCAAAATAATTGTTATAAGCATTTCCAGTTTGTAAACTAATAAACTATACAAACTAATGTAACTGCACTCTAAAACTTGTTTCTGTTATCATATATCTGCTTCTCTCCTATAGTTGATTATTCTTAAACTAAGATATTTTTGTCTTTAAAAGGCAACCCAAATTAGAATATTGTGAAAATATCTCCCCCAGTGATTCCCAGCGCCTCTTTCCCTTAATTGTATTTAGTTCCCGTACTTTGTGTTATGCCCTCACACAAATATTTTCTTTCCTACTTCTCATTTTTACTGTGACAGAATTTAGCCTTTTAAAATCATATTTGATGATATATGTAGAATTCTTATAATTTTCACTTACCTGGTTACCCCAAATAGGTTATAAAATAGGCTTGTGAGTGAAGTTTTCTGTGTAGATAGGGGATTTATTAAAGCTCTATTAGTAATTAGCTCACTTTAAGGAGATATGAGGAAAAGAATGGTAAATAGAATATATAGAGAGAATATTTTAATTTTATTTGGAGTAAGATAATAAAGTCATGTTGTTTGTATATGCAAGGTGAATATCTTTCTTTTTCAACATATAGTTAATAAGAACTTTATTAACTTGTCAAAGGTCCACAAAATCACCTACATGTTATTTTTTCCCCAGGGTGTACCAAAAAGGCTATATTTTTTTCCACACAGTGTTTTATTGCAGTACTTTTTATTCTGTTGATCTATCTGCTTAACATTATTACAGGCCACAAAATATTAATTATATTGTCCGTCCTCAGAATGGGTCTGAAGAAGTGATAAAGACATATACGGAAGTTTTGACTTTTACCATCACAACCGTAAGGAAGTTAGCCCTCCAGGAGAAAGAAGCAATGGAAATGTAGGGGTCGATCTAAAAAAATGCCTCATCATAAAGCAATAAGCAGAATGCAGAGATGTGAATCCTGCAAAGTTCAGGGAGATGTTATAATGAGAAGACTGTTCAGCCAGTATTCCAATTGTTACTGGAGGAAAGAATGGAGAGCATTGGGTTGTTTGATGTACAGGAAATAGATGTATAGGAAATTGATTGCTATCAAGAGTGCTTAACTGAAAATCTTCTAAGTTTTCGCAAGGGAGAAAAAGCCCTTCCTACTCAATCCTCCTTTGCTTCTTCCTGTTTGCCTGTCTCCACCTGACTGCCATGATGTCTAAGTTATCTGCTCTCAGATATCCAAAACTATTTTCTTCTCCTCTCTTCTTGACATTTGTCTTCCCCTTTTGCATCTTTTTAAGGATTTTTAGGAATACGCACAGGAAACAAATGCTCAATACTCTATATATTCCTCTAGTGAAATTTCTAGTATGGCGATGAACAAAGCTGAATATTTAGGTGCTCCATGTCACTCTCTTGTCTCCTGTAAGAGCACTTTTGTCTGAATTATATACTGTTTTTTTTAAGTATCATAGAGAAAGAAAAGCTTACTATATACTTATTCTTTATTATAATTTATAATAGGGAAAAGTAAATATTCTGAAACTACTTGATTTGTCATTAATCACACAGAATCAATATATCTAGCTTGATTAGAAAAATAATAAACACAGCTTACATGTATTAATAGTAGATGCATGCTCTTATGAGAGCATACTATGTTGAAATTCACAGAGTATGAGTTTGATTAAACAGAAAAAAATTTAGTCTTTCAGTTGAAGACCTATTCATATGAATTCATAGCTTTATTACCTAATGTCCAAATTTATGGCTTAAAAGTGTATGGTTTAAAAATCACAAACAAGTTCAATAGCAACTAAAAGTCATAAAGAGGGGCGCCTGGGTGGCTTAGTCGGTTAAGTGTCCGACTTTCGCTTAGGTCATGATCTCGCAGTTCGTGGGTTCGAGCCCCGCGTCGGGCTCTGTGCTGACTGCCAGCTCAGAGCCTGGACCCTGTTTCAGTCTGTGACTCCCTCTCTCTGTGACCCTCCCCTGCTCACACTGTCTCTCTCTCTCTCTCCTAGAAATAAATAAAACATTAAAAAAAAAATTAAAAAAAAATAAAAATAAAAAATAAAAGTCATAAAGAAAATTGATGACATTACTTTGTATATATAATCAGTTTAGCAAATTTCTGAAATTAGTGGTACAAATCCAAGAGTTTCATTTTCTCCAATAATTCCTTCAGCCATATTTTGTTGAATCTTTTCCATCTTTAAATAAGTAGTCTAGTTAAGTCTGTGAATCTCTAATCACCTTTAACCAAGCTTTTTAAAACTGTGGTCTCTTCTGTTTGTTCTCATATCCAATCTATAATCTATCTTCTATACCCCACTTGCCCCCCAGTATCTTTGTCTAGATAAAGATAAAAAAAAAAAAAAAAACAAGGGTTTGCCCTGATGACCTAGAGGAGAAAAGGTGAACACAGTACACTTTTAAATCCTTTTCCATGTTCCATATCTTGGGAACAGCAAGAAAATGATAAGGTCTTATTCTTATGTTGAGAAAGAGAGAGGACTGTGCCCCCACCCTTAGACTGCAGGTGGTTTTCCCTGCTACTGGTCTCTGCTCATGTGGTGGCCCTCTGCATACCATAGAGAGTCACTTAAGTGGCCTTTGTGTCCCCCAAGCCTTTCCTAGCTGCTGATGTCTTCTTCAAGAAGGAGGTTACCTTGTATGGTATGCAGATGATTCTGCAAAACCATCCCTTGTGCTTTGTCCTCAGATCTCCATGTAGAGCCACACAGTCTTCATCCATGCCATTCAAGAGCATACAAATGCTATGGAAGGAAAGGGTACTCTTCTCCCAAGTACATTGCATCCAAGTCATTTCTTTGTCCTACTAATATAATCTGCTCCAGCAAGACTGATGACTGAGGAGATACCCAGGAAGAAACACATAGGTTGGAGGACATGTGTCCACCTCCTCTAACAATAATGAGGTTGGGGGGTGGTGGAAGAAGTTCAACAGTTTAGCATTATCTGGAGATGATGTGCACTTATGGCCTCCCTCTTCCCTTTTTGTAAAAGGCCCCAAATTAAAAAATGTCCTGTAAATCTCCCTCTGCTTGGTCAGACCATAGTGAAACTCACAAGTAAATAAGGAAGAATTTTTTTGCCAATTACTGAAAAATAAGCCAAAGACAAACTAGGAACAGCTATTGGGATGTTCAGAATTTTGCTTATGGTTAAATATGTCAGGTAACCAACTACTTGAAAAATGGGATTTGCTAAAACGAAGTGACATCTATAAATATAGACTTAAAACACATATTCTTGGGGCGCCTGGGTGGCTCAGTTGGTTAAGCATCTGACTTTGGCTCAGGTCATGATCTCGTGCTTCGTGGGTTTGAGCCCCACGTTGGGCTCTGTGCTGACAGCTAGCTCAGATCCTGAAGCCTGCTTCCAATTGTGTGTCTCCTTCTCCCTGACCCTCCCCTGCTCACACTGCCTCTCTCTCTCTCTCTCTCTCAGAAATATAAATAAAGCATTTAAAATATTTTTTTAAATAAAAAAACCACATACTCTTTTACTACCATTATTAATTTCCTCACATAATGCTTTTTAAAGCCATTAAATTCAGTGGATGTGACACAAAAGTCTAATCTACAGTCTGTTTTTACCTGCATCTTTTACTTTATACAAATAGAGCACCTCTTTAATTTTTTCTGTTGATGTTTTTATAAATGGATATTTTTATTTTTTTAAGGAAAACATTGACAAGGAAGGTAATTTGATTTATATTAGGAAAAGAATCTCCAAAGAAAATGACAGAATAGTTAAAAATATAAAGAGGAATGTATATTGAGAAATTTAGTCTGTAATGAATTGGCATCTTAAGTCATTGTGGAAAACCTTGTTTTCTGGAAGGCTTTCTAAATATGACATAAAGTGGACACTGCAAAGCATAAAATTGACATATTTAAAAATATAAAATTATATTAAAACATGTATGTAATGAAATACACAAAGTAACATGATACATTGTAGACTATTGAAGATCTTTATATGAACATGATATTAATATACAGAATATACAAATTAATAGGAGATAATGTAATTTTTTAAACGATCATATTCTATGAGGAAGGCCACACAAGAAATAAAAACAGCCAGTGAAAATATCTTTAAATGCTAAATCCTAGTAAAATAAGTGTAAGTTACAAAGTTTTTTTTAAAAAGTATATTGGAGGGATAAAAAACTAATGTCGTTAAAGTTTTGAGAGGAAAAGGGGCATTCATACTATTAGATTTACAAACAGGTTTAGCCATATTGGATTCTATGAGGAAAACGGAACATCATTTGAGGAATTTTACTTTTTATTTTCTACAGAAAAGCCTGTATTTGAATGCAAAGATTTTGTGCAAGTATGAGTCCTGCTTAATAAAGCAAAAACTGGGAAACAGATTAATTGTTAGTAGAATCATTGTTAACATTTTTTGCTAGGTTCCACTGAAAATGCTACAAAGCTATTAAAAAATGTGGTATGTCTATATGTTTAGACAGAGAAAACAAATAATAACTGTAAAAATATATTACAAAAAATGCATGGTCTCATCCAATTTAGGAAAGGGAAAATAAACTAAATACACAGCTATATAAAGATAGGTATAAATATATAAGAAAACTAACTCTATAAGAAAAGAACTTAAAATAATGGGAAAAGATACAAATGAACTTATTCTCTATTAAGGATTTTCAATAAGTGATTGATATATTTTCCATTAATAAAGCAATGAAACTGATTACCTCTAAAAAAAATTTCAAAAAGGATCATACACAGTTACAGCATTTCTAAGAAAAAGACTAGAGAAGTTATTTGGAAGAAGTTTTTTGGGTCTCAGGATACACCTTGAAATGTTGTAAAGGTTTAGAATACGAAAAATCTATTGTGAATAATACCTCTTTAAACTATGCAAATTATCCCTATGTAAAAGAACAAAACTAGTATGTTTCATCGTTTGCGCTTTCTCTTAGATTGTACAACTCTTTGAAGCAAGCAGCTGCCATGAATTTTGAAAAATAAGCTGTCTTCATTCAACAGCTATACAAACGATGTTTAAAAGAATTTCAGATGAGTATGGTGTTGAGTGAGCCAAATCAGGAGATGATGCTGTGAGTCACAGTTGTTAGTTGAGAAGGTGAAATCAATTAATCACGTGTTTCTTTAGAGAGAAAAACTTCATATACAGCAAATATGGGGCTTTCTGAAACATGCATGAGATGATACAGAAAAGACATTTAAAATTTTTAGGAAAAGTAAATCCTCTACCATGACCTAAATTAATAGTAAAACACACTTCTATCCTAACTGGACAAAATAATTTTTAAATTTTATAAATAGGTATATCTAGGTATTTTGGGAATGCACTAAAATCAGGAAATGTTGATCTAGCAATAAGTGTATTAAAACAGAAAGCAGCAAGAGCCATCAGCACAGAAAATACTGCTTCTAGCATTCATTGGGGAAAATAACCAGTTTTCAAAATTGTTTTGCTGTTACGTAATTTATTGTCTAAACTTCAAGTTCTTTTTAATATTTACAGAAACATGTCTATGAGGATATTTAAAATGTATAGACCACACTTAGGTGTGTATTTACTAATACATACAGTCATTAAAACTATTAAATTAACAGAGATCCAGTAGTGAATTTCATGAATTATAAAAAGTTTGGCAAACTACAATTATTTAGTAAATAGCAGTAGACGATCTAGAACTCAAAATATTCTTAGTGAAAAGATATACAGATTTTTTATTTCTACTCCCATAAAAGGGAACAATATATTTGAATGCTAATGCCACCATCATACTCATTCATATATACTTTGACAAGACACAGTTAGATGCTTTAACGTTCTCTGAGGATAAAAATAATGTGGCTTATATAAATTTCCTTGATTAACTCTGAACGTTAAAACTGACCAAAACAAACAAACAAACAAACAAAAACCATTGTATTTGCACTGTGTTTTCTTGGGAATAGCACAAAGCATTGCAATTGTAATTGATAATGTTATAGAATATAAAACTGATTTCGACTGGGTTGTGGGTCATATGGGAGTCAGCTGGGTCAGTAAAATTTACAATTCAAAGCAAAGACTGAAAGAATCATCTGACAAAGAAAAAAAAATGGTATTGGAATGGCTGTGATCTTCCAATGTGTAAAAAGAGAGGAAAAAAGTGGTGAATTTAAGCTATTCACTCCTCAGAGATATTTGATCCTCAAAGAGAAGTTTCATCAGTCATGGTGTATGGAGATGCCAGACTGTGCCCCCCAGGTCCTCCTCCAAGTGTTGTTTCCTCGGCTGCTGAGCTGGCCTTATTCTATCTTGTTTTAGTGTTCAGCCCTGTCTACACATATTTGTCTCAGCTGCAAAATTGCACTTCACCGAAGTTCACACCCCTTCTCTGGGTAACCCACATCCCACCACTGTGAGCTGTGTGGATTAGGGTAGTGGGGATTCCTAAATAGTTGGTGGTCTTGGCCTAAATATGGATAACTGTGAGGGCCGTTTTAGCTCCAGAACACCCAGTGGGGGTTTCTACTGAGGCAGTGGTGGGACCGGCGCCACACCCAGCCTCTCCTTCTTCCTCTCCTGCTTTCTTCTCCCTTTCACAAGTAGTGGTACCAAGAGCACTTCTTCAATGCTCACCTCATCTCACATATGGCTTTCTAGAGAAGCCAATCTATTACCTGTCCAAAATCCATGTTAGAGGATTTCCTGAGAATCCTATACTGTCTTGATCTGACAAATTTAGATTAGTAAAAATTTATCTAATACAATTGTGAGAAGAAAAACATTGACAAGCCCAAGAAATACAAATGAAATACTAAATTCTTGACTACCGTATCTCCTCTTGCTAGGGAGAAGACAGTGTAAATATATTTGTTTGTTAGATTTATCCGCTGATCTATGTGACTTAGACCCTGTGCCTTCTATTTCCTGTGGGATCCAAGCAAGTGTCCAATAAATGTGGCGGCGTGAACAAAGAAATCAATCCCATTGCTGGTGACTTTAGATTTTTCTGACATTATATTTATCTAACAACCTGTGTGATCAAACTGCTTTTAAGTTTAACTGCTAATGCTTAAATTTATCATAATCATTGTGGAAATTACTTCATGGGTTTTGCACTCTGAATAAGGTAATTTCTTTAAACATGCAATGGAAAATGCAGTCAAAATTCTTGATATTTTATAAGCATTCACAGATATGACAGGGAAAATAGCAAAATTTTTCATCAAGGTGGTTAGGAAAGCTGGCAAAATAATTTTCATTCACTTTCCTCAGATGTATGTCACCTTTCCCACTGCCAAAAAAATAAAAATAAAAACTGACATTCTGAAACATTTTTAAAGGCCTTTAAGATATCTTTAAATCTCAGTAAAAGACATTGTATAACACGTTTTTTGTTTTGAAAATATATGTAGTTATGACTTTTATAGAACACAGATGTACACATCTATTTCTATCATCTATTAGTCAGCTGCAATTACAGTTATTTTTAAAAACCATATAGTTTAAGGCATACTTCAGTGCCCCAAATCTCTTCATTTTATGTTAGAAGTGAACATTGAATATTTAAGACATAATGTGATAGTTCAAAAATGGCCTTTTAAACATTTTTAGTTACACAAAATAAACACAAGATTAAAAGTCAACTGATAACATATGTATACAGCATATTTTAGTTTTGATATATTAATATGAGCAATCTATTAAATACAATATGCTAGCATATTAATACAGGAAAGACATTTTGTGAAGTCCGTTAATACAAGTTTTATATTTTTCTTCTATCAGTCATCAAGATAGAAACAATCTTTAATCATTTATTAATTAAATGCAGTACAATTGCAATGAAATGACTTGTGTTTCCTGTTTTATGAATACATGTGATTATAGAAATTAATATAAGCTTCTAGAATGTAACAGCTATGATCCCATAGGCTCATACCTCACATAAAACTGTACTTAGTGGAAAAATTATTTAATCAGGCAATAGTTTGGTTATATTAATGATCAGATTTATATGTATATTTATAATTTAGCGATCACTCTTTAAAAAGAGTTTTCTTGGGTACTTGGGTGGCTCAGTCAGTTAAGCTCTGGTCATAATCTCAAGGTCCATGGGTTTGAGCTTCATATGGGGCTCTGTGCTGACAGCTCAGAGCCTGGAGCCTGGTTCAGATTCTGTGTCTCCCTCTCTCTCTTCCCTTCCCATGCTTGTGCTCTTTTAAAAATTAAATGTTAAAAATTAAAAAGCAAAAAAGAGTTTTCTTTTCAGGAGGCTATTCTAATGGTTGGCCATCAAATGAAGCCATAATATATACGTTGTTGTAAAAAATCAAGATATTTTGAATGCCACGGGCCTTAATTTTCTCTAGAATTTAGGACAAGCTTAAAAGTCTTTGGAAGTAAAACTAGAGTGATACTAGAGTCATAAAGACCTCTAAAAATGAAACATAAAATTTAGTTTCAAAAAGAAGTCAAGACAAAAAGATTCATCATGATAATAACATGATACTCAAAATATGAAGTTATGTTACCTAAGTAATTTTTCAGGAAAAAGAAAGTTACTTCAAAACTACAAATCAGAAAAGTAAAAGCAATCCAAATGGGCAGAAAACATTTTTTAAAACATGTATTTATTTACTTTAAAGAATGGGGGCCAGTGAGAGAGGGAGAGAGAGAATCCTGAGCAGGCTCCATGCAGTCAAGTGCAGAGCCTGGCCAGAGGCTCAGACCCACAAACCGTGAGATCATGACCTGGGTTGAAATCAAGAGTCAGATTTTTAACTGACTGTGACACCCCTGCATTCCCCCAAAATATTTTAATTGCCCTAAGTTGATTTTGTAGAACAGCTCTTTCCCCTCCTTCCCCAAAAAGGATTTTAAAAGGAGAATATATTAGAAATGCTTTGATTGATGTATTTATAATGGCCCGTTGATTTTCAGAAAAGACTATCTTTTTTCTCTTATCGAAATATCACAGCCAATGATACCATTTTTCAGTGTCCAAGAATTTCGTTCCTGCTTTCCATTTGAATTATAAGTGTAGGTAACCTGGCTGACTCACCAAACGATCCACAGTTCACTCAAGGTCTTGTTTCAATTTAATATTTGCCATGTTAAGAGAGGATTTCCCTTCTGAGGTCATTCTCCATGGGAGATTCAGTATTCTGTATGTGGACAATTCAGTTTTCCTGGAACGATGAAAGCGATAAAACTCATGGGCCCCAAAAAATCAAGTTTACAAATAAAAAGTTTGTGTACTAAACTAATTTGGTCTTTAGTTCCTAGTTAAATTTAGTCACTTCAAAATGTCCCTCTATGGTACATATTTTATCTTATCCTTGTAATTGCATGTAGCATCAAGGCATGGGGGTCATAGCTTCCTCGGGTAGGTAGTCGCATGTGCTGTGATATATATCACTTCACCTGCTCTTTAGTGTTTGTCACGTGACTAAGTCTGTCTGGGCTGTGATAAAATACCATATACCGGGTAGCTTAGAAACAACGGAAATTTGTTTCTCACAGCTCTGGGGACCAGAAGTCTGAGATCAGAGTGTCTTTGTGTATGATCAGGGCCCACTTCCAGATGGCAGACTTTTCTTTGTTTCCTTACACAGCAGAAGGAATCTCTGTCGTCTTTTATAAGGACACGAATCTCACTCACTATAAGCCCTACTTCCCAATACCAATGATACCAGTTGAGAAAATTGCCTCCACACAGACATTTCAGCTGTGTCCTTCATGGGACCTGGAACACTGGCATTAACTACATCAGGATGCTTTGGGTACATAATAGAATGAGTGGATTTCACGGTCAGAACCCTCTCCTTTGCTGTAAAGTGAATCTTCTCGTTGGGTGTGGTATGGTGAGTCAGGCATCCATAAGTCCTCGGATAGTGGGGCTGGTGGGCGCTTTACAGGATAAAAAGGCTCTTCTATTCAGAATAAATATCTATACTTGAGAATGTACTAATGGACTTTCCAGGATCGAGGAAGTTCATTGTAGTGAACTCCCCACCAGCGCATTCGCTGGACTATTATATCTGTAATTCTTTTTAAAAAAAAATCTAAATCTCAAGGAACTACAGTGATTTTACAAAGACAAGAGAAATGAAATAGATGAAATGTAACCCAGGAAATAAGATTAGTATTATCAGGTCACTGGCATAATGATACTAGTCTTTCCCAAACCTTAAAGGGTTTCTTTTTTGTTTTGTTTTTGTTTTTGTTTTCGTTTTTCCAGTATTATGCTTGTATTTAAAGATGTATTCTCTGTTGGCTGTGGGGAAAGTGGTGATCCAGTTTTTCCATGGACTCAAATGGTTGAGGAATTCAAATATTGTTTTGGCCTTTATTTTTCTCCAGTTCTGAACTGTTGTGTGTGGCTTGGCTTTAATTATTGTAGGATATCATTTTAAAACCTGGGCTCTTGTATAGCTTGTGAGCTCTTCTGCTTCCTCCTAGGTGTAGGCACGTCTTTTTCTTCAAAGCTCTACTCATGCAAGGCGATTGCGTCTAAGGGATCTTTCTGAGGATTTGAGAACCTCTCTAGTGATGTCTGTCTGCCACCAAGTGGCTATGGCCTTTTGCTTAATTCTTTTTAGAGACAATTATTTTCCTAACTCCATGGCTCCTTGTGGAGAGAGAAAGACAGAGACAGAGAGAGGTGTTTGTTTTCACATAAGAAGAGGAATACTTTGGGGCGCCTGGGTGGCTTAGTCGGTTAAGCGTCCGACTTTCGCTTGGGTCATGATCTCACGGTTCGTGGGTTCGAGCCCCGCGTCGGGCTCTGTGCTGATTGCCAGCTCAGAGCCTGGAGCCTGTTTCAGTCTGTGACTCCCTCTCTCTCTGACCCTCCCCTGCTCACGCTGTCGCTGTCTCTCTCTCTCTCTCTCCTAGAAATAAATTAAAAAAAAAAAAAAGAAGAAGAGGAGGAATACTTTTTCTTGCAATCCTACAGGGAGAAAAAATGCATTGCTACTCTTTGTAACAATGAACACCAATTGCATTCAACCTTTCCATCTAAAATAACCCCCCAAACTTTTCATTACTTTGGTTGTAAACCAAGATGGCTACTCACAATTTCTCCTAAAAATAAGCTACCCCTACTTTCTGTGCTTAGAGAAATATGATATAAAAAAACACTCGGGGGCGCCTGGGTGGCTTAGTCGGTTGAGCGTCTGACTTTCGCTTGGGTCATGATCTCGCGGTTTGTGGGTTCGAGCCCCGCGTCGGGCTCTGTGCTGGCTGCCGGCTCGGAGCCTGGGGCCTATTTCAGGGTCTGTGTCTCCCTCTCTCTCTGACCTTCCCCTGCTCATGCTGTCTCTCTCTCTCTCTCCTAAAAAAAAAAAAAAAAAAAAAAAAAAAAAAAACACTCGGAAATTATATTTTGTTCCTTTAACTTTTCACCTTCTCATTTTTCCTTTCACAGTCTAGATAAATAGAAGTGAGGTACAAATACATTTTTCTCTCTGGGCTATATGGCTTTTCTTGTAAGTTCTTATTTACACGCAGTCTTTACTAAAAGTTTATTTCCTGCAAATCTCGCCTTTTTTTTCCTTTGGCAATGAGTGGCTAATTATATAGTATAATTATTTCCTGAATAAAATATTTTTACACTTTAAATAGCTTTGACCTATTATATATAGCATGTGCACACACACACAGAAAGATGTTTTGGACCTTAAGTCAGAAATGCCTGAGAGGAAGCAGGAATGGATATTTAAAAGGACACACTGGGCGGGTACAGAGGATAGAGGCTTTTTAAATTCCAGAATTATCTACAGAGATGGATATGTGGGTATGGTAAGCAATTGGTGTACCTTGACTGATTCTTGATAGAAAATCTAGCCTTTTTTTTTTTTTTAATAATTTTCCAAGGGATGATACCTCCATAATCTTGGCCAACCCTCCTGTGATTGAACTATCTTGACAGCGTGTCCACCCCTTGTCACCAAATGGTCTCTCACTAACCTAATGCACCACAAGATACATTCGAATGAAAAGAACACTTAATGAAAAATGATGTAGAAGGCAAAAATAGTGAGGAAGAGCTGAATTTTTTAGAACATGAGTAAAAAAGAAAGGCAAATGAAAGATTTATAGCCACTCTTGTGAAACTGTATTTCATCTGTCTTATTACTCATTACTGATTCTTAAACAGTTTAGAAAATTTCAGTTCTTAAGAATAAGTTTCCGTTTGAAAAATACATGAAATACCTCAGAGCATAGCAAATTTCTGCAGGTACTTTGTTTTTTATTCCACCTGTTATAGCTCACTATTTCTAAGTGACAGTCAAAATCATTGAAACAAAGAAGAGTTAGAAGTCAGGCCCCAGCAAGAGGTTCATACAAGTTCAACAGTTGCAAAAACTGCCTGCAATTAGAGCCTAAAAGATCAGATGAATCACCCCGTTTCCTAACTCATTGGAAAGTACTGATTACAGAAATGGTCAGAAAAGTAACATATTACAGCTACTTATGCTTCTGTCTCATTCAAATATACTATAAATGATCAGGGAGCTTTAGCTGAGGGGTTAATCAAAGGAGAAAAGTTTATTTTTTTATTCCATTTAAATATGGAAATGTAATATGCTAACGTATGATAATAGATATGATATGTATCCCATGTTATATATAATTTTTAAAAACGTCTACCTTTTCGTGCAATTGTTCAAAAGTCTATAAACCAATAACCAAAATTTTATAGTGGAATACACCTCAATCCTCTCCACTTTTGTATTTTGCCATCACACATGAAATGTTGTACCTACTTCCTAGGACTATGATGTGAATTTAATAAAGGTTGATAACGGTGCTTGACAAATAGTAAATTATTTGGCAAGTAGGAGTTAGTGATATCTGAGACCATAGTCGTCTTTTGTTGGTTTGGTTTTGTTTATGGCTTCAACAGGAATTTATTTATTCACAGTTCTGAATCAGCTAGAAATCCAAGATCAGGATGTCAGTTGTTTTGTTTTCTTCTGAGTCCTCTCTCCTTGGCTTGCCAATGCCCATCTTGTCACTGTGTCCTCGTGTACATACGTATCCCTACTGTGTGCTCAAATTTCCTCTTCAAGGATGCCAGTCATTTTAATCACTTCTTTAAAGACTTTCCAATATAGACACATTCTGAGGTTCTGAGGTTTAAGGCTTCCTTCCACCTGTGGGTTGGGGGGGTGGGGGATACATATTTCATTCAATAACACAACCTCTGAATGAATACTTATATATTCATCACCCATTCTATCTGTACAATTCTATGCTCTTTTAGTATTCCTTATTTTGTATATAAAAAAAAAAAAGAACCACACAAACATAACAAAATTTACTACCTCAGCTCTTAATTGTATAGTAGTGTTAACTATTTGTATATAGTTGTGCAACAGATCTCTAGCACTTTCCCATCTTTCCAAAACAAAGCTCTATATTCCTATTTGTTTTTGACCAACCCCCCCTTCCTTCACCTTGGCTGCTGCATAGCTACAGTGATAGAGCTCAAGCAGTAAAAATGCCCCTACCCCTTCCCTTGTGAGAAGCCTTACTGTGAAGTTATGAACAGCATGTTACACAACAGGCTGAAGTCATCTCCATCCATGGTACAGCTGAGTGGATGCTTCCCCCAGTCAGGTAAGGGAGGCTGTAATGATCAGGTCCTCGAGGCTCATGGAGCAGACAACATCACTCTCTTTAGGACTGAGGTTATTTAATTTATGAAAGAACTTATTCACAAATATCTGTAGAGTAGTTACGATGGACCACTATCGGGTGCCATTTCATACGTATTGTGAAGTGAATACAAATGAGTCAGGATAGCAGTGGGATTGGAAATTAGATCTTGTGTGGTTAGTGCCATGGAACAGAGAAATTGCTGAGGGAATTTGGTTTAACCCATGCCCCAAGATGAGATGTGATATTAAATAGACCTAACAAAAGTTTCACATGTTGTTGTTGTTGTTTTTACATTTATTTATTTTGAGAGACAGAGCATGAGCACGGGAGGGGCAGAGAGAGAAGACAGAATCTGACACAGGCTTGAACTCATGAGCTGTCAGATCATGACGTTCAAGTCACCAGCTATCCAGGCACCCCAAAAGTTTTACACATTGTAGTGCTCAACAAAACTTTCACTGAAGCAAAAACCAATCAAACATGCATATTGACCAGTATAGCTAACACAGCAATTAAAGATGCATATATAATTTTTCACCATTTTTAAAAATCTCATGTTTTTGAATCTGTGGTAAGGCATGTAGGATGGAAAAAAAATAGGCTTATTCATTATCCTAACACCCCAAAAATATTTAAAATAATTTATATTTGAGAAACAATCTAGATTGATTACATTTCCCTATTTGGTCAAATTTTGTATCCCTATCATATCTGTGACATTATATTTGACCTCTTGAAATTTTCAATCTGGGGTGTGAAATTCTTTCTGCCACCTGGTTGTTAAGAGACCGTTTTCATAAGCACTGGAAATGTTACCACGTTTTAAAATTTCAATGCCTCAAGATCTCTCCGATGGCAACATTTCTATACCCTGTTGTTACTTGATTTAAAATCGTTTTCCTTCAGCCATATCGAACTGAAACCAACTACTCTTTAAAAGTAATGTCAGCAACCACAGCTGCTAAAAGTAGGCCTTGGGTAATACCTCTAGTTTCTTACAGGGAGAAAATTTGCCATATTCTTCTTAATGGAATGATCCCATATGTCTCTCAATCCAAAATAGCTCTTTATGGTTTTAAGGTCATGGTCCCATGCAGAGGTAAATGGTGGAATGTATATATATCAAGGTAATTATTAAATGGGCTTATGGGTCCCTTGATTGAGAAGTATCTTTTTCATGCAGAGGAAAAGTGTAGTGGATCAAAATGAGCTCAGTGTGACAGGCTGAAATTTTCCTTGATGCTTCTCTCCTATTTAATGCATTCCTTCCATTACCAAACAATGCCCTTAGCATGTAGCAGCAGAGAGAAAATCTGGAATAGCCTCTGTGAAGCCAGCTTCATGAAAATGAAGGACTAAAATTTCCATTGTTGTTGTAGGTTTGGGACATCATGGGGAGTTTGGCATAATTTCACAATTATTTGAATCATCGTGAGATATGAGAGAAAGAAAAAACCTATTCATACAGATATTCCCAAACATAGAAAGGAGTGTGATGGGCTCCCTGCGAGCAGATTTAACCACAGAATACTTAGAGGCAGTCTCTCCACCTCTGCTTATAATCTTTTTTGTTGTGAGATAATTCTGATGAGGATTATGGGTTCATTTTGTGGAAGGGGCTATGTACATGACAGTGTGGCCATTTCCAAGGTAACACAGGATGTAGAATCATAGCCACAATCCCGATTACATTATATTCACTCCTGACAGTAGGTAATATAATTGAGGGAAGCACAGAGGAGGAGGACTTTCTATGTGCCTATACGTTTTTATATAGAGAAGGGTTTTGATGTAACAAAAGATTTATGCAGTCTGACTTAGGGTGATATGTTCTTACAGATGAAAAGTGCTAAATGATATTCTCATTTTTCAAAAGAACACAAAAACAAAGAAGAAAGCTGTTTTATTGTATGGCTGCCCTTTAAAGTTTATGTCAATAACTTATTTTAGATAATTTTCTCTTGCAAATGATGTTTTAACAAAGCCTTGTGGAGTGTGGAAACCAAATGTAATTAGCTTATTTTTAAGCAAGTGAAAAACAGTAAGAGCAAACACCATCTGGTTCCACCATATTTGCGTATACTGTACCAAGGATTAGTGAGTGAGTCTCTCTCTCTCTCAGTGCTCCTTCTCATCTCTCCTTCACTTCCCAAAGACCTTGACCCAAATTATCAGGATGTCTCATCCTGACATATGCACCTAATTTCACTTTGCACGTTAACACATATGGTTTTGACCTTACACCAGTTCTGGTCCTTGAACTTAAAATTAACAGTCTCTGTACTGCGTTATTTAGCATAATAAAATCTTGGCATTGAAAAGGACCTTCCAGGGGCACCTGGGTGTCTCAGTCGGTTAAGCGTCTGGCTTCTGCTCAGATCATGATCTCACAGTTCGTGGGTTCGAGCCCCGTGTCGGGCTCTGTGCTGACAACTCAGAGCCTGGAGCCTATCTTTGGATTCTGTGTCTCCCTCTCTGTCTGTCCCTCCTCTGCTCACTCTGTCTCTCTGTCTCTCTCTCTCTCTCAAAAATAAATAAAAACATTTAAAAAAAAGAAAAGAAAAGGACCTTCCATTGCATCTAATCCAACAGCCAATTGATCAGTCTCACTCTGGTCTGGTAGTGACTCATTCTCTGTTCTCTGTTCTCCTAGTGCTCAGTTCTATCATAATTTGTTTAGGTATAAATATCCCTTATATGTGTAATGTAACTCTGATTGCCATTGCTATTCAGCAAATAATATTTCCTTCCTTCACATGGTTTCAAAATCAGTCTCAGAGCCTTCCTGTTAGGATTTTCATTTATCATAATGACAAATAATAGGAAAATCCTAGACTGGACGTCAATTCATATGAAAGTATTTAGGAATCTTAGTAAGCCAGCTAGTGTGTCTAGTCAGAGGTAGAGAGGTCAAGAAGGAGGACATTGTACAAGGTGAGATAATCCTCTTTGGTGCATAATTCATTCAGTCTTCATGGAGACAGATGGAAAATTTAGTTATGATCCAAAGAAGAAAAAAAATAAAGTGATATAAGTATTTGGGGGGGTTGGAGACAGGAAATTTTGAAGTCAGAAAAATACAGATACACTGTGAATTGAATGATATTACATATAACCAACTCTCCACTTTCATCAGGAGTAAGAAAAATAAATTATAACAAATGACATTTATTTTCCATTTAAAACTTGACTTGGGAAACATCAATTGTGGAATACTTTAACAAAGACCATTTCATGGTTTACTTCCCCAAAAATGAACATATATATGTACAAAAAAAAGTAATAAAAACTCTCACCTGCATCCATAAGTTCCTATGAAGTTGCTAAAATAGGTGATTTTAGCTGCTTTTCCTTTTTAGTGACCTTTATAAATAATATACCATGTACAACCAATGTTTCAGATGATTCCAGTCTGGTGCTTTGGGGCTAATTTGATTGTTAAAACATGTCTGTAATACTGGTTTCAAGTTAAATTGAAAGTCATTGGACCTTCTAGAACTTGTTTATTCTTAAAGTCTTTAACATTTCAGTGTTGTAGTAATTTATTAGAAATGATATTTTATTTATTTCTTCCTTAAAGAATAAATAGCAGCATGCCCTGACCTATAGCTATATTTAAGAGTTCATTGACTCTTTAATGTTTCCTGAGACTTTATTAATCTCTAATAAATTAAGCTCTTCTACTTCATTACATGCTGTGGAAAATTGTGTTTGAGTCTCAGTGATTATAGAAAACACAGCAAAATTGTCAAAATTATGGCCCCAGCATAATCCTTGAGCTTTTCTAGCTTCCAGACATCAGCCAACTACGCAATACATTTTATTTTTGAGTTGACTGTTATTTTTGAGAAATGTCATTTAAACACGTGGAAAATGAAAATAAATTTGGGCAAGACTCAAGCTTAAATCTCTTTCTCAGTAGCAAATATTATGATTTAAATAATATTTTAACATTAATTCAGTCTGCCAACAAAGACGAACATACAAATCACATCTAGGTATTATCATCTTCCACAATTATTACTAATCCAAAAGGAAAGTCTTCGATCAGTTTCCCCATGACAGACCGCACTCCTGCATTATAAAAGTTTAAGGGATATATGTTTTGGACCTATTAAGGTAGAAAAAAAATTCAGTTTATGGGAAATGATGGGTCAGCAGAGATTTAAATTGGTTTAGACCTGTACTTAAAGTTACTTAGGCTGACTGCAGCAGATGATGTAATCCTGAAATGCAGGGAATACACAGCTATCGACATGCTAATCAGGAGCTCCTTTGGCTTCAGGGATTGATAATGCTTTGTGAAAGCTATTGTTGGTAATAAAACTAAGAGAATTGTTGAGTTTTCCGTGCCTGGTGACACATAAGGGTCAATTTCTCAACAACAGCATGAGTTTATCTCAGTTTTTCTTAATGTCCTGACCCAAATAATAGGTTTAGAGATAAATACTTGAGAGATGGATTACAGGATGCCATGTCTTTATGGTATTTATATTTGTAACACAAATGGTGATTTTGTAAATTTACCAATTATGGTATCCGAAAGAGGTATCTCCCCTCACACACATACTACACACTAGGTATTACTTCAGGAAATCATGCAGTGCCCAATGGGGAGAATCAAGGCAGGCTGAATGAATTTCAACCAGTCTATTAAAGATATGATTTCTTAAACAGTATGAAATTGAGGGTTTTGTCAGTGAAACGAGGTTCACTTTTACTTTAGATGCTGGTGTATTGTTTGAAACTTCTTAACATTTTTACTTTTGCGAGAAGAAGGGAGGAAAGAAAAGAGAAAGGGAAGAAGAAAGACACTAAGGAAGACAGGCTACAAGAGATGTAGTAAAATAACAATCTATTTTTCAAATTAAAATGTTAAATGTAGAACATCTATGTTGTATTTATATTTATTTGTATAAAGTTGGTAAGTGAAAAGTACATAGTAAAGGAGTTTTTACATGCTTCTTTCTGCATGGTGTGAACGTAGAGGGGAGTGAAATGATATTATTGCCAGCAAGCATATAATATAACTAGCTAGTGAAAGAAAAATCAAATTCAATAGGAAAATGTTTGTCCTTACATACTTTAAAATACTTGATTTCTACCCACAACGGTCAGTATTGGTGAGTTAAAACTCGTAGTGCTTAGAGATCAATGTGGAAAATAATACTATGAAGGAATTTTTGACCTTCTACTATAAATAATGTTTCTTTTTGAAAAGGATATTTGTCATGTTTAAAAGCCTCATTATTTTAAGTTTAACGTATCTGTTGCATGTTGAAAACTACACACACACACACACACACACACACACACACACCATGGCCAAAGAAGACAGTGATCCTATTTTACTCATCAATCTGCTTCCCCCACACCAAAAAATAATAATCTATCTCAAAATGCTGTTCTACCCCACGGGGACTCCAGAATTCTGCAGAGAGCATGTGAAACTAGATAAACAAGGACATGGATGGGGAAAAAATGAATACAGAAAATGACAAATAACCTATTTTCCTCACCAAATGAGCAAACATAAAATGTTTTCAGTTTAGGCTCAAATTTCAAAAATTCTAAGTAGAACTCTACCAGAAAACATGCTATATATATGCAAATGTCCTCATTCCTATACTGAGATGAGGCCACTGACTTGTTATCAGCATGGTTTGTGCTTTGAATCCCTTCCCCAGGAGATTTTTTTTTTAACTTAACATATTCAATTTCACTTTGTAAGAAACAATAGCCATGTTGAAGAAAGCTGGATGATCATGAAAAGGAGTTAGAACAAAGTGAAATTTGATAGATCTACTCTGCACATGAGGCAGAGGCATATGAGGACATTGCCTTTTGAGTTTTAGACCACGCCCACTTAGGGGAACGTTACTTTACCAACCTAACATTATACCAAACTCTTTCTGTCTACTGCTGATTTGAATCTGTGAAGACCAGTTAACTTTATTTTTTTAAAAGTATTCCTCTGCATATAGTGAGAGTGGTCACTTACTATAGTGTGCTAGCTCTGAACTCTGCTACTGGCATGTGGTTTTGCAAATCATCTTCCCGGAAAGAAATGTTAAAAGGGAATCCACAGGGGAAGGACAATATTAGGCTCAAGACTTCATGATATTCCTGAGCCGCACAAAGAAATGTGCTTCTCCCCATTTCTTTTGTAAGACACAAATCAGCCTCCCTAAACTTGAATTTTTTTATTTGTAAAAATGGGGGAGGGGAAGTTTCCTATCTTTCTCTTTTAAGGTTTTCTAAGCATCAAATGAAGTGATCATGTGTAAAAGGGCTTTTTAACTAAGAGTCCCACACAAACGTGAATCTTAAGCTGCAGGCATTGTGGTCATTATTGGCTGAGATGATTGTGTTGTCTTAGGCCATCACATCTCATACCTCTCATGACCATACCTCTCATGACCATACCTGACCCAGACATAGTGAAAACAGTGAGTGATTCACAAGCCAAACCCAAATCATGAAAATATAATTTATTACTGTGTCAAAGGTATTGATAGACTTTGAAGTATCCCTAATGATGTAACCATTCCTATGGTTCTATAGAATCGTAAAATAATTCTAATTTATTTTGCATATTCTAAACTGAAATACAAAAATCCCATTGCTGAGATATCAGGTTTTTTTTTTTTTTTTTTTTTTAATTCCCAGAATCCACATGAACTGAGTTTAAGGAATATAAAGGCTAGCATCCACTAGAGCTTGGCAATGGGCCAGGCACTGTTCTAAATATTCTCTGCTTACCAACTCATTTAAGGCTCCTGACATCACTATTAGATACGTGATACTGTCATAACCATTTTATAAATGGAGACACTAAGGCATAAAGAGTTCAAGTAACATATCCAAATTCACACACTCTAGCTCCAGAGTCCATGATATTACCATTACCTGGTATTGCTTCTCTGAGATGTTGATAAAACATGTCAAATGCTACCAAAAAGCCAGGCAGGTAAGACTGAGAAAGAGGGCGGAGAACTTCAAAAGGCTCTAAGTGATAAAACATATTCAAAAGTGAGGAGTCCAAAGATCCACACAAATTAGGTGTTCAATAAATATCTAGTCTCTCTGAAATCTCTTCCCTCCCCTCTATTGTTGCCTTTGAAGAAGAAATTTTCCCTAGATTTATACCAAAATCTTACCTAGAATTATTGGGAACTGGATACGAAACCCATTGTCAGCCATTCTCAAGTTTTTCAGCATAAGCACCAGAAATGCTACCTCCAGCCTCCCATTTCTATACCTGAAATACTGAGATGAGATATCATCACTTGTTTATATCCTTTCAGTTGGTTTACTGACAATGCTGTCAAAAATACTGGAGTAGATGACTTTAAGGGAAAGCAAGAGTGAGACGGTGTAGCCTGCAGGTTAGGAAATATTTCAGAAGACTTTCTGTGTTGCAAGGGGAAAACATCATGTCATGAGCAAAGGGCCATATACAGGCCATACAAAGAATCAATATTAGAGGCTTCAAGATACAAGAAAAATAATAGTCCATTTGTGGACTAATATCCTTGAGATTGTAAGGAATGCTAAGGTGAAAAATGAATGTCAAGTTAACTCTTCTAGTGAAGAGAAAATTGGGCTCAGGCTGAAAACTCCCAATCTGGCCACCTGAAGGGTATTCTGAGGTAGAACAGAACTGATCAACAAATACACAAGAATACGTAAAGGAAAGAAAGGGGCACCAGGGTGGCTCAGTCAGTTAAGCGTCCTGGCTTCAGCGCAGGTCATGATCTGATGGTTCATGGGTTCGAGCCCTGCTTCAGGCTTTCTGCTGACAGCTAGCTCAGAGCCTGGAGCCTGCTTCAGATTCTGTATCTCCCACTGTCTCTGACCCTCCCCTGCTCACTCTGTCTCTCTCTGTCTCTCAAAAAAAAAAAAAAAAAAAAAAAAAAAACCACAAAGGAGAAGTAGAGAAAAAGAGGTCTAAGCCCCATGTCACTCACAGAGAGGAAGGGAGGTGAGCTAGTGGAACAGACTGTATGGACATTGTGTACGCAAATGCAATCAATGCCAGAAGTATACTCAATTGTTGCTTAAAGGCACGTCTTCATCTTCCAGAAATAAAAGTTCCCAAGTGGTGAATCTAACTTCAGGGCTTTGCTGTTTGTCTGTTGATACGTTCTTTCTTTGATTTGAGAGGATGCAGGGCTTGGAGACGTTCTGCTTACTCTCCTTTCTGTTGCCATCTGGGTGAATGCAAGTAGCAGGATTTGTGGTTAAGAACAAGGTAGCAAATGCTACTGTTTTCTGTGTTGAGCCCTCTGCTTTCTAAGCCTTGCGGAGTTGTTTTCGTCTCGTGCATCTGATAATCAGTAATGCAAATATTCTTTTATTTCAAGTGCTCCCTGCCAAATCCTCTTTCATTCGCTTCATCTTGCATCATCTTTCACCATATTTAACTGGAAGCCTTTTATGCAGAAGAGTGTGTAAACGTATTTTGTATTCCTTCAGCTGGAATAATGGGAAAATGTAACTGAAAGCAGATACTGTTTCGTACAAACATGGATTTGAATATTATCTGCCCTCACTCACTTCATGTTCTTGGGTGAACTAAGCCTCAGTTACCTTCTCTGCAAAACACTGATGTAATTACGAATCTCAGTCATGCTTGGGTTCCATGAGAGAATTATGACATGTGATGGTTTTAAGGTGTGTGTTCACACATGAATAAAAACATGCATGAAATATTGTGTGCATACACTGATGAAAATCCACGAACCATTATGTTCATTGTCACTAATATAGAGTACTTTCCGCACTCAAGGAAGTGCTCTCCATACATTAAAGTTGTTAATTTCCCTTTCATAGTAATTCTTATGATTGGTGGCAAGCCAATGAATTTCGGTAAGCTGATAAAAATGACTCCTAGATTATCCAAAGCTTCACCCCCAGCCTACTGGGATAGCCATAGAGTAAAAGAAGATTGCCAAGACTACATGAGACTCTGGTAAAGCCAGGAACGCTCAGCAGATACTGGTAGGTGGCACCCCACTTGGGGTTCAGTGTCAGCATTCCGGGTATACTCACCCTGGGCTTGTTCCTCCACCAAGACCCTCTCTGGAGGAGTAGATAGAAACATTGCTGCCTTTGACAAGAGTTTTGAGCACCTCTTGGGCAGCCTCGAAGGCCCTACCAGGAAAGTCACCATTGTGACGGTTTAGGCTTCCCAGTTGACTTCAGCCTCCTTAGACACCTCTGTCAGAATTTGGCTTGCCCTCCATGCCTCTTGTATAAGTCGTGTGGCCCAGAAGAGCACTGTGACAGGTCCTAGTCTCCATGCCAAAGGGGACTGTTGCCATGGCTGCTCCAACCACCAGCCCTCAGCTGTGACCCCCGCACAGGGCACCTTCTCACCCTGGTGACAGAGGAGACCGCTGACTGCTCCCTCCTTGGTACGCACTCCATTCTCACAGACTCACACATCAAGATTTAGAACTTGAGGGGACACACACAGTGGCCAACTTCCATGGCTGCTCCAAGGTGCAACACTACAGTTCTGTGTTCTGACACCAGCTGTTTCCTGGCTGTAGGAGCTTAACAGCTCCTCTGCCAACCTCTGGGGTCTCTGTGAGCTTAAGGACATTAAGACCATGTGGCTAGCTAACAACTTTAAGTCACTGAATTCTGACTACAGTGATACCTCATTGGCTCTTGGAAACGCAGATGTCCACCTATGCATCTGCAAACAGTAGACCGAGATTCCTCATCCTGAGGGCACAGGGGCCTGACCACAAATGTGCCCTTTGGGCACCATGCCAAGCTCATCACTTCAACAGGCATAAGCAGAAGATTCAAGTTCTAAAGTCTGGAGGCCCTGTCCCTTCTCACAGAAGCTGAGCCTCACCTCAGTAGTCGAGTAAAGTCAGGTGGGAAGGAGGCAGAGACTACTTGGTGGGAGTGGGGGAGTCTATGGAGAGAGACAGTCATATCATTTCACTGTGGTCTGAATGGGGGCTAGATGTCCCATCAGATATGAGAGGAGCACTGAGAAATACGGCAGCGTGGACCGCCCTAACAGGGTAACAGAAGTGGCTCCATAGGAACATATGCATGAGGAAGAACTGTCACCCTCTAAAGGCTCATGGTCAGGCCCAGAGCCTGTCCCCTAATGTCACTCATTGAGGGGGTGATGTTGGCCAGCACATAACCACTTTATTGCATTCCTGTAAGATGAGAGGTTGCAAATAAATCAAGGCTTAGACACAAATGGGGTGAGAAATTAAGATTCATGTGACTCCAAGACTGACTGCAGAGTTTGTGTTCCTAATGATTAAACCTTTTACACTTAACTTTTTTTTTTTTTTTTTTACAATTCTAAGCATGTATTCCTGATGGGCATTTTGAACTTGCGTGAGTGAACGTGCGTATGCTCGCTCTTGTCAGTTAGTCCTAATGCGATTCTGTGGGATGAAGTTAACATACACCCTAAAGTATCATTGCAAATCTGTGCTGTTCAATTTAATGTTAAACTGTGTTGTTTGCATTTATATTTTCTTCTTTGGGCACACGTGAATTCAACCCTGGGCCTTAGACTGTCATATGAGAAACTATAAAGAAAAATGTGGTGATGTGTCAAAATTACGAATATATGTAATTGGATCATTTTCCCACCACCACATTTCTATCTCCTAATCCCAGAAAAATTTCCAGGGAAATCCATCTTTAGTGGCTTCATATTCAACCTAGGGACACACTGTGAGAACCAAACTTCCCAATCGGACCCATTATCTGTGTGACAAATATTTCCTTTGCCCTATGTAAATTTCAGTGGGGACAATGCTCTCATGGTAATATGAAATGTAGTATTTCCACATGATAGTATGGGGTTGTTTTGCTCATTTTCATAAATGCTTAGCATTAAAGTGGGCAGTTTAATCAGAATAAATATGTCCAGGTGGTTCAAATGTATAGAGAAATCACTTTTTTAATCTTTTAACTGTATTATTTAAGTTTGCTTCTAAGATAGACTGAGCAAAACCTGGGGTAGAATAAATCTTAATCCCAATTGTCCCTGATAGCAGCCAGCCACCTGGGGCTCTGGTAGAGCTAAAATATAATCCATTTGTCAGCTCTCCATTGGCTGAAATCCTCAGGGAGTTTTATCTACAGCAATTTGCAAATGCTTCCTTTTCCTATTGACATTGAGGGAGATTTTTTATTACATTAGTGGTTACAGTAGATGTGAGAAGGGGTGTATTTTCTCACACCATTGGTGCTTGGCTGTGCACTCATGGTCATGTATTTCATATCCAGGTCTTACGTGGCTAAGGCTTTCACATTCCAATCGCTTTTCTGAATTGGAACCTTTTAATGTGCCTATGCCCATGATTCACTTTAATACTCCCAATTCCCATAGAATTGTCCATAACTGAGTGTACCAAAAGTGTTGTTTTATTATCTGTAAGATCAGATAGTAAATTTGCCAGACCTTACAGAGAGACCACTGGCTATGGCATAAGGTTCTGTAAATACCCAAACACTCCCCCAAGGACTTGAGACAGATTCCTTTCTACTACTCTCTTCTCCATGCTAATGAGCCCTCTCCTCCTCTCGAGAGTGTTACCTTCTTCGTGGCATATCGCTGATTTACATATGACAGTGTACTCCCAGTCCAGAATCCCACATGTAAAACCCAGGCAGGGCTTTTAGACACAGAACGGTCTGTGGAAGGCTCCATGATTGTTTGTACCAGCCGTGAGATTACCTACCCACATAGGCAGTGCCCTCCTCCTCAGCTGCCCTTGGGAATGTATGCTTGACAAGTGGATTTTGCTGGGTTGATTTCTCTCTTCCCATACATGTCTCTCTGACCTCACACAGACAGGGTCAGTATTTCTGACCTCACAATTTTCTAATGCCCTTCAGCAGTTCAGGAGTGTCAGCAACCCCCAGGAAGAAGCTGGCATTTGTTTTTCACTTGAGTTGTATGAGAACAGACCCCATGAGCTTCCTGCCAGTAGTTTTATTTGAGTCCTGTGTAAGACACCAGGCTGTGTATGTTCACTTTGCATATGCTACTAATATTATGTCAACAGTCCGTTCATAAGAACCTAGCTGGACTGCCTGAGCCCACCATCCTTTATAGAATTTAAAATTCTGTTAGCTCAGCCTCCATTCACATTCTGACGTCTTTTTGTACCTTGGGAATAGGAATCAACAAAATTCCTATAGAAGGGATGTGGTTGTCTTAAAGTCTGAACAGCCCACTGGTGTCTGAGATTGTTGCTTAGTGACAGAGTCGGTGAGGGAGAACTAAATTCTCACAATTTGAAGAATGTCCATGGTGGTTCTAGGAATTTCACAGGCTGAGATAGCCTTGGATTTAGGCTGTATTTATCAGAGAGCTTCTATTTGTCATGTGAGTGACTACAGCCCTCATTGCCTCTGGGCTCCCATCTCTGAGGAGTCCGTTATCATGACATCAGTGCGTTGCTCTAACAAACTACTGATGATTGTCAAATCCATGTCCTACAGTACTAGATCATGGCAACAGGGCAGCAAATTCAATATCCTTGTGGCATTACAATAAACATACACCATGAACCCAAGTCACCAGAATGCAAATAGTGTGGCTGCATTACAGAATTACTATTGAAAAGATGTTAGGGGCACCTGGATGGCTCCGTTGGCTAAGCATCCAATCTCAGAGTTCAGGTCATGATCTCAGGGTTGGTGAGTTCAGCCCTACGTCAGGCTCTGTGCTGATAGCTCAGAGCCTGGAGCCTGCTTCAGATTCTGTGTCTCCCTCTCTCTCTGCCCCTCCCCTGCTCATGCTTTTTCTTTCCCTCAAAAATAAACAACCATTAAAAAAAACAGAAAAGATGTTAAACAGGACTATAATGTCATTCAAGTCTTCCTTGGCCTGTTGCACTTCTTATACAGTGTTTACCATCTTAAGTACAGCTGAGGAATTGGAGGAAATACCTTGTTTAATTTTTGATAATCTATTATTAGGATACATGAACTGTATGCTTTATCAATTACTCAGACAAGGCTGTTAAAAAAAGCTTTTACAATGAACACTTCTAATTCATGCACGGCCATAAAGAGAAGAAATATCTTACAAATTTGTCTTATACCAGTTATGTGTTTCTAAAATATTCCTTAAAATTGACTACTTGGGCAATTGATTGGGCAATCTGAAAGGTTCCTATTCATGATGGGTAGTTAAAACTCGAGAAGAATGGGGTTAATTTTCCTTGTAAAAAAGGTAAGGCCAAAGTGCTCAGTTCACATATCTTTTGTAATCATGCTTTCAAGTAATTTCAGGAGTGCACAGAATTTTCTCTCTAGTCACACAGTCTACAGGTAACTTAGTCCTCATGTGAGTTCCTTCTACCACTACTACTTCTACTTTCACACTCTTCATATTTTATACTGTGTTTCAATTCTGGGAAATTCACTCACAGCACTATTAGAGTGGACATTGTGTCCAATATCTAGCATCCTGAAAAAGTTTGCCTATCAACCCAAATCTGCTTTACTCAGGTCTGACTTAACTCCCAAGATACCCTACCAGAAGTTGAGCAAGTGGATTTCAGTCCCTCAATCAGTCTTCCTCAGATCTTATGGCTTTAAAGGAAAGACACATGCAGGGTTGAGTCTACTCTTATTACTTTTTTTAGGTAAGATTTTATTTGTTAGAACAGTTTAAAGTTCAAAGCAAATGGATGGTAAAGTACAGAGAGTTTTTATACATCCTCTGTCCCAGAGCATGCATAGCCTTCTCCCCTGACAACATCACTCATCAGAGCGGTGCAGTTGTTACAATCAATAAATCTCCGTTGACTTAGCATAATCATTCAAAGTTCATAGTTTTCATTAGGGTTCCCTTTTGCTGTGTACATTCTATAGGTTTCAAGTATAGTAATATGTATCCACCAATATAGTATTCTTCATAGTAGTTTCACCGCCCTAAAAAGTCTCTGTGTTCCACCTGCTTATTCCCCCATCTTACTAGTCCCTGGCAATCTCTGATGATTTTCCTGTTTCTATAGTTTTGCATTTTTCCACAATGTCCTGCAGTGGGAATCACATACTACAAAACTTTCTCAGATTGACTTTTTTCATTTTTCTGTATCTTCTCATGGTTTGGTAGTTCATTTATTCTTAGTGCTAAATACTATTCCATTGTATGGAGGTACCAGTTTATCCATTCACCTACAGAAGGTTATTTTGGTTGCTTTCAAGCATGGGCCAGTATAAATAAAGCTGCTAGAAATATCCATGTGCAGGCTTCTAGTTAGACATGTTTTCAGCTCCTCTGGGTCAATACCAAAGAATTTGATTGCAGGATCATGCTATGAGTGTATGTCCAGTTTTGTAAAAAAAAAAAAAAAAAAAAAAAGTGTTCACTGTCTTGTAAAGTAGCTATATAGTTTTGCATGCCCACCAGCAATGATAAAGGAGAGATGTTGTTGCTACATATCCTCATAAACATTTCATCATGTTGTGGGTCATTCTAGTGGGTGTGGAGTTATATCTCATTATTTTAAAATCCATTTCCTAGGTAATAATTCATTTGAAATATCTTTTTTATGTTTTTTTGTTGTTTGTTTTGTTTTTAACCATCAGGATACCTTCTTTGGTGCGGCATCTTTTCAGATTCTGGACTATTTTTCATTCCAGTTGTTTTCTTGTTGAATTTTAAAAGTTCTTTATTCTTAGATATCCTTACTTTGGAGAACAGTCTTTGGATGTTTCTTTGAGCAATTTTTCTCCCAGTCTGTGGCTTTATTTCTCAATCCTTTCATGTTGCCTTTTTCATAGCAGAAGTTTTTAGTTTTAATGAAGTCCAGCTTATCAATTATTTATTTTATGGATTGTGCCTTTGGTGTTGTATCTAAAATGTTATCACTATACCCAAGGTCATTTAGCTTTTTAATCTGTGTTGGCTTCTAGGACTCTCTCTGCTCCTGCCCTGTTCATGCTGTCTCTATCAAAATAAATATGTAAACTTTAAAAAAAATTCATTAAAAATGTGTTTAATTTCCACATATTCAGAGACTTCTTCCTACATCTGTTACTAATTTTTACACATTGACTATGCTTTCTATTTTTTCAAATTTGCTAAGGTATGTTTTATGGTTCAGAATGTGGTCTGTCTTGATGGAAGTTCCATATTAGCTTGAGAAAAACGCATTCTGCTGTTGGGAAACATCTATTGATGTCCATTATATACAGTTGACTGACGGTGTTGTTGAGCTCAACTCTGTCCTTACTAATTTTCGGGCTGTTGGATCTGTCCATTTCTGATAGAGGGCTGTTGAATTCTCCAACTATGACAGTCATTTATTTCACTTTGAAATTTAGTTATTGACTCACATAGTTTGACACTGTGTTGTTAGACCTATACACATTAAAGATTATTGTGTCTTCTTGGAGAATTTATACATTTATCACTATAGATGTCCTTTTTAATTCCTAATAAGTTGCCTTGTGTTAAAGTCTGCTGATTCTGAAATTAATATAGCTATTCCTGCTTTCCTATGTGTAGTGTTAACATGGTATAATTTATTCTGTTTATTTGCTTTTAATCTATATGTATATTTATACTTAATGTGGGTTCCTTGTAAACAACATACGGTTGAGTTGTGACTTACGGTCTGTTTCAACAATCTGTCTTCTAATTGGTTCATTTAGACCATTGGCATTTAAACTGATTACTTGAAATATTTGTATTAATATCTACTATAGGGGCTCCTGGGTGGCTCAGTTGGTTAAGCGTCCAACTTTGGCTCAGATCATGATCTCCCAGTCTGTGGGCTTGAGCCCCTCGTCGGGGTCTGTGCTGACCACTGGAGCCTGCTTCTGATTCTAATCTCCCTCTCCCTCTCTCTGCCCCTCCCCTACTCACTCTGTCTCTTTTCTATTTGTTGTCCTTGTTCTTTTTTCTTTCATTTTTTTTTTTTTTTACATTTTTGCTTTGAATTGTGCATTTTATGATTCCATCCTCTTTCCTCTCTTAGTATACTGGTTATACTTTTTAACTATTTTTTAGTGGTTACCTTAGAATTTGTAATATCTCTTTACAATTAATCCATATACACTTTCAAATAAGACTATTTCACTCTATAGCTAGTGTGAGTACCTCATGATACAAAATAGTCCTAATTCCTCCCGCTCATCCCTTGTATCATTCTGCACATGCATGTGTGTGTAGAAAGAGGGAGAATACAATTTTATATTTATTTTCATCAGCTAAGAATAAAAATAAGTTTTGATTTTCCCTTCACTTCTTACTTCTGTGTTCCTCCTTTCTGCATATAGATCTGATTTTCTGTTCCATGTTATGTGGCTGCTCTAAAGAACTTTTTAACATTGCTTACAAGGAAGTTCTGCTGACAATAAATTCCCTCAATTATTGTTAGTCTCAGAAAATCTTCATAACTCTCATTTTGGAGGATATATTCACAGGCTACAGAATTTCAGGATTTTTTGTATTCTCATCATTTTAAATATTTTATTCCCTGTTCATCCTGTTTACGTGACTTCTGAGGAGAAATCGGACGTAATTCTTTGTTCCTCTTTGGCTTCTTTCCGGATTTTTCTTTTTTTTAATGTTATTGCATATATATTTTTTTTTATCATTTTGGTTTTCTTCTGAGCTTCCTGGACCTGATTTGGTGTGACATTAATTTGGGAAAAGTTGCAGTCTTTATTGTTTCAAATATTTTTTTGTTTTCCTTCTGGTGTTCCTAGTATATGTGTATTTGCCCCATGGCCCATGGATATTCTATTTTATTTGTGTTTTTTTGTCTCTGTTCTCTTTCAGTTTCCTAAAATTCTCTTGTTACATCCTATAGCTAAGACATTTTCTCAGTTTTGTCCAGTCTACTAACAAGCCGATCATAAGTAATGTTTATTTCTGTTGTAGTTTTGTTTGTTTGTATCTCTGGCTTTTATTCATGTTCCTACTTAGGATTGTCTTTCTACGTATATTGTCCATCTGTTCTGGCATGTTGTCTACTTTATCCATCAGACTCTTAAGACACTGATCATAGGTGTTTTAAATTCTTGGTCTGATAATTCTAACGCGGCTGCTATGTCTGTTTCTGAGGCTTGCTTTGTGTCTCTAAATTATTTTTTTCCTTTTTGATATGCCTTGCGATTTTTTCTTGATAATCAGACATGATGAACTCAGTAAAAGGTACGGCTGTAAATAGGCCTTTAGTTTTATGGTGGTTAGGTTTGGGAGTGGTGAAGTGATCTAGACCTCTGGACTGTGATCTTCTTACATGTTTCTCAGTCACCCATTCCCCACTTCTTTGGGACAGAATGGATAGAGTGGGCCAACTAGAAGAGGTTAGAGTTTGGTATTTTTCTTCTACTTTGAAAGCTAGAGCCAACTGGAGTTGGCATTTACCTCCTCCCAGGTGAATTAGGCTCTGACCACCTCCCAGCACACTGGGCTCTGGTTAACGAATTACCCCCAAGGACAGGTCTTTATATACAAAAGAGTACTCTGGGTATTTCAAAATGATCCCTTTCCCCATCCCCATACCGGAAGCAGCAGTATTGGGGGGAACTCCAGTTCTTCTGCAGTATTTAACTCTGACTTGTCCACCCTGAGCCTCCAGAAGCTTGTCAGTAAAAGTTCAGGTTTTCTTACCCTGGAGCTGAGTTCTGTGGAAGTTTCTGCTTGTGAGCCTCTGATCAAGTAAGCCATGAGTCTGTATTTTCTTATCTGTCTCTAGTCTTGGGGACAGCAGTCAGCCCTTGTCTTCCCACTTTTATGGAAAGGAGAGCGCTTGACTTTTTAGTCTGCTTAGCTTTCTATGTGTTGTTAGGTAGGAGTAGTGACTTTCAAGCTCTAAACATGCATAACTGGAAACTCAACCCACTCATCTTTTAAAATATTTTCTGTTCTGAGTCACGATAACCATGTTTTGGTTAATTTTTTACAAGGCAGGCTAATTATAGTAAATTTAGCAAGACATTTTAAGTAGTGGGAGTATGGCCACCAGTAGTTTGTTCTCACCTCTAAGCATTGACTGACTGATGGATTCTCAGTGCCTTGCCAGAAATGCTGGCAGTTTCATTGCTATTATTATTATTATTATTCTATAATATAAGAATATTATATATTATAAAAGAATATTATATATTCTTTTAAATATTTTAACATTTTACTGAGAATACATATAACTTTCAATTCTCTTGCTTTATTTTAATTTTAATGTTTATTTTTGAGAGAGAGAGAGAGAGAGAGAGAGAGAGGAAGAGGAGGAGGAGGGGCAGAGAGAGAGGGAGATACAGAATCTGAAGCAGCTCCAGGCTCTCAGCTGTCAGCACAGAGCCCGACATGGGGGTCAGACTCACAAACTGTGAGATCATGACCTGAGCAGAAGTCAGATGCTTAACCTACTGAGCCACCCAGGTGCCTTTCTCTTGCTTTCATTGTATACTATAATATATTTTGTGTACTCATTGAGTTGTTCAAACCTCACTCGAATCTCATTTTAGAACATTATTACCCTCCTCATCGCTATTGCCCTTACCATTCCACAACTCCTTCATCCGATCCTGCCCAGACAACTACTAATGTACTTTGTGTATCTGTAGATTTTCCTATTCTGAGCATTTATATACACGGAACCGTACGATATGTGTTGATATATGATTAGCTGCTTTCACTTAGTAGTATGTTTTCAAGTTTTATCTATGTTGTAGCATGAAATCAGTACTCCATTTCTTTTTATTGCCAATATATTCCTTTGTCTGGATATATCACCTTTTATCTTCTATCAGTTGATGACATTTTGATGGTTTTCTCTTTGGGGCCATTATGGATAATGCTCTTGTAAACATTTATGTGTAAGTTTTTATGTGAAAATATGTTTTCATATTTCTGAGGTGAACACCTAGTAATTACTAGGTCATAGGACTCTCTGCCAAAATTTTAAGAATCTTAGATTGTTCTTCAAAGTGACTGCATCATTTAAATTCCCATCAGCCGTGTATGAGGGTTCTAGTATCTACACATCCTCATCAACATTTGCTAATATGATTTTTAAAACAAACTTTAATGTTTATTTTTGAGAGAGAGAGAGAGAGAAATCAGGGAAAGGGCTGAGAGACAAAGCTACAGATTCCAAAGTGGCTCCAGACTTCGAGGTGTCAGGACAAAGCTCCATGCAAGGCTCAAACTCACAAGCCACAAGACCATGACCTGAGCCAAAGTCAAAGGCTCAACCAACTGAGCCGCCAAAGTGCCCCTAATATGATTTTAGTTATAATCATTCTAAAGTATCTGAAGTGGTATCTCATCATTTTAATTTGCATGTTTCTTTTGGTAAAGATAATGAGATTTTTTTCTGTCTCAGAAATAAATTAAAAAATTAAAATTTTAAAAAAAACAAAATAATTGACAATAAATATAAGGGCATATTCAGAGACTCTCAACTGCATTTTTATCTATATATTTATCCACATGCCATTTCCACACTCTCTTAATTTATTAAGTATATTTATGCATGTGTTTATGTTTTAAAATGATTGTTATTCTAATGTAAGTATGGAAATTAGGAAGTGTGGTCTTTGAATTTTGTTCTTTTTCAAAATTGTCATTACTTTTCTGGGTCCCTGTATTCACATATGAAGGTTAGGGTCAGCTTGTCCATTTCTGCATAAAACTTTGTTAGGTATTGCATTGAATCTGTAGACCAATCTGAGGAGTATTTCTATATATCTTTTAATGTTAAAATTTTTTTTTTTTTAATTTCTGAGAGAGAGAGAGAGAGAGAGAGCATGAGCAGGGGAGGGTCAGTGAGAGAGGGAGATACAGAATCTGAAGCAGGCTCCAGGCTCTGAGCAAGCTGTTATCACAGAGCCTGACACAGGGCTTGAACCCAGGAACCATGAGATCATGACCTGAACCGAAGTCAGACGCTCAGCTGACTGAATCCCCCAGGTGCCCCATATATTAATAATATAAGACATAATCTATGATCATGGGATGACTTTTTAAATTTCTTTCAACTATATATTTTTTTATTTTCAGACTATGAAGTTTTCACTTTAGTTAAAATTATTTCTAAATATTTTATTCTATCAAACAGTATTGTAAATCAGTTTTTTGAAGTTGATTTTTATTTTGAGAGACAGAGAGAGAGCGTGCAAGCAGGGGAGAGGCAGAGACAGAGGGAGACAGAATCCTAATAGCACTAATCCGCTGTGCTATCACTGCAGAGCCTGATGGGAGGCTCGAATTCACAAACCATGAGATCATGACCTGAGCTATGGTCAAGAGTCTGTTGCCTAACTGACTGAACCCCCCACCCAGGTGCCCATGTAAATCGTTTTTAAGTTTCATTTTTGATTTATTCCTTCCCATTAGAAAAAGTATTTGTTGTATTAGTCTTGCACATTGCAACTTTGCTGAATTGATCGTCTCTATACATTTCTTAAGGCATTTTGTAATATTTTCTATAAAAAGGATCATGTAATCTTCAAGTAGAGATATGTTTAATCACCGTTTCCAGTCCAATTCACTTTTGTTTCATATTCTTGCCTATTTTCCCTGTTTGCAGCCTCAAGCAGTGTTGAGCAAGTCTGAGGAGACCGAACATTCTTGTCTTTTCCTTGATCTTAGGGAGAAAGCTTTCCAGTTACTTGCCACTTAGTGCAATGTTACCTGTGGGCTTTTCATAGATGCCCATTATCAGTTTGAGAAAGTTATTGATTAGAACTAGATTATTTAGTGTTTTGTCATGGAGTGTTGGATTTTTGTCAAATGCTTTCTACGTTTATTGAAGTGATTAAGTTCATTCCATTTTTATAAAGCTATCTAAACAGCTACAAATGAATGCAAGCAAATTTTAGTCTTTTTTTCAGCTTACATTTGGTCTCCTTTAATTTTGGATGGCATAACAATTCCAGTTTTGTTTTTGATTTAAATAATAAGGTGAGTTTTATTGCATATAACAAAATACCATTAAGTAAATCATTAAATAAACCATTCAAAATGCAAAGATACCAAATATATCCTAGAATAAGTTTACATTTGTTATGATTGTAACTATTCTTATATTTTATCCAGTGTATATTTGTGTGTTGCGTGTATTTAAAATGGCTGTTACCGAACAAGTTAATAATTAGACATGCTTGTTTTCCCATAGCAGTCAGATTAAATAAGCACACCACTGAATACACATGATTTTGGTTATTGTCTTGATAATTTGTTTCCAAAATACTCCATCCTACTTGTTTTATTGTCTTTATGAAATCTCTCTTAATATGATTTTTACTTGTGAACTTTAAAGCTGTTTAAAGTTTTATGGGTCTACTATTCAAAACAAAATTAACTGGACATAAAACTTACGATACCAATGCACAAACATAGCACTAGTCAAATACGGCTTTACAAATGATTTCAAAAACATTGTCTTTCATCAAACATTTTTCAGTATATGGTTTGTCCAAATTTCGCATGGAGTTGTAGGTCTGAAAAGTATTATGATGGAATCCATACTCTCAAATATAGTCCAACTGGACACTATTAATTTCACTTTGCTATTGGTTGACATGAATAGTGATATCACCATAATACCTAGCACATATTTCAGTTAAAAATGGGCAATTTTTTTAAGTAGTTCCACAATCAACGTTCAAAGAACTAACATCTAAGAATCCAGCTATGACTTGGAAGGGCTGATTAAATGTGACATTTCAGTGGCCTCTCCCCTCACCCTCAACAAAAAGGAGGGATAGAAAAGAGACTGGGTGGAGTAGTGTTTTGGAGAAACCGAATTTGTGAGTAGAAGTCATCAGTTCCCTCTTGCTTATTCCAAATGGATTTGACTAACACTCAGACTCTTTCATTAAGTCAAAACTTATATATGTCTTCGGATGAATTCTAGTGAGCCCCTGGGGTGGTAGAGTGTCTGCGACTGCAGGGACATGGAGATGGGGCAACGGGAGTATGAAAGAGCTGAGAGAAAATAACCCATTTCCCATGGCAAGGATGATACAATTTTCCTTAGCAAATGGATCCTACTCAAAATGGTTGAGAATTAAACTATTTTGGCCCAAGTGAGAAGTATATGATAGAGAGGCCAAGATTAAGAGCAAGCATGGCTAGTGTGAAAGAGGTCAGAGAGCTCACTGATGGGTCACCAATGGTAGTCAACTGAGAAATCACATTTCTCTCCTTTCCCAGTGACAGCCTCAGCCCGGGGAGCTTAGAAAAGGGAAAGGGACTAAGAGAGCAACCCTCTGACCCCAACCCACTTGGAGAACCAGGTGTAATCTGTACCAAAGGGAAAGGGGGACTTTAAATTGAATTTGGGAATAAAGAATTTAGCCAACTCTGTTTTGATAAATTGAAAACATTAAAAAAAAACTGAAAAAAAAAACCTATAGAAGCAGATGGAACTTTCATTAATTGGCTATTCTGGGGCACCTGGGTGGCTCAGTCAGTTAAACATCTGGCTCTTGATTTTGGCTCAGGTCATGATCTCAGTTTGTGAGTTCAAGCCCCACGCTGGGGTTTGCACTGACAGTGTGGAGCCTACTTGGGATTCTCTGTCTCCCTCTCTCTCTCTGCCCTTCCTCTACTCACACTCGCTCTACCTTAAAATAAATAAATAAACTTACGAAAAAAGATACTGGCCACTCTAGATTCTGTGATGATAAGTGATTATACAGAGCAGGGCCAGTAGAAAATACTGGGTAAAGATTATACTTATTTATTATAACAAAAATTCTCTTTCTTTCTTTTAACTTACTTACATGCAATGAAAAGCATAATAATCTAACATTTTTTTAGGCAAAATACAATAGTTTTATATAAAAGCAAGAATATTTGTCAGGCATTGTATATAAGCTCTGTTGATATACTAGAACAATTGGGTGAATGCCTACATGTACAAAACAAACAGATCTTATTTTCAAATATTTAGGCTTCTAAATTTGTAAATTGTTTCAGTTCTGCTTGATTCCTAGTGAACTTTAAAATGTGAAATCAGTTCTAGAAATAGAAAACTTCAGTGAACTACAAAAGATACATTATTCCTTTCTCCCAGTTGACTCTTCTTCACCTACTCAAGCCTGTATCCTCCTTCATTCTATCCTCCTGTATTCTAAGTTATGAAAAAGAAGTAAATGCATTCATGGGAGGAGAAAACAATGTGAAGGTTTTGAATAATATATTAAAATATAATCATGGGGAATATATAGTAATCTTGCCACAGGTGATCACATAGAACGTATCTTAAAATTTTCCTGTCAAAACATAATCTTGGATAATATTTATTAATTTCTCTACATGAGAGATCACCAGAAAATTATCTTGTGAGTCAAATGATGATAGGTACCTTTTCTTTGATATATTTACTTAGCACATTTCCATATGCACTTTATTTTTATTATGAGTGACCTACCTCTGCTATGAGGTCAAAGTTTGTTTTATAGAAATAAAAATGTGATTTGATCAAAATAAAAATTTCCATTATCTAGTTAAGCACAACAAGTATTGCATGTACTTTATCTCCAGTTTTCTATACTTTCCTGTTTCTGTATAGTCAAATCTTAGTCTTTATCAGACATTTCTCTGATTCTTCTGAGATCTTTATCAGAATGTACTCTGATTCTGAAACAGTTTTTCTTTTTTTAGAATGAATAAGTTAAACTAATGAGAAACTATGTTACTGGGAAGATCAGTGAACAGGAAATACAAAGACTTGATTTATTTTCCTAATGTAAGCATACTTATATAACTTGACTGAGTGAATAGGTATGTAGGGATACGGGGCAAGTTCACAGCATGCTTCTCTAAAAGGTAATACCTAAATTACGTTTCATCAGGGTTGTATAATTCATGACAATTATGAAAGTTCAAAGCCCAAGGGTTTTTGTTTAATTCCAACCTTTGGCTAGACAGATCCACTCTTGGTCCAGAAATATATCATCTGAAGCTCTTTCGGAATGAAGTTTAAAGGAGCTTTGAGCTACAAAGTAGAAGTTGTTATGTGGAACAATTGTAGATGCTAGGTTCAGAGAAGCAAGAGAATACAAAAAGAAAAAAAAAAAAAAGGAAGAAGAAAGAAAGAAAGAAAAGAAGCAGGTTCCAAATCATAGGGAGCAGTGAGAATGAAGAGCAAATTAAATCCCAGTCATAGACCATGTCCACAGTTGTGGGTTTAGAGCCACAATATCAAGGAAATAGGTCATAACTTAAAGAAAAAAGGTAACTTTTAAAATTTCAGATCTTGAACAGTTCCTAGGTAGGAGATTGGCCTTTGGAGCACTTGTTTTATACATTGTTAGCACCCTATGGCCTAAATGAATTACAATAATTTAATGATATAGAGGTTAGTTGCTCTAGTATAGATAAAATGTGTAACGTATGAGCAGAAATAGGGTTATATTAAACCCTTTTAACTTCACATAGTTCATAGGGTTTAGCAGAAAGCATAATGACCATAAAAAAATATACTTTGTGTATAAATATAGAGATGTCATTTCTGCCTAGGACGAACAGGATTTGTGCAGATTGTTAAATATGATTAAATATGATACAGGCATTCTGGACTAAAGGATTAATTGTGAATATGGAAAGGAATATGAGGTTAAAGGAAAAAATATTTTTTAATTATTTTAAATTTTAGAGTGTGAGCAGGTGAGACAGCCGAAATGGGGAATGGGAGGGGATGGGGGAGAGAGAGAGAGAGAGAAAGAGAGAGAGAGAGACTCTTAAGCTGGCTCAGCAGGCTCAGCATGCAGCCTGATGCAGGGCTCCATCTCACAAGTGATATCATGACCTGATTGAAAATCAAGAGTTGATTGCTTAACTGAGTGATCCACCCAGGTATCTATTATTGTTTTGTGAACTATTAAAAATACTATTGATAGTGATATTAATTAATACTATTAATAGTAGTTCAGATTAATAACAATTACTAGGAAAAGTCACATTTTAAAACTATCAAGATTTTTCTTTGTTCAATTTGTAGATTCATCGCCATTAAAATTTTTAAAGATAATTCCACATACTTAGAGAATTTAATTTTAGGGAAAATGTAATTTTAGAGCAAGGGACCTCTTTGGTTCAAGAACAAAAAGAAGAGATAAGGTTGAAATAAACCCACCTTTCACACTCAGCAAATATGATCACATAGCAGATGGTGTAGCTTGACATTTTCCACACTTGTACAGACCTGTTAGTGCCCACGAAAGTAAAAGATTAAAAAGTTAATAAGATTTATTCATTTTAATGCACAATAATCTGAATGTAATATGTTTTCATCCCCCAAATTAAAGGCACAAATGTCTAATGACAAAGACTTTGTTGATGAGTAGTTTATCTTTGTCACAAATTCTGTGACAGAGTTCCATTGATGTGAGTGTATATAGGCTCCATCTGCTACATAAAGAGCTGGCTGACTTAGTAGAAGTAGCTTAAGGGAATGCTAACATATGTAACTCTCTCATAAAAACTGAAGTTTTTACCCATGAATTTCCATTGTGTTTTCCATTATATTTTCCATTTGGCTACTATACCTTGAAAAATGCATTAAACGTTTTAATGGAGATATATGTAAAGTATAAGCATAACGCCTCATGTAGTTACTCACAAATATTAAGTTTATTCCACCAATCCTATATAAATATCAGTGTATGTTGAACATTTCCAACATATTCAAGAAAAATTAAAACAGTTATTCTGAAGTTTATATAATTGACTTATTTCACAACAAAAAAACCTCATTACTAATTATTACTTTCCTTTAAGCTGGTCTGCCATGATTTGTGAGTCATAAATTCATTAAAAATCCACTGAGAATATAAAGTCTCAAGGCAGAAGAATCAGGGAGTTGGGCAAGAATCCTAATGTTTCAAGACTGAGCTGGCAACAGAATTAAATGTGTTGTAGCTGATACTCAAAGAAGTATCACAGAGCAAGGACTTCTGTTTCATTGAATAGGGTTTGTTATATGATCTCTCTCTTCTAACACTGGAAGGAAAGAAACAACAATCTAGAGTGCTAAATGAGACATTCCTATGCCTGTTGAGTCCCGTGATTCTCTGCTTATAAATTGTCATCGGATGCATCTTCCTCATGCTGGACATGCTAATACTCTTTCTTTTCAGCAAGAGCCAAACATAAGTAGGAAATTAAGTGATTAAAAGTCAATGAAGGCAGTCATTTAAATTTGCCAGTGGTATTTTGTTAAATTATTTCTAACAATGACCATTTAAAATTATTATTTTTATAGCTTTTGAAAAAAATAGTTATCTGTATGATATGGTTTTGTCAAATTTTATAAAATTGCAGGTTCTCAGAAAAATCTACATTTAATAATTTTGTGATAAGACAAAAATATAGTTACAAGGAAGACTAAAATAAAAGTAGCCCTGATAATAGATATGTAAGAGTTCACATTTTTTTCTCTTTGAGAGAAAAACACCAATGGAAAACTTATGAGATGATCTTTGTTTTTGACATATGCTTTGTTAAAATTTTTTGAATGTGAAGGTTTTTATAGAAAAGTGCCTGCTTTCCATAATTAACAAGACTGTTATTACTAAGGTTAATTGCTGTAGCATGAATTCTATATGCCATTTAACATTTACATATGTTTATTCTAAATGATAGTTAGATTATAATTGTCACTAATTGTAATCTAGATAAGCTGATTCAGATATTTACACGGAGTGATGGGCAGTAGTAGGGAGATGAGTGCAACAGAATAATACGGAGTAACAGCAAGCAAGAACTGAATAAACAGAAATAAAATGAGGCAGAAAAATTAATGAACTAAAGGGAGAAGGTATAAAGATGGCAAGCAAAAAGCAAAGCATGCAGAATTAAGCAATTTATAGGTTTCAAAATATTCCCTGTGCTTAGAGGAAAACGTCTTCTCTAGTCTTGCCCAGACCATGGCTTGCAAGACTCAGAAAGGAAGATCTTACAATTAAACTGTCCTCTTCAATTCATTTTGTGGTGTTTCTTCATTCCCCACCCCCCTCATGGTTACTAAATTTATTGCCTTGTATCATGTTTCTTCTCATTTTGGCTTTTGTTTTATTTTTATTTTTAAAATATTCATTTTATTTATTTATTTGTTTGTTTGTTTATTTATTTTGAGAGAGCATGCACACAAGCCAGGGGAGGGGCAGAGGGAGAAGGAGATCCAGAATCTGAAGCAGGCTCTAGGGTCAGCCTCTGAGCTGTCAGAACAGAGCCCTTAGCAAGGCTCCAACTTGTGCGTTGTGAGACCACGACCTGAGTTGAAGTCGGACAGCCAACTGACTGAGCCACACGGGCACCCCTCATTTTGCCTTTTGTAATGGAGGAGTTTGCCCAATCAGAGGTAAAGAAACCAGGCAGAAAATGACCGACTCATGTAGTTTGGACATAAAGCTAAGAGTCCGAGGAGACAGCCTAGAGTAATCAGAGAGGCAATAACTGCTCCCCAGAAGATGGCAGAGTGCCCCCTCCCATGTGCACCAGAGGTCTGACCAGCGTGTACATGTTAGAAATCCACCCAGAGCCAGGGAGAGAACTACCCCCAGAGATCAGAGGGAGCAGCGCTCATGCTTCCACAGGACTGGACACAGTCCTCTTCCCAAGACTCACCCTGGACCTCCTAACTCATGAGGTGTCACAGAAGATGCAGAAGGGCCTTGTTTCAGTAGTGGGGGTAGGTAGTTAGCTCTGCAGTGGGAACTACTCAGTCTACCTAATAATGTTTAAAACAAGATCCTAAGGATTCAAACTTGTTATAATTTAATTACATTCCAGAACAAAGTTTATTAGTATTTGTAGGAATAAAAGAGTAACCAATACCTAACAAGGTAAAGTGTGTAATACTTGTCATCTAATATAAAATTGCAAAGCATGCAAAGATACAGAAAAATACCATCCAGAATGAGGAGAAAAATTCAATGCTGAAGCGCATCCAGAGCTGGCACAGATGTTAGAATTAGAAGACAAGTACTTGGAAACACATAGCATATCTACATTCCATATTCTCAGAAGGAGAAAGATGGAAGCTATAAGACAAACCTGAATGGTGATTCCAAAGATGAAATTGACAGTATGTTGAAAAACTCACTGGATGGAATTACCAGAAGGCTAACTTTGCAGCAGAACAGATGGGAAAATCCAAAAATCCGGCAGTTGTAACTATCCAAAATGAAACATACGGAGAAAAAAGAATGAATACAAATAGAGCAGACATCAGTAAGATGAAGGGCAATTTTGAATGTCCCACATATGTATGGGGTTATTAAACAGAGTTTAATGGGGTTAGAGGTTATTAAACAGAGGCGGAGGGTTAAGGTTTTAAAGAAAAAAATATAAATGTACGTTTATCAATATTATAAGTTTTTGCTCCTTGAAAGGCATTGCTTAGAGAATGACAAGTCCCGTACCAATAGGAAATCTGATATTTATCCAGAATAGGTAAAGAACTCTCAAAGCTCAATAACGAGACAAATAATTGTCACACACCTATTAGAATGGCTAAAAGTGAAAAGATTGGTGGTGTGGAAATGGATAAATGATTCTCCTACAGCTCTGGTTGGAAGGTAAAATTGATCACTTTGGGAAATTGTCTATTTATTTTTTTATTTTTAAAAATTTTTAACGTTTATTTATCTTGAAGGCAGAGAGAGACAGACCATGAACAGGGAAGGAGCAGAGAGAGGGGGAGACATAGGATCTGAAGCAGACTCCAGGCTCTGAGCTATCTGCACACAGCCCGATGCAGAGCTTGAACCCATAGACTGTGAGATCATGACCTGAGCCAAAGTCGGAAGCTTAACCCACTGGCCACCCAGGCACCCCTGTTTGTCAATTTATTAAATGGTTAAAGATCTACTTACTTTATGACCCAGTCATTCTACGTCTATATATTTACCAACAGAAATGTAAGCCTATGTCTATACAGAAATCATTACAACAGTATTTTCCATGTGTGAAAAGCAAATGGATGGAAATGCTACAGGGCATGCGTACCATGGAATAGTATCTGACAGTAAAAAAGGAATGAACGGTTGACATATACCAATATGGAGGAATCCCAAAATAATTTCTTTGAAGAACGTTACTTTTCAGAACTGAAGATCATTCTGTGTAAGCAATCTCATTCTGCACATCAGAAAATAACTCCTCACTTTTCGTTGTCCTCAAACATACTATATTTTTGTTGTTGTTGTAGGGTTTTTTCCTTTGTTTTTTGTTTGATTGCATCTCTGTTGTTGCCTTGGCAAAACTGAAAACTGGGTCCTCTGCCTGGAATGTCTGTCTTCCTTTCTTCTTGATAAACTTCATGACATGTATTTAAACTTTCTGCATCTATTAAGTATCTCCCAACTTTGTCTTTCATAGTATATTACCTTCCCAAGGAATTCCATTAGTACCTTTAGTAGCAATTATCACATGTCATTTTAATTGCTGGTTATCTATGTTTTTCAATGCCTTTTATTACAATACCTTAGGTAAGGGTAACTATATTTTTGTCTTTCTGGAACCAAAAGAACCTTTTACCTCTAGCTGGCTTTTTTTTTTCTCTTTTTTAATGTTTATTTTTGAGAGAGAGAGAGAGAGAGAGAGAACAGGAGCAGGGGAAGGGCAGAGACAGAGGGAGACACACAGAATCCGAAGCAGGCTCCAGGCTCTGAGCTCTCAGCACAGAGACCAACACAGGGCTCGAACTCATGAGCAGTGAGATCATGACCTGAGCCGAAGCCTGAGCCAAAGTTGGATGCTTAACCAGCTGAGCCACCCAGGTGCCTCTAGTTGGTCTTAATGAATGTATGGTGTAAATATTAATTCAGTAACATTTAAATCTCCGGTAAATTTATCTGAGAGTAAACAAGTTTCAGTATCAGAAACAATTGCAAGAATGTTCCTAATGATTGTTACTTATTTTTTAGTGGAATTTATAAATCAGTGGCACGGGCATCCTGTCACAGAGCCCTTTGTTATAGATGGGGTGGTGTTTCCCAGACACCCCGTTGTTCTTGCCACATCTTCACCTTGTTTGGTATTCAAGTATATACATAGTTTTAGAACTTTATCTATTTTTGGGAGGGAGCATGTGCATGCACAAGCAGGGGACGGACAGGGAGAGAGGGAGAGAGAATCACATGCAATCTCCCCACTGTCAGTGTAGAGCCCAGTGTGGGGCTCAGTCTCATGAACCATCAGACCATGACCTGAGGCGAAATTTCAAGTTGGATGGTCAACCAACTGAGCCACCCAGGAGCCCCTCAAGTATACATTTTGGATGGAATTGTATGATTTATTTCACTTAGCATAATGCCCTTAAGTTCCATTCATATTGTCTCAAATGGCAAGATTTCATTTCTTTTTTAAGACTGAGTAATATTTTATTGTGTGTGCAGGTGTGTTTGTGTGTATGTATACACCATGTTTCTTCATTTATTTGTGAGGGAACACTTGAGTTGTATTTACATCTTCCCTATCATAAACATCACAATGAACATGCAGGTGACTATATTCTTTCAAGTTAATGTTTTGTTTTCTTTAAATATTCAAGAGTGGAAATGCTGGCTCATAGAATAATGAAGATAACATAAAAAATCTAATGTAATATTACATATAAATAGCATTAAAATAAATACTATTTAAGAATGATCCAAATACCACCTAAAATCATCTTTTATACCCCCAGGTGCATGTATTTATTGTTTGTGAGTATTCTATGGGGTATAGAAATATGCGTACCACAAAGTTTCAGTTAACCTGAGAAGAAAGGACATTTCACTGATTGTACCTGATTACTGAGGGGGAACACAGTTACTTCTTTAAAAGTCCTCCTATTTTTAATTTCTCTATTCCATATTTTTTCTCAGAAAAAGGAAGAATAAGCAAGAGATAAAAGATAATACAATGTGGAAAAGCTAAAAGAAATACATATAATAAGGAAAATTTTGAAGTGTTGAAGAAAAATTGCATGGAATAGATTACATAGGCAAAGAAGATATTAAGAGTCTATGGGAGAAACCTTGAACTCAATTTCTCTGAAGCAAAAGCCCGAGGACTTTTAAATCCTGGAGTGAATTAATAGAAAAGCTTGGAAGAACTGGAGGAGGGAGGTTGGTCAGCGTTGAGTGAGATCTCTGTTATCTAATCTTCCTCTCTGGAAGGGAGGCTCTCACCCTCCCACAGAGCCTGGGAGACAGGAGCTTATCTTTCTTGATGATTAGATTTCAAAGGGTTCACTCCCAGGTCCTTGAGAAAGACTTTCCTGAGTTGTAAAACTGGCAAGAGGCTGGGAGAAGACTTACATTTCAAAGGACCAAGAAAGAATTTACAATACCAAGTTTTGGAAAGTAAATGCTCTAAGAAAAGAGAGGTCAGAGTCCTGAAGTCAGGAAGAAGCATCTCTCAAGTTTAGTCAAACTGCAGGGAACGTGAAGGTCAAGTTGGTTAAGAGGAGTTGGAAAGAAATGGATATTCAAGTTTTCCTGTCATTCATCAAATTATTTTTTAAAAATTTTTGTCTCTGAAAAAGTTTTAGAACTTCTGAATCCATCATTCAACTTAGGAAAAGTTTCAGAGTTCACATTAATGATGTGGAAAACTAATTTGACTGACCAGATCTGTTGAATTACTTTTTGTTATAAAAATGACAAAAAAAAAAAAAAATCCGAAGGAAGTAGTTCAGAAAATATCCCTTTAAAAAACTATTTTGACAAGTGCCATTTGTTTCCATTATTTTTAACACTTGATGATATATTGTTAAATGGGTTTACTATATTTAATGCCGGTAATGAATTCTTACTCTAAACCTTTACAGCGAGTTTTCTGCTATCAAATATTTGCTGGGAGGTGGATTGAGACTTTAAGAATGTGTGAGAATATCCCAGCTCTTAGGTTAATGAGCCAAAAGTCAGTCATCTTGGCACGAATGCGTACATACTGTACTGTGTGTCTTTCATTGCCAAGCACTGAGTGATGAAAGATAACTCTTCTCATACTGTTACAGATGAAAGATTGTATTTCTTTTATCGACCTCATTGATTTGAAACATCTGTATGTTGTAATGCTGGACATTGTTTAGAACCAAACAAAAACCTTAAACTGAAAAATGTCTAATCCATACCTGAAGAGTCATTTAAAATGCAAGCAGTGTATTTCAAATTGATCAGAAAGAGAATTGCAAGAAGGGCATTTTTATAAAACTAATTACCATGTCAGATGCTTAAAATATAAAGTCAGTGTAATATGTGCAAACAATCCCTAAGGCAATGCGCTACCATCTGCCTTAGGGAAGAGTCCATTATTTTGTTGCTCTATTACTCTAACAGTTGTGAAAACCCTTTTCTAAGCTTGTACCTGCCACACATACACTCACACACACACACACGCACACACACAAGACTGGAAAAGTGGCTTAATAAATTCTTGACCAAAGTATCAGTTGAAATTGAATGGAATTAGAACAATTTTATTAAAAATACATATTTCACTATTTTCATATATTTCACTATTTTAAAAAGTTTATTTTGAGAAGGTGGGGGGAGAGAAAATCCCAGGAAGGCTCTGTGCTATTAGCATGAAGTCTGATTCAGAACTTGATCTCACCAACTGAGACCATGACCAGAGCCAAAATCAACAGTCAGATGCTTAAATGACTGAACAACCCAGGCACCTTTATTTCACTTCATTCATATATTCATTCATTCATTCATTCATTCATTCATTCATTCATTCATTCATTCATTCATTCATGAGCGTGAGCAGTGGGGAAGGATAGAGGGAAAGAGAATCTCACTCAGGCTCCGTGCTGTTAGTGCAGAGCTCAACGAAGGGCTCACTCTCCCGAACCGTGAGATCACAATCTGAGACAAAATCAAGTCAGATGCTCAACCAATTGAGCCACCCAGGTGTCCCTTACTTCTTCTAACTGAATAATCATAGGTCTCTCTTTCTGGCAATTTGAGAAGCAATTGGAAAGAAAAAGTGTGTTAAAGACTGTTCAAGAGAAGTATACAATTGTGTATGCTAACACTTTCATGTACTTGCCTATTCATCCATTCTTTTTTTTTTAAATTATTTTTCTTTTTTTTTTAATTTTTTTTATGTTTTATTTATTTCTAGTAGAGAGAGAGAGACAGCATGAGCAGGGGAGGGTCAGAGAGAGAGGGAGTCACAGACTGAAACAGGCTCCAGGCTCTGAGCTGGCAGTCAGCACAGAGCCCGACGCGGGGCTCGAACCCACGAACCGCGAGATCATGACCTAAGCGAAAGTCGGACGCTTAACCGACTAAGCCACCCGGGCGCCCCTATTTTTCATTTTTTAACATTTATTTATTTTTGAGAGAGAGAGACAGAGCAGGAACAGGGGAGGGGCAGAGAGGGAGATACAGAATCCAAAGCAGGCTCCAGACTCTGAGCTGTTAGCATAGAACCTGATGCAGGCTGGAACCCAGGAACCACCAGATCACGACCTGAACTGAAGTGGGATGCTTAACTGACTAAGCCACCCAGGCACCCCATACCCATCCATTCTTGTATGATGAAAATGCAGCTTATGGGTATTATGGAGGTCATATCTCTGCAAACCATACATTACAAAAGGGAATAATTTCCCAAATATAAAAGGAACTCTTGCAAATCAATAACAAAATAACTAATCATCTGCTTAGAAAAGGGGCTATCAATTTAAGTAGACATTTAAAAAAAGACAGGCAAATGGTGCTCGCTTCGGCAGCACATATACTAAAATTGGAATGATACAGAGAAGATTAGCATGGCCCCTGCGCAAGGATGACACGCAAATTCGTGAAGCGTTCCATATTTTTTTTGCACGTATAGGAGGATTAGGAGGAACTTGACGGAGGAACAAGGGGTAGAAGAAGGGCGGAAATGGTGGGGGAAAGGGAGAGAGGCAAACCATGAGAGACTCTTGAATGCTGACAAAAACTGAGGACTGATGGATGTGTGGGGGAAGGGGGGTATGGGCATGGAGGAGGGCACTTTGGGGATGAGCACTGAGTGTTATGTAGAAACTAATTTGACAATAAACTATTTGTAAAAAAAAAAAAAAAAAAAAGACAGGCAAATGGTTGACAGGTATATCAGTTATACTCAATGTCAGTGATCATCGTGGGAATGCAAATCCAAAGCACAAGGAGGTCCACACCTTAGAAGGAGGCTAAGGGAAAAGACCAAGATGGCTGTATGTGAGGTTCTTGAGCTAACCAAATGTACACGTACAAGCACAGCAATTCATCCAGGGAAATGCAGAAACTAGCTGAGTGATGTCTTAACATCAGGTAAGTGAGAAAACCCCTACATCTAAAAGGATAGGAAAAACTGAGAAATACTCATGCTATAAGCCGCAGCCCTGGCACAGAGCCATCCAGTCCTGATAGAATGCCCACATTCCAGCTTCTCCCTGAGGAGCGAAGGGTATGGACTCTACTTCTGGCACCTCACATTTTAAGACTGTCCCTCCCTCTCACAAAACAAAAGACAAAAAACACTCCAACCTAGCTCTGAAAGTCAGATGGGCTTTCATCCAGGAGACCTACAGGACTTTAGCAAGCAAAGCAGTAGGTAACCTAAGAGTATGTGAGCATTAACTTTGGCTACATCCCCAGGACTCGGTACAGAGGGAGCAGGCAGAATTGAAAAGGGATTGACTGTGTACTTTACAAACTGCTTCTTGAGGGCCTGGCTTCTAATGAATACATTTTTTGGGGATTGGCTATGATTTCTCCTCCACCCTCTTGGAGTTCAGGGGAGGTGGTTGGCCCTTCCCTGGGCTTCTCTCTCTTGCTTGATGTAACAATAAAGTCAATTGTCAATATCTCCCTGGAATGAGCTATTACACACATCTAGTGCCCTAACTTTAATAATTGCCACCCAAAAGACATGAACCAAAATCACATGGTAGGCAAAAACACCTGTCGCATGGGGGTGGCTCATTCAGCTAAGTGCCCAATTGCTTATGCATGTGTGGTCTCAAAAAATAAAAAATATAAAAACAAAACACTTCCCTGGAAGGTGCTTAACTACATACTTTCCCAGCTGCTGGCTGAGGGTCCAGCTTCTAATAAGCTGGCATGTAGGTGCTGAATGGTTTTCCCCTTTGGAACACTGATGGGTCTGGTGCACCCACAGTTATTGGAGCCACTAAAAACAAATATGGGGTCTTGAACAATCACAAACATTTTGAGAGACCATCAGAAATTCAAGCAGAGCTGATAAGGTTTATCTCCTGTGAGACACCAGTCTATCAAAACTAGAAAATATGGTTATTTTACCTAATATGAAGTGCCACAGTCCTGCTCCATCAGGTCCAGGGGTCCCTGAAGGATGGACGGTGTCAGCAGGAGAGAGTGAGAGCCCCAAGATTCTTTCTGATCACCGGGCAGGCATCTCTGTCCTGTCAGTTTTGGTGTCTTTATTTATAGGTCAAGTGATAACATCAGAAAATGGAATTTTTACAATGGATAATTCTCTCTGATAAGATGCTTTGGAAAGTGTACAAAACATGTTTTACAGAAGTATTCGTGCAGAACTGCCCCAATTATAGTGAGGTTGAGTAAATCTTACAACTAAATAAATAAAAGGGTGCTCTTAGTGAAAAACAGGATAACATACACATTTGTTTAAGTTAATACTGCTAAGATTAAGTCATAGGTTAAGTTGTATATAGATAGACTAGGAGTCATTTTGTCTGGCTCATAAGAGGAAGAATGTATTTGAGCTGGTTACTAATTTTTTGATTTTATGCTGAATGTGTAAACACCATGGGGGCCCTAAATGTGTTAGCCTTTGTATTTGGGCTTATGTTTTAACTACTCTTATCCATCCTCATCACAGCTGCCAGGATAAGGGAAGGTGTTTGTGGAATGTAGGCCTTAGAGAAGGGACTCCTATACATCACCAGTTAGCAAAGGTATAAGTAGTATCTTACGTTCTGCCCTTATCTGTTCCTTCTCTCTACATTAGGCTATTTGTCTCTGGGCCAGACCTAATTGTCCCGTTATATTCCTTGTGGCACTGGAGAGCCAACTGTACCTTTAAAGAGTTTAGCTCATTTCCAATACATAGAATAACCTCTTCGAGTGCATTTACCTTTGTGTCTAGTTTTTTGTCTATGATTTCTTGAATAGCTAGAGCATGAGAGACATTTTTGGTTAGTTGATTTACATGTTGAGCTGTATGAACCTCTTGGACTAATGCAACGAGAGTAACAGAATTGTACACATAAAGGTCAATCTTTTATGAGTAAGGGTCATTAGCCTGTTCATAGCTCAAGGGAAGTATCGAGGAAAACAGGACCTGCTGGAGACACAGTGTCTGTGCCCATAATCACAACAAAAGAAGTTCCTACAATAAGTTCCTTCCAAGGTGCAGTCATCATACCAGGGCCAGAATAAGGGGACAAGTCACTTCCAATACCAATCAACAAGGTGCCTTGGGGGTCGGTGCTGAAGCAGAAATAATTGAGTGGAGGTGGATATCAGTCATCATCTGACAGCAGGAGGCCTTGCAAACCTACCTTAACCTCACAAGAAGTTTTCTCAACGAATGAATTCAGAATGGCCCCCAACAATGAAGAAAGCAGCAGAGAGAGTAAATGAAATTGAAAAACCAGGGGGGTTGTATGCATTTAAAAACAGCTTATTAGCTTAAATAGACTGTTATGAGATATTTTATCTAAGTCCCATAATATTAACCACAACATAAAAACCTATAGTAGATACAGAAAAGATAAAGGAATCAGAGCATAGGACTACAGAAAATCATCAAATCATAAAGGAAAGAGTAGGAAAGGAACCAAAGTACTACAAAACAGCCAGAGAATAAAATTTTAATGGCGATAGTAAGCTCATACACATCAATGATTATTTTAAATGTAAATGTGCTAAATTCTCCCATCAAAACAGAGTGGCTGAATAGATGGAAAGATCCAATAATATGCTACATACAGAAACTCACTTTAGCTTTAAGGACACACACAGGCTTAAAGTGAGTGGATGGGTAAAAATATTCCAAAATACAAGTAAAAGAACCCAGAGGGCACTTAAATGACAATGTGGACTTTAAGGTAAAAACTATAACAAGAGAAAGGTCAATACATAATAAGAGGTTATTTCATCAGAAGGGCATACAAATTGTAAATACTTATATACCCAACATTGGGACACTTACATATATATAAAGCAAATACATATAGTGTGTGGGATAGTATTTGGGGTTAAAAAAGAAAATCCTGCCATAAGGCTCTGCCACTAGGACATTATGTTAAGTGAAGTCAGTCAGTCACAGAAGGACAAGAAACGCATGGTTCCACTTATATGAGGTATATAAAAGTCTCAAATTCAGAGAAGCCCAATGTAGAATGGGAGTTGCCAGGAGCTGGAAGAAGGTGGTATAGGGATTTTATAGTCAATAGGCATAAAGTCTCAGTTCTGTAAGATGAATAAATTGTCTATATATAATCCTTATAATTATCAATACTGTATTGAACACTTAAAATTTGTTAAGAGGGTAGACCTCATGTTAAGTGTTCTTATCATGCACACACATATGCAAATAGCTTCTCCTATATACCTGGCACTGTGCTAGGTATGGGGGATTCTCCTTCTAGAAACTAACATGTTGACAGAGGTAAGTGTTCATCACTTTAGACTGAAATAACTACTGCTGTGAATTTAAACAGAAAGAAAGGGAAGCAGAGAAGGGCATCTAGCTAAACTAGAAACACTTCACTAGGAAATTTTAACTTGGAAAAAAATAAGTAGCATAACTGGAAAAAAATTACTTAGAAAGCGTAGGGATCTACCTTTTTCATCTAGAAATACTACTATCTGGGGAGATATACTTCAGTGACCAGTTCAGATTCCATTCATACTAATATAAAAAGTAAAAGACTCTGATGTAAAAAGAGCAGAAAACACATTGCAGTATGTTCAATGAATTTTTGCTTGCTATGTAACAACAAACAGCTTTAATTTCCATTAAGTGAAAAGTTTTGGTGTTACTTGCAAACATTGATAAAAATTAAATTCAGGTTAACTATTCAGAGAAGCATCATTGACAGCTTCTGTGTTAATTCAGGAGTCTGCTTGTGAAATCTATGTCCTTTACAAACACAATGCAACTGAAACAGTTATCACTTCAAACTCTTATTTTCTCAAGAATTGTAGTAACGGGTATGCTATTGGTCGTCTTCTCTGTGAGATTATTAGTTACAAAATTAGTTGTTTTAAAAATACTAATTTCATAGTAACAGTTTTTTATTCATGAGAGAATAGTACACTATTGGTATAGTATAGATAAGGTTATATATGTACACGTATAAATTTGCATTATATTCAATATACATTAAAACGAAAGATTCCAGGGGCGCCCGGGTGGCTTAGTCGGTTAAGCTTCCGACTTTCGCTCAGGTCATGATCTCGTGGTTCGTGGGTTCGAGCCCCGCGTCGGGCTCTGTGCTGACTGCCAGCTCAGAGCCTGGAGCCTGTTTCAGTCTGTGACTCCCTCTCTCTCTGGCCCTCCCCTGCTCACGCTGTCTCTCTCTCTCTCTCTCTCTCTCCTGGAAACAAAAAAAAAAAAAACACGAAAGATTCCAGACCTTTAATTTTATATACATTATTTCTCTCTAGGTATGATTATATGTGTCAAAACACCTGGTGGCCCTGTCTCAATGAGATGTTCTACATCAGGTAGCTCAGAACTAATCATATGCTTGTTGGCTCTAAATAGCATGATCTGTCTGGTTTTGCCATTGTCCTACCATGGCTTAAAAATGAGAATGAATAACTTCGACTCAACCACATTTTAAGGTGACAAATAGGTTTGTTTTAGTCCTATAGCAAATATAAACAAATTTTACCAAAAATGCAAGTTTATTAAGTTCTGTAAACCAGAAACCAACTGACAATGATACCAATTCTTACAGGATCAAAAACTGACCTTCAAATTTAGGAAGGAACTGTCAACATATGAGTAATAGATACAGTTTTCCTCAGGCCTGAATATTTTAATGCACATCATTTTGTTTCATGGCCTTTATTTCATATGAAAAGATACCAAAATGTATTCAACTGCTCTATATTTATTTCTGCTTTAAAAAGCCAAAGGTTAATTTAAACATATCAAATGAATTTAAAAGTATATTCTTGATTGAATTAGATGCTTCCTGACTGAATTTGAGATTTTTCGTATTTGGAACTGAAGTTTTTATTTCTGCTGTAAACATTTTAAATGCAACAAGCAACGATCAAGGTTGCTTGGGGACTGTGACCTTTGAGTTCTTACAATAAATAGTAAGATTAAAAATTTACTTACTGTTAGAAGCACCGGTGGATCTAGAAAGGTCAAGTAGGACAAGTATTGTCACTATGGCTGTGTGTGTGTGTGTAACGTAAAATTCTTATTGGATTGATGAGAATACCATTTATTCTAGGTACTATGTTAAAGCCTTTTACACATGTCTCTCATTAAATCCTTACAAGCATTCTGTTACATGGAGAGGAGAACAGTAAGGACCCAAGAATTTAATTGAACTTACCAGTGTCTCACACCCATTAATGGTCAAGCTGGGATTAAAAGCCTGTCACGTCTGTCCATAAAATCGGTGCCTTTCTGTTTCATCACCCAGGCTTCCTGTCATATTTGTTTTCTGACTGTGCTTTTTCTGCATAAATTGTTCATATTCTAATACCACTTTTGTGGATCTGGCCCCAGTGAGCTTTCATCCTTTGTATATTGTATGAAACTTTTCAAAATGATACCCATATAGAAAAGTGAAAGTATAAGCACTTTATGACTTTCATTTTATTGACTTAAAGGTCATTATAAATTCTGGCTATTTTCCCTGTAGTTTTGCCTGTTTTCTTACAACTTCCCAGTTGTTATCGACCTTTGAGAAACTTATAAAATGTGCTGTAATTTTTATCTGATTCCACAGTCTTTGAAGCATGACTGTTCCATCGCATATACATATAACTAAGCCTTTAAAGTTTGAACCAAATATCCTCATGCTGAAAACTGGTTGAATATAATTATTACAAAAATGTAGATTTAAGTTGGAGGCATTACCTACCATCAGTTTAGCTGCTTTGACTAGTTATGGACTGACTTAATTTGGGGGTTGCCTTTAGTAGAACAGTATTCCATCAATATGCAGTAAGTTGAATAAAAGAATTTAGATACCATTCTAATGGTCAGGAACACTAAAGGTTGTACTCTCAAAATCATTGAGCATCTTCTATATTTTATGCTCATTTGCTGAAATGATCCCCGTGTATAATGCCACGTGTATAACAAAACCAATTTCAATGGCTCGCTTTTCTGATTTGGAAAATAGTGCCATATGTGAAGACTGACAATCAATACTGTAATTGAACCCAAGTCCCTCTGTCCTATGCACAGCAAAGTCAATCACTGAGACAGCAGGTATAAAGCAAGGCAAGAGTTTATTCGAAAGAAGCAGCCAAACAAGGAGATAGGAACGTAAGCCTGACATCTTCTCCAAGCCCAACCAGGGAGGGGAAAAGTTTTTTACAATCATAGACATTAAGATTACATACATAACGATGAAAGGGGCAGGGAAATGTATGACTAATCATGAGGTATGTGGAGCATAAACATTGAGTAACCATATATGTAACAGACGTACCATGTTCACTTTGGGGTGGAGATTTAACCATAGAACCAGGCAAAATTCAGCCCCTGACATGAAGAGGTTATCTTCAGATCAGAAGAGGGGGATCTGGGCATGTTTTAGACACTGGTATAAACTGTGTGGGATCTTGGGTTAGTTATCTAGGGTAAGAAATGCAGGATCTTGCTCATCCCTAGGCTGGAGCATATCAGTTGACCTTGAGTTTGGGTTCTGCAGAGACAGTGGGACCATACCTCAATATCATAATGGCTATATATAAAAACCTACAGCTAATATCTTCAATGGAGAAAAACTGAAAGTTTTCCCTCTATAGTCAGGAACAAGACAGGGATGTCTACTCTCTTCATTGTGATTTAACATGGTACTGGAAATCCTAGTCTCAGCAATAAGAGAAGAAAAAGAAAGAAAAGACATTCAAATCAGCAAGGAAGAAGTCAAACTTTTACTATTAGCAGATGACATGATACTTACATAGAAAACCCAAAATATTCTACCAAAAAATTGCTAGAAATGATAAATCCACTAAAGTCACAGGATACAAAAATCAACATACAGAAATGTGTTGCATTTCTATAGACCAATAATGAAGCAGCAGAAAGAAAAATCAAGGAATTGATCCCATTCACAATTGTACTAAAACCATAAGATATTTAGGAATAAACCAAACCAAAGAAGTTAAAGATTGGTACTCTGAAACCTATAAAACACTGATGAAAGAAATTGAAGATGACACGAAGAAATGGAAAAAAAAACAACAACATTTCACGCTAATGAATTGGAAGATCAAATATTGTTAAAATGTCTATACTACACAACACATTTAATGCAATCACTATCAAAATACCACTAGCAATTTTCACAGTGCCAGAACAAACAATCCTAACATTTGTATGGAACTGTAAAGTAGCCAAAGCAACCTTGAAAAACCAAGGCAAACCTGGAGGCATAACAATTCTGGACTTCAAATTATATTACAAAGCTGTAGTGATCAAGACACCATGGTAGTAGCACAAAAACAGACACATAAATCAATGCAACAGAATAGAAAACCCAGAAATGAACCCACAGCTATATGGTCAATAGTCTGCAGTTAAGCAGGAAGGAATATTCAGTGGGAAAAAAGTCTCTTCAACAGATGGTGTTGGGAAAACTGGACCACTTTCTTATACCAAACACAAAAATAAATTCAACATAAATGAAAGACCTAAATGTGAGACAGGAAACCATCAAAACCCTAGAGAAGAACAGTCAGCAAAACCTTTGACACCACGTAAGAACTTCTTACTAGATATGTCTTCTGAAGCAAGACATCATAATAGACATCACATGCACACACACAGGAATATTACTTAGCCATAAAAAGGAATGAAATCTTGCCATTTGCAATGATGCAGATGTAGCTAGAGTGTATTATTCTAATAGGTCAGCTGAAAAGGCAAATACCATTTGATTTCACTCATGTGGAATTTAATGAACAAAACAAATGAACATGGCAGGGCATGGGTAAGGAGGCAAACCCAGAAAATCTCTTAACTATGGAGAACAAACTGATGTTTACTGGAAGAGATCTACAGACGGGTTTGGGTTAAATAGGTGATGGGGGATTAAGGAGGGCACTTGTGAATAGCACCGGGTGTTGTATGTAAATGAATCTCTAAATTCTATACTTGAAACTAATATTATACTGTATATTAACTAACTTGGATTTAAGTAAACACTTGGGAAAAATAAACTTTCTGCTAGTTTCAAACTTGTTAACCCTTTGGGGCATGGTTTCAGTAGGAAGGAACCTGGCAGATAGTGTATTTCCCATAGTTATTTCCCTAGCAGCCAGCAGTTTTTCTATAGAAGTCTAGGATTAATCATACATTCTGGATTAATTTACCATTAAGGTATTTAATTATATGCCAGGAAGAATGAGGTTTATAAACTGAAGAGGTCCTGAATTATGATTCAAAGATGTTAAAAAGATGGGTTTTTTCTTTGTGACTTTCTTTTAAAGGGCACTACACTACTTATTGTTGGTGATCCAGTGACCCACACCCAGTCACTATAACTTCGTAGAAGAGACAAATTTCATGTTTCTATTTTTTTAAATCTGATTTGTGCATTGATGCAAAATATATTTTTTAAAATGTTTGAAGTGGCTCAGTCGGTTAAGCGTCCAACTTTGGCTCAGGTCATGATCTCACGGTTCGTGGGAGAGCGTGGAGCCTGCTTCAGATTCTGTGTCTCCCTCTCTCTCTGACCCTCCCCTGCTCACGCTGTCTCGCTCTCTCTCAGAAATAAATAAAAAACACTTAAAAAATTTTTAAAAATGTTTGAAGTGTTTCTAAGAATTTAGAAAATGGAACGAGAGGAGTTGCTAATTTTATTTGTATATATTCAATTAGTTGCGAAGTAATTCTGTATACAGTCAGTGGTACCTTCAGATTTTCAGTTATACAATGTGGTAACTTCACGACCTTAGAAAATCACTTCAGCACTGTGATTTAGATTTTACATATGTATTTTGGGAAAACCACAAGCAAAGATCAATGCTTATACATCTTATTAATGAAGTTTCCAGATGCAGTATATGGACCATATGCGTTTTACCCTATCGTCCATGGAACCCAGTAAAATGCTGAGTATATTAACAGGTTAAATATGAGCCCATAACAATAAGAAGAACAAGAAGGGGACTATCAAAATTAGAATCAGCAAATACATGGTTGAGAAAAGGAAAAGTAGTTAATTAGGAAGATTTCTGAAGGAAACTAAGATCTCGAATGAGATTGAAGATATCAATAATAGCACAATAGCGCATACTTAATATTTATGTACTTTTTGTCAATGACTGTTTTAAGTGCTTCCTATCAAGTAATCCACTCATCAGAAATGCATTCTATCCCTGGATTCTGTTCCTACAGTTAAGCCATCTCTCTTCTTTATTATGATCAGTTTCTTCTTTAACGGTTATTTCCTTCAGCACAAGATGTAATTTCTTCCATCTTCAACTACCTTGAGCAAATATTTCTATTTATCATTAATTAAAATTTCTATCAAAAAGTGGTCTACATTCATTCCAATTCCTTAAGTATAATTAATTCTTTGTCCAATTCAAGGGCATTTGGCCTTTATGGTTGCTATTTGTGTCTTGAAACACTTTTCTTCTCTTATCCTGCATAATATCATTCCCTGCAGGCATTTGTATGATCTCCCTACTTACTCATTCTCATTTTCTGCTACATTTTTCTCCACTTCCTAACCTCCAAATACCAGATTTCAAGTATTGGGTATCGTAGAGCTTAGTTTTTGAATCCCTTCTTTATGTACCCTCACAACCTATGTTGCTAGTTGATTGTGTTCCTTGGACTTGAAAATATGTATCAGATGAGAACACTTAAATATAGCATGTCAAAATCTGAACTTGTGATTTCTTTTTTTAAAGTTTATTTATTTTGAGAGAAATGGGGGGAGGTGTAGAGAGAATGGGAAAGAAAGAATCCCAAACAGGCTCTGTGCTATCAGCATGGGTCTTGAACTCACCAACTGTAATATCATGACCTGAGGCAAAATCAAGCATCAGATGCATAGACTGAGCCACCCAGGTGCCTCTAAACTTGTGATTTCTATCTAAAACCTGTGGCTTTGTTGTTCCACATAAGTGAATAACACTGTTGCTCAAATAAAAACTTTTGGAGTTATCATTGTTTCTGTCCCTGTCTTACACTCTCACTGTTGATTAGAATCCACAGCCAAAGGGTATGCAAATTCTATCAACCATATGTTTAAAATATCCCCAGAGGGGCGCCTGGGTGGCTTAGTCGGTTAAGCGTCCGACTTTCGCTTAGGTCATGATCTCGCGGTTTGTGGGTTCGAGCCCCGTGTTGGGCTCTGTGCTGACTGCCAGCTCAGAACCTGGAGCCTGTTTCAGTCTGTGACACCCTCTCTCTCTGACCCTCCCCTGCTCACGCTGTCTCTCTCTCTCTCTCTCCTAGAAATAAATAAAAAATATTTAAAAAAAAAATATCCCCAGAAACCAGGCTGCTCACCATATACACACAGTCAGTACAAACCGTACAGCACGTCTCCAATATGTCTTGCTTGAATCCTTACAGGAGGCTCTTTATCTCCCTTTTCTAAGTAGGCACCTCATTGTCAAATTTCAAAACACTAAGTATAAAAAAAAAAAAAATTAAACGTATTTAGGAAAAAACGGTCCCTACAAAGTTATTTGAGTGCAACAACTTAAGAGAAATAAATAAATTTGAAACGTGGTAAAAACTATTAAGCACATTAACATAAAAACAGATACACTTTCAGACATTCGAGGACTCTGGATTCTTACCTTTTATTTGTGAATATTTTAGAGATGACCTTAGTTTGTGTCATTGTAAATCATAGAATAAAACCAAGAGTGAAGAATGAGGGAGATTTGGGAAATAGAAACCCAATCCATAAACAGTATGGTAAGTTCTAGAGTGGCATCTGCTAAGGAAATCTAGAGGATAACAGGTCCAGGCAGGCTCATAGGCAGAGGGATATTGGTATGTGGACACAGTTCCAGCTCCCAAGAGGTAATTATGAAATATTCAGAAATATTTCAAGCTGAGGTTTGGTAGCATAAAATTGGCCATGGTGGGGATATATACATCACTGAACCTAGAAGCGTATCCAAGTCACCACGTCCTCACGCCGTCCCAGATATCTGGTTTACCAGAGAATCACTAGTCAGTCCCCAGTGAACTGAGGTGGTGGGGGAAATATACCCAGAACTGTTTGGAGGGGAAATTTGGAAGATGAAGAAAAACAGTGTTAGAATTTAGGGGAAGGAAAGTTATAGCAGAAGGCACATACCAACAAATGACCACCCGGGTCTGTGATAAACAGTTACAATCGTATAAAAACAGTAGTTTTACACTACTTAGAAACAGCATATAGACAAAACATGAAAGACAAATTATGGTTATAGAAGAACGAGTAATCAAACTTGACTTTGTGAATTAGCAAAAGAAAGCAATGGCATTTTGCCCATGCATCAAATATCTCTTAAAGATTATTCCACTTGCACCTTTCTATAGAAAGGGGGTTCTCAAAAGTACTGCTCCCTAGACTAGCAGATTAGCATCCCCTGAGTTATTGTTAGAAATGTAAATTATTGAGTATCTATTTGACCTATTACTGAATTAGAAAACTAAGAGGATAGAGACTAGCGATATGTATTTTAATAATCCCTCTAGGAGATTCTGATGCACATTAAATTTTGAATTCGAATGTCTCAGAATAAATCGTGCTTCCAGTGATTTATGCGGTCATCATATCAGAAAGGAGAATCTATTGTCCTTGACTTCTCTCCTTCTGAGAGTCAGTCTGGAAAATAGTTGCTGAAATACTGACTAAACTTTTATTTAAAAAAAGAAAATGAGAAATTTTAGAAAACATAAATAGGCACAGCATAATAATTTGTGATTAAGATTATTGTATGGTGTAATGCAGATAGCTTTGTTTCAGTTCTTTTTTTCTTTTTTTTCCAAGTAATCTCTAGGCCCAAGGTGGGGCTCAAACCCACAGTCCTGAGATCAAGAATTGCAGGTTCTACCAACTGAGCCAGCCAGGTACCTCTGTTTCAGTTCTTTCTGAAGTAAAGCAGACTCAAATATATGACTGGAAGATATTCAATATCACTTCAACTTTATTTTACAAAGAAAACTTACAATATTTCCATACAAAATTCCCCAAACATTTTGAAACCATCCCTTACACAAATCACTCTACATCCCAGGAGCCAAAAAGGGCAACATGTACTGCTGCTAGATCATGGCTCCTCTAGTCCTACGTTTACGGCGATAGTAAAACTTTATATCATTGGTTAGGCTTTAAATGCCTTTTTCCTTCGTTCACGTTTAATTATCTTTAGAAAAGAAAAAGATTTTTTAATTTTTATTTTTTAAAATTCAAGATCATTATCAAATTGTGCAGTATTGGTTTTCTGAGTAGAATTCAGTGATTCATCTTTTACATATGATACCCAATGTTCATCCCAACAAGTGTCCTCCTTAATGCCCATCACCCATTTAGTCCATCCCCACAACTTCCCCTCCAGCACCTCTTAGTTTGTTCTCTGTCTTTAAGAGTCTCTTATGGTTTGCCTCCCTTTCTGTTTTTATCTTATTTAATGTTTCCTTCCCTTCACCTATGTGAATGTATAATGTATATATACATTAATTTAGTATAATGATGTGTGTGTGTGTATGTGTGTGTGTATATATACACATACCATCTCTTTGGTATCCATTCATCAGTTGTTGGACATTTGCGATCCTTCCACTCTTTGGCTATTGTTGATAGTCCTGCTATGAACATTGGGGTGCATGTACCCCTTCAAATCAGCATTTTGGTATCATTTGGGTAAATATCTAGTAGTGCAATTGCTGGATGATAGAGTAGTTCCATTTTTAACTTTTCATAAAACCTCCATATTGTTTTCCAGGATAGCTGTACCAGTTTGCACTCCTACCAGCAATGTAAGAAGTGTCCGTTTCTCCACATCTTTGCCAACATCTGTTGTTTCCTGAGTTAATTTTAGCCATTCTGACAAGTATGAGGAACACAAAACTCTTTGAAGAAACTTCTGGGCATGCCTCTTTCTGGCACAGATTTGGCCTACTCCATTTTATTTTTGAAAACTGCTAATAATTGATTAAGCTAGAACTTGTTACCAAGAATGCCCAAAAATGAGTGTGAAAGAGATTTTTGAGAAATTCCTTGGAGATAGCCAATTACAGATGTTGGTAAGATTGTAAATTTACCCATATTTCATGTTCCTTCCCCAAAGATCAAAGAAAAACTTCTGAAGGAAAACACAAAATCCAAAGAAGTAGCAGGCAAGACTGTGAGGAGAATTATGCTTAAAATTTAGGTTAAATTTATCTTGTTCCCCATCTTTGCATTGGAAAAAAGCATTATTTATTGCCTTATTGCAAGCATTTTGGCAAATCCAAGATCAATTAAATAAATGTCCAGAGGGGTAAAATCAGGGTGGTTCAAAACTCAGGTGTAGGCACAAAGGTGCACAGAATACAAGAATTGATCAGTGTTTGATTTTCTTCCAACTCCTCCCTCCACAGGGCCACAGCTGGTGAATGGCAATCAAGGGTGCTTCCTGCAGATCTAAGGCTAGTGTGTCAGTTTTGATGAGATGATATGAATGAAATGGCTTACTGTGGTACCTGGCTTATATCGGTACCTGTGGCTTCTCACCCTTAAACTCAGTCATCTCTCCTTGTACTATCCTCAGGGAACACAGACCAGCCTCTTGCCTTTGGCCTTTCTATTATACACAGTGTCAGATAGCTACTCTACCCAAGGAATATAAGCTAAAGCAGATGAACACTTCAATTATAAAATAACAACTGGATTATAGATGCCAATCAGTGGTAAATAGAGTAGCACAGGAGAACCTAGAGTTTAAAGCAGACACAATATGCATTAAAAGAGGTAAGGAACATATTGGCAATAGGAAACCAGAATAATGAGTCGTAAAGAGAAATAAGCAGATACAATGGGAAAGAAAAATTAATGGCCAAAATAAAGATACCTTAGATGGGATATATGATACAATGAACTGAAGAAAACACAGTTCTTTCAATTCTTGCCAAAGGAAAGATTAGCCATTGATAAGAAAATTAAGCCGAGAAAAATCATGGAAAACGTTAAAATTTACTTGTAGTTAAATTAGTCCCAAAATGTATTTGTTTATATTAATCCATTACCTTCTCCCAACCCCCTCTCCATGCTAAGGTCCTCCTCACTTCCATTATTAATATAAATTTACCTATGTCATTATTTTTGTCATACATGTGATAAGTGAATAAATATTTCTCTTTGAATGCTTATATTCTTTTATAACATATATAGAGTTCTACAGTTTTGATTGAAATTCTTTTTAGAACTCCTTACTAGTTTTTTTAAATGCATTACATTATCCATTCATGTGTTTTATTTTAGTTCTACTGTTAACATGTTCTACACATTGAAGGAAGATTTCAGGAGTGATCCTAATAGTTGAGTATATTACTATGAAGGGAAACTAACTTTCTAGGAGTTATTCAAAATAGAGGTCTAGGAGAAAGAGTATTCCAGGTAACTATGGCAGGATTGTGGAGATAGCTTAAAAAGGAGATTAAAAGAAAAGTCTAGAATATCTGGCATGCCAGAAAGACAGGTAACTATTATACAGACCTTTAAAGTATATTTGAAGAATTCACTGACTCATTGTAATGTAGATGAAGAGTAAAAACAGTAACAAGATTATTGCTATGCCACAAAAGTCAGATCTTAAAACCATCAACAGCTAAGGTACAATTTGACAACAGAAAACAGTGTTTCACTATGAATAGCTCTTCTTTAAAAGGGAAATCAAAATAGCAACATCAGTTTTTTCTCATGCTATTCTTTTCCTTTCCTACAAAACTTCTTGAAAAAAGAAATATACATTCTTTACCTGAATTTCCTCATTTCTCACGAAAATTTGGTTTATTATTCCAGACAATGATTTAATCTTTTTATTATAGTAACTGATAACAATTCAGTCGTCTCTAAATATTTATAGTCATTGACTTCCTGTAACAGGTGATACAGGTAACTATCTTCAAATCATGAAAGTCTTTTTTAAATTTCAGGTAATTTCATCGGAGAATAGTTCCTTTGCATTTCTATTTCTCTTTGCTACTCTCTTTGGTATATTCTGCTACTTCTTCAACACCAAAATGTTTTTCTCTGCTTTAAAATTCCCATTATTTCGTCTCTGTGTTTACCAAAATAAATACTATCTGCTCCTATGGATTAATTTAATGGTGATTTTATGACCAGTGTTTCTGTTAAAGCTAATTCTTGACAGATTAGTAAAGGGACCTCATATTATACAAGGCCTAAAATGGAAGAATATAGTCACATTACATAGATCAGAATATTAAAAAAAAAAAATAACTCCTGTAAGTTGGTAAGAAAAAGACAAATTGATTTAAAAAAAAAAAAATGGAGCCACCTAGGTGGCTCAGTCAGTTAAGCATTTGACTTCGGCTCAGGTCACAATCTCGTGGTTCATGGGTTCGAGCCCATGTCGGTTTCTGTGCTGATGGCTCAGAGCCCAGAGCCTGCTTCAGATTCTGTCTCCTTCTCTCTGTGCCCCTCCCCTGCTCGTACTCTGTCTCTCTCTCTCAAAAATGAATAAACATTAAAAGAAACTTTTTTAAACAGCCAAAATACTTGAACAAGTACTTTACAATAAAGCCAAAAATCACGAAAATTTGTTCAACTTCAGGAGTCATTAGGAGAAATGCAGTTGAAATCAAAATACAGTACCACTATACATCTGTCATAATGGATGGCTCAAATGCAAAGCACAGATTTTTATCCAAGTGTTAATAGAGATGCAGTAACTGAAAATCTTATATACTGTTGATGGGAGTAGAAATTTTGCTACCTTTTCAGAAAAAGTTTGGCAGTATTTACTAAAATAAAAATTACACATATTTTGTGTCCCAGAAATTCCACATTCAGATTTATATACTACAGAAATATATTTGACATGCATTTTATTGTACATGTATTCACCAAAATAAATTACAAGGGAGTTTATAGCAGTTTATAATTTCTCAAAACTGGAGTAAACTCAGATCTCAAATGTATATAAACAGTAGATGGGTAAAGAAGTCGTGATTTTGGGGTGTCTGGGTGACTTAGTTGGTTAAGTGTCTGACTTCGGCTTAGGTCATGATCTCATGGTTCGTGGTTCGAGCCCAGCGTCGGGCTCTGTGCTGACAGCTCAGAGCCTGGAGGCTGCTGCAGATTCTGTATCTCCCTCTCTCTCTCTATGACCCTCCCCTGCTCACACTGTCTGTCTGTCTCTCTCTCTCTCAGAAGTAAATAAAACATTAAAAAAAAGTTGTGGTTTATCCATACAATAAAATGAGAAAACTAATGAAAATGCTCAATATACATTGGCTTGAAAAACATGAATGAATTCTGCAAACACAATATTGATATAAAGAAGCCAGATGCAAAAATTATATATGATTCTATTTGCATAACATTCAAAAACAGGCAAAATCAATCCATGATATTAAAGAACTGTTCTGACTTTATAGGTGGAAGTTAAACTATCAGTGAAACCATAATTTTAACTCCTATTCTAACTCCATGAAAATGTTTTGAGTTTACAGCTGAATATATATATTCATGTATCTCACATTAGTCTAACAATCTGCTCTATTTTGACTTCTCTATTTCAGATGATGATAGTTCTATCACTCCCACTTAAAATAATAGATATATTTTTTTCATTTTTCTATCATCTTTGTTCACTCTGTTTCTAAGTAGAATGTGTGGGAAGAAACCGTCTCTTAATTTTTTTTTTCTTTTCAAAACTGTTGTCTCTTCATCGTCTTATTCATTCTATGAGAGAATGCCAGATTAGATTTGCTCAAATACTATCTTGACTATGTAAACCCATACTGAAAAATACAAAATGAATCACAAGTTTATGTAATATCAACACTTCTGTGTATTTATTTATTTGTTTGTTTGTTTAGTATGCAGGACTCATTACAGGAGGGTACCGATTCATCCCACCTGCCTGATTCATGACCTGCCCTCCCAGACACACATACACAGAGCCTATAGTCCAGGGAACTGGGTTACTGGCCCATAAATATACCCTGTTCAATCATATAGGTCATTCTGCCTAGAATGTCTTCTAGCCTTTCTCAGTTTTACTTTAGGAAATCATTTGCATTTGAATTTCAGTATTCTTCCAAAAAACATTTTAGGATTCTTCACAACAGATATGCAATTGGAATTTTTAATCCTCAGCTGACTGAGCCTCCCTTTTTTGTAGTATCATGCTGTTATTGTTGACATACAATACTTATCAGTTTCTAGGAGCCTGGGTGGCTCAGTCAGTTGGGTGTCCAACTGTTGATCTGAGCTCGGATTTTGATCTCCAGGTCATGAGTTCAGGCCTCATGTGGGCCTTGCGTCTGGCATGAAGCCTACTTAAAATATATATATTAGCTTTAGGTATAAAACATAGTGATTTAATATGTATAAATATTATGAAATGTATACAATGACATACATTATGAAATTATCACAGTAAGTTTACTTACCGTCACCATCCAAATTTATAATAATATTGACTATATTTCTTATGCTGTATTTCGTATCCCCATGACTTGTCTTATAACTTAGTCTCTGACTTAATCCCATTCACCTGTTTCATCTGCCCCCTCACCTTCTTCCCCTCTAGCAACCACCAATTTATTCTCTGTATTTATGAGTCTGTTTTATTTGTCCGTTTTTATAGATTCCACATTTAAGTGAAATCATACATACTTGCCTTTGTCTGACTTAGTTCACTTAACACAATGTCTTCTAAGTCTGTCTATGTAGCAAATGGCAAGATTTTGTGTTTTTTTATGTCTGAATTATATTCCTTTGTACATACACATCACATCTTTATCTACTCACCTATCAATAGACACTTAGATTGCTTCCATATCGGCTACTGTAAATAATGCTGCAATGATCTTTAGGGGTCCATATATTTTTAAAATTAGACTTTTCATTTTTTAATATAGTTATTGGTAATCTTTATTTTTATCTCACCTAATAGATTTGTTTTGAAAACTTTAGGCTCTATCAAAATCCCCAAAAGGGATTGTTAAAAACATATGACTAGGTTCCATCCCCCAAACATGCTGATAAAATAAACCCAAGATAATGTCATGAAATGTTCATTTCTAGCAATTTCCTAATCGATGCTCTTGCTATGTCTGTGCCACACTTTGAGAAGAAGTGTGTGATTATAGAAGAATCAGAAAAGCATATGTCATGTCTTATTAGCCTTTGTTTTTTTCCTAATTTATATCATGGTTTTGCCTCAATTTGTATGTCTTCTTTAAAGAAGCATATATGTATATGCAATGCAAACATAGACAATTCAAATCATAAACTTGTCATATATAAGCAAATATAATATTTAAATGAGATCACAAGAGCCTTGATATCTATGAAATAATATAAGAATCAGGATACTTTACATACATAATATCTTCATTAAAATTATATTAAATTGTATTCAGTTAATAAAGCCTTTGAGGAAATAATATACTCATCATAGGATTATCTAAAATGGAGTATGGTTATAAATGTTTCAATGAGAAAAAATTAGCATCTTAACGAAAGTAGGTGTATGAGTACAAAGGCAAACTTCTGTTAGCTTCTAAGATAAATTTTCAGATACATAATTTTTCTATACATATTAAAATATTTTGCGCAAAAAAATGAAAATCAAAATAAGACTTAAGGATTCAAAATCAGGACCTTATGTGGATCTTGTGTTTATGTTAGTACTGAATTATGCTTTATAGTCTAATTTTATAATGGACATTGATTTGTTTGCATCATCAAAACAAAACACATTCTAGCAGCGTACATGTAAAGGGTGGCAGTAACAGAAACGAAAATCAACTAGCAATTATATATCACAGAAGTAAGGATCATGATAGGAGTTTTCTAAACAGAAATAGGAGGTACTTGAAAATAGAGCAGTGAAGCTAAATTCCTTCTAAAACAATACAGCAAAATAAAGACAGACATCACTTTGGAGAAGCATTTGGGGAAGGAAAGGCACAGGGGAGTAGGTAGGGTGTTTTTAGTACACACCAAGGCTCAAAAGCAAACATACATTCAAAACTCATTCAGCATTCTTGCCCGTATTTACTTTTTACTTAAAATGTATATTCATGATTCATGAATCATTTCTTAAGCTCCTACTGTGTGTCAGATGTCATGTCAGGAACAGGGAAGACAATATTGAGGAACAGAGTCTGCAGGCCTTTATTCCATAGTGATACCTTCTGAAGAGACATCATAACGAATGCTATAATAAGCAAAACCAAAATTTCAGTAGCAGCCCTTCAACAATTTATATTAAGATCTAAAGAATGAGTTAGAATAATCATATTCATTTTCCAGTGTGTCCTTTTTCAGTAAGTGGCAACTTTGTGAAAGAGTTATGGGAGCCAGAAACCTTGGTTTTCACAGCATCATCTCTCTTACCACTGTATATCAGTATTTGATATTTATCAATAAGTCCTATTTATTTTACTTTCTATATGTATCTCTGCAATCATTCTCTCTCTCTCTCTCTCTCTCTCTCTCTCTCTCTCTCCCTATTTTCACCATTCTGGAACAAGTTTCTATTGTCTTTACCATGCCTACAGCAGCAGCACTAATAAATCTCCATGTATTTGGGCTTCCCTCCAGTCCTCTGTATAATTGCAGCCAAAGTATTATTTTAAAAATGAAACTTGACCCCATCGATGGCTTGAATGGTATATTTCAAAATGCAAGTCTGACCCTTTGAGTAGCTTCCTATCACTTTCAGAAAATGCTCTGCAATGTTCTAATACCTGCATGGTCTACACAATGTCTACATGGTCAAATGCTGTGCAACTTGGTCCCCTTATAATTTTGGGTAAAGCCCACAGAGCCTACTCTTCTTCCCAGGAAGCTTTTCTTTACCCAAACAATCTTATTTCTGTTCATATTTTTAAAGAATATTTAGTATAAATATTAAAAGATGTTTTTATCTTTGATATATATATATATATATATGAAAGATAGTTTTCCATATAACTGGTTTTAAAGCTATTTTAAGAGTGGTGGTCTCTAAAATGGGGGCATTGCAATCCCTCTTCCTGGGATTTCCTGATCTTCTGAATGAAAAAAATATATGTATAATATATATGAATATATACATAATATATATTAAAACTTGCGTATGTATTTTTAAATGTTTATTTTGAGAGAGAGAGGAAGAGCATGGGTGGAAGAGGGGCAGAATAAGAGGGAGAGATTCCTAAGCAGGCTCTGTGCTGTGACCCCAGAGCATGCCACGAGGCTCAAACTCCACAAACCGTGAGATCATGACCTGAGCCAAAATCAAGATGCAGGCAGTTAACCAACTGAACCACCCAGGTGCCCCCAAATTTGTACATGTTCAGTCTTTTTGTTTAAATTGTTTTTTATAGCTTATTTATTTTTGAGAGAGAGACAGAGCATGAGCCAGGGGAAGGGCAGAGAGAGAGAGAGACACAGAATCTGAAGCAAGCTCCAGGCTCCGAGCTGTCAGCACAGAACCCAATGCGGGGCTTGAACCCACGAACCGTGTGATCATGACCTGAGCTGAAGTTGGACATGTAACCGACTGAGCCACCCAGGCGCCCCGTGTACATGTTCAGTCTTTAGCTACAAAGTTCTGTGGGTTTTGACAAATGGATAATGTCATATTTAGATAATTACAGTAACATACTGAATAGTATTGCTACAGAGTTTTTTTTATCCCCTGTGATTTACCTATTCATCCTTCTTTCATTCTACTGCAAGTCTCTTACACACAATGATCATTTTACAGTCTCAATAGTTATTTCTTTTCTAAAACGTCAATAATTGGAATCATGAAAAAGGTAAACTCACCTGACCATATCTTTCACTTAGGAATATGCACTTAAATTTTTTTCCAAGTATTTTTGTGGCCTCACAGACCATTTCTTTCTATCATTGAACAATATTCAATTATATGTATATATGTCTCATTGCTTTTCTATTTGCTTATTAGAACATATTTTGGTTGCTCCCCATTTGGACAATTATATATGAAGCTACTGAAAACTAACATTCATAAGCAGGGTTTTCTGTGTATGTAGTTTTCATATCTGTTGAGAAAATACTTAAAACACAACTTTTGTAAGACCATTTAGTTCTGTCTTCCAAAGAGACTCTACTACCATTTTGCATTCTTACCAGCGATGAATAAGAGTTTCTATGTTCCAAATCCTTATCAACATTCGGTATTGTCAATTTTTTTAAAAAATTTTAGCCATTCTAATAGATGTGTAATGATATCTAATTGTTTTACTTTGTAAATCTCTGATGATATGTGATGTTCAGCTGCTTTTCATGGATATAGATACATACACACACAGATATAGGTAGGCATTTGTGCAGATCTGTGGCCCATTTTTTGCATTTTTTAGTTTTTCTTATGGTTGAATTTTAATAATTCTTTCATAATTTGGATAAACATCATTTGCTAACCTTTGTTTTGAATATATTTTCTGTTATGTGTGTCAAATTTGTCTTTTGCAGAGAAGTGTTTAATAAGGTTTAATATATTTATTTTTTAATATAATTTATTGTCAAATTATTTTCCATACAACACCCAGTGCTCATCCCAACAAGTGACCTCCTCAATGTAATAAGGTCTAATTTAGCAACATTTTTTCTCATGGATTATGCCTTTGGTGATGTATCTCAAAACTTGTTACTAAAACCATGTTACCTAAATTTCTTCCTGTATTTTATTCTAGAAATAGTTTGCATTTTATATTTAGGTCTATTTTTTAAAGTTTTTTCGTAAAAAATTTTATGCCTATTTCTATATTAATTTTTTGCCATATGAATGTCTAGTTGTTGAAGAGACTGTCAATATTGAATTGCCTTTGCTGCTTTTTTCCCCTTCTTTTTCAGAGTTCAGCTGACTGTGTCTGTGTGGACCTATTTCTGATCCATTACATTACATCCATCTATTGGTTCTTTTCACATTATCATGCCGTCTTGATTATAGTACCTTTATAATAAGTCTTGAAGTTAGGTAATGTCAGTACTCTGATTTTATTGTTTAATATTTTGTTGCCTATTCTAAACTTATCATTTTCCCATATAGGTAAGTTTTCTGGTGTTTTGGTTTTTGTTTTCTGCTTCTTTCAGGATTTTCTGTTTCCTTGCACTCTGAATATGTGGATTTTTTTTGGTATTTGTCCAATTTGGTATTCTCTGAGCTTCTGGGATCAATGGTTCAGCGTCTGTCATTAATTTGTGAAAATCCTTAGGCATTATTACTTCAAAAATTTATTCTGTCCCATTGTCTCCTCCTCCTTGTTTTGATAGTCCAGTTATGCATGGGCTACACTTTTGTGACTTCTCCAACACTTCTTTGATATTCCGTTTTCTTATTTTTTCTTTGTTTTTCAGGTTAGGAAGTTTCTATTGATTTATCTTGAGAGTCATTGGTTCTTTCCTCAATGGTGTCCATGTATTAAGGACCCATCAAAGGCAATGTTTATCTCAGTTTTTTATTTTTCCCTAGAATTTTCTATTTTGTTCTGAGAGTTCTCATTTATTTATTTACATGATCCATCTGTTCTTGAATGCTGCCTGTTTCCTACATGAGAGGCCTGAACATGTTGATCATAGTTACTTTAAATTTCCTGTGCGATAATTCCAAAACCTGTGCCTCTTCCGGGTATGAGTCTTAGGTTCGCTTTATCATTGAAGGTGTTTTTTTTTCTTGCTATTTAAAATGCTGTATTGGGTTCCTAGTATTAGTATATAACAAAGTACCTCAACTGGGTGGTTCAAACGGGTAAATATGTTGTCTCACAGTTCAAGAGGCTAAGAGTTCAAAATTAGTGTGTCAACAGTTAGTCTCCTTTGAGAAAGGAGCAAGGAAGAAGAATCCATTCCATGCCCCTGTCCTCGTTTCTGGTAGCTTCAGATACTCCCTGGCTTGTAGGTGATAGTCTCCCTACATTTTAAAATTATCTTTCCTCTGTGCACATGTTTGTCTCTGTCCAAATTTCCCACTTTATAAGGACAGAAGTCATATAGGATTAGGGTTCACCCTAATGACCTAACTTTAATTTGGTAATCTACAAAGACTGCTACAAAGACATTCATTTAATCCTAAAGAAGAACAAAATAGAAAAGATATAAATCAAACCAATTCATGTATAATAAATTTAATTCCAAAATTACCAGTAATTATATTAAATGTAAGTTGACAAAAAAATCTTCAATTACATGTCAGAGATGATCAGACTAGATTGAAAGGGAAAGATTTAACTACATTATGTGTATTGTTAGAGATCCGCTTTAAATAGACAGGTTGAAGGGTGCCTGGGTGGCTCTGTTGGTTAAGCATCAGACTTTGGGTCAGGTCATCATCTCATGGTTGGTGAGTTCAAGCCCTACACCAGGCTCTGTGCTGGTGGTGCAGAGTCTGCTTGGCATTCTGTCTTTCTCCCTCTCTGTCTGCACCTCTGCAACTTGTGTGCGCACACTCTCATGCTCTCTCTCTCTCAAAACAAATAAACTTAAAAAAATATTTTTTTTAAAAAAAGTAGAGGATATATTTCTAAATAGAAATTATTTAAAAACTCTGTAAATGCTACTGAACAATTTGTTCAAAATGATATCAGCAAATACTTTAGTATTTTATTTATAAAAGTAAAATTTATGTGTGAAATAAACTTACATATTTGCATTAAACTTCAAGGTAAATCCATAAGCCAGATTAAAAATAAATCATACTTCACTAAAGGTCAAAAGATTAAAACTTACAGGATATGTTCTGTGATTGCAACAATATTAATTAGAAGTCAAATAGAATACAAGACTTAAAACTTCCACAAATATTTAACAAATAACACATTTCTAAGTAAACAATGGGTTAAAGAAGAGATGAGAAACTATTTCAAAATAAATGATAAATAAAAAAGACTATTTCAAAATTTATAGCAGAGTACTAAAGTAGAGTTTATAGGAAAATATTTAGTTAATTATTTTGCCTTTTTGTTTTTTGGATCAAAAGGTATTTATTGAGAATTTCTCTTTCCCAGTGTTATTGATACTAATTGATAAATAAAAATTGTATGTATTTATGGTGTACAATGTGATGATTTAATATATATTTGGTGAAGTGATTATCATGCTCAATTTAGTTAACATCCATTATCTGACTTAGTTATATATGTGTGTGGTGGAGAACAGTTAAGATCAATCTCTCAACAGATTTCAGGTACATAATATGGTTTTATTAACTGTAGTCACTAGGCCATTTAATTTTGAACTATTATATGAGAAAGTTAAAATATTTAAAAATAAATATGTATGAAATTTTTACTTTAAGATAAAAAGTGCAATTAACCCCCAAGGGAGTAGAACAGAAACACTAAATAAAAGAGTAGAAGTTACTGAAATAGAAAACAAATAATAGAGAAGGTTAACAAAGCAAAAACTCTCTTCTATTAAAAGACTAATAAATATGATTAACAGAACTAAGTAAAAAAGGAAATAGAAGTTACTGTTACAATATATGAAAGGAATATTAGTACATTTCTTAGACACATTAAAAAATAATAGAAAAAATAGTTGGATCAACAATGTGACAAAACATTGAATGGCTTAGAAAAGTGGAAAAATTACCTGAGAAATCTTACAAATAGATTCAAGAAGGAAGACAAAATCTGAATGGCCTTGTCTTTAAAAATATTAAATTCGTAATAGACAACATCTATCCAAAGAAATCTGCAGGACCATATAACTTAATTTGTAAATTCTGTCAAACCTTAAAAAATTAAAGTGCTATGCATCTTGCACATCTTCAGAAAATGTAAAAAGATTGTATAGCTATTTTAGGAGATTCTTATCACTTATTTTTATTGAATACTTTCAAAGGCATAACTAATTATCTGTAGTAATTCCACACAACTGAGCAGTGTTTACATCTGCAATCAAACTGACGTGCCTAAGTGTAAAGGATAAACCATGAAAATTCATTTCCTGTCTGTGTGTACCCTTCCAATTTGCATTCCAAAATGAAAACACACAAACACATACACAAACTCTCTCACACACAAACACAAACATACTTAACAAAGATTGACTTCAAGAATTTCATGTTCTCCCAACTGAGCCAGCCAGATGCCCAACAAATATTGACTTCAATCTATCAATTTGTCACTAGTTCTATAGGGTTTTTCCCTATCCTATTGAGTTTGTAGACTTAGCAATGAGGCCATCTTGATGTGATAAATGCTAATTGTTTATATTTTGCAATAATTAGTTTGAATGCCTGCAGAATTTCACTCTTCTTCTACAATATTGGATATCCTAGCAGAATAGATGAATCTACTAGATTATAAACACACTGGGATATAAAATATTCTGTGTTCATTGTGGATTTGAGATTACAATTAGATTTCAACATATATTGAATAATAATGGGATGTAATATTACTTCAATTATACAAGCAACAGAATAATGAAGGTTACTACGTGGGAAGAAAATTCATTTATTGATAGTATGTGTGGTGTGCTAGTTCAGGAAAAAAAATGTTACAAACATATCCTGAAGTCATTTGCATTTTTTTCATTGAAAAATACAACCATAATTCACAAATAAAAAATGTAATAACATAAAACACCAATGAATTGATTGGTATCTTACCATCACATTGGATAATGTAGATACAATTCAAAATTGATAAATATTCATTCATGCTCATTATTAGTATTTTATGAACAAAGATTTAATGTCTATCAAATTCTTGGCATTGTGCTCGGATGAAATAGTAAGGCAGCCTAAAGTATTATTTATGGTTCATGAGTATTAAATATAAAACATCACTGTTTTAATAAGACATTTTCATTTAAACTTGTATGTGAATTTACAAAATGTAATTTATGATAATCTAACCACAAAAACCCACAAGATGTAGGTTCTTATTTTGTTTCATTAATTTATTTTTTATTCTAAAGCTCAGTTATTTGGGTACCTGGGTGGCTCGGTTAAGCGTCCAACTTTGAGGCAGGTCACGATCTCACAGCTGGTGAGTTCGAGCCCCATATTGGACTCTGTGGTGACAAGTTGGAGCCTAGAGCCTGCTTTCGATTCTGTGTCTCCTTTCCTCTCTGCCCCTCCCCTGCTCATACTCTCTCTCTCAAAAATAAATATAAAAAAATGAAAACAAATCAGTTATTAACAAATTCGTTCCAAAACCTGCCTTTGTGACCAAGATACTTCCCTTCTCTTTCTAAAGTGGTACCTAACCTTTCAAACTTTCCATATATCAGCACAAAAGTCTAAGCACAAGTATTTGCTAGACTCCATCGATAGACCCATGATGAACTATACCTCCTGGTATCTATATATTGATATATAGCCTCTCCCATTACATTGATGCTGGCTCTTCAACTATGATAAGATGGAGGTTATCCTAAGTTTCTTCCAAGGCTAGGTCATAAGATGCTTTGTACCTCCCATCAGAAACCTGTGAAACACATGCTAGAAAGCCAGTTACCAGGTAGGAAGCATGAATACCCTAAGCACAAGTAGAAACCACATTAAAGAGAAAGAGATATTTAGCCAGCTCCATGTTATTTCAACTACCCACCTGAGGCTGCAAGGCATGTGAGGGAGTGTGTCATCATGAACTTCCAGCCTCATCTTAAGATGACTCCAGTTCCATCCGCGGTCTGACTGTAGCACCATGAGAGTCACCAGACAGGAATGGCCTAATTTTACCTAGTAAATCCTCAGAATTTTGACAGTATATTATTTTTTCAGCCAGATTATTGGGATTCATTGTTTATGAAATAATATTAATACATTAGATAACAATGGTGAAAATTCAGGATAGATAATATTGAATCATAAAACCATGCAAACCGTATAATTAATAGTGACATAAAACTTTGGGATTTACAATAATTTTCACTTCTTTTAATCCAAAGCCAAGCCCAAATTCTAACTTTCTATTTCATTACCAGATTATAGAATGATATAGTATATAATTAAAATATTTAAGGTTTACTTTTATTTATTTTCACTTTCTAGTGTTAATAAATAAAAGCAAATAATTTTTACCATACTATCTTTTTTTAAGCTTAATTATTTTGAGAGAGAGAGAGAGAGAGTGTGTGTTCAAGCATGCAGGGGAGGGGTCGAGACAGAGGGAGAGAGAGAATTCCAAACGGGCTCCTCACCATCAGCACAGAGCCCGATGTGGGTCTCAGTCTCATGAACTGTGAAATCATGACCTGAGCCCAAAGCAAGAGATGGACGCTTGATCAACTGAGCCACCCAGGCACCCTGATATACCATACTATCTTTAAGAGACGTGAAGTTTTCTAGGTAAGTGTATAATTTGGTGTGAACTCTGATCAGCTAGAATCCTAGATTTCTCTACTATGGTACATACAGAAACTACTCTAGATTCAGATTGAAAAGAATGCATGGGAAAGTTTGCTGTCATTGGAGAAGGTTGGAATATCACACATGTATTTACTATCCACAAATCCACAGACTCTGAAATAGCTTTAAAAAATTTTTTTTAATGTTTATTATTTTTGAGAGAGAAGAAGCAGTGAAGGGGTAGAGAGAGAAAAGGGGAGACACAGAATCAGAAGCAGGCTTCAGGCTCTGAGTTGTCAGCACAGAGCCCCACGCAAGGCTTGAACTCACAGATTCTGAGATCATGACTTGAGCTGAAGTCAGTCGCTTAACTAACTGAGCAACCCAGGTGCCCCTGAAATAGCTTTTAAAAATATTTTATTCATTTTTTTTCAGGAATGTAAGCAGATGCTATCGTTGTGGGAATGAGCTAGGGCCATCTTTTTGTACACAAAGTAACTTTTATAAGAGTAGTTGGACCCCAACTCTTGAGATGCCTTCTAGAAGCCATCAAAAATATGTAGTTGAGAGGTAATAAACTGTTCCCTTTATCTCAGGTATTTCAAGGGAGAGTAAGAATATTTCCATGAGTGACAAGTGCTCACTGGGAAAGTTTTATTGGGTAAAATCTCAATATTTAATTTCTAGTACAAAGAAAGGATTTGGCTCAAGTCAAAGCATTGTTCCCCTTATTTTCATAGCCCAATTTCCTTTTCTTTATTCTGCTTTATAGGTGGCTGCCTTACTATGGTTTATTGTCTTTATTTTTATAAAGACTATATTTTTTAATGTTTTATTTATTTCTGAGAGAGAGAGAGAGACAGAGACAGTATGAGCAGAGGAAGGTCAGAGAGAGAGGGAGACACAGAATCTGAAGCAAGCTCCAGACTCTGAGTTAGCTGTCAGCACAGAGCCTGATGCGGGTCTCGAACCCACGAACCATGAGATTATGACCTGAGCCGAAGTCAGACACTTAACCAACTGAGCCACGCAGGCGTCCTTAAAGACTTTATTTTTTAAGAGTGCTTTAAGGTTCACCTCAAAATTTAGAGAAAGATACAGAGATTGCCCATATATCCCCTGCCCCCACACACATATAGACTTCTCACAATCCACATTTACCAGAGAGGTACACTTTTTAAAAAATGTTTGTTTATTTTGAAAGAGAGAGCATAAACAGGGGGAGGGGCAGAGAGAGAGAGAGAGAGAGAGGGAGAGAATGTCAAGCAGGCTCCAGGCTGTCCACACAGAGACCGTCAGGAGGCTCAATCCCATGAACTGAGGTCATGACCTGAGCCTCAATCAAGAGTTGGAAGCTCAACCTACTGAGCCATCCAGGTGCCCTCAGAGAGGTACACTTTTTACAACTGATGAACCCTTACTGACCCATCACAACCACCCAAAGTCCATAGTTTTCATAGGTGTTATGCATTCTGTGAGTATGGACAAATGCATAATGACATGTATCCATCATTGTGATATGATACACAGTAATTTCACTGCCCTAAAAATCCTCTCTGCTCTGTTTAATCCTTCCCATCCCCAACCTCTGTCAATCACTGATCATTTTATTGTCTCTATAATTTCGCCTTTTCCAAAATGTAATATAGTTGGAATAATAACTTTATCTTTTACTTGCTATTACTATTTAAATAAAGATATAATTCATCATTATACTCTAAATATGACTTCTGAGAAACATTCACATAGAAATCAAGCAAGTGGTATACATATATTGCCAGGAAGAAAATAAGTATAAAATTGTAGTCATTTTATAAATATCCCATAGCAGTCTAGGGGACTGGGTGTGTAACAGGCTTAAGGTTTATAACAGAGATATATGAGACTGGCTAGGACATCGTACTGTTCTCACTTCGAATATACCAAGGAAGAAAATTAGATTTCCTCATATGTGTTATGAAACAGAACAGCATTTAAAGAGAACAGGGACTATATTAGCTTTCCTACCTTACCAGTGATGGGTAATATGTTTTGTAGTTTCTTCTCCTTTAATACTATAATAAACTATATAATATAATTTTGATGCTCAACTGGTTTTGAACACAGCAAAGTGCTGAAGTTAGATGCCATATTTTATTTACTATAGTGCACAAAAAAGAAAATAATTAACATGTCAAATCCAAATCTAAAATACTGATTCAACATATTCTCCTTTAATAATTTGGCAATTATAATAGGCTGAGGAATTTGCCATTGTAAGGGCAATCTTTCATTAAATTATTTAAAATAACCCTCATTTTAATCATTTAATAACTTTACCCTTTTCTGTCAACTTGCTTATTTTAGAAGGTAGTACTCCGCGACATTAAGAGCCTTTATCCTAACTTAGTAGGGTCAGAATTATAATTTCAGTCTTCCAATTTTAAAACAAGAGGTTATAATATTATGTTGGATAGTATGTTAAAAAGGTCTAAATGCAAAAATTGAGGTCAAAGACCTCAATTTTTCTTTATTGGAAGACTTCTTCTATCTTGTCTGGTTGAACCTCAATGACCCTTCATTACAGAGATTAACCTATTAGACTACAAACACGCTAAAATCAGCTGATTAAATTCTTCCTAGATTCAACCTGAAGAAGGAAAAAAGAGGCGTGTGTACACACACACACACACACACACACACACAGTTTACAATTTTAAACTCCAATCTTCACTCATGTTAAGAGGAAGAAATGTATATGTCTGCCGCTAAAAATATTTATAATAAAGTCATATTAGAGATATGTGTAGTTATGGATATGCAATATGCACTGATGAATTAAAGAGCCACATGGACAAGCAGTGGGCACTTTAGCTTTGGGTGTAGTAACTCTATCATCAGCCCATAGGGTCTCCTCTCCATTTCACTTCTACCAGACTCTTTGGTTGAGGTAATTTTATAGGTTTCAGCTGTTCTGTTGTTTTGTATTATTCTTTAAAATAGATTTCATTTTGAAGTGAGCCCAGTATCGAGGCCCCAGAAGGCCGGCCTAGGATGAGATATAGTTGTGTTTTTAATATTCATCTTTATTGATTTTATCATGAATGTAAACACAGGTGTTTTGGATCTGACGGATTGTCATTATTTGCTTCAAAAGCCAATAATGACTGTATGGTTCCACATACATTCCCTGATTGCTACCCCTGGGGTGATGTGATAAAAGTGAGGCCGAGTCTCTTATTCATGCCTTCACTAGATAAAGAAGTCCTAGAGATCTAATGCACAGAATAGTGATTATAGACAACAGTACTGTGTAATAAATTGCAGAGCTGCTAAGAGACTAGATCTTAATTGTTTTCACCACAAAAAAGAGACATTTATGTGACATGTTAGAGGTGGTAACTAATGTTCTAGTGGTGATCATTTTGCAGTATATAAGTGTGTCAAAGCAACACACTATGCTCCTTAAACTTACACAATGTATTATGTCAATTATATCTCAATAAAGAAAAATCTTATGTGAACACAGTGCCTTAGACAAGGAAGTAGATTTTCTCAGCTTATATTCAGGAAAAAGAGTTGCCTCTCCTTTCCTTTCTAAAAAGAGTCAATAGAAACTTTTGTTCTTTGGAAAGGGGATGGAAAGGATCTTGGATTCTTCTTTTGACCTTTTAAAATGTAAATACATCTCTCCCAGGGCCAGACAAGTCCCTTTGTCATTGTTTAGATTTTTATGACCTAGAAATGTCTCCAAGGTTACAGGCTTCAATTTCCCTTAGAACAAAAACCCACAATTCCAGTGTTAGTTAAATCTCTGAGTTCTCTCCCTTTCTATACAACTGTAAATTAACTTCCCAAGACTTGAAGCTAACACAGAACTCAAGTTTCTGCAGAATTTATTCAAAGAGCTATAACTTTGCAGAAACACAATAGGTTATTATTTTTATTTCACAGGTTACCTGCCTAAGCTGATAAATATAAAAATGAGTAGAGAAGGAAATGTTAATACTACACATGGTCTGCTACTTCTCATTCCTGCCAACACAGCAGGGGAATTAGAGTTGCTACAAATCTTTGTCAACTCTTGGTTTTTCCATTCTATTTTTCTTCGAAACCATTCTAATAGGTATAATGATACTCATTTTGCTATCAGTTTGTATTTCTCTAACGATGGGCTGATTTTCATGTGCTTATCTGCCATCATATATTTTCTGTCATAAAATATTCATCGAAAACCTTTGTTGGTTGATTGTTTTCTAATTGTTGATTTTAAATAATTCTTTATATATTCAGGAACCAATTACTTAATTAGGCATGCGGTTTACAAATATCTCCTGTAACTTGTTTGCTTGTCTTTTAGTTCTAATAATGTCTTTCGATAGTAGTTGTTGAAATATGTTTTGATTTGTATCTAGAATTACTGTTCTATTTCATTGACTGATGTATCTATTCTTAAATCAACATCACATTGACTTGATATCTCTAGCTTTCTAGTAAATCTTAAAATTAGGTGTCATAGGTTCTCTAATCTTGTTCTTCTTTTTCCAATTTATTTTAGCTGTTCTAGTTCCTGTTACTTTCCATTTAAATTTCTGCATTGACTAGGAAAGATTTGGATGAAAAGTTGTAATTAAACAATTATTGATCTTTTCAGTCTATGCCCATGCCTTGTTACTCTCATTGCATAAATCTCCAATTTCTTTTATTAGTGTTTATAGTGTTAAGTCCATAGTTCCTGCACATATTTTATAGAATGTTTGGTGCTTTGTGGATGATACCATCTTTTAACTTCAAATTCAAATTATTCATTTCTAGTCTATGGAAATACAACTATTTCTGTATATTGGCCACCAGTTTGAGAACATGTCAAAGCCAAAGAGTTCTAGGAACTTTTTGGTAATTTCTTTTCCTTTTCTAAGTAGACAAGAATTTATTCTGTGAATAGAGAAATTTTATTTTTTTTCCAATTGCACAGTCTTTTTTTCCTTTCTTTGATATTTATGTTGGATAGAATTCATAGGATGATGTTGAACAGGAATGGCCAGATATGTATTGCTTTCTTACTCCTATTTTAAAGAAGACAATATTCAGTCTTTCACAGTTGTCACAGCTATGACACTAATAGAATATTTTTGTAGATGCCCTCTAGTAGATTGAGGAAATTCCCTTCCATTGTTTGATTATGGATAGTTTTTAACCAGGAATGAACATGAGATTTTGTTACTGTCTTTTCTGCATCAATTCAAATGATTGTATGATATCTGAATCTGTGTTCAGGACAGATATCTTATTAAAAAAAATTTTTTTATACTTTAATTTTGAGACAGAGCATGAGTGGGAGAGGGGCAGAGAGAGAGAGGGAGACACAGAATCTGAAACAGGCTCCAGGCTCTGAGCTGTCAGCACAGAACCTGATGTGGGGCTAGAACTCACAAGATCATGACCTGAGCCAAAGTCAGACGCTTAACCTACTGAGCCACCCAGGCCCCCCAGGAGAGATATTTTAGTTGAGCTTACTATTCTTGTAATGTGTTTTCTGGTTTTGTTGTTTGGTTAAAGCTAGCCTCATGAAATGAGTTGGAACTTGTTTCTTTTAAATTTTCTGGCAGAGATTTTAAATATCAGTATTGTTTTCTTTACATATTTGATGTAATTCACCTATGAAATCACCAAGGGCCTAAAGTTTTCCTTGAGAAAAACTTTTGTAAACTAAAAGTTCAATTGTCTTTAATAGATTATAAAACTATTTAGATAGTGCATTTCTTTTTTGTCTTTCAAAAAGATTGGTGGATTTAAGTTTTTCAATTTTTGGACTATTTACTGATGGTATTCTCTTACCACCATTTAAATGTTCATGTTAACTGCAGTGATGTTCCCTCTTTCCCTCTCAAAATTGAAAGCAGTTTCTTTTTGTTTGTTTGGGTAGAATTTAATCCTATTTTTAAAGTTTTCAAGAATAAACTTTACTTTTATTTTTATTTATTTCAGTATATTTTAAACTTCCTTTTGTGCTGCTTTGAATGATGCATGATTTAGAAGTGTTTAATATTTAAATAATTGGGAATTCTTAAATAGCTTTTTATTATTGATCTTTAATTTCATTATACTCATAGACTATGCTTTGTATATTATAATTTTTAAAAATGTTAATGTTTTATCGGCTAAAATATGGTCTGTCTTTGTGAATGCCTTGTGTGTAGTGGGAAAAAATGTGTATTCTTCTGCTGTTGGGTTAGGTCACTGGAAAATGTAGTTTAATTGAAGTAGGTGAGTAAATTTTATAAATTCTTTATTCTTCCTGTGTGTTCTATTATGGAAAGAGGGGTATTGAAGTCCACCAAAATAATTATGGTTTTGCATATTTCCTTGGTTCAAGTACTTTTTTAAATGTTTGTTTATTTTGAGAAAGAGAGAGAGCTCGGGGGGAGGGCAGAGAGAGAAGGACAGAGAGAATCCCAAGCAGGCTCCATGCTATCAGTGCAGATCCTGATGCAGGACTTGATCCCATGAACCATGAGATCATAACCTGAGCTGAAATCAAGAGTCAGGAGCTCAACCGACTGAGCCACCCAAGTGCCCCTCTTAGCTTCATGCATTTTTTAGCTACTATTGGTGGTATACACATTTAGGTTTCTTCTATCTCCTTGAAGAATCAATTCCTTTAGTCATTATATGATAACATATTTTATACTTGACAATACTCTTTGCTCAGAAATATCCTTTTCCCAGTTTCAGCATAGCTAGTTAGCATTCTTTTGGTAAATGTTAATAAGATAGACCTTTCTTCATTTTTTTTTTTTACCTTTATACTATAAATTTCTTCATATTTAAATAGGTTTCTTAGAGTCAACATATAGTTGGAACTGGCTTGTTTTAATCTAATTTAATAATCTCTATCCTTTAACAATGAATGTAGAACCTTTACAATTAAGGTAATGATTGATATGTCATTAAAATCTATCATCGTAACATAATATTTTATTCCATTTTTTCCCTTTTTTTCATTTTTATGCCTAATTTAGGATTTTTTTTTTATGTTTGACCTTGGCTTTATAATATACATCTTAAAGCAGTGACTACCTTCAAATGATATTTTACTTCTCACATAGTACGAGGACTTTAAAATTAGATACTCCAAATCGTCCTCCCATTTTCTGGGCTATTGTGCCATATTTTTTAATTTTACATTTGCTATGAACACATAGTATATTTCTGTCTATTTATACTTATATTTTAGACTAAACCTAAAGAAAAACATTAATTTTGTATTTATCTTCATTTATTGATTTTCTAGAAATCTTCATTTATTTGTATATATTCATGTTTTTCTCTTATCACATGCCCACCACTTGAAGAACTTCCTTTAATATTTCTTGTGTGCAGATCTACTTGCAATGAATTCTCTGCTTTTATTAAAGGGCATATTTATTGTACTTTTAAAATTCTATTTATGCTTTAAAATTGAAGGTTAACAGGTATTTTTCTTTCTACATCTTTTTACATTCCTTTAAAGAGGAATACTTTCTGTTTTTATCCTTTATTTTTTTTTTTGCATAGTTTATGATGATTTCAGCTACAATTCTTACATTTTTTCCTCTGTCTTTTTTGTACCTTCAAGTTTTTTCTTTGTCTTTGATGTTTAGCTGTTTGAATATGTTGTGCTTATGTGCGTCGGGGGTGGGGTAGGGATTTATTGTTTTTGTGTTCATCCTGCTTCATTCTCTCTGAGTTTGGGGATCTGTCATTTGGTATCTGTCATTAATTTGGGAATTAATTTAGTATCTGCCAAATTTGTTTTTAAGTATTTCCCGATTCCTTCTCTCCCTTTTCTTTTGAGGATCTTATTATACATTTGTTAGACTATTTAATAATGTTCCAAATCTCTTGAATTATTTTCTTAATTCTTTTACCTCTTGAACTTCGGTTGAGTAATATTTTTTGTTTACCCTCCAATCTAATTCACTTATTCTTTCCTTAGTCCATTGATCATCTTGCTAAACACATTTTTAAAATAATTGTTTAATTTCATTTCAGGCATTTTTATTTAATTTTTCTTGTAGTTTACATTCTAGAATTATCCATCTAACTTTGCATATTGTCAACCTTTCATTTGCGGGTTTTTGTTTTTTTTGATCGGGTTTGTTTATCAGAGAGAGAGAGAAAGAGAGAGCACACACACTCAAGTGGGGTAGTAGCAGAGAGAGGAGAGGTCTAGAATCCCAAGCATTTCCAGCACAGAGCCCAAAAGGAGATTTGAACTCACTGAAAGATCATGACCTGAGGCAAAGTCAGACACTTAACTGACTGAGCCACCCAGGTGCCCCAACATATTGTCTATCTTTTAAAACAGACCCTTTACCATATTAATCATAGTTATTTTAAATTTTCTGTCTGACTCTGGTAACAAGTGTCTCATATCTGAACCTGGTTCTTTGAATTATTTTGTCTTTATCATATGTGCCTGCTTCTTTATTTTGTGGCTGATTTTTTTGTTGAATGCTAAATATCTTCATAGGACTTGCTGGATATGTCCTTTGTCACATGGCCAGGTAATTGGCATGCTTTTCCCTCTGTTGAAAGTTTCAAGGCACCTGGGTGGCTCAGTTGATTAAGTGGCTGACTTCCCCTCAGGTCATAATCTCACAGTTTGTGGGTTTGAACCCTGCATCAGGCTCTATGCTGACATCTTAGAGGCTGGAGCCTGCTTTAGATTCTGTGTCTCCCTCTCTGTCCCTCCCAACTCAGGCACTCTGGCTCTCTTTCTCTCCTTCTGAGAAATAAATTAACAATAAAAAATTTCAGGCATGTCACGGAGCTAAAATAGGTGTTGTACTACATTTAAGAACAGGTATTGGGGCACATGGGTGGCTCATTCAGTCAGGTGCCTGACTTTGGCTCAGGTCATGATCTTGCAGTTAGTGAGTTCAAGCCCCCCATCAGGTCCTGTGCTGACAGCCTCTCTCTGCCTCTCCCCAGCTCATGCTCTGTCTCTCTCAAAAATAAAACATTAAAAAATTAAGAATAGGTATTGTTATGGTTATTCTTGGTGCACTACATGCTTCATATTGCCTTTACCTTTAATATTCTTATTTTGAGGACTATTTCACCTGAGTTTTTCACAATGTCTAGCTTCCTTTTTAGGTCTTCCCTTGGTGTTGCACCTCAGAGAGAGCCTGTCTCCATGTTCTTCACCTTCCCTTAGGAGTAAATTGTAATTTGCGATATGACATGTTTTATGCTGATGGGGAGGTACAGGATGGAATAAGTTCTAGGTTATCCTCATTCATAGGTGGTCACTGTGCTTCTGGACGCTCCGAGGGCCGCCTTCTCAGTGTTTTAGCCCAACTCCAAGTCTATGTTTTTGTGTCACTTGTATTTTTGTTCTCCCTCATGAAAAGATAGTTTTTCTCCCCCCCCACCCCCCACCCAGTTGAAATGAGTTTTGACCAGTTCCTTAGGTATAACACTGTTGCCAGAGTGTATACCTTTTCCTACATAGAAGCCCTAGAGAGAAGGATCTGGAGACCAGTTTCCATTCCTCACTGTGGCTGCTTTTCCTCCACCCCTACCCTGTACCATGAAAAATGTTTCCTCAGGATTCTTACCAATGACTTTCGTGAGCACCTGCTGGCATTTGTAGAAAGAAGCCTATGAATCAGCATAAACTTCCCAAGTATTTTCTGTCACTAAGCGTTCTTTATTCTCTGGCTAGCACACACTTTATCCTTTACAAATCCATTGAAAATGTTAGATAAACTTTCTAACACATGTCTGGCAGCCTTTGGCAGAGCCAAGTAAGCAAATCTCATGTCCTTATCTGTCCATACTTGGTGCCGGCTGACCCGAGGTGTCTGATGGGTTCAGGAAAAATTGTAAATAGTAAGATTGTTTGGCTGTTGTTTTTGTTGTTGAAAGGATCAGAGTGATACTCTTTCCAGCTTTCTATAATCCCTGCCAAAGCCAGAAGTCAACCTAGAAGCATATTAAATGTTGGTCACATTGAACTGAGAAAGTTGTCATGTAGACTAACCAGTTACCCCTCTATTTTTTATGATATCTCCTAAGCATTCCCTTAGAATTATTAACAAAGAAAACTCTATGTTTAAAACACTTTTTTTTTCAAATTATAGAGTAATACTGCTAACCGTAGTGTGAAGACAATACTTATAGAGTAAGTATTCAGTGTTCACTAAATGAGTACACAGTAGCATGTCAATTTAAAGCCACCAGTCATTGTGTGTTTGGATAGCTAAGCCATGCAAATATGATGATGACTATTTCACAGTCCCAGTTTCAAAGAATGCATGTCTATAGGGAGGTGATCACAGGAACTGGGAAGTGTTGCATATTGCATATTGCATATTGTCATGATCTATTGTTAAAAGCTACCCAGGGAAATGTGAGCAAGGGGTGATTAAATTAGATGTTTAATTCCATGGCACTGCTGGAGGCTAGTCTGATAGTAGTTGTGCAAGTTAAATTGTGATAAGGCTGATCATAGACTAGGTCACAGGACAGTTTAATTTTATCCTGACAAGGATTGGGATAATACCATTACCCCTTTCCCTACTCCATCATGGAGACCCTTCCTAAGGTGAGTTCACAAGGGAACTGCCAGAAAGATAGGAGGAAACAAAGAGGAAATGGTACCTTAGAAGCCAAGCAAGTAAAATATTTTGAGAAAAAGTCAGTCCCGTGTCTATTTGGTTCTAGAACAGACTTTATACTATAGTTACATTCTCATGAGTCAAAGTTTAAAAATAGAAAGTTTACCTGTTTCCACTTTTCTCGGAAGCCAGAATCAGCCACCTGTGATTCTGCACCTTTCCAGAGCTAGCAATCCCCTGGCATGAAATGCAGAATACTAATGAGTAGATTATTCCAATATGAAGATATAAGGACACTTACTGATTTCTACCAGCTGATTATTTTTATTTGCTAATCAACACATTGTTTTCTTTAATTCACAGTCATTTTTAAGAAAAGGAAATTTTTAAAAATTTGGGTCTATAAAACCTATACAGATCAAGATACTTACATTTCAGAAGTGCAACATTAACATAAAAATTCACTTTTCATGCATCTTTCTGTCAGAATAAAAACTCAAAGGCAAATTCTAGCTCTCAAAGGATATTGAGACACCGCAGTCTTTGAAGAACTTGCATATAAAAATCAATGTATGGATCACTCATCATTTCTATTCCATGAGAAATACAATACAGAGTGTTTTTTTTTTTTTAAATCTGTTTCTGAACACATTGTGAGAAAAAGAGGAGGATGGAAATCTCAGAAAGAATAGGAAATTATTTAAAACTTTTGTTCTGGATGTGTTATTGAAGTGAAAAAATACATAGATTTGAATGTACTGGAAGTACTAAGCAAAGAGTAGCTAAAAATCTTTTTTAAAACAGATAATTAAAAAAATAAAACATCAGATATAGAAATGATCATACTAACACGTTTGTTGATGATTTTATGAGACATAAGTAAGATAAATTTTGAAATAATATGCCATCTTACCATATAAGCAACAAACATGGAATCCTTAATTCATAGAATGATCTTTACAAAATACTGAAGAACATGGAAAAGAAAAATTACCCATAATTCCTATGCAGAGGAAAACATAATGTGATATATTTCTGTTGGTTGTTTTTCCAGGTATGTGTCTGTGTCTGAGTATGGTGTACATACTCATATACAATGTATTTTTATTTTTAATAGTTGTACTGTTACATAAATTTTTTTCATTTAGTATTGTACTATATGTTTGCATATAACATCCATATTTAATTGGCATTTTATTGCATCTACCATTTCACATCAGCTTTCACTTAACTGTGTGCTAACATCATTTTCCAAATTACAGAATCATAAATGCTATCTTTAAACATATTTTTAAGTTTTATTTATTTATTAGAGAGACAGCACAAGTTGGGGGGAGGCAGAGAGAGAGAGAGAGGGAGGGAGGGAGGGAGAATCCCAAACAGGTTCCTCATGGCCAGCATGGAGCCCAGTGTGGGGCTCGAACTCACATGCTGTGAGATCATGACCTGAGCCCAAACCAAGAATTGGACGCTTAACTAACTAAGCCACCCAGGTGTCTCCATAAATAATATTTTTAAATGAATGCTTACCATTATATTGTGTTATACTGTATGACAATACTAAGCTCATGTAATCACTTCCAGATTGATGGCCATTTGCTTTATTTGCAAGTTGTATAATACTGAAGGTGTTGCTATGAAAATATTTGTACTTCTCTGCAGGTGTATGTAGTTATAGAATGTATTACTAGAAATTAAAAAGTAATATAGAAAGTAATTGATATGTGTAAGACTCTTGACACATATTACAAATGTTCTTTCCAGAAACATACTAATTTACACTTTCACTGAAAGTATTTGAAAGTGACCATCAGAGGGGTGCCTGGGTGGCTCAGTCAGTTAAGCATCCAACTTCAGCTCAGGTCATGACCTCATAGTTGGTAGATTTGAGCCCCGCGTCAGGCTCTGTGCTGACGGCTCAGAGCCTGGAGCCTGCTTTGGATTCTGTGTCCCCCTCTCTCTCTGACCCTTCCCTGCTCATGCTGTCTCTATTTCTCTCTCAAAAAGAAATTAAACATTAAAAAAAAAAAAAGGAAGTAACCATCAGAATTCCATTTTAGTGAAGATTTTTTGGTTTGGTTGAAAATCAGATAATCCTCAGGAGAAAGAATTGTATTCATATGTTTTTCTTAATAATCTTACCCAAATTATCTGTCTCGAACTCTCTGACAATGAAGATAACACAAACGTAGAACAAGCGGATAAATTATAATGGTATTAACATGGACATTAATTCAATCAACACAAAGTCTAGGACATCAAACTCATACTATAGATCCATATTAAGAAAATGAAAATTAATGCATTTATTTTCATGTCTCATTTATTTTATATCTGTTAACTATAAAAAAAGATTATAACTCCTAGCAAAGCATATGTATACAGTGAATACTTGGTGACACGTTCTCTCTTGTATTGGTTAGAAAAGAAAACTCAGAAAAATCCGTTGAGAAATAATACCTAAAGATTTTTTATTTTTTATTTTTTTTATTTTTTTATTTTTTTACAAATAGTTTATTGTCAAATTAGTTTCCACATAACACGCAGTGCTCATCCCCACAAATGTCCTCCTCCATGCCCCTCCCCCCCTCCCCCCACATCCATCAGTCCTCAGTTTTTGTCAGCATTCAAGAGTCTCTCATGGTTTGCCTCTCTCCCTTTCCCCCACCATTTCTGCCCTTCTTCTCCCCCTTGTTCCTCCGTCAAGTTCCTCCTAATCCTCCTCTACGTGCAAACATATGATATTTGTCCTTCTCTGCCTGACTTATTTCGCTCAGCATAACACCCTCAAGGTCCATCCATGTTGCTACACATGGCCAGATTTCATTCTGTCTCATTGCCATGTAGTATTCCATGGTATAGATATTTTTGAAAACCTTAGTAGTCTTCACATTTGCAGGTAATATAACACATAATTTCCTTCCTGAAACTCAGTGTCGTATGAATAAACAACAGGTTTTTTCATCTAACTGATATAAACTGCTGTGAGAGTTGATACATTTCTCACATATAAATGTTTTTGGGTCACTCACAGTCCAGTTTCTAAAATTTCTTTGTTTTGAGGCACCTGATTGGCTCAGTCCGTTAAGTATTGGACTCTTGATTTTGGCTCAGGTCATGATTTCTTGATTGCTGACAGTGCAGAGCCTGCTTGGGATTCTCTCTCTCCCTCTCTTTCTGCCCATATCCTGCTTGCTCTCTCTCTCAAAATAAATAAGCACACTTAAAAATTTCTTAGTTTTACCTTCCTTCAGTAACAGTAGTAGGGAAATTCCTAAATTCCTAAACAATAGTTGTAACAATTTAAAAGAATATTGTAGCTAAGAAAATCCATAGAGAAAGACAGAGCCTCCTGCCAATGAAGACACTAATATTACCATCACCCAGATACATTTTTTTGTTTTTAAATTTTTTTTTTAATTTCTGAGAGAGAGAGAGAGAGAGAGACAGTGTGAGCAGGGGAGGGTCAGAGAGAGAGGGAGACGCAGAATCTGAAGCAGGCTCCAGGCTCTGAGCTGGCAGTCAACACAGAGCCCGACGCGGGGCTCGAACCCACGAACCGCGAGATCATGACCTAAGCGAAAGTCGGACGCCTAACCGACTAAGCCACCCAGGCGCCCCCCAAGTCAGACTCTTAACTGATTGAGCCACCCAGGTGCCCCGAGTTACATTTTTTTGTAATTAAATTTTGTCTCAGTGAAGTTACTAATTTTTTATTTTCTGAAAAGCCTAATCATCACTCTATTAAACCTTAAAATAGTATCTACTTGACCCTTTTTAAAGTTTTAATTTATCGTGATATATGTACAAAAAGGTATAACTAGTACATAACAAATAGGACTTCTCTCTTCAGTTTGGTTTTAGAAGTTTATAACCAAACGCTAACAGTTAACAAAATAAGATAAATTAAAAATTTGTTTTTTTAAAAAGACACCAGAGAAGTGTGGTTGAAAAAAGGAACTTCAAGGAAGGAAAATCTAGAGAAGTGGGTGCCTTTTAGCTGGTCAGGGGCTAGGAGGCCACCATCCTCCCGGGGAGCACTTGAGCCTGAGCAAAGACTGGCCTGGGGGCCCCTGCCATCATTGGAGGGACTCTGGAAAAAGAGAACTAACAAGATATTCAGAAGAATTGTTATTTTTCTTTCTACTCACTGTGCTCCTCAAATTTTAGCCTGTTGGCCTTTCTTATGGGGGGGAAAATCCCAACTTTTGGCTGTTTATCTTCCCCCCCTAATTTCTATGTGACCTTTTTGAATCCTGGATTAGAGAGTTAGATGATGTTTTTCGACCTTTATTTCACTAAAGCTCTTCCATATTTTCTTTTTCTTTTTCTCACTTTCTGCTATACATTAATCACTGCTTTAAGGATGGGGCCCACCTAACGAGAACTTGTTTTTGTTCTAGGAGGTAGTCGTTTTGTGCAAACTCTTGTCTCCCTGGCATTGTGCAGCTGCCTTGGGTACACTGCCCTGTGATATCCCAATATGGTGGTATCTCTGCTTTAAAGCCCATGGCTGTCGCTTTATCTATAGTGGCCTCCTGGTGGTTTCCCCTGGACCTGCACAGTTTAGCGCTGAGGGATTTGGCGGTTTATACTCACAATGAGCAGTCTCTTTTTCTGTAGCTCCCCATCCCTCTGAGACTCTCCTGGATAAATTTCCAGCCTTTGTGCCTGCCTCAGTATTTGTCGTCTGACATCCCAAGCAAGTAACTCTTCCATTTTCTGCTGTTCAAGCTGCATGTGGGCTGATGAATGCATTAAAAAAGAAACAAACCAGAGAGTTTTACTCTGTCTGATTTGCTCTCCAAGGATGGAATTTTGTGTTTCCATCTGCTTTACCCTGTGTCCCAGGAGTCTCCCCCAATCATACACAATCAGTAAGCCAGGATTTGTAGGGAGTTTATATTGAAATTAGTATCTCATTTTTTTTCTTCAGCTAACTTGCTCCAGGCTGTAAATCCAGCACCTGGACTGGATACCTAGTGACCCATACTAGGTCCTTACTAAATATTTGTTGACTGACTGGCTGGTCCCTGTTGACACAGTACAAAAGTGTAAGTCCAAAACCATGGCTCTCATTTAGGTATTTGGGATATTTTATGGAATTTGAGAAAAACTTTACTGGAAATGTCAGAAAAAGAGTGTTTTCAACAGACCAGAAGCAAGAAACCTACTTCCCAACTCACCGGCATCATTTGATTAGGAGATCATTAATAAAATGAGGCAAATTACACAATTAAGAGTTATCTTTTACGAATGCCATCATAGATGAGTTTAAAGAATATGTTCCCCATGCAGAACACAAAGACACTTTTCAAAAACGGCTAAGAAATGGGTGGTCTGCAGTGTAGACGCATAACAATATCAACTTCTCATCTATTATTTTATATCCAACTCTTAGTTATTTAATAATTACATACAATAAATGACTTTATATGATATTGTATTGGGGGGTTTTTTGTTGTTAATATCACCCAGTCATTCTTCTGGTTCAGAGACTTTTCTTGCAACAAAATTATATACAATATTGGGTTAGAGAATTGAATAAACATATAGGTCAGTGAGAGAACAAAGCAAAATAATATTGCACATTTAGTATGCACTTACAAAACAATAATTAGGGAGTGATTATTTCTGAATCACATATTTATTACATTTCACAAGAGTTAATTTCACGCTTCTTCTAATACTTTATTTAAATGCTCAGTATAACATTATAATTGATTCATAGTGTATGAAGGGCAGAGCAAATTGGAATTAAAATATAAACAGTCACTATTAACTATCAATCTAACTGAAGGTGAAGCAGCTTTAAAAATTTATTTGAAATTAATCTTATAAACACTAAGTTCTTATTCAGGAACATGAAAAACTAAGAAAATTTCACATATGTATATATAACATTTATATACATATTATGTGTATGTATATATTATATATAAATATTAATCTTTTTAATTTTAAAAGAGTAAATTCAACTATTCAAGATCTTAAGAGATCCCAAGTAAAATCAATCAGTTTTCCTCAGTAATACGGTTTAGAATTTCCAAATCATTTGGTCAGGAATTCTTGACCATTTGTTCAATTCAAATGGCAACAGCAGATGAATAAGTATCAATGTAAACCCTCTGATTATAACACTTATCACTTCTTTGACCTATTAAAAGTAACTGAATTTTTCTGAATCTCAGGTTCTCATAACAGGGACAAATGTCAGTCTCCCTGTCCATTCCTGAGAATCCGTTACACTCATTTTTATAAAGTACCCAAAGAAGTTGCAGTCCATGGTGAGCACAGAGAAATATTTTCATGTGAATCAACCAATATTTCATTTATGAATCACAATAATTCACATGTTAAAAAAAAATCTCAGAAGTTCTAAACTTAAAAGTTTAAACTCTAAAGGGTTAAACCTAAGTCACTTGGCAAAGCCATTTACTGAAAACACAGGTGGCAGAGGAGTAATTAACATCAACAACTTGTGTTGCTCCAGATTGTAAAGCTGAAAGATGACTTACATGTGCGATGGTATGAAAATAGCTTGGTTTACAACGGTGAAACACAAGAAAGCAAAATATGGCTCAGGTGATAATTCATAAATAACTCATTTAAAATTCAAATGATGAAACATCCAAACCGACATCACTGCTTGGTACTGCCATAAATAAATGTGGTAATCTAGACCAATGGAGCTCTCCACTTCTGGCTCAACCTTCCTCTCAGTAAATCCCACCACAAGCCTCAAGAGAAAAGAAGCCAGTGAGCAGTCCACTACGTCTCTTTTCTGTTTTTCAGCCTTTTTCACAACCATTCAACCTTCTGCTTCATATTCTTCTAGAACTACTCAAACTCATGTGCTTTGATTCCAAATCAGCATAGCTCTAGATCATTCAAGAAACTTGTATATTCAATTTCCTTTTACTCTTTTTTTAAAAAAAATTTGTTAATGTTTATTTTTGAGAGAGATAGAGAGCATGAGCAGAGGAGGGACAGAGAGAGAGAGAGAGGGAGACACAGAATGGGAAGCAGATTCTGTCAGCACAGAGCCTGATGTGGGGCTCCAACTCACAAACCACGAGATCATGACCTGAGCTAATGTCAGACACTCAACTGACTGAGCCACTCAAACACCCCAACTCTTATTGGAATAAAATAGGTCCCCAGGAGACAATTTGATCCCACATATTATCTTCAATTTAATGTTTGAAAAATAAAAGCCCTTTACCTTCATCTTTTTTCATAAGCAATCTATTGCATCTCTTTGCAGTCAAAACTACCAAATGTTGTATTTCATCATTATTATATGGTATATTTTGAAAATTTCTGTGTGAAATCCATAATGATGCAAAAGAATAAATGATTCACTGAATCATTTTCATTGGTACAGTCTGTAGAGTCAACAGACATCATAAAAACACCAGGTTTATGTTGATAGGATTTGAGTTTGATAAGAGTTACTAAACACTTCCTAAAATAAAAGCATACTCTATCAAAATATTAGGAGCATAGAGACCAATTCACTTTTTCTCCAAAATTTTAATGGGTTCCCTAGAAGGAGACCCTGAGATAGGGATTCAGATAAATATGATGAATTGAAGAGTGGCAAATTGGCCAGTCCAAATATGTTCATTCAGAGCCTTTTCCAGATCTCCTCTTAAGAATTGAAGTCAATTTCCCTTTCCCTTGAACCTGGAAGGCCTTGTGAGTGCACTGGCCAAGACAAGGTAGTAGAAACAATGTATGTGACTTCTGTGGCTAACCGTTAAGAAGGATAGAGCTTCTGTCTTGCTCTTCCTCTTGTGACTCATGCCTTCAGAGTGTTGAGATAGTATGTAAGAAGTCTGCCTACTTTGAAGCCACCATGCTGAAGGGATTGTGCAGAAGGACCATAGAGACAGCAAGAGATGTCTAAGGAACATTTCTCTTCCAGCCCACAGCTATTTGAAATTAGCCAGCATCGGTATGAACCAGCCTTCAGGAGACTTTAGCCGCCTGAATTACCAATGAGTAAAATAGCTATTCCCATGAAGCGTACTCAAACTTAAGTTAGTTAACAAAATAAATCTTATTTTAAATTTTTTTAATGTTTTATTTATTTCTAGGAGAGAGAGAGAGAGCATGAGCAGGGGAGGGTCAGAGAGAGAGGGAGTCACAGACTGAAACAGGCTCCAGGCTCCGAGCCGGCAGTCAGCACAGGGCCCGACGCGGGGCTCGAACCCACGAACTGCGAGATCATGACCTAAGCGAAAGTCAGACGCTTAACCGACTAAGCCACCTAGGCGCCCCAATAAATCTTATTTTAAAGCCACTTGTTTTGAGGGTGCTTGTAACACAACATTGTACCATAAAGGTTCCTCTTCTAGGGAAGAAGTTGAAAAAGAGTGAGGAAACCAGAAATGGCTGAGCCAGAATGAGCTCAGAACGGGTTGAGCTCAGATTTTGTTTTGCCTCAGGCTGTTCCCTCACATCAAGTGTGAGGACTCCAGAGTATAAATTACACTGCAAGGGTGTCCCAACCTGAGGTAGAGAGGCTGGCCTAATTTACTCCAATAAGAATTAGTGATTGCAGCATGCAAGGCACGAGAGATGAGGTGGCTTCAGCTGGTCAAGGAAAATACTTTGTAGAAGGGGACTTTACAAAGCTATTTGCAGCCATGTTTACAAGAGCTAATGGGTTTGGGTCAATCACCAAACATCTGTTACCCCAAGAAAGCACAACCTTGAGACAGCTATCAGTGAGTCTACCTGACAGCTTAAGAGCTACCTCACAGAAATAAAATATCAAAATGTGGCAACATGGCATAGTGCAAAGTGGAGAGGGATCAAAATTTGACACTTGGTTTAATATCAAGCTTGAGTGATTCACACACACATACTCTTCCTTCTTCATTTGTTAAAACACCTACTGATCACCAAAATCTGACTCAGAATTTCCATTTACAATTCAACTACACTTTTGATATAACTGCTTGAGAAGACATCAAGTACCTTTATATTGAAATTGCTCAAAAAGCTACAGAATTAATGACCTTGACTGTAAACTCAGTCTTTCCTGTTCTGCGTTTGCTGTTGTACATGTCGGAAATACTAGAGAGATTCCTGGCATGTCTCCCTCCCGAATTCACTAAGTCTTCTTAAGTATCTCTCAGGATCTCATTTTTCCTTCTCTACCACAACATCCTTAATCCCAACTTACTGTCTCTCATCTGAAGTGCTTGAATAGCTTCTCAGATTCCTTCCTAGATCTCTACCTAGATACTTTCAAATCTGAATATATTCCCAGCATGCTCAAAATGTTGAAAAGGTGCTCCATTAGTCTTTTTTAAAATGTTTGTTTTAAAATTTATTTCTGAGAGAGAGAGAGCGAGCGAGCAAGCAGGGGAGGGTCAGAGAGAGAGAGGGAGACACAGAATGTGAAGCAGGCTCCAGGCTCTGAGCTGTCAGCACAGAGCCCAATGTGGGGCTCGAACCCACGAACTGTGAGATCATGACCTGAGCCGAAGTCAGACGCTTAACCAACTTAGCCACCCAGGCGCCCCACTCCATTAGTCTTTTGTGCGTAACCGTAATCTTCAGCAGGCCCCACAATGAGCACACCTCTCCACCGTCTTGCATCTGTGTCAGATCCAACCTCCCTTTCCATGAACCTGCCATACATCTTTCTTGCATTTTCTCCAGAACCAAAGTCTTTGCCTGGAATTCCCTTTACGCATTTGTTCCCTTTTCATCCTTTAAATATTGAAGGATCTGGTCAGTTTTCTCCTTTTCCTTTCAACATAGCCTAGGTCAGGTGTCCATATTATATCTGGCACCATGTACCACCCCTTCAGAGTACATATCAAAGTTGTCATTTTAATTATGTGATTATTTGAGCAATCTTTGTTTTTTCCACCAGGTCAAAATAATAGAGCAGGAACCAAGTTCGTTTTTGTTCCTAATGCATTCCCAGCACTTAATACTGTTCCTGGCAAGTGGTAAACATCCAATAAATATTGTCAAATGGCTCAATCAATAAAAATGTAGTAGTATTTTCTGACTTCAGAAAATTGTACCCATGGCTAATACAACTCTTCTTTGAGAAAATTAAGGCCACTTTACTTTCATTGAACAGTCATTTCATGTTCAGAAAATCTTGTTACACATGCACTTACTGCTTTGTCATGTGCAAGTGGAGAAAATAAAGTACAAATGTTTTGCAATATAGATTTCTTTCTCTTTTAAAAACGTATTCAAATGCTTTAATATCATTCATTCCAAAAACATTACACGTTAATAATTGAAAGTACTTAGTAATGTAAGGAATAATTATCAGGTAATCTGTAAGGACATGTAATTACTTTGTGCTGACATGGCACTTATAATGTAATTGCTTGTGGGGGATGAATACTTGAGCACACACAAAAAAATAGAATTACAGAACACCGGCTTAACAAAAAAAAGACATGAAGGCTATTTGTTCTGTGCCAGAATTAATAACATCATAATGAGGAAAAAGGAAGAAAGAAATGGAAAAGAGAACACTAAGGAGAGAGTAGGAAGGAAAGACTAGGGATGGGGTGCCCGGGTGGCTCACTTCCTAAAGCATTGGACTTTGGGTCAGGTCATGATCTCCCTGCTCATGAGTTTGGGCCCTGTGTTGGGCTCTCTGTGGACATCTCAAAGCCTGGAGCTTGCTTCACATTCTGTGTCTCCCTCTCTCTCTCTCTGACCCTCCCCTGTTCATTCTCTCTCTCTCTCTCTCAAAAATAAAGATTAAAAAAAATCTTTTAAAGACTAGGGAAAGAAGAACAACCAATAAAACAACAACAATAACAACAACAACAACAACAACATATTTTTAAACGGATTACTGCACAATCCAGTAACCTTCAACACAGGCTAAAAAAATTTGGTCCCTTGGTGAGTCTTAGCTCAACTGAGCTACTCTAACCAGCTCATTAACATCAGTAATCCAGGAATAACACTGACCCATCTTTCAGAGAATGTGTGATTAGCCAGCAGGGTTTTACTCTAGGGCTTCATTTTTTTCTAGTTTTTGAAGGCAGTGGGAGTGTCTCATTTTCTCATGTTGAATGATGATTGATATTTAGAGAGGGAATGTGATACGTGCTCAACAAATGAAAATGGACAACAAGACAGGATCTTTTGAGAAATAAATCTATTTGAACATTAAAGGAGAAGTCTGTCCTCTTCACTACATTTCTGTATCTCTTTAGTTTGTCAATGCTTGAATCACCAATCCCTGATTAATCCAATATGGTTTGTTTTTACCTCTAAGTGGGTAGGGGCTTCATTTTGCTTAACTGGACAGTAGAAAGTGGAGATGTTATGGAATCATGGTATATCTTCTTTGATGTTAGTCTGAATTTGCTAAAGGGTACAAATTTATCCCAGGTGTCAATATACTTTTCAGTAACTTGGGACATAGCTCCTAGGAAAGAACCTATTTTAGAAGCTTAATTCAATTCTGGCTATAGAGCTGCATTCAAAGTAATGTGGTGGGATGAATCTTGTGACAAGTTATGGCCAAATTCCAGTACTTTAAATGTTTTTAATGTAAAGTCAAAAATTAAATGAAACCATGTAGTAGCCAGGGCTCCTCAGAGAAGCAGATCCAATAGAACAGATTTAGAAAGTATATGGGGAATATCTTTCTAAATCTATTTATCTATGGGGAGAATGTTATTGTAAGTGATTAACTCATGACTGTGAAGGCTGCCGGGTCCACATTCTATAGGGCAGCCTGGCAGGCTGAAAACCCAGGGCAGAGGGGGTACTGCAGCTCAAATCCTAATGCAACCTGGATGCTGTCTCTTCCTCACACTACTCCCTGTTTCCAGTTAAGGCTTTCAACTGAATGGCTGAGTCCCATCCTCATTAAGGAGGGTAATCTTTCAATGAAAATGTTTCCTTTAAATGTCAATTCCGTCTAAAAATTGTCTTTACAGGCATATACAGACTGATGTGTGACCTAGTATCTGGATTATCATGGTCTAGTCAAGTTGATAAATAAAATTAACCACCACAAACTCCATAAATTTTCAGGAACAGAAAAACAATATGCAATATATCCAACAATATGCAAATTATATGCCTTCTAAGCACAGTCCAGGAAGAGAGGTGTGGCATACAAAGCAATGAGCAGGTAGCAGGTTACCATTTAAAATAAATCCTTTGATGTTTCATGTTCTTTTGGAGATCCTTGACCACTGTATGTAGGGAATGGGAAGTAACATAAAAATGAAAAACAACTGCTTATCAAAAAACTTCTGGGTTACAGGTGTCCAACATTGACAATACAGTTTATTTTTCATAAGTTCTAGTATGGAGTAAGCTGTAAAAGGTGAGGAAAATGATCTAAATATTTTTAAAAATCTTATAACACACATACCCATTTCAGCCATATTTAGCAGTTGTTATACAGACTTCATGCTTTAGGATTTTAAATTTAACATATGTGTAAGAATAGCTAAAGTCCCATTTCACACTCTATTCTTTCCAGAACTGCCCTGCCAGAGTAACTCACCATCATGTTTGGTTAGATACTTTCAGTCTATTTCCTGTATTTTATTTCATGCCTGTTTGTTCTTAATTGTAATATGTTACTTTGAAAATAAAAAGTATAATATTGCATTACAAATTGTACCTACAGTTGCATAATAACTGAGGAGTCTTGGCACTATAAAAGATACATTAAAAAGGTCTCACAATTAAAACAAATAGGTTAGCTTTCGTAGTTACTCTTAAATAATCTTTTGTTATATGTGGAGTTCACAGATTATATTGCTACCACTCGTGGAGAAATAATACACCAGGCTATTCATTAGTATTATAAACAAAAAATAAATATGAATGTTTTATTTTAGAAATGATAGAAAAACACACATTGATTGTTATGGTGAAATTGTTAAATTATGGATAAGTAGACTCTAACTCCAACAAAAAGGTAATATAAGTTTCCTCATGTTTTAAAAGTTTATTTTTAATGATGAATATGAGATCTAGAGACAAGAAGAAAACAAGCAAAAATAAGAATGGCTAGTAGAGAAATGGATAAAATGTGTGAATGAAACTAGGAGAAATAAAAGTATAAACAATTATAATAGAGTTCGTTCCTAAATTAAAAATATTTAAAGCACTAATAGTTTTAGTTGAGAATAATGATTTAAAAATTTAGATCTAAGAATTGTCTTCTCTCTTCTCATTTTATTATTACAAATCCGTCTTACTGGATCAGTTGTTTCAATATCAGAGTTTAATATCTTCAAACTCACACAAGGTATTATTTTTCGGCTATCAGAATTTCTTATAATCTTGACTATAATGCACCTTCTGAAGATGACCTGAGGGAAAGTCCTAGAGAGGAAAATGCGGTCTTATAACATCATTTATGATGTTTAATTGCTGGAGGCCGGCACCAGCAGGTCTGGGGGTCCCTGAAGGATGGACGGTGTCAACGAGGGAGGGAGGGAGAGAGCCATGAGCATCTTTCTGGTCCCAGGCAGGCATCTCTACTCTGACTGGGGCTCAACTTTATTTTATCATTAAGTGTTTGGGGGACGGCACACAAGTGGCACTTGCCTCAGACAATAATTTCTGATGACAAACTTCTTTGATATGTAACAATTTCCCAGAACATAGATTTGTAGAAGACTTCTGCATAACCTTTATCCATAGTGATTGAGGTAGGGGTTTAGATGCTTATCCTATGGGGAAGGAAGTTATCTTTAGCATACCAGACAATGTTTTTCGCATAAAAAGGGCAAAGTTAGTTCTTTGTGAGCTGGAGTCAATAGCCTGTTTGTTTAGGGGAAGTATTAAGAAAAACAGGTCTTTCAGGAAACACAATGTTTACTCCCATAATCACAAAGGAAGTTCCTCAATAGGTTCCTTCACAGGGTACAATCAGCATATTCAAGGCCAAAATAAGTCACTCAGAGGAGAGGGTGCTCCAAGCAGAAACAATTGGGTGGGGATGGATATCAGTCGCAATCTGACCAGTAAGAGTCCTTGCACCTTACCTTAACCTCATAGGGAGTTCTTTCTCAACCTATGAGCTCAGAAACGGCTCCCAACATTTAATGGTTTGACTGGGTACAGGAAGAGATAGCATGATTTACACCAGACACTCTGGGTTTGATTACAGCATTCCCACTTCTGGTTGTGTTTGTTTCATCAAATTATTTAGTCTCTTTCAATTTCTGCATCTATAATATGGGAATAATAACATTAATACTTGGTAAAGATGAGACTAAAATTAATACGGGTGGAGGACTTAAAACAGTACCTGACACAAAGTAAGTTTTATAAAGTGTCAGCTATTAACATTCTTAAAAGTAGCCCTGGTAACAATTCTGGTATTTTTTTTTTCTTCTAAATTAAGTACACATTCCCAAAGAGCCATTGAAGACCTTCCACAGTGTTTCCCTACCTTAAACTTTCAGACACGTTAATTATAAACATGACTGCAAATAAACTAGTGTTTGGTAGCATTCGTATATGCTTGAATTGTCACCAAAGCATCAAATTACAGTGTAGAATTCAAAATTTCTACAGGGATCTACTGTATGGGCTGAAAATCTTTCTAAATTACCATCTTACTCATATTTTTGAAAACATGGCTAATAATCTAATATTTAATGGAGGCACTAGGTTATTTTGGGAAATAGTTTAATGTGATAATACACACACACACACACACACACACACACACACACACTTTTCATTGAATCAAACCCACACAGTGGTTGTGCTGAACTCACTTCATACTTCAGGAAACAAACAGTAAAAGTGGGTGCACTTGAACCTCTCCTATCCCTGTGCAGTTGTTTTCACTTTCAGTGGCAAGTATGGCAAGGGTTTTTAAATAGGTTAGACCTCACTCTGCTCAGTAGTATGGGACTGTTAAAATGGTCTTTTGATCTGAAACTGTTCAAAATGGTCTTCATGGTCAATGGGACATATATGATTATTCAGCGACCTTTACACACTTTGTCAAAACATTGTCTATTCTATTATAAATGCATAAGAGAGTGAAAACAGTAATTACTTTATACACTGAGGTTTAAATATTGGAATGTTGAAAATTAGAGCATTTTATTCTTTTTAAAATCTTATCAAGACTAGGTGTGAAGAGTTCTTGCTTCCTCCTCATCATGCAACTGACATTAGGAGAGAACTTTCTTGGGGACATTTATATATATTTACTATTCCACTTGGTGACTCTCTTGTTAGTTTTACACCTTTTCTTGTTCTTTTAATGATTACACTACAGATTGAAATATTCCATGATTTATTAAAGTCTAATACAAATTAGTTCTATTAACATTTTCCAGAATAATATGTTATATATAACATCCAGCATTCAATCAAGTATTACCACTCTTACCAGAAACAAGGCTACATGACAGGAAACAGAGCAAATAGCTGACCATGTGACATACCCTTGAATCAGAATGATCAGGCACAGTTTAAAATGCATACGATTAGATAAACCAGAAATTAGATGCAATAATATAGACAATTGCATCCCTGAACTCTGTACTATTCAAAATATCAGATGGAAATTCTAAACTTGAATAATGCATTGACTGAAACTTGGAGCTGAATAGATAGATATAATAGCGTTTTGAAATAGAAAAGCAAATGCATGAACTGGAAGATCAGTGTCAAGCTGGGTTTCTTCTAGCAATACAAATTTGGTTTACCATTCAAAAATCCAATACGTTAAGTCGCCACATTGGTAGAATAAATGAAAGCATATGTGCATTTCAATACTTAAGAAAATGCAATTCATCCACATATCCATTCTTGGAGAAAATCTTAGCAAATTAATAATAGAAAGGAATTTGTTCAATATTGTAAAAAAGACATTTTGGAAATAACATGACAGGATAATTTAATTGTGCTTCGCCTTCTATTTGGCAAAAGTATTTAGGTGAGTACCCAAGCCTGCTCTCTTTTACCCTCCTTGCCCATAATTGAAGCTTAATTAGCAAGATGTTCGTGCTGCAATCTCAAACACTCCATCTGGTGGCTATCTGAAGCTAGAAACTGTGCTCCTATAAAAACACAAGCACACAACTATGCTTATAAGTGGATTATTCTGATGACCTTCCTCTTTCCAAATTTCATTTATTTTTTAATTTGTTTTATTTTTTATTAATTTGTGAAAAAGATAATTTATCATATCTAAGTTCTAGTGAATTATATATATGAACTTGAAAAAGATAATTTTCTTAAGTCTAACTTTTAAAATTGAACAGTAATTCATTTGACAACATCCAAATTAGAAACTCATGACACAGGGGCACCTGAGTGGGTCAGTTGGTTAAAGAGTCTGACTTGATTTTGACTCAGGTCATGGTTTCATGGTTAAAAGGATTGAGCCCCACATTCGTCTCTGTGCTGGCTGTGGAGTTTGCTTAGGATTCCCTCTCTCTCCTTCTCTCTGCCCCTCCCCTGCTCTTTCTCAAAATAAATAAACTTAAAAAAAAAACTTTTGACATAAAGAAGAAAGAAAATTATAAATACAGCCTATGTTTTTGAAGAAATCATTACTATCTAGAAATATTTAGAGTACCTACAAATCAATGAGGAAAATTTAAATAACCAAATGAGAAAATTGGATAAAAACAATAATAAACAATCTATAAAAAGAAAACAAAGGGAAATTAAATCTTCACTAATCAGGATAAATTAAATAGAAACAAATATTCTTGAAAAAAATTCAAAAGTCTGGACATCAATTAATGATAAGGATGTAGGGGGAAGACATTTATCCCCTGCTGGTGAAAAAATAAAATGGATGAGCCACTTGGGAATGTAGTTTGGTGTTATATGACACAATTGGAAGTGCGTAATCCTGCTAACTGAAAATAGCTTCTCTTTGGACAAATTGCATAACTTTTTCTTTCAGTTTTCTCTTTGTAAAACTGGAATAATACTGGCATCCATCATAAAAATATTAGTATAAATGGGTGGTTGCATCCAAAACACTTGAAGTATGATGTTACTTTTATTATAAATGAGGGGAAACTAATCCATATGCATATGGAGACGTGTACAAGTAAACCTTGCAGCATTGTGAAGGAGTAGAGTATAATCAAATTATCCATTCCTAGGATAGTATTACAAATGAGCTATAGTCTCATTTTTGAAATACTTCTAGATATAATTCAACAAAAAGTACAGAATTAATAATACATGTGTAAATGTACCTCAGAAGAGCATTGAGCCTTAAATGGTATGGATTTCTTTACAGTACGAATTGCCGTTAGTGGTAAAAAGGCAGGTAAGTTTATCTTCAGTATGATACAGGCAGTGACAAAAAGTGGAAAATAAGATTGAGTTTACTGATGCGATTGCAATGAGGGAAGCACCCCAGATTCTAAGATCAGTGTCTGTCAGGGGTGTTTTGTCATAGACAGGTATCTCTAGTGAGGAATAGGCAAGTTACAGACAGGATGGTTTACAGGTGGGGTTATTCTGCAAGTAGGGAAAGTCTTAGTCAGCTGGACACGAAATATCTTCTCTTTTAGGGGGACAAACTCTTCTACATTTAGCTAATAATCACTAGAGAAAGAATGAGAAGTTGGCTCTGCCAGAACAGGTGGAGGCAAAGGGGGAGGGTCTGTGTTTGCCTTTGTCAAAATGATTTGTTAAAAAATTTTAAAATATTCAAATAATAGCATTGAATGAGTGTATATGTGTTCTGTGTGTTTATATGCATGTATATGAATACATATGTAAATATGTTTCTATGTATGCATCTAAACATATGTGTGTATATATATATATACACACACACCTACCCTTACACTATACTTAGGTTTGCATGTGAGATCAGAAGGGATAGACTAATCATTTTACACATACTTTATGATAAGAAATATATCTGGAGCAGGGGAGAGATTTTCCTACATTAGATATCAAAGAGACTTCAGCTTTCTAATATCTGTCTCCTTAAAAATTTTTTTAAAAAGTCTTGATGACAAATTCGTGCATCTGACTCTTTCTGACCATTGAGAATATGAATGTCACTGCAGTATTTGAGGATATAAAGTAAAATACATGGAAAGAAAAAGAAAGTCAAGAGAAGAAAAAGAACAGAAAAGTGGAGAAAAGAATGCGGTAAAGAATGTCAGAATTGCTGAAATGTTACATAAAAGGGGACGAGAATATCTCATTGCTTTGGTGTCATAAAAATCACTGCAATCTTTAGTGAAAATCAAGGTGACAGAGTGACCGCATCTAGCAATGAGTAGGATATAAGAAAACGGAGGCACAGCGAGGAATATTCAAGAGGAAAAACGGCACAAAAAGAAAGGCAATTAAAAAATGTGTATGTTGACTTTTATATTATTTTCATGATAAGAAAGAATAGACGATTATTTCTCGTCTTGGCTACATGTTAGAAGTATCTGGTGATTTTTAAGAAATGCTAATTCCCTTTCTTGGTCTGCTTGGGCTGCCATAACAAAATATCATATTGTGTGGCTTACAAAGCAGAAATTCATTTTCTCACAGTTCCTGAGATTGGGAAGTCCAAGGTCCAAAGTCAGGTGCCAGTTGGCTTGGTTCCTAGTTGAGGGCTCTGTTCTTGGTTTGCACATGGGCTGCCTTCCTGCTGTGTCCTAACATGGCAGAGAGTGAGCATTCTGTTGTCTCTTTCTCCTCTTTTTTTTAAATTTTATTTTTATAATGTTTGTTTATTTTTGAGAGACAGAGGGACAGAGCATGAGCAGGGGAGGGGCAGAAAGAAAGGGAGAGACAGAATTTAAAGCAGGCTCCAGGCTCTGAACTATCGGTGCAGACTCACCAACTGCGAGATCATAATCTGAGCCGAAGCTGGTCACTTAACCAACTGAGCCACCCAGGTGCCCCTCTTCTCTTTGTTTTTTAAATTATTTATTTGTTTTAAGAGAGAGTGTGTGTGCATTTGCGGAGGAATGAAGGAAGGGTAGAGAGTGAGGGAGAGAGAATCCCGTGCAGGCTTTACGCTATCAACATGGAGCCTGATGCGGGGCTCTATCTCTTGAATTGTGAGATCATGATCTTAGCCAAAATCAAGAATCAGTTGCTTAACCACCTGAGTCACCCAGGCACCCCTCTTGCACCAACCCTATCAGATCAGAGTCACATACTGACCTTATTTTATAAAATGTTTTAGTGTTTTTTAATGTTTTTAATGTTTATTTATATTTGAGAGAGAAATAGAGTGTGAGTGGGGGAGGGACAGAGAGAGAGGGAGACACAGAATCTGAAGCAGGCTCCAGGCTCTGAGCTGTCAGCACAGAACCCTTTGCAGGGCTCCAACTCAGGAACCATGATATATGACCTGAGCTGAAGTCAGAGGCTTAACTGACTGAGCCACACAGGTCCCCCTCTATTGACCTTATTTAAGTTTTATTATCCCTACACAGTCTCGATCTCCAAATAGTGTCATATTGGGGGTTAGGATTTCAACATATATATTTGGTGGTTACGCAAATATTTAGACCATAACATACCCTCATCACAAGAAAGATTGGGACCATGAGATCTTTTCATGGTTCCAATGTGCATGGTTCCAATGCACAAAACCTCTGTGCATTTTCAGTTCATTTCATCCTTGATGCTGACACAGTGGTTGGGCTGGCACTTAAGCTGGACTCAATGGCATTTGTTAAAGACTAAATGGAATCCCTTACATGAATTATTTATAATGGAGTGGTTTCCTTGAGGGGCGCCTGGGTGGCTTAGTCGGTTAAGTGTCCGACTTTCGCTTAGGTCATGATCTCGTGGTTCGTCGGGCTCTGTGCTGACTGCCAGCTCAGAGCCTGGAGCCTGTTTCAGTCTGTGACTCCCTCTCTCTCTGACCCTCCCCTGCTCACGCGGTCTCNTGCTGACTGCCAGCTCAGAGCCTGGAGCCTGTTTCAGTCTGTGACTCCCTCTCTCTCTGACCCTCCCCTGCTCACGCGGTCTCTCTCTCTCTCCTAAAAAAAAAAAAAAAAAAAAAAAAAACATTAAAAAAAAATGGAGTGGTTTCCTTGAAAACCATCTAAGTTGGGTCTCATCTTTTTGTTTAATCCGCTCTGACATAGTAATTGGTGTATTTAAACCATTCACATTTATAGTGATTATTGATACGGTTAGATTGACATCACCACGTTTGCAACTCTATTTGGTATGCTTGTATTTTATGTCACCTTCTCTCCCTGATTTATTGTCTTCACTGGTTTTCAGTATTTTATGTGATTCCTCTCTTAGCAGAGCAATTTGACTTCTTTTTAATTTTTTAGTGTTCCCTGGAGTTTGTAATGTATATTTTAATGAATCAAAGTCTACCTTCAAATAATAGTATCTGCCGCACATGTATTCTAGGTCGTTTATAAGATAATTGACTCAGTTTTTCTCTCTTTATACTACTGATGATATTTATTCTAATTGTCCAAATGCCATTATCATCCCATCGATTGTTACAATTATTTTACACACAGTTATTTGTTAGATCAGTTAAGAATAAAACATTTATTTCGACAATAAACTATTTGTAAAAAAAAAAAAAGAATAAAACATTTATTTCATTTCCTATCGATAATACGTTTCCTTTTTTAATGGCGACTAAAGTTTCTGAACTTATTTTCCTTCTATTTAAAAATGCTTTAACATTTCTTACATGGCAGTTCTACAGTGAACTTAATTCCCTTCGTTTTTTTGTTGTTGTTGTTGTTATTACTTTTGTTTTATTGCTTGGGTTTTTTTGTTTTGTTTTTTGTTTTTTTTGGAGAGTCTCATTTCTATTTTACTTTTGAAGGATAATTTAGTATAGAATTTTGGGGATTTATAATTTTCTTTAAATGCTCTAAAAAATTCACTTTTTTCTTACTTGTATGGTTTCTGAAGTCTACTGTAATTTTTATAACTGTTTCTATATAGGAAAGGTGTTTTCTCCCTCTTTTCTATAAAAATCATTGCCTTTGGTTTTGCAGTTTGAATATATTATGCCTCTGCATTTTTTTTTTCAGTATTTAATCTGCTTTGTGTCGTTCATATTGGAATGTTTTCAACCCTTATTACTTCAAGCCATTCTTTTTCTGCTCCATCCTCTTTTTCCCCAGTATTCCAATTATGTGTGTATTACATATTTTATAGTTGTACCACTGTTCTTGGTTATTTTGGTTATACCCCCTCCCCCCGCCTTCTTTTCTCTATATTTCAGGTCTGGAAGTCTCTATTGACATTTCTTCATGTTCACCAATTCTTTCATTGGATGTGTCTAGTTTACTGATGACTCCATCAAAGGCATTCTTCATGTCTGCACAGTGTATGTGATTTTTAGCATTTTCTCTTGGTTCTTAGTTTTTACATCTTTGCATGACCCATCTGTTCTTGCATGTGGTATACCTTTTCTATTAAACCCTTAGTATATTAATCATAGTTATTTTCTGTATAAGAATTCCCAAATCTGTGCCATATCCGAATCTGGTTCTCATGCTTGCTTTGTCTCTTAAGCCTGCCGTATAGTGTTTTTGTTGTGGGTGAAAGATAGATGTGTTGCATTAGACAATAATAGTAAATGTGGTAATAAGCTTTTGCTCTAAGATTTTATGTTGAGTTGGGCTGTGTTTGCTGTACTTGAAGGTGTCAGAGGCTTCAATGTCTTTTTGTGTTCTTGTTTTTGTCTTTCTTGTTGTCTCTGAGTCTCTCTAAAAACTCCTTAAATCAAATCTGCACTTTACAGCTGTAATCCGTTCTTATTATAGTGGAGTCCTGTTGGTGTGGTGGAAAGATTGCAGGGAGCATTATTCATCTTACAAAATTATGATTAAACGGCTGTATTTCAGTTGCTCTAAATTCCTTGGTTGAGACTTTCATAGCTGTGTCTGAGCTTTTTTCATCCTTGTATGAGAAAGGAAGGCTGGAGGGGAGGAGAGTGAGAGAAATGCCCTCTTCCACCTGAGATAAGACAATGGCAAATTGTTTCCCCTTGCAGAGCAGGCTTATTACAGAGAAGACTCTTGGTGGTAACTCCTCCTCTCCATCTGTCATAGCCAGCAGGAGATCTTTCTCGGCCCTGATTGTGAGAACTTAGTGGGGCTCCTTAAACATAAAATCTATAAAAATGTAGAGCCTGACTGAAGACTATGGCTCTGAGTTTCTTATTCTCATGCTAGTTCACACTCAGCCTCTAGCAAATTATCAAAATTAGTACTTAGCTGTTCCTGTCAGTTTATGGGCCAGTGGTTTCTGCTCTAGGTGAGCTGATCTTGGCTGGGGCACTCTGGATATAGCTGTCTAGGTTTCAGAGTAGTGGATTGTACTGTGACCTCAGTTTTCAGCTAGTTCCAAAACAGGTCATTGATTTTCAGGGTGTTTGGCTTTTTACTTACAAGAACAGAAGGAAAGACCAGCCTATTCCATGTTGGGCCTTTACGTGGGCTCTTAATAATAGCTGATGATATAAACACATCAGAGCCCTGGTTTCATTAGAAAAGTGCCCTCTATTTGTGAGATTTGAGGGAAAAGATCAAGGCGATTTCTAACAATCTGGCATGGCAACTGAAACTTTAACTGTAGCACAGAATGCTTTTGATAAAAAATTGCTGCAAGAAAGCTGATGTTAAATGACAAAGTCCCACTGATTTAAAGACGGTTAAATTGCTTTGCTATAAAAACCAGAAAGACATTGGTTCAATTCTGGGAACTGAGCAAATTTTCTGTGCCTCAGTATGTACAGGTTCAAGTTTTTAATGCCCACCTTATGGGATACATTCATTTAGTCGTGGTGAGCATTTTTCTTTTGGTTTCTATATTTTGTACCAAGTGCCATTTATGCACTTAGCGTATGCAAAACAGACAAAAGTCCCTAATATCCTGGTGGTTATATTTTAGGGAGAAGATGGAAAAAACGAAAAGACCAGTAAAACAAGTCACATATATAGGATACTGGATAGTGGTGAGATCTAAGGGAAAAAAGAAAAAGAGAGAGGAATCTGGGGAATGCAGTTTTATAGAATGACCAGGAAGGACTCTTTTATTTTATTTTTTTTAATTTTTTAGTGTTTATTTATTGTTAAGACAGGGAGAAACAGAGCATTAGTGGGGGAGGGGCAGAGTGAGAGAAAGACACAGAATCCAAAGCAGGCTTCAGGCTCTGAGCTGTCAGCACAGAGCCTGATGTGGGTCTCAAACCCACAAACCGTGAGATCATGACCTGAGCTGAAGTCAGACACTTAACCAACTGAGCCACCCAGGCACCCCAGAGGAAGTGTTCTTTTAAAAAGATGATATTGGAGTAAAAGCCTAAAGAAGGTGAGGGGCTCATCCATGTGGATCACTGAGAAATAATGTCCCAGGAATACGGATGGCCAAGTGCAGAGCCTTGGAGACAGGAATGTCCCAGACTGTCAGAAACACTGAGGAAACTGGTATTGCTGGAAAGTAGTGCATCAGGATGAAAAATCAGAGAGTACAAACAGGGTGGGTGGTGGAGACTCGACTACCGAAGATCGTGTTGGGTCTTGTAGATTATTTCAATATTGCGAGGACTTTAGTTTTGAATCTGAGTGAGATAGAAATGCATCGGAGAGTTGTTTTCAAAGAACTGACATAATTTGACTTCTTCTTTATAATAAGGTCACTGAGCCAGCAGTGCCTGAACAGAACGTAAAGAAATTGGGAGGCATGATTTGTATATTACTCCCAGGCATTTGCAGAGTATTTATCACAAACTAAGGAGAGCTTCATTTTATATCAAAAGTTATCATGGTGACGCCAAATCGTGAAATGAGTGGACTCTGGAGCTTGACATTTTATTGGAAGAAGATACAGGAAAGAAAAGGAGTACAGAGAATAAGCAGACACACGTGCCCCACAGTCAGTGTCCTGAGGGTCCCAGGCACAGCACGATGACCCTGGGTCGGGTTAGACGTTGGCAATGGAGAAGGGGACCAGTGGAAGGGGAGGCCCAGGATCCCAAGAGTAAGAGATCCTAAACTTGGAGTTTTGCTAAAATTTGATTCTGATAATACACATCTTATTTTGATTATGATGTAATGCCTTGGAGTCATCTAGGCGCTCTGACACCATATTCATGTTTTTCTTACCTGCTACCTAAGACACAGTCACCTTGGTATTTAGTCTGAAAGTTCTTTAGCTTGTTTATGTGACTCATATATAATTTTTATTATTCCCTGGCCCACAGCTCCAACGTCTTCATATAAATACTTCTTTTAGGCACATTAAAATGTGACCTCGTTTTCTGATAACTCTGCTTCTCATGTGTCTCATAGCACAGACTGTTTAGTAATTCAAGAATGATATATTTTATGCTTGCTGAATATAACTTTAATTTTCTATGGCGATCAATAAAAACAATATAAATCCCTTTAGGAAATGTGTCCCTCGGAGAGGATAGAAACATCAGTGAAACATGAAACTGACGAGAAATGAGAATCCAATAAACATTTGCACATTAACTTGAGAGCACTTTGCTGCTTGTTGCTACATTTCTCTAAATTAGGATTTGATATAGTGAGGCTTTATGAGAGATTTTCTCCTGTAAGAGCATTATTAAAGTTATTCATGCTATATCTGAAGTCCTCGATTATTGAGACTCATCATCTCTCTGTCAAAGCGAGTATTAACTAATTGGTAACAGGGGAATAGAAGGTGTGAAAAAATACGCGAGGTATTAGAGGTAATTTGTTTTTGGAAAGCAGTTGTTGACAGTTTGACATTACATTCAGTTAACACTTCTGGGGGACTTTTAAAATGATTCTCTCCACCAGGCAGGACCCAGGTTCTGTGCTTTCACAAGACTTATGGACAGACTTCCCTTTTGGCTTTCTTTCCGCGCATTTGAATTCAAAATGCTAACCGCTGCTTGCTGTCCTCACCGATGCTATATCAACATTTTTAATGGCTGCAGTGTCCTCTGGAACAAATTTAACATTTTACCTTTCAAAATGGCAATTATTTTTAATATTTCAAATTTCTCTTTGGTTAGAAAGGAAGATCCCAGAGTAAAGCTGCAAATCCCTCCTAAATAAATTCTCGAAAGGAGAAAGGAGGAAAGCTTAAGCAGGTGACAGTAAGCACTATGAATGAAAGCTCTGTTTCTTGCTGTAGAAAATAGTCTGCCTTTTATAAACATCACACATTTCAATATAATTTCAACTGTCCTCATGCTGGCTAGTGGGAACCTTTTCTGATAATGACATTTTTGTAACCTAATTCTGATTTTTAGGTTTCAAATCAGCTGAACCTGGTCTTCATTGGAATATTTTATGGGTTGTTAAACAAAAAAAAAAGGGCCCCGCACTTTTACCTCCCAAATCCCTTGTCCATAGCTATGCTACCGACCCAAAGTGCAAAATCTGAACAATGATTAAGAAAGGAAAATTGTTTTTCATGGAGATAAATTTGAAACTGTAGAGAGTTCATTGTAAAGTATTCATTCATTGGTTTTACATTAAAAATGATTCTAGGGGCACATAGGTGGCTTAGTCAGTTGAGGGACTGACCGACTCAGGTCATAATTTCATACTTTGCAAGTTCAAGCCCCCTGTTGGGGTCACTGCTGTCAGCACAGAGCCCACTTCGGACCCTCTGTCCTTCTCTATGTGCCCCTCCCCATCTGCTTAGTCTCTCTCTTAAAAATACACAAATATTTAAAAAATTTAAAGAAAAAATTTATTATTTCTTTTTAGCAAGCAACTGGGTAGATAGAAAAACCTGAGAGCCTAAAAGGGAAGAGAATTTCTGGAGATATAGAAGTAGAAATCTGGGAAAGGAAATGAGCTAAAATGAGTGATGTAATGATTTTAGATCATCAGAAGAGGATTGCCAGAGTTTGTCACTTTATTCTGAGGCACGTGTCTTATCCTCTCTGCCTTAACAAGGCCCCGTTTCTCTGCATATACCAATTTCAATTAATGAAGTACTTAGGTGTGTGTGTAAAAATATATGTGTATAACTTGTCCTTTAATTTAACAGAAAGGCACAGTTTAAAATGACATAGTCATCTCAGTAAATAGCAGTTACCATATAAACACAAAGTTATAATTAAGAAACAGATTTAATTATGGTGTAGATGGATATGATATTAGAGGCAATGTATCCTCACTAAATCATTGTGAGAAATAAACTGTGTTTATATCCTTGTGTACTCAGTACCTCTTCTGCCCACTTTTGTGACATCAACAATTTTTCCAAGACACGAAGCCACCACATTAGTTTCTGTTTCTCCTCCTCCTCCTCCTCCTCCTCCTCCTCCTTCTCTTTAGAGTTTATTTATTTTTGAGACAGAGACAGAGCATGAGTGGGGAAGGGGCAGAGAGAAAGGGAGACACAGAATCCGAAATAGGCTCTAGGCTCTGAGTTGTCAGCACAGAGCCTGATGCGGGGCTCGAACCCATGAACTGTGAGATCTGACCTGATCCAAAGTCAGACGCTTAACTGACTGAGCCACCCAGGTGCCCCACATTAGTTTCTTCTATCAGAACTTAGAAATCGGGGCGCCTGGGTAGCTCAGTCGGTTAAGCGTCCGACTTTGGCTCAGGTTATGATCTCACGGTTCGCGGGTTCGGGCCCCGCGTCGGGCTCTGTGCTGACTGCCAGCTCAGAGCCTGGAGCCTGTTTCAGATTCTGTCTCCATCTCTCTCTGACCCTCCCCTGCTCACGCTGCCTCTCTCTCTCAGAAATAAATAAAAACATTAAGAAAATAAATAAATCAAGTAGCACTAACTGTAATCTTTCAGAGCAGGAATTTCGGTAATCTAACCCACACTTGGGGCTGAGCTCCTAAAAGGCTATACCCTGGTAGTTAAAGGGACAGAAGAAAAGCTCTTCTCTCAGGACCTGTAGTTCGCCTTTATGATTTATCAATGGTCCAGAAACTTCTAACCTTGAAGTTCAGGAGTCCCAGACGATTGGCACTCAAAGTCTTGTGGTAAAAGTAAATGAAAGTACTCTTTTGACGAATAGAATATTACTCGGGACTCATGTTATTTATCTCCATTTTTCTTAAATATGGTGTCTAGTATAGAAGCAAAAATAATCAGGAACAGAGAGACATGTGACAGAATGACCAAGAATAAGAAAACAAAATAAACCACTAAAATCAAACTTGAAAGCTCAGCAGTTACCTAGAAACTCTAAAAAAAAAAAATGTGGCATGTTTGAAGAAAAAATATAATGCCTAGAAGAGAAAAATTACAATAACAGATTAAGAAACCAGTAGATACATTTAGTAGCAAATTAAACAGGGCTGAAGAGAATTGATGCATCTAAAGAGAAGTCAGAGAAAGTGTAGGGAGAGTCAGAGAGCAGAGCTGGGGAGGAAAGGGAAGGTGTGGAATAACGAGCATGGGTTTAAGTGGCTTCTCAGGAAAAGGATTGTGAAAATGAGGCAGAAACAATATTCGAGTGATAGAATGTGCACATTAAAAACACCTGTTCCTGGATACAAGGACAGCAATATATTCAATAAAAAATAATAGAAATAAATTCACAACTTATAAAACTCCAGAGAGCCAAATAGTAAATATGTTTAAAATGAGCCCTGCAACTCAGGTTATTTTCCATGTATTGAGAGTATAAGGTTGTCATTTCAAGAGTGACAATGGAAGGTAAGAGACAGTTTAGTCGAAGGTTGATAATAAATTCACCCAAATTCTTTTAAAAAATTTTTAATGTTTATTTTTGAGAGAGAGAGTGAGAGAGCGAGCGCGCATGCACAGGAGCGAGCACATGGGGGAGGGGCAAAGAGAGGGAGACACAGAATCTGAAGCAGCTCCAGGCTCTGAGCTGTCAGCACAGAGCCCGACACAGGGCTCGAACTCATGAACCACAAGTTCATGAGCCAAAGTCGGACACTTAACCTATTGAGCCACCCAGGTGCTCCTAAATTCACCCAAATCCCTAACATAGTAAAGTCATAAAATGTTATTCCTTGCTCACCTCTCTGTTCAATCAGGACAGGATAGGACATGAATCTTGTATAGATTCTACCTGGGATGTGTAGCCAGGTAGTAGGAAACCGCAGGATTCTGCAAGATGGGTTGGAGAACTGTATATCACAGTGGCCAGAACCCTGATATATTGTCTGTACCTAATTACCAAGAAGTAGAGAGAGGGAGAGAGAGGAGGGGAGGGGAGGAGGAGAGGGCACAAAGTCACTCCCAGTCACCAAATTCTGCTTAAAGTTCAAGATCTTTAAATAACGTGTAGTCCTTGCTTTGGGGAGTAAGAGAATTGAATAAAAACACAACTTCCTTTTCCGTAGCATCATGGTAATCCAGAGAGTAATGATTTTCATGCTGTGGTTGGGAGGGAGCTGCCGCTAATACTGTCTCCTCTTTCCTGTTTTTCTCTCTAGCAGTTTTCTGCATTGTGTACAGTACTTCCCATGTTTCATGATTTTTACCACATCTGAAGTAGGCATTTGGGGTTAGGTCCGTCTGCAAAAGCAACACGTCTTTCTTAAGGGTCTCCTGCCAGTGGAAGAATGGGTTGCTAAAGGGTGTATAAAATTAAAGTTTCAGAGGCCAGGGACACCTGGGTGGCTTAGTCAGTTAAGCATCCGACTTTCGCTCAGGTCACGATCTCGTGGTTTGTGGGTTCGAGCCCTGCGTCTGGGCTCTGTGCTGACTGCCAGCTCAGAGCCTGGAGCCTGTTTCAGTCTGTGTCTCCCTCTCTCTCTGACCCTCCCCTGCTCACGCTGTCTCTCTCTCTTTCTCTCTCTCCTAGAAATAAATAAAAATAAAAATATTTAAAGTTTCAGAGGCCTTTTAAATTTTTTAAGCTTATTTATTTTAAAAGGGAGGCAGGGAGAGCGAGCAGAGGAGAGACATAAAGGCAGGGGAGAGACAGAATCCCAAGCAGGCTCCATCCACACTGTCACCACGAAGCTGGATGCGGGGTTCCAACTCAAACCTTGAGATCATGACCTGAGCTGAAATCACGAGTACGATGCTTACCCCACTGAGCCACCCAGGTTCCCCTAAAGTTTCAGAGGCTATTAAAACAAATCTAAGCTTGTAGGGTTTTGACAATTTAATCCTCTCAAAGTATACATTGACCTTGATTTGTACAAGATTATTTGTTTCCATCTACCAAGAAGGATACCTGGAATTTTTGTTTCATATTTGGAAAGTCTGCTTCATTTCTTTCGTTTTTGGTCCTTTCTCTCTCTATTTTTTCCCCGCTCTCTGTCTCTGTCTCCTTAATTCAAGCCTACTCCAAGCTTATAATTCTGAACTTTTCTCAGAGTTATTTTATTAAGCTGGGTAATTTCATTGGTTACAGCATTTGGGTTATGTTAAAACATTTTCCCTGAGTCATTTTACTCAACTGAGTAATTTGGCTCAGACTTTGTCGTCCGAAGCCTTTTTACATATTATCTGTTTTGTCTTGAGGGTTTCTAACTTTAGAACCTCAATTACCAAGGCTTTTATATAACCTTTCTTTTTCTTTTCTTTTTTTTTTTTTTTTAAATTTGGCTTTCAATCTGGTCAAAAGTTTTGTAAACTCCAGTCTTTTCTCCACACATTCGTACGGGCAGTCAAGGAAGCCAGCAAGGGGTTCTAAGCTTCAGTGTTGAAGTGTCATCCCCTGGAGGTTAGCCTGAACCTGAACCACCAGTGTTACTGTGAGGTCATCAATGTTACTGAGTGGGCCATCGAAACGACAGCCTGGGGGGCAGTTTAATTCAGCGTTTCGTCATAGTTTAACACAGATCTCCAGTCTATCAGTGTCTCCCAGATTGTCGAGTCTCTTATCCAGATGTTGAATACATGATACCTTTCTTCCTTTAGCTACTTTTAATTAGCTTCTTTCCTTTTTGTCCAGGATCCCACAGTAAACCTGAATTTTTAGCCTGGGCTTGATTTTCACAACTCAGTATAGGTTTCCCCCACTAATGTGAAAGTAGCACATTCTGTGAAACCTTTCATAAGCATTGAAATGGCATAAGGCAAAGACCCAGTTCGCATTAATATGTACGGAAACATTTTTGAGCATTTCCAGACCCAAGAAATAAGCTCTCTCAGGCTTTTCTGATACATTAAGATACGTCTTGCTAATGGATATACTAAACAAATTGACCTAAAGCATAGGTGCTCACAGACACAGTTCAAATCTGGTGGCTTGCAGCTAAGATGCTGAGTGCAATTCCTGGAGAAGTATGTGGTCAGAGCCCCTCTCCCTGCTCAGTGCAGCACCGCCTCTGTGCTGGCTTCCAGCAAAGCAAATGCCAAAGGCGAATTTTACCTTTTTTTTAACTTAAGAGAAAATCCTCTTCAGGTTTCTTTCAGATAGCAAACACAGATACCATTGTAGGTCTTATAAAACTGAAGTGAAGTAAAGTTAACTTTGAAAAAGCAGGGGATCCCGGCGACTTCATCTAAGGGGGAAAATATATCCATGTTTGCATGAAAGTGAGATGCTCTGTACATATGGAATCTCAGTATCCCAAAGCCCAAAACAAAGATGCAAAGAGATAAAAAGAATCATTTGAAGCCCAGTGGTTAGATGACCAACTCCGTAACCTCTTCATTTTCCAAGTTGATCATATACTCTGATTCTTTACCAAGAAAACCCAAAGTCTTTTGAGTCATGTTACACTTTAGGCAAAGTGGAAGTGATCAAGAGGAAGGATTGAGTTATAGAATATAAAAGGAAATTGTCTCACTTCTCTAAGCAGAAAAGTTATTTCCACAGTTCTCAACGTGAAAATTGAGTCTTGCCCCTGGGCACATAATGAGCAATCAATAAATTCTAGTTGATTTTTTTTTTAAAAGAAAAGACACATTGCTTATTTAAAGCCCATATATAAAACTAAGCCATCTGTACAATTTTATTGCTTACTGCGGTGGGCGAACTATCAGGGGTTGCTAAAGAGATGGTTGTTTAAATAGAAACATGAAGGCCACTGTATCTAAATATTAGAGTGCGTTTGCATGTAAACTGATTAATACATGTTTAATTTATGCTCAATAGTAAATTAGAACTACCATCAGGACACACTCTGCTGAACTGAAAATCAAGAGAAAAAGCTGTTACATTCATTTCAGGGACTAACTTGTATCTGAAACATGCCTAAATGGATAGCTATGTGTTTAAAATGTGGACTCGTTTTATGGAAGTAAAGCAAAAAAAGCTTCACTAAGACATACACACTTATCGGAGCGCCTGGGTGGCTCAGCTGGTTAAGCGTCCGACTTTGGCTCAGGTCATGATTTCATGGTTTGTGGGTTCAAGCCCCGCGTCGGGCTCTCTGCTGACAGCCAGCTCAGAGCCTGGAGCCTGTTTCAGATCCTGTGTCTCCCTCTCTCTCTGACCCTCCCCTGCTCACGCTCTCTCTCTCTTTCTCAGAAATAAATAAAGAACATTAAAAAAATTTAAAAAAGACATACACACTTATTAGAAATCTGAGTTACTGACATCTTTTCCGATATGTCTATCAGCATCCCAAATTATAATCTCATTAATAAATATTAGTAAACTCATCATTCTTTAACTGTAAAAAGGAGATACCTTTTTACATTTAAAATGTTGCATATTTAATTCTAAAAGGAGATACCTTTTTACATTTAAAATGTTGCATATTTAATTCTAAATCCCCAAGAGCAAAAAGATAGAATGTAGCTTTCAGAGATATCTCTGAAAATTTTAGATTGTTGCCTTTACATTCCTGATGGAACTGGTCATTTGAGGAGAAAAATTGCACTCACCAAAAAAATTATTGTACTTATTAAACAATGAACACAATCAATGCAGTGTGATTACTGGACCTCAGTTAGGCTCTTCCACAAAGTGGGAACAATATGGAATTCTTACAGCTTTTGTGTGATGAGAAAAGTCTGGATGCTTGAGTAGAATATATTATAGTACACATTTTCTAGAAATTGTACTGGCTGAGGTTTTTCTCCCCTAATTTTAATACACAAATACCAAATTTAAATAGATATTTCATCACTGGGTTGACCTATCACATAGAACCTTGCTTATAACCACCATGCTAGAGGCTTCCCCTAGGACATGGAAACAGCATAGATGAGTCAGCGAAGCAGAAAAACAGGAAGAGTTTAGTCCAAACCTTTTCTTTTCAAAGAGAAAAGTTGAGCCTACTTAGATCGATTTCCAAAACCTCATAATCAATGGCAGAGTAGAGAGAGGGCCTGACAGTAGCACTGCAACATCTATCTACTCAGTTAGGGACTTGCACACCACAGATGTACAGTGAACCGTCTCCCCAGACCTTCCGAAACTAACTGCTTATCATACAGCGATAAGCATTATTAGACAATGTAATCATTCTACACAAATATAAGCCGATAGCAATCCTCACCATTAGGTCATCAATAAAAATCTCAGAAGTATGAATGTAAGAGGTACTGAATTCCTAACAGTATGACTCAGTGACCCATTCTTTATATTTAAAAAGTTCCATGTTTATATTATTGGCCCTGCAAGTATCAATTTTCTGAGATATTTGATGAGTAAATAGGAAATCCATTTATGTGATTCAATGAATGAAACGTCTGTCAACTAAACAGATATCTTAGGAGGCAAAGCACATTCAGTGGCTCATTTAGACCTCTTGTTCTACTTGAGATTGACTCCATTAAGCTGAAGACTAAATATAATTGGCCACACATCCAACATAAAATGTAAGGATAAGCATTCTATTAGGCATCTGCTCTGCATGCCCAGTTTTATGATGTACATTATTTTAAAGTATGTTTCATTGGTTAATTTGAGTCATTTCAATGAAAATGGAAATGGAAGAATACTAATTTTTAACAAACAGCAAAATAACATTTTAACAAAGAGACTATCTCCCAACAAGTCAACATATGAAAGTTTAGGACAGGAGACAACCGATAAATGACTTCTCTTTCTCTGCTAAAAGGTAATTACACAGAACTAAAAGAAAATAGGATTTATAAGCATAGGCATGTAACAGACTTGGAAAATAAGACAGAAGCTATAAAACAAGGTATTGTGATTAGTCCAGTGGGAGTGTTTTAGCTTACGGTTATAACATATGGGTCTGCCTTTACAACACGATCTAGCATTACACTTAAGAATAGATTGTTTTATAACCAGAGTGGAGTAAATTAGTTTGCTTAATCTGAGATTTTCGTAAGAGATCCAAAGGTAAATAATACGATTTTTTGGATCCTTGCTGTGTGCTCGGCTTTAGTACTTTAAAAAGTTTCTCACATGCGGGGTGGCCGGGTGGCTCAGTTGGTTAAGCATCCGACTTCGGCTCAGGTCATGATCTCACGGCTCGTGGGTTCCAGCCCTGTGTCAGGCTCTGTGCTGACAGCTCAGAGCCTGGAGCCTGCTTCAGATTCTGTGTCTCCCTCTCTCTCTGTCCCTTCCTACTCACACTCTCTCTATCCTTCAAGAATAAATAATTTAAAAAAAAGTTGCTCACATTTGATTGACATTGTAGCCATGTTGATATCACCACATGCCTTATCTACACTTGAGGAAGGTGAGATACATAGAACTTGCCTATGGTCACGGTCAATAAGAGAAAGGGCTGGGGCTTGAGTCCAGGACCACTGGACTCCAAGGTTCAAACACTTGCCCATTATGTGCAGAGAGGCAGTGGGGAAAGGAGCAAGAGACTGGTTATCTCCTATGAGAGAAATGCTAGCCCACAGATATGTAGGTGTTAGCTCTGTGGACATGGAGACCAACTCATTATTTAATAATTCACTGAGCAAATATCCATTGAGCTCCTAGGATGTGTCAGATGCTTTACTAGATGCTGGAAATATTTGTGAGAAAGCGGCAATGTCCTTATCAGCACAGAGCTTACATTCTAGTCATGGAGGCAGGTACTAGATAAATAAATATACATTAAAGTGTACATTATAATGCTATGAGTAAGTGATGAATAGAAAGTTAAAGTAAGATTAGATATTGAGTGCCTTGATATATATATGGCTGAAGAGAAAAAGCATTCCAAGGAGGTAACATTGGAGTAGAGGCATGAATGAAGCAAATGAGATAGTGAACCATGAAAACATCAACAGAAAAAAAAAAGTTTTAGGCAGAGAAACAAGTAATAAAACCTGAGGTAAAAGGGCAAAGACAATATGAAATGATAACTTATAATAATCAGGAGACAGACCATGCATGACACTGAGTTTATGAAAAGAATTTGGATTTTGTTCTTCACAGTATGAGCAACCATTGGAGGATAGAGAGATGGGAGTCCCATGATCTTATGTATATGTTAAGAGTTTCAGTTTGAGAGCTATGAAAAACTTCATAGTAAATGGCCATGACTTGCAGTGGAAGCATCTGTTAGGGGGACGGGGCAGTGGCAGAGGCCTCTCTTAGGGGGATTAGGCCAGTTAAAAAAAAGATACATTAGTATTTCATTGTTTCTGTATGTGGTATGAAACTAGACAATAAATATCACAGTGGTGAGAAGTGGTCTGATTCAATATACTTTTCATTATAAATGCAAATGTATTTGCTGATGAATTAAAAAATCGAGGAAAACTCCATGTCTTGACCTAAACGTTTGTCTTCTGATAAAAATAAAACAAGAAAAATACTAACTTAGAGGAGAAACAGATTTGGTGTGAGGAATAGTCATTAAGTGTGGGCATGTTAAGTTTGAGATGCAGTTCTCCAAATGGAGACATTGAATAGAAAGTTGGATGTATGACTCTGGAGTTCAGAAAGAAAGTAGGGCTGGGGACTTACCTTTGTGGAATTCATTGAATTGGTGTTATTTAAGCAATGGTACTAAAAGATTTCACTGATTTATTTTTTTAATTTTTTTAATGTTTTATTTCTGAGAAAGAGAGAGAGAGAGGGAGGGAGACACAGTGTGAGCAGGGGAGGGTCAGAGAGAGAGGGAGACACAGAATCTGAAACAGGCTCCAGGCTCTGAACTGGCTGTCAGCACAGAGCCTGATGCACAGAGCCTGATCTGTGAGATCATGACCTGAGCCGAAGTTGGATGCTTAACAGACTGAGCAACCCAGGTGCCCCAAGATTTCACTGATTTAAAGACCAAGACCTGAGGCCTTATAGCCCTTTGTTTTGGGAAAGTGATGGAAGATTCAGTCATGGAGAATTGAAAGAGTCGCAAATGATGTAAAGTGTGTGATGATTCGAACGTGTGAAATAAGTGTTTCAAGAAGGGAGAGATCAACTATGTCAAATGTTGCTGAGGGGACACAGGGCATGTGGGCTAAGACTTTGCCATTGATTTTGGGAACATGGAATTGTGGCCACCAGAATTACCTTTCATAGTCCTAGTGGATATGAGGAGTAGAGAAATAGGAACAATACTTAACCTGAATTGTTCCAGAAAAAGGGTAGAAGTTCAAAGAAGCTGCCCCCAACCAGGATAGTAGTAATCCCTCTCCCAGAACAGCAACCCCCTACTCAGTCCCCTGGCAGAGGTCACCCCTGACCCCAAGGTAGCTGGGAAGAGCAAGTTACAAATGAAGTGGCAGCAAAAAGTGCAGTGTTTGTGATCAAAGACTGGGCTTCTGATTTGAAGAACTGGGTTCAATGTTTATTTGGTTGACTTACCAAGTTGGTTACTCTTCACAATTTTCTTAACTTCTCTAAGACTTATTTTCTTCTAAAACAAAACTTAAAAAAAATTTCTTGCCACATAAACTTGTTTCAAGAGCTCAGTGAATCGTATTTTGGTTGTTGTTATCACCGTGGCAAGAATAGCAATAGATGAGACCCACCGAAGAGTGCATCACCCCCGTGCACTAGTCCATTTCTACTCTGAAACTAGAGTAACTTTTATGAATCCAGATGTAATTTGCTTTAAATAACTCTTTGAAAATCACATGCTGGAAACATAAATACCAACATTCATAACATAGCCTGCTCAGCTCTGCACCTTCTGCACTCGTCTGACTTGGTCGCTTCATGGACAGCGTCTTCCCACGTGCTCTAGAGCTCCAGATTGTGTGTTCTCCCTTTAAGACCTGATCTGTGTAGGCTCCGCATGTCATTTGTGCACTCTGTCCAGAATCTTAAAAGCTCACTTCTCTGTGCAGTTGTGATATTCTAGCTCAGACATCACTGTCCATGGAAGACTTTCTTAACAAGAGTATTTGGGTCACATCCGCCCAGCTATTCCCCTTTGAAACTCTTATTCGAGTTGTGATTGAACAGTAAGTTGAGTCAATCCCTGATTTACATGCTTGCCTCCCATTAACTTATAAATGGGAAAGGGCTGAAACAGAGTCTGTTTTCTTTCAAGTGTGCCACTGTGTCCCTAATTCTGAGGCCTTGTGAAGGGACGAGAAGTTGGCAGTAATGATATGCTACTTCTGTTAAGGGTAGAGATGACGTCTGGGTGATATGCGACAACGTAATTAGGTTGCAAGGGATTCTTTCTTTCTTCCTCTCTTCCTCTTTTTCCCTCCCTTCCTCCTTTCCTTCCCTCCCCTTTTTCCTTCCTTCTTTCCATATCATAGGGTAATTCATGTCCTCCTGAATTCTGCCCCCCAGTTTTGGCAGAAAATTTATAATTTTTAAAGTTTTAGTTGATTAGTAATGTAAATATAAAGCAAAACCTAAAATTTAAGAATTTGTTCACTAAAAGAAAATGAAAGGGATTATTAACATTATCACTTTTATTACTTCCATGTATGATGAATGAATGATGAGTTCTATAGTAAGACTGGCTCTAAATTAAAACCCAGTCGATGGAAATGACTATTTTATTTTATTTTATATTTTATTTTATTACTGAAAATTGAAAAATTAGAGTACCACCCATACTCATCCAAATTAAAAATTCAGATATGAAGTGAAATTAAAATATAACTCCCTATCTTAGATTAATGCCACCTAAATAGAAGTATATCTCATTCATAGATAATATACATTTTTTATTGAAAGTCAAATGTTATTGTGATTGAAGGTCATAAGATTAATGCTAAAAAATTTGACATATAATTAATAAAAATTTTGTGTTAGTAGGGATTTCAGCAACTAATAAAGTATCAGGAAAACTAAGGATTCCAAATAAAGATTTAACAAATATAAACATCCACAGAGAACTTTTTCAATAGAAAAGATTAGAGAAGTAAGAAAATAGTTTATAGGATGTTATAAAAATTACAATTTAAATATGCTGTCATGTTACAAAATTAAATGATCTAAAGATATCTTATAAAAAGAAAACATTAAATGTTTTTACTTCACCATTTAGAAATATGTGACATATTATTGATTCTGTCCCTAATCTACTAAAATTCAAATGCCAATGGATTTTTCTTGAGTTTTCTTAGTTAAGAAAAATCTATTTCAATAGCAATCTCTGAAAACATACATCTTTTATTTAAATATAAAAATTTTTATAGTGCATTAAAAGCATTTAGTAAATCATGCATATATATCAAACTTATTTAAATATTATCTTAGAGAAAAGCTTAGAAAAATCATGTGCCATCAGGATGATAATTATTCTACCACATATTACCTTTCTAAAGATTAAACAAATAAGATTTGGACAGCATTATCATTTTAAAAAGTGGTGTGTGTGTGTGTGTATGCACACACTCTTAAAAGGAAATCATGCTGATTCATATATATGAATATTATATATATATTATCTGAGGACTGAGAATCTAGTAGTGTGGGCCAGGTGCAGAAGGAATTGAAACATAAACTGAAAAACTGAAGTTATTTCCACCTTGCTCTTGACCTAAAAGGGCACTATTTTCACTGATGTTGCTGAAATGCAAAGACAAAAATTAAAAAGATAAATCACTTGTAAAATATTGAGCTACGTTTTCCTCTTGTCCAAGCTGCCGCTGGATGTTAAGGAAAGAATCTGGGATATTATTAAATAACTTCCTGCTTTAATTATTCAAATACCACCTTAATATCTTGGAACAGCTAATTCAGCTGGCTAAACTCACTGGGATCAGAAAATGTTTTAAAAACTATGAAACTCTATTATAACCTTAAAGTAACTGAAAATTATGAAAATAAGCTTTAATGGTCCATCTCAGAAATACTCTAGCTCTATTTTTTAATACGAATAATCATTAACACCCATTGTAAATGGTATCATGGCAATATAAACTTTAAAAAATTTAAATTCTTTGTAACGAGAATTTGGCTATTTTAAATATGCTTCTCAAATAATTGAGGCTCCTGGCCTTGCAGTTCAATAATGTCCAGATAATACCATTAATGTATTTAAATGCGTAAAAATCTATCTCATGACTTTCTGCAGACCATCTTCCATCTTTTTATTTCATGAATGTAAATGGCCTCATTAGCCAAGATTGCCATGGGCATAAAGCACCAACCAGGTCTAAAAGTGCATCTTTAAATGCTTTAATAATTCTTGGGCACCTTTTGAGAATTTAATGTTTTCTTTTTAACTGTCATTCATGAAATTAACAAAAGAAAAAAGAAAATCACAGCACAGGAGGAACAAGGTAAAACTCAGAAATTCGTGTTGGAATGTAAGCGTGGTTCCTCTGTCTCCTAACTAGAGATACTGCTTAAAATTGTCTGAAAAGATTTTAGAGGGGACTGAAGAGCTTGGATTTTTGAAGTAACTTCTCTAAGGGAACTCTTGAATAAAAAAGAAAACTCAAAAAAATTCCTAAGGGAAATAGGAAAGTCAGAATGACAGAATTTTTACTACCCACTCCCCATCTGTCGTAATCTTTTGTCATAACTTGTAATAAATAGATGTGTTTCTAATTGAGATTCTAGTGAATTCAAAGAGAGCCTGAATGCACATTTGGTATTTAATGGGGAAAAAGCACAAAATCTTTTGAAAAATCCACAAATTGTTTAATCAATCAGTGGTTAATTTATAAATCAGACTGGTAGCCCCTCAATTATTATGAGTTTAAAAAGGTATACAGTAGTGGTATTTAACAGTTGAGATGAGATCACCTATTTTATCCAGTGTCAAGTAAGTGTCTTAGCTCCCCTCTTCCAGTAATCTATTTTAATGGGTGCAGGAGACTAGGCAATTCTACTGTTAATAAGATAAGACCACGGGCCTCATCACTCAACTCTGTCATCTTCTACCCATTGCTTATAGCTGAAATCTCATTATCAAATTAAAGGCTGTAAAGAAACTTCTCTTCTTTTTATAACAAACTATGCACTCTTCAGGCAAATTATATTTTATATTAATAATGGGCTTCTCTCTAAGGCACAGGAAGTCATGACCTCGCTGGGGTCTAAGTCCTTGAAATAACTAGAATGTTCTTGATGACAATGTTGAGTTACCCTGGGCAATCTAATTATGAAGGAAGTGCTTTCATCCAGTCTTCTCTTCTGATACTCAGGGTATTAAAGGCTAGAGGCCTAATATTTACTGAATCCATGACCCAGTCAGAGAATGAAGCTGGAGAGACCAAGGCAGTTTTGCCTGACCCCAAGGCCAATACGTCTTTCACCCCAGCACAAGACGGGCCATCCTGGGGCCCTCATTCATATGTTGCATTCTCAGCTGAGAATTTGTTTGCTTGATTCTATTTTCCAAAACTGAAAATAATTTACTATTTCTTTTCTACCACCTTTCTAAGTGGCTACACCATTTTCTTTATTAAATATTAATGATACAAAAAACGTTTTATTTTGTAAATAAAATTTATTCAAAATGAAGCGTTTATTTATAAGGGTAGTAAATGTTAGATTTGTTAAAGTCACTTTTGAGCATAACAAAGACACAAAAATCACTGAATGGAATAACATGTTATTTTCCTTAAAATTGCTGCAGGAGACAAGAGGAGGTTAATTGTTTGCGGTAGTTTTGAGTACTCTCCCATCTCTGAATTTCTCATGTCACAATCGATTCATCTCTATAATACCTTCTGTCAGGTTCCTTTTCTGAGGAATTTCCCCCATTTTGGAGGCTGGATTTCCTGCAAGCACTGGTTTTGGAAGGGGCTGTGAGTTTTCTCTCCTCAGTCCATCTAACCCAGTAGGGCAGAATGACCTAGGGGTTAACTGAAAGGGTCTATAGACAGTTATGTAGGGATTAGAATTAGGGTTCTAGTATGTACCAAGCAAGAACATGGACAAGTTGATTAATCCCTACAAGCCTCAGTCTCATGATCTACTAAAACAAATAAACATAGAACTTACCTTCTTATTACCAAGGTATACCCTGCAAAATGTTATTTTGAAAATATTTTGTGAGCGTTTGCTTATATATAGTCTAGTAGATAATGGGATTATAAAAGTGAAGAAAATAGTATGCCCATTCATAAAATGTTTGCTTCTTATTTGGAGATCCATGCAAGTCTGTTCGAAGTTAACCGTGTGTGGAGAGTTATATCAGATGTTACAGGAAGTGTAAGAGAGAGATTCCTTGGAAGCTGATGGGTAGGGCACACTGCCCAGTCCTCACTCTTATTGAGTATTTTGGAAAGTAGTGGTGGAAATGGAGGTGGGAAGAGAGGAGATGAGGAGAGCCTTCTGGAAAGATCTTTAGAATATAATCTTTGTCTATGACAGTGGTTATTTCTACCCATGTTTCCCATTTAGTGCAGCAGTATCTGTCTTAAAATGGAGATGATTTGTTATAGCATCAATAGGAAAGTAATCTGTTTAGCCATTCTGATTGTAACACATGTGCATTGTTTTTAACTAAACAGAAGTCTAACATCATCTGTAATCACTCATATCTATAAGAATAATGTACATTCTTATGGACTCTAAGTTTTAAGTCTATGTTCTTTTATTTTATTAACTATATTACAATTTTCAAATGAATGGCTGTTTTTTTAAACCCAAGCATTAAAAAAATTAGCACTAATCAACTAAAATTTTGACCTACTTTTATTAGATACGACAGAAATACTAAAATAAATAAATTGCACGGATAACATTCATTGCAATATCAGATGGCTTACAAAATGCTCAATGCTTTTCTATAAAGATGGTATAGACTATCCTATTAAGAAGTGACTTAAATAGGTGGGTAAAATGTGAGTAGAAGATAAAGTTTACATAACTGTACATTCCATCTGTAGTTGAAAACTGCCAATTTATCGTCTTCCAGAAAACAATGTTCATGAATCTGATGATGAGTTTTATAAAGATAGAACTCTAATGCTCATTTTAAACCTCTGGGGACTAAATTATTTAAAGAATGTCACACGTTTCAAGAGCTCTTTTCCTTCTTTGCCAAATTAACTCTCACTTGCCCTTCAGGCAAATTCACACACCACCTCTTGGAAAGTCTTTTGAACTTCCTTACACCATCTCTCATCTCCATTCAACTGAGTCTGATTTATATGCTCACATATTATAACATTCCATTAGAGTTGTTGGTTTACTATCAGTTCTTGCTGTTACTTTCCTCCATTCAAGTAATGTCATTTATTTTTATCATTTGCATTTCTTAGTACAGTACTTGACTGTAATAACTCTTAACAGAAGTTTGTTGATTTGATTAGTGGCAATGTTATGCTAAATTCGTTTTAATGAAATGCATGTTGAAGATCCTGGAGATTTGAATAATGCCTCTTCCCAAAGACGTCCACATCCTAATTTTCTGAACCTGCAAGTATGTTACATTACGTAGCCACAGGATCTTTGCAGATATGATCATAAGGTGATAGAGCGTGAGACAGGAGACTATTCTGGACTCTGCTGGGGAACCACAGATGTGAGGAAGGGTAGTTAAACATGGAATAAGGGGCAGGAAGGGAGGGTCAGAGGGAGATGTCGCTGTGGAGAAAGTATCAGAGATGAAATGTCACTGGGTTTTAAGATGGAGGGAAGGGGCCTCTAAAACTTGGAAACGGCAAGGGAATGGATTCTCCCCTGGTATTCCAGAAAGATACCCAGCCCTGCTGAAAACTTGATTCTGACCTAATGAGGTCAGTGCCAGACTTTTCATCTCTAGCAATGTAAAATAACTATCTGTTACCTTATGGACTCTAATATAAGTTTTAAGTCTCTGTTCTTTTATTTTATTATCTATATTACAATTTTCAAATGAATGGCTGTTTTTTTTAACCCCAAGCATTAAAAAATTAGCACTAATCAACTAAAATTGACCTTCTTTTCTTGGATATGACAGAAATACTAAAATAAACAAATTGCACCGATAACATTCATTGATACATCAGATGGCTTATAATATGCTCAAAACTTTTCTATAAAGATGGTATAGAATTACTTATTATAGTGTTATAATTAGATGAACCGGGTGACAAATTATGCTATTTTTAAAACCAAGCTTATTCTATTCAGTTTTAAAATAATGAATAACACCGAAACTATTACATGATAAATATTAAATAGTATAATTCAACATGTACACAGATATGTTTCAGTGTGTGCTCACTTATACATGCTCTTGATAATTGTTCATTGACTAAATTACTATTTCCTAGCTCATATATTTCTCATATATAGCACAACTTTTATAAATCTTTCATCACCCACCTAATCATATTAGACAAACTGTAAAAATGGAACAGTACACAATACCCTCCCTCAAATCACAAAGCTCCACAATATGAATGATGTACTTGTGCCAAAATATATGTGAATTGTATCTGAAGATAAAATGGATAGTGGACATTATTTCTGTTTCCTGCAGTTATCTATCAAGAAATCAAATCAAATTACTTGAACATACATGATACCTATGAAAAATAAAAATATGTCATTAAGAATATGCATAATCAATGGCATTTCTTCCAATGACCAGAAATGATTACTAGATTCCATCAGAAGCCTCTACAATCCACGACTCAGATGCTGATATTGTTGATGACTCCCTTTCACTGGGCTGTAGTCAATCTGAGGACTAAGATTGGATTTGATATGCTCAATGTTGTCTACCCAGCCCTGGTCTAGTAACTGACACAAGGCTAATAGGAGCCAAATGAGAACTTTTTAAATAAATGAAAAAATTAATTAATGCATTTCAAAACAGGATATTGAGAGGCGAGTAATTTTGAGAGAAGCATTTCCATTAAACTACCCTGAAATTCTGATTATTCACTACATGCAATTCTCTGTCATTTACCAAAATAATATGTTCATTTATTACCTTCCCTATTTTTTTTTCTTGTGGAATACTCTTTTGGGTGAAGATTTAATTATATTTCATTTAAAAAACCTGAAACACAGTTGTTAGATGACTTAGCCAACCAAAACTCTAGGACTAGGTGTCAGGATTTTCTGATTATAATAAAAATACATAGTTTCCTTTTAACTAGATTCATGTTTTAAAAACAACCTGACTTAAATATTGACATGATATCTTTTGGCATTCTGGACTAGTACCCATTTTCTTTTATTTCTCTTGTGGGACATAATCAAGTTGCTGTCACCTTAAGATCTCAAGAGCTGAAAGACCATATAAAAATTGAATAGTTTAAGGTGACGTATTCCAAGACCATTAAAAAGTTTATATATTAACAAGCAATACAAAACCTAACATGGTGTCAGTTCAAGGTAGAGAAAGAAAGGAAATGTGCTGAGTTTATCTACATGATGCCAACATCATAACTTCAAGATTTGTATGAAGGAAAGTTAACAATAGGTGATAGAAGGTCAAAAAGAAACATTTTAATGACATAGATAAAAGTTAGACTTACGTTGAAATCTTAAGATTTAATATTTTAATAAACTTCACGAAGAAGACATAGCTTAAATTATGTGTAGAAAACCCTGGAAATATTACATAGTTCTGCTTTAATCTGCTTTTGAAGATATGCTTTGTATAAAATAAGAATTTCAAATTCTCAGTGCATAATTTGACTAATTTGAAGAAACATATACAGTAATGTAACCATCACCATGAAATCATTCATTTTCATCACTCAGAAAATTTTGTAGGCAGTGTCCCTACTAGCCCCTGATAACTTTGATCAACTGTATTTCCCTGTGTATTTCCCTGTATTTTCTGCTTGTTACAAATTCATATAAGTAGAGCTATTTAACCAGTAGACTTTTGTGTCTTGGCTTCTACCACTTAATGCTTTTGAGATGCATCAAGGCCATTGCATGTATCAACATTTGTTTTCTTTTTGATTGGTTCTTATTTTTTGTCTTTTACCAACTTCCTTGCCATATTTGAAACAAATAGCTTTATGAAAAAATGCTTTCAAATAAATGGTATAATTAATTTAAAATAAGTTGCTTTGATTTGGGCTCCAAAGGAAGGATTCCCAACTTTCTGTATCCATGTCCCTTTCCCACCAAGAGGTAAGGCCATAGGACTTTTACTTTGACTCTCCAGTTCTAATACAGGACCTAAAATAAATTCATGTGCTCTTTTTGGCTGATCTTCTTTAATCCGATTACTCTCTTATACACAGAAGATTGACAAAATTATTTCCTCAAATCTGTTTCCCTGAGCATCTGACCCTCATCTATCTTCTTCTTGGTCATATCCTCTATAATAGCCCACAGATAAGTCTGTCAAGAACTGTGGAATATCTAAAAATTTTTCCTCCCTGCTAGTTAACAAGGTAGCCTGTCACGTTTACATCAATCCTGGTAGAAGGCGTGACACAAAGGACTTTGTTGTCATGGCAGAACAGATTGCAGGAACTTCAGGTTGTCTTACTCCTCCCTCCCCTTTAAGTCCTATGAGGCAATAGGGGTGGACCTGGTAGATGATGTAGACATGGTGGATTGAGTTACAGCTGAAGCACTGTAGCCTTAGGAGACCTCAATTTTCTTTTTCCTTCTTGTAAATTTTTTAGTTTAAACTCAAGTTAGTTAACATACAGTGTAGTATTGGTTTCAGGAGTAGGACTCAACGATTCATTGCTTTCATATAACACCCTGTGCTCATTCTAGTAAATATCCCCCTTAATACCCATCCCCCATTTAGACCATTCCTCACCCACCTCCCCTCCAGCAGCCCTCACTTCTCTGTATTTAATAGTCTTATGGTTTGCCTCCCTCTCTGTGTTTATCTTATTTTTCCTTCTCTTTCCTTATGTTCATCTGTTGTGTTTCTTAAATTCCACATATAGTTAAATCATATATTTGTCTTTCTCTGACTTATTTTGTTTAATGTAATACACTCTAGTTCCATCCACATTGTTGCACATGGCAAGATTTCTTTTTTTTTTTATTGCTGAGTAACATTCCATTATATATATGTACTACTCTCCTTTATCCATTCATCATGAGTTGATCGACATTTGGGTTTTTCTATAATTTGGCTATTATTGATAGCATTGCTATTGGGGGGCATGCACCCCTTAGAATCAGTAGTTTTGTATCCTTTGGATAAATACCTAGTAGTGCAATTGCTGTATTGAGGAATCTCCATACTATTCTCCAGAGTGGCTGCAACAGTTTGCATTCCCACCAACAGTGCCAAACTGTTCCTTTTTCTCCGCATCATTGCCAACATCTGTTGTTGCCTGAGTTGTTAATTTTAGCCATTCTGAAGTGGTATCTCACTGTGGTTTCGATTTGTATTTCCTTGATGATGAGTGATGTTGAACATCTTTTCATGTGTCTGTTTGATATGTTCTAAAGATACCTTCTTTGGAAAAGTGTCTGTTCATGTCTTTTGCCCATTTCTTCACTGGGTTGTTTGTTTTTGGGTGTTGGTTGAAAAGTTCTTTGTAGATTTTGGATACTAACCCTTTATCTGATATGTCATTTGCATGTATCGTCTCCCATTCTGTCAGTTGCCTTTTGGTCTAATTGATTGTTTCTTTCACTATGCAGAAACTGTTTATCTTGATGAGGTCCCAAAACTTCATTTTTGTTTTGTTTCCCTTGCTTCTGTAAACATGTGTTATAAGAAGTTGCTGTGGCTGGGGTCAAAGTGGTTGCTGCCTGCTTTGTCCTGTAGGATGTTGATGCTTTCCTATCTCATATTTAGATCATTCATCCAAAAATTGTAAATTGATTCATTACAAAATTGTAAATTTTGAATTTACAATTGCACCAAAAACCATAATATACCTAGGAATAAACCTAACCAAAGAGGTAAAAGATCTGTACTCTGAAAACTATAGGAAGCTTATAAAAGAAGAAGAAGATAGACAAAAACATGGAAAAATATCCCATGATCGTGGATTGGAAGAACAAAAATTGTTAAAATGACGACAGTACCCAAAGCAATCTACACATTCAATGCATTCCCTATCAGAAAAATACCAGCATTTTTCATAGAACTAGAACAAACAATCATAAAATTTGTATGGAGCCAGTAAAGATCCTGAATAGCCAAAGTAATGTTGAAAAAGGATAACAAAGCTGGAGGCATCACAATTCTGGACTTCAAACTGTGTTACAAAGCTGTCATCAAGATGGAATGCTATAGGTATAAAAACAGACACATAGATCAATGGAACAGAACAGAGAACCCTGAAATGGACCTACAGATGTACAGCCAACTAATCTTTGATAAGGCCAGAAAGAGTGTCCAGTGGAAAAAAGACAATCTCTTCAGCAAATGGTGCTGGGAAAACTGGTCACTGACATGCAAAAGAATGAACTTGGACGACCTTCTGATACCATACACAGGAAATCCCAATTTTTAAAGAAACTACAAACCAGCCCAATCCTTGCCCAGATAGAATAATTGACGTTAGTTTCCTAAGCAGTAGCCAAATCTATCATCTGCCCCACAAGGAGACACTATGTTTGGTGTACATGTATCCTTAAAAACTACCTAGTATGGGAGCTGCTATAGGAATAGCAGAAACATAAAAGACTCACCGAGAATTTCAAAATCCCAAAATGTAGCATCTTCCTTAGCTGGCAAATGTCGTTCCCATTGATTTTTTTTTATTTTTTTTATTTTTTTATCTTGGTCAACACCATCACCCAACGTAAAATACATGAGAGTCCTACCAAAGTTTGTTATTTTTTAAAAACAATCCCAATATGTTATTGCCTCATTCTTGGAAATTAAACTTTTATTAAAGTCTACATACTTACCCAGATCACCTCCTCTTCTGCATGCTTATTGCATATCGTAAATTCAAGTCCTTGTAATTACTGTCCTGAACTGTTGTGGTAATCTGGACTAGTGGTTCTCAAAGTGTGGCCTCCAGACCAGCGAGCATGGGTATCACCAGAAGAGTTTAGAAATGCAAATTCTGGGGCTCTCTGAAGACCTATAGAGTTTCTACAGGTGGTTTCCAGAACTTTGCTTTACAAATCTCCCTGGTGATATTGATGCATATCGAAGTCTAAGAGCTCTTTATTATAGTATCTCTACTCTTACTTTTCTAAATAGTTTCTATTATCAGAGTTGGCCAATAAAAATGCAAATCTAATGTATTATGTGTATTTAAAATTTGATAACATCTTCAGGGATCTGGGTTGCTCAGTTAGTTGAGCATCCAACTTCAGCTCAGGTCATGATCTCACAATTGGTGAGATCAAGCCCCATACAGGTTTTGCTGCCGTCAGCATGGAGCCTGCTTTGGATACTCTGTCCCCCATTTTCTCTGCCCTTTCCCCGCTTGTGCTCTCTCAAAAATAAATAAAACATTACAAAAAATCCCAACAACTTTATAACATCTTCATAACCAGAGGATAAAGTCCAAGACTCAGCTTAGGTAAGCTCCTTCCACAAATCCCTTCTGGAAGTCTTAGCCTGTGGAAAGCCCTCCTCCATACCCTCAGAACACCTGTACAATTTTTAATAAAACACTTTAGAGGTAGTCAGAGCTTAGGCTCAAGTTAGGCTCATCTGGGATTGAATCTTTGCTTTACCATGTACTAATTGTACATCTTTGATGAAGTGATATAGCCTCTTTAAAGTAGTCTCAACCTAGGGGCACCTGGGTGGATAAGTCACTTGAGCACCCAAATTCACTTCAGGTCATGATCTCATTGTTCATGGGTTTGAGTCTCAGATCATGGTCTGCACTGACTGACAGCTCAGATCCTGGAGCCTGCCTTGAATTCTGTGTACCGCCCCCCTCTGCCCCTCCCCAACTAGTACTCAGTCTCTATCTCTGTCTCTCTCTCGCTCTCTCTCAAAAATAAATAACAACATTAAAAAAATTTTATAGTAGTTTCAACCTCTGTAAAGTTGGGACAGTAATGACATCTGTCTCAGAGTGACTGTGAGTATGTAATTCAACCACAAATATAAACCCTTAGGTCTAATACATTCTGCTTTGTGTGGACAAATTTGTTTTTTATTACTTATGTATTCAATAATTACTGTTCATAACTGTATTTTTGTTACTATGACTAATCATTATTGTGGCTGTTATTCTGACGACATTTAACATACTACGTTGCAAGTATACGCTTTCCTATCTGTGTTCTTCCTAGTCTGATAACAGCAACACCGACCAATAGTGTGTTTTCAATTAGCGTTTGTGAACTAAATTCAGTTAATGCATGTCATCAACCAAACATAAAAAATATGGTATGAAGGGAATAAGCAAATAAATATAAAACCTATATAAATGGAAGCACGTTCAGGTGACTTGTAATTCATATGTTTAAGTCACTGTAAATGACTTAATTACAGGTTTCCCTCACTATCCAAAAGTAGAGCAACTTCTGGAAACTTTGGCGAAGCCAAGAAGCAATTACTATTAACTTATATATTTTTGAGTATTTGCAACACCCCCCCCCTCCAAATACCCTCCCTTGGGCTTTCCTGAGGCCTTAGGACATGGATGCACAAAATAAATGGAGAGAAAGCACAAATGCTCACAGACACTGTTCAAGGCTCTGGCACCTTGCCTGAGACAGTGGGAGTAGTTCCCAGGGAAGGAGCTGGGTGGCGCTATTCTCACCGCTCAGGATGTGCCTTGCCTGTAGAAGGGCTTGCTGGGGAATAAACGCTGAATGCTGTTCCCACCTTTCCCCTTTATACTAAAAGGGAAAATCGTCTTCGAATTTCTTTAGGATAGCCAAAATAGATATTCATGTGGGTCTTTTGCAAAAGCAAAGTTGTGTAATGTGAACTCTCAAAAGTGAGGAATGGCTAAATTTCAGCTCATATCCATTGGCCACTTATGTGCTGCCCTTGAGAATACAAAGACTGATAAAACATAATTCTTCTCAAGAAGTTCAAGGCCTGTGAGGAAAGACATACACATAAATAGATAAATTACAGTGATGTATTATATAAGGATAAGTGCTATCGCAGTTGCACAAAAATAATTTGACAGGCGCACAGCCTTGCCAGGAAGAAGTTGGGGAAATGTTATATTCGAGCTCATAAAATAAGGTACCACATATTGAGGATATCAAAAATACAAACTGGCAGCAAAGCGTATGGTTTAGTCTCTTTAAAGCCTGTTCTTTACTGCCCAATAAAATTGGCGACAACAACTTCCTGTTGCATGGAGAAGAAATAACTCACTCAGGAAATATTTCTCTTCCAATTGGGACTAAGGATTGATAAGATCTTGACAAATGCTGTGTTGGGAGGTTTGCCAAGAGATATTTCTAACTGAGTAGCACCTCCGAGAAGTAGGGCATGCGTACACATCAGAATCAGGGCAAGAACAGGTCTGCCCTTCCAAAAGTAGAGCTCGTTAGCAGAGATGATGTTGTGCTTCTCAAACTGGACCCGTTTTCATGTTCTGAGAATCATCTCAGAGGTAACTGAGGCCATCAGACATCAGGTATAAAAAAATGACTAGGAACATCGCACATTGAATTATCCACAAAAATGAATAAAATGAACGTCCCCCATGAAGATTTTTAATCTTCACATTTCAAATATTCATGAAAATAAAGGGTTGGATTTTCTGAAAGCTTGAAAATGTACCTAGTATCTCAGCTTACATAAGACACTCTTTAAGGCCTGAGAATGTCACCAAACATTGTCCCTGGAGATCCCATGACAGTGTCATTGTAAACCACATGAAAATGGTGAATTCTTAACCCCTGAATTTTATAAGCATTCCACTTCGTAAAAATTGCAGACCGTTTAGCTTTGTGCTAATCTTCAAGTTGAAATATTCACTTATTGACTAGGCTTATTTCACCTAAGAGAGTGGTTTTCCAGCGTTCAGTATTTTATTTTAAATCTGCGCATCCTTCTAAAGCAATACTACAGGGAAAAACTCTAGAGTGCGCCTGATATAGAGCCCTATCTGCTATCTTATATCACTTTTAATAACCACAAATTTTCTTATAAAATAAAATCTAAATTGTATTTGCCAAGAGTTTATAAGGACATACTGAAAATATGTGGACCACCACCTAGAGGCGCGTCCACTTCTCCATGCCCCACAGACATCTCTCTATGTGGATTAGGACACGTCTGCTAAAGTGAAGTTTTCTGGCTTTCTTGGATCCTCTTGCGCAACTAAATATGTTTCTGCATAACACTCCTGAATGCTTCGGGCCGTATATTATTCTGCTGCCTCTCTCTGACGATATGGTACTGTGATAAATCATCACACTGCACCGCTCTTCTGATGAGCTGTTGGTTCAGCACGCCATTGCAGCTGACACATGGATGATGTATGAGAAAGGCATACTGATGATGTTTTACGCCGAAGATGGTGCTGCCCGGGGAACAAAAGGTTTAGGAGAGGATTCGACATAATTACCCGATAAAAGTCAACCCGCACACAGCATGCTAGAAAATGCGTTCATGGGTATGCTAAATCACTTCCCTTTAATGTGTGGTATTTCTGATCCTACTATCATAAGCCTCCTTCCCTGAGCTATAGGTTGATCTAGTATAAACATTTTTTTTTTTTTTAGTGGAAACAAAAGCTAAAAGGGTGAAATTAAAATTTACCTGAAACTCAAATGTATAGATTAACTCTATTATTTTCAACTATGGGAGATTTGCCAAAGGAGTTAATTGGTACTGAAAGTTTTTCATGTGTTATAGGAAAAGGAAATGATTCCTCTTTGTAATAATCATGCAGGAGGATTTTCCTAGGAAAATAATATCAGTGTCCTGGTTAAAATCAGGGACTACTGATTTTAATCAGGTTTACGCTAAACCCTTACCACATAACATTCAAATGTCAGAGCCACCACCAAAAATCATGACTGGTGACACAGTGTACCAGATAATTCATTTAATTTAAAACTAACCACCTGATCCGTATTCATCTTCCTAAGGAATCAGAATTAAGGTAAAAAGCATAGTTGCTTCAGGTTATTGAGACCTGGAAGATTGACTCTTTCTATACCCAGTTCTCATAAAGTTGATACTGAATAAATATGTGCTGATTAGAGATAAACTCCATAATTACCTGTCTCTTTATGAGATCATCTCAGGATGCAGTATGTTAACCAACCCAATCAAATTAATGGGATCAGCGGAGAATATTCTAGAGGAAAGGAGTTTCTTATTCTCAGTTTTGGGCTCTTTATTTAATAATATTCTGAGGTCTTATGAAGGAAGATATGGGAAAAGACCTTAGACTGGCATGCAAACTATTAATTACTATTTTGCTTATCTTTCTGGTAGAAGTGAGTTTACAGGAAGTTTAATATTTTTTCATATTCTGCTTTTATCTTCTATGAAAATTCATCAAGCATTGTAGGTACAGTTTAAAGAAAATTGTCAAAAGAACATTTTTGAAGCTTGTATTTGCTAGAACTTTTAGAAAATGTGAGGTAGTCTCAAAAGAAATCATTAAAGTTATGTTTAGTGTTTGATTTATTTGTTTATCTAACTTCCTGTAAAGTTCTTAAATTAACTTTTCTCTGGAAAGTTTTACAACTTCAAATATCTCATTCTTATAGGGTTTTGGTAATCTCATAATGCTTTGCTTAAAAATCTTTGGCTATTCTCTGCCATGTAAAACTTAAAACACCTTGACATCCTGGAGGTACAGCTAAATAGACCACTTCATGGAATAAACTTCTTTTATAACCATCTGCTTTCTGGTAGAGGTATAAGCCAACCAATCCTCAAAGTCAAATATGAACTCCCAGCTTGGGAACTAGAGACCTCTGTGGGTGATAGAGATGAAATGCCATATGATGCAATATTGCCTCTCTGTTCGATTACTCAATACCTTGTATCAATAATGATGTCTAATGGGTCAGTTTATATAAGAGCAGCTGGAGACAAAACCAATTGCTTGTACCTCTTCTGGAGTCTGGTCTTCATGCTTCAGATATTTTGGTTAAAAAAAGTCAAAATATAGACTCAGAAGCTAAAGGACAAAGTATCTAGAAATTGAATACAGTCCACTCTGACCCATCACTCAATAAACACTTTAAAAGCCTTCCTAAGTGGCAGGCACTGTGTTATCAACAATAAATTGATCCATAGGGTTGGTAAAAAGAGCCATGTCATGTTGATACAGTTTTATTAAATAAAAAAAAAACAAACTTAGAATTAGTTTTTCAGAATATCTCTTATGTAGGAAAAGATACTAAACGCTATCCAAAGAGATCAGTTGATGCCAGAATTCTTTGAGAAAAGTAACATATCAAATAATATACTTGATAATTTTGTGTGAAAAATAATACAGATTTTGTTCCATCCCATTTTTATATCTGTGGACTGCTCTGATTGTACAAGAGTTAAAAACCATTTTTTTAATTCTGTCAACTTTCATTAATTATAAAGAACATATGTTAGAAAAAATGAAGGAAACCAATTTGAAACATAAAGGAAGAGGGACCACTTTTTGTAATAACCATTTGTAAATATAGTTCTCCGCTAAACTGTTTTAGCTTAGGATCAAACATACGTTCTTACCCTTAAATTCTCTTCACCAAGTCAACATCAGGAATCACAGAAGTCTTGAGTAAATGGAGAAGGAAAGTCATTAGAAATAAAATTATGAGCCATCAACATTTATGCATTCAGTATTCACTTTTAGTATAATACATAGATATCTACGTATCTAACTTTGCATACGTCGGTTTAGACATTGTGTATAGTTACATTGTCACCCAAATATCAGTGCTCAGTAAATGTGGGATCTTTCTGTTTCCTAGAAAATGCAGAGAATCTACCTCATGTGGATACAGTTTAGAGAATGTAAAGCACCAGAGTCAAAAAGCATCTTCATATGGGGAATTGGAGCATGCTATTCAAATATTGATTAGCATAGTTTAATGGAAAAGACATGTACTGGGATTCAACTAGACCAAGTATTAGTACCATTCCAACCACTTTTCAAAGTGTGAATTTTGTTAGTTTCTTAACAATTTTGAATCTCACGACATGTCCAAAATAGAAATAACTCCTACATGAAAGGGTTGCTCCAGGCATACAGGAAGATAACTTCAGGAAGTATAGTTCTAGCTGGAAGTAGGTACTCAAAGATGCTAGCTGTATCCCTGACTCACTTAAGTTGGTTTTGTAGATAGTTATCACATGCTTAGATAGGTGTCTGGGTATTCTGTTTTCAGACTTCATGTTAGGTTATTATTAACTTTAGTAATGTTGCAAATGTATAGCTACATTACGTTTACATAGCACAACTACTGAACTATCTAGACCTCAGTGACAATTCTGAGCACAATATCAAAGGTAGAAGAGGTAAGTAGTCATAATTTGAGTCTAAAGAATTGGAAAATGGCTAAAATAATGGTTAGCACTCGGTCTGTCCAAATCCAAAGCCATTGTCTTTCCGTGACAGTAGGGGTGTGTGTGTGTGTGTGTGTGTGTGTGTGTGTGTGTGTGTAATTTGCCTCTCTGTACTTTGCAAGACTGTTTCAACCTAACCAATCTATATCAGAATCTAAGTGACTAGCTTTTATATACCAATAAAACTTTATTCCACATATTATCAGCTTACTTTTTGAGGTTCAGAACCATTATGTGATTTAAGTAAAAGTCTCTTGGTAAAAACTAATAAAAGATAGATTTTATACAACTTTTGTGATTATTAAATTCTGAAAACTATTCATAAAAAAAGTTATGAAATATCATTTCTGCACAATATGGTGTGTTTTTTTAGAGGATGTCATTTTTCAATATCAATACATGTAGCCTTATACGTATGTGGTTCAGCAATTAAGCAAAAGCAAACATTAACAAAAATAATCCTAAACAGATTGTGATCTAAATAGAAATGATGAAAATTGAACAGTGTTAAAAGAATGTTATTTAGCTAAAGTAGTAAAGTATTTTCAAATTATGAGGGAAAATATAGAATATAAACAGAAAATACCTTGTTATATTAAATCCAGCTTTTATTTTTTAAGTTTTTATTATTTTTTGAGTGAGAGAGGGAGAGAGAGAGAGGGAGGGAGGGGCAGAGGAAGGGAGGGAGGGAGAGAGAGAGAGAGAGAGAGAGAAAACGAGAGAACCCCAAGCAGGCTCTGCAGTGTCAGTGCAGACATGGGGCTTGAACTCATGAACAATGAGGTCATGACCTGAGCTAAAATCAGGAGTCAGACACTTAACTGGCTGAGTCACCCAGGCACCCCAATCCAGCTTTTAAATTATAGCAATCCATCTGCTTTTTACAAGAGTGATGATAATAAGTATCTTTAATTTTAATAACGCAGTAAGAAATACCTTGATTTTTGTGAATATCATTAATACTGTTTTATATAATCTATATCTCTATGATCTACAAAAATATAGATATCCATATAACTTGAAAAATCTTTCTCATTCCTACCCTCATTCATCAATATTTTAGAAGTCATTCACTTCACAGTAGCCTTTTAGTATGAAAAATCACATGACTATACCAGAGAACAGAGTTCAAGATTCACTAAAATGACAATTATTTTTCAGCTTGACTTCTTTTAAGACCATTGTAACTTTATTATAAATAGCCTGATTGATGATTCAGACTATATTACTTTGTTTTCCCGACTTCGGTTTTCTCTTTTCATCAAATGAGTCTTGTTATAAATAACATGAGCCAGTAAAGTGCTAAGGTGCTTATAGTAATGTAAGCGTCTATTATTTTGGTGCAAGCCTTGTGCTCTGATTTATTTTCTCATTAAATAGTGGCACCTTTAATACATGTTAGCTAATAAAAATCTCAAGAGAGTGTTTTGTTATAAATTTGTGTCTGTGTTGTAGAAGGAAAAGGAACTAAGGAAAGGCAGTCTGATCCCCCTCCCCCAGCCCCCCCTCCCCCCCATGCTGCTTCATCTTAGAACAGGGTTTACAAACAGGACTATGGTTGCAATTGTTTTTTTCATGTAGCATTTCCCTACTGCACTTACACACAAGGAAGTCCACACAAATTTCACCGAATCGTTCCCCTTGAAATATCCTTCTATAGCAGTTCCCACTGTCTGTCTAAAGCATTATCTTCTCTGTTTTCAACTAGGTACTTTTTTATACACTTAAAAAAACAGAGGTGGACAGGGAGCATGAAGGAAGCAGACTGAGTGCTGTTAATCAGGGTTTAGATTTAAATCAAAGGGGAAAACTAGGTGCACATAACCTAAAAATGGTGAAGATACATGTCACATCATTATCTGGAGTGAATCTTGGTTGTAAAAAGCAAAGATCCTAAACCAGGAGTCTGAAAATTTGGTTGCAGCACTGACCTACCACTGACTAATATATGGTGTTTAGTAAATTATTTAATGGTCTTTGTTCTGAATTTCATTATATCCATATAGGAGATACAGAGTTTATAACCTTTATTATCCCTCCCAGCTCTAATGTTCTACATTGGTGGTATGATGTCATAAGAAAAATTAGAGGCAATCCATGTTTGTTTCAGCACAGTTTTAGGTAGAAGGATTTTTCTGGCAATGTGTAGATTAAAAAGCTCAAAACAGAACTAGTGAGTCACCAGCAGCTACAATACAATCTTGACTACAGGGTAATAACCACTCATAGGGACTATGAGATGCATCTGTTTAATACTCTGCAATTTGTTCATCTTCAGAACTGTTTGTGAGCAAATCTATCTAATGCTCTGACCTTATACTCTAATATACTCCTGAGTCTCAAGTAATCATTGAAATATGCAGCTATAATTTTTCTTTGTGTTTCTTTATGTTTCATGTTTTGCTTTACTTTTTTTTTTTTTTTTTTTTTTTTTTTTTTTTTTTTTTTTTTTTTTTTTTTTTTTTTTTTTTTTTTTTTTTTGGTTTTGAGAAATAGTAAATTTGCCTATTTCATCCCACAATGAATGGCCCACTATGCTCACAATTGAATGTGATGGAAATGACCATGCCAGTTATAAGCAGTATCAGGCCAGTTGTAAAACATACACACACATTCATCACTTCATCAACATTTGGCAAAGCAGGACTTCTGACTCACCAAAAACAAACAAACAAAAACCAAATAAACAAACAAAAAACAAATAATCTCCTTAGATCAGGGCCACTTAAGCAAAGACTACGGTGTTGAGATTGTAAAGGAGAAAGTGCCTCAGAGAGGTGAGCTGATTTTCTTAGGTAGATTTTTCCCTGGAGCAAATAATAAATCTTGGTACAGGGTAAGAGATGAAAACTTTGTGCTTTGCCATAGTATAATGATGTGACTGAGGACAGGGACGTTTTGTGATCATTGTAAGTTAAAGAGACAAAAAATTGGATTTGGGGGGCTCTCTCTCAAAGATAAAATCTGTTTTCTTGACACGAGACTTACTGAATTCTGATACCAAGCAGGGAAGAAGACTAAAACACTAAGCAAAAAGTCTATGAAAAGCAGAGTTTAAAGCAGCCTCCTGTGGTGATGAGACAATGTTTAGAACCAAAGAATTCCACTGAGTAGGGTTCTGATAAACATACAAGCTCTGTGTTGTGTGTCCCATGGGGATGGCCATAGCAAAAAGGAAAATCACACTAAGTTTTACCAAAATTTACCTTACTTGTGGATTTTAAACACTTAATAAGGGGTCGCCTGGGTGGCACAGTTGGTTGAGCGTCCGACTTCAGCTCAGGTCATTATTTCATGGTTCGTGGGTTTGAGCCCCACATCAGGCTCTGTGCTGACAGCTCAGAGCCTGGAGCCTATCTTCGGATTCTGTGTCTCCCTCTCTCTCTGACCCTCCCCTGCTCACACTGTCTCTCTTGCTCTCAAAAATAAATAAAACATTAAAAATTTTTAAAAGTTGATTAAAAATCAAGACAGTGATTTCCTTTTTTCCTCTTGGGTACTCTAATGCTGCTTTTTTTTTTTTTTACCAGCCCAGAGGGAACAGGAAGATCTATTGAGGAATAATTCATGTGTCCAACCATTTTGCTACATATGTCTCTTCCTGCAAGGAATTCACTCTGGACTTAATCTAACATTTGTAAAATGATTACCTACAACACCAATACCCACTATGTATTCAGTCATGAGACCTGCAACAGCACATTCTGCCCCAAAGTGTCCCCTGCCCATAAGTACGAAAGATAGTATAAAGCAGTATAGTTCATATGTGAAAAATAGTGTATGTGGAAAATTTTTAAAAAACTGTCTACAGGCAAAACCTTAGAATTAATAGGTAAACCTTACAAGGAGTTGGGTATAAAGTGATTAGATAGCAAAACCCACTTATCAGAAGCAAAGAAATAGTCAACATTTTAACATTATGCTATTCAGAAAAGCATCAAAATACTTTATATAGCAAAGTCTAAATCGAAGAACACTCCAGTTGTAATTGAAGGGACTCTGAATAAAAGGAAGCATATTCTAATGTCCATACATTGGAAGCATCAATATTATAAAGATGTTAATTTTCTCTAAATTATCTAAAGGTTCAAACCAATCCCAACCCCAACCCAGTCTCAACTGTGTGTCCCCCTCTCTTTTTGGTGGAAATTAACAAACAGAATCCTAACTGAAGAGCGTATACATACAAAGGTCCAAAAACATTGAAGAGAATTTTGAAAATATCAAATTAGAACACTTACATTACCATATGTCAAGGCTGATTGTAAAATTACAGTCGTGAAAAGGTCATTTAATTTTATGACTTTCCTGAAAAATGAACATTAACGCACCTTCACATCACACAAAAAAAATCTACACTGAGTGTAGATTTATATGTGAAACATAAAGGATAATAATCAGGATTTTAGAGGCAAACATGGGAAAATCTCTTCATGTCCTTTAGACAGCCAAATTTTCTTAAGCAGAGCATAAAATGTGCTAACTGTAATGGGAAAAAAGTAAAATGTATTGCATTAAAATTAGGAACTTTGTTCTTTGAAAGTCATCATTAAGTAGATAACGATCTAAACCATACAGTGGAAAGAAATATTTGAGATACACATTTTCAACAATGACTTAAATGAATAAATGATTCCTAAAAATCAGTTTGAAAAAGACAGAATAGATTTTTTTAAATTTTTTAAATGTTTGTTTCATTTTGAGAGACAGAGAAGGGGACAGGGGATCCAAAGTGGGCTCTTTGCTAACAGCAGACAGCCTGATGTGGAGGGCTCAAACTCACTAACCGTGAGATCATGACCTGATGCTGAAGTTGGACACTTAACCGACTGAGCCACCAGGTACCCCAAATATAGTTTTAAAATTTTTTAAAATGCACAATTTACAAAAGAAAATACCTATAAGCCAATTAAGACACTAAAAGATGTTCAATTTAATGATTGCCAGTGAAATGTACACTGAAATTCTAATGTGATGCTACTGTATATTCATCTGAAAGGCTAAAAGAAAAGAAGCAGATTCTATCACCTGTGAGGAAGCATGTGGAAGCAACCAGGTCTCATACAGTACTAGTGGAAATGCAAATTGTCTTAACCACTTTGGAAAACTAGCACCGTCTAAGAATCTGAAAAATATGTATTCCTTATGAACTAGCAATTCTCAAGACAGAAGGAATGTATAGGTGTGTTCACCAAAGGACCTTTTGTAATTATATTCTAAGCACTACTCATGACAACCAAATGAGACAGAAATGCCTATAGATGGATGGCCCACATGTGACATATTCACATAGTTAATACTGTGTCTCAAAGAAGAAATGAACTATCCTTAGCAGCATGGATGGATCTCACAAATGTAAAGAAAGCCAAAACTCAAGTAGTACTCAGATTTTATGATTCTATTTATATCTAGTCCAAAGCCAGACAGAGTTGGCTATTATGTTAGAAATCAGAATAGCTAATTGCCCTGAGAATGGGGACGGGGATCCTGGGGACCTGGTAACCTTACATTTCCTCTCTGTGAATAGTGGAATGTGAGCTTGGCAAAAAGTCATTGAACTGTAACTCACTCTTCTCTCTGTATTTGCTCCGAAGTGTTTAGCTACTAAAAAAGAAAGCAAATAGTTCTAAAGGGTCATGTGTGTGCTGCAGCAAGTGGGCAGGCTGGGAAGCTGGCGGAGATGTTTCGGAGGGTGCCCTGGGAGTCCACACCCTTGGGTGTAGGGGTGAGGGCGAACAGGGGAGGATGGAGAGAGATGGTGAGCTGGGATGCCCAGTGAAGGACTCAGCACAGTGAAGGTCCCTCCCTTGGGAGGGACCCCAGTGAAGGACCTCAGTGAAGGTCCCTCCCTTGGGAGGGACCCCAAGGCTGGAAGTTGATTCTCAGCGGATGGGGAAATAAATCTTCATTCCAGGAGTTTGGGGGCTCTCTGGGTGACAAGTCATAATAGCTACTGCAGAGGAAATTCCATCTGAGGACTTGAAAATAAAACATGAAAGGGAATCCGAACATGAAACAACACTAAAATAAGAAGGATACCTCCCATTCAACCATCCTAAATTCTCAGGGAAGGCCTTCCCTATAAAGAACCCTAATCTCTCATGAGGCAGTTTGAAATTTGTTTAAATTTGGCATCTAAATGCTGAATAACTGCTGGAAAAAAAGAAAACTACTTTTCCCCTTTCAAAGCCAACGGTATAATCTATAGCCCAGCACAAAAGATTTTTAAATTGCTGAGCTAAACATTTCAATTTCACAAAGGCTTTTGTTTCTTTCTCTCTTAACTTGTAGAAATCTTTCAAAGAATTCAGTGGGGGTAGCAAGCTTCTTTCATTTGTCACATTTATCATCATAAGAAATGAGACACGTTAGGAAATAGAAAAATCACCTTCTTAGGCAATTTAGCAAGGCTTAGACTTAATATTTTCCCTTATTCTAAAATGGATACTTGGACATTTTTGTTGCAGTGTATCATTTGGCAGTGATCAGAGCCATGGATGAAGCTAATGAATTGGCTATTATGGTTTGTTTCCTTAAGGTTGATTCAGATGGTAAAGAATGCCTCAAATATTTCCTCTATACTGGGTATGCATATTAACTACTCTGCCTATAATCATCATAAATCATCCTGTCCAGTAATGACACATTCTTCACATTAATAAGTAAAAATTACAAGAGCAAACAAACTAATCTATATCAGGAAGGTACTTGAAGATTTAGTAAATTAGATGAAGCCGGAGCGCTATGTATATCTCTAACACCTGTCTGGATTATTTAGTTCCTACCCCTGTGCTATTAACACCACCTACATCTTAGGCCACAAGGAAATTCTGTTATTTTTAGATATCCTTAAGATTCCACAGGAAACTTGGAGATGTACTTTTACTTGGAAAAGGCCAGGTTATGGTGTAACCAAATTCATCAACCCTGAATAAAATAGAACTTTGGTAAACTAAAGCATTTCTACCTCCCTGGACTTACCAAGGCCAAAGTCGTATCAGGTGATAACATTCCTTTCCTCTGAATTCTTGCCTATTCCTAGGAATCAGGAATGGCTTTCCACATTTATGAGTCCTTTCCATCTATGAATGTTACCATCATTAACTGAAAGCTTACACTGTGTCAGGTGCCTTTCTAAATTTTTCTATTCCTTGACCATTAAAGCCTCCCAAACCCCTATGGGATAGGTTTCTCTTTTATCTCTGTTTCAGAGATAAACTCACTAAGAAATGACAATACCCAGTCCAGGTGTCCTCACAACGAGACAGTGGTGGAGGGATTCGAACCCAGGCTCCTGCTGGGCAGCAGGGACTCTGTCCTTCGCTTGTGAACTACGTTGCCTTTGCTTATAATGTACTTCGAAAAGTAGTCTTCAAATAATTAGAATTCTTGATCGGTTGAATGTTTTCCTTCGTGGTATTTCCACATGAGTTCTGTAGAGGCGAAGATGTGTTTCCTGCTATCGGTGATGACAGAGGAGACTGTGGACTGCACACCAGGTGCTCCACCAGGCTTTTCCGAGGCGAGGAACCAGAGCTCTACCTGCGTCCTGTACCAGTGTCATGATCACCATCAGACGCCGTTCTGTTTTCAAACACATGATCTCTTGGCAGGTGAAGCCTCATGATTTTTAATCATGCGATTAAAAGCTCTTCCCAGTTCCTGTCCTGAGGGTGAGAAGGCAACTTGTACTTTTTAGGTAATGAACGCTGGCTGCTGGTTTCCCTAGAGAAGGAAAGGAGAGGACCCCAGACGAGCTGGGCCTTCAGTAGATGCCTTTCAAATGAGAAATCCAGAGCTTCGTTTTCTTTTTTATTCCCAAAGCACTCAGCAGCATGGTCCGCAATTTTAAATGAGAGCCCTATAAGAATTACTCTAAATTAAGATATAATATTTATTATGATTTTTGGGGGGGCAAACAAGTATTATAAATTACACCCTTACTAACTATACTGTCTCTGTTTCATCATCACCGTCACTGCGTTTCCTGGCTCAGGCACATGTAATGAAGAAAGAGTAAGATCGCTCACAAAATCAATATACAGTTCTCACACAAATACGCACAGCAAATGAAGTTGGTGTAGACTGAGTGAAAATCGTGCCTTTCCAGAGGGCTGAATTTTCATGTTTAGGAAAATAATGAAAAATAAAGTCTATTTCATTTTCTTTCTTTCCCAATTTAATTTGTAAGAAAAAAATAATTCATAATATAAATCATCATGTTTTCCTTACTGCCTAGAATCTAAAGGATATTGCAATCAAATTTTAAACTCAGTCTAAAAATAATATCTTTCGGTAGCTTATTTGCATTTTTCATGTCTTTGTTGTATATTTTTTTTTAAGTTTTAGCTTCTTGTAAGAAATAAGTTCAAATAGGTTTTAGAAAGAGGTAAGGGATAGGTGCACCTGGGTGGCTCAGGTCATGATCTCACTGTTCCCAAGTTCAAGACCCCTGTGGGGCCTTGTGCTGACAGCTCAGAGCCTGGAGCCTGTTTCAGATTCTGTGTTTCCCTCTCTGTCTCGGCCCCTCCCCCGCTCGTATTCCATCTGTCTCACGAAAATAAACATTAAAAAACAAAAAGAAGTAAGGGATAAATAAAAATACTTAGATTTAAGAAGTCAATAGGCAGAAAAAATAAAATACATTTTGGATATGAAAATTGTACTTTGGTATAGAGAGAGATCATAATTACACAATGTTTATATTCATATTCTGGAAGTCAAACTTGTGCTACTTTAGTTGAGATGCAGGTATAAATATAAATATGAAGACCATGCAACCCTGATGATGTCCATTTTCCTTCCAGCTTTACTGTTCTGTGTTAGCTGCATATACCAATTTTATGCTGAAAATACAGTCATAGTAGCTATCAAATAAATTTCAATAGATGCAAGTTATTGCACAAAACAAATATAAAACAATTTTTATATTAAATTCACCATTACTTCTAATAAAAAGTAATCATTTTTTGCTTATCTTTCCAAAGAATCATTAATATATAGTCAGTGGGGGAAAAAAAGAACTTGAAATGTCAAAGCTGGTAAATGGAAAGCAATGGGATCTGAAGTAGGTCGGCACTGAGTGTAGGGGCCTCGTGAACAGAGGGGTCCTTGTGACCTTGATTATCCAAAGCTCTTTGGAGAGTGAGACTAAGAATAAGCATGTTACTTTCAGGTGTACAATAGAGTGATTCACCAATTCTATACATTATTCAGTATTCATTGTGACAGGTGTATTCTTAACCCCATTCACCTATTTTACTCATCCCCCACATATCTCCCCTCTGGTAACCATCAGTTTGTTCTCCATAATTAAGAGTCTCTGTTTTGGTTTTTGTCTTTTTTTATTTTGTTCATTTGTTTTGTTTCTTAAATTCCACATATGACTGAAATCATTTGCTTTTTGTCTTTCTCTGACTGACTTATTTCACTTAGCATTATACCTGTTAGATTCATCCATGTTGTTGCAAATGGCTAGATTTCATTCTATTGTTCTGGCTCAATAATATTCCATTATGTGATATAGATCTATCTATCTAGATTGGACCTGTCATCTGCAAATATCTTATCCCATTCAGTAAGTTGCCTTTTAGTTTTGTTGATTGTTTTCTTTTATGTGCAGAAGCCTTTAATTTTGATGTAGTCCTAATCATTTATTGTCACGTTTGTTTCACTTGCTTCAGGAGACATATCTAGAAAAATATTGCTACAGCTGATAAGAGAGAAATTACTGTCTGTGCTCTCTTCCAGGATTTTTATGATTTCAAGTCTCACATTTCAGTCTTTAATCCGTTTTGAGTTGATACTTTGTGTTTGATGAAAGAAAAGGGTCTGGTTTCATTTTGCATGTTGCATTCCAATTTTCCCCACACAATTTGTTGAAGAGACTGTCTTTTTCCCACTGTATACTCATTCCTCCTTTGTCAAAGATGAATTGACCATATAACTGCAGAATTACTTCTGTACTTTCTATTCTGTTCCATTTATCTATGTGTCTATTTCTGTGCCAATACCATGCTGTTTTGGTTACTCCCGCTATGTAGTGTATCTTGATATCTGAAATTGTGGTACCTCCAGCTTTGTTTATCTTTTTGAAGATTACTGTTAATATTTTGGGTCTTTTGTGGGTTTTGGATTGTTTGTTTTAGTTATGTGAAAAATGCTATTGATATTTTGAAGAGGATTGCATTAAATCTGTAGGCTGCTTTGGGTAGTAGAGACATTTAACAATATTTGTTATTCAAAACCATGGAATGGAGCACAGAATGTCTTTCCATTTCTTTACATCATCTTCAATTCCTTTTATCAATGCTTTATAGTGTTCAGAGTACAGGTTTTTAATCTCTTTGGTTAAGTTTATTACTACATATTTCATTATTTTTGGAATAATTGTAAATTGGGATGTTTATTTTTTTTAAAATTAATGTTTATATATTTGTGAGAGAGAGACAGAGCATGGGCAGGGGAAGGGAAGAAAGAGAGGGAGACACAGGATCCCTAGCAGGCTCCAGGTTCTGAGCTGTCAGCACAGAGCCCGACATGGGGTTTGAACTCATGAACCGTGAGACCATGACCTGAGCCGAAGTTGGACACTTAGCCACCCAGGAACCCCTGTATTGTTTTCTTAATTTCTCTTTCTGCTGCTTCATTATTAGTGTGTAGGAATGCAATGGATTTCTGAACATTGGTTTTGTACCCTGTTACTTCACTGAATTCATTGATCAGTTCTAGCAGTTTTTTGGTTGAGTCTTTCGGGTTTTATCTATATAGTATCATGTCATGTGCAAATAGTTGAAGTTTTACTTCTTCCTAACCAATTAGGGTGCCTTTTACTTCATTCATCTGATTGCTATGGCTAGGACTTCCAGTTCTATGTTGAATAGAAGTGGTGAGAGTGGACATCTTGTTTTGATCTTGACCTTAGGAGGAAAGCTGTCAGTTCTCCCCACTGAAAACGATATTCCTTGAGGGTTTTTTTTTTTTCTTCATATATGCCCTTTATTATGCTGAGGCATATTGCCTCAAGACCTGCTTTGTTGAGGGCTTTTATCAAGAATGGATTTTTTTACTTTGTCAGATGCTTTTTTTTTCTGCCTCTGTGAGCCTCTTGTACTTTTAATACCACGTGTAAGGGTGATTCGCCTACTGTTGCTGCACATTGTCCTGTATTCTTTGAAATATCTGTGATTTATTTTGATGATGAAGACCCATGTTCTTGAAATACTACTGTATTTGTTACATTTGGTCTGAGCTTATTGAAAGAAAGATGCAAGCTGATGCTTGCTTAACATCATTCACTGGTTTACTTTGACAAAATCCATGGTCCTTCTTTTGCCTATAAGGACATCCCTGGTCTCATTGTTGCTTTACTTCTTCCACTTAATTTTTATTTTTATTTATTTATTTTTATTTCTGAGAGATAGAGACAGTGTGAGCAGGGGAGGGTCATAGAGAGAGGGAGACACAGAATCTGAAGCAGGCTCCAGGCTCTGAGCTAGTTGTTAGCACAGAGCCCAACACGGGGCTCGAACCCATCAACCGTGAGATCATGACCTGAGCCAAAGTTGGATGCTTAACTGACTGAGCCACCCAGGCGCCCCCCCCACTTCATTTTTATTAAAGGGTCATTAAGCCCCTGTAAGTTTCCCAGCTCATCCTGCTTTGAGAACCCATAACACATAGAGCCACTTGGAGAGGAGCAAAAGCTCTCATGGTCCGTGCTTCAAAGTATGCAGCAGTGTAGTTTAGTGTGAAGGAGAGACAGGAAGTGAAGAACCGCATATATATCGGGGCAAATATTATTGCACTGGAGAGGCACACAGTATCATGAAGGCTGATGATAAGGAAGATCGACTTAATCATTTAAATAAACCTGTCAGGTAAACAAGACAGATATGATCAACTCTTTTAAAGATAATGAATCATAGATTGGAAACATATGGTCTTACTAGAAATCAAAGCAGTGCAAATTAAAATAATGAAATACTATTCTTCATCTATATAATTAGAAGAATTGACAGGTAATATTAAAGGATGGAGAGGCAGCCATGTGACATTGTCTCCTGGAGTTGGGAAGCGGTTGATTGTATGTGTCATGAGCTCTCAAAGTCTTCATAGATGTCTAGCAGTCTGTCAATGGTAGAAGAAAATTTAAGCAAACATCATGTATTTTTTTAATGTTTATATATTAATTTTGAGGGAAAGAGTGAGAGAGAGAGAGAGAAAGAGCGATCATGAGCAGGGGAGGGGCAGAGAGAGGGGGAGAGAATACCAAGCAAGCTTCACACTCCACATAGAGCCTGACATGGGGCTTGGTTCCACAACTGTGAGTTCATGACCAGAGCTGAAAGCAAGAGTTGGTTGCTTAACCAGTTGAGCTACCCAGGCACCCCAAACATCCTGTGTTTCAGTGTTATTTACAATACCACAACTTTGATAACTGAATTGAGTAATGAATAAATGATTAAGCAAATTGTGCTACATCCATATGATCGTCGATTTGCATTCCAATTTTAGTGTTAACTAATAAAAATAGAAACCACTCATTATGTTAGGCAAAAACAGGTTGAAAATCTGTATACGGAGCATAATTTTAGTTATGTGTCATTACTAGAGACAACTATTCCAAAATGATGGTGGTAGTTACCTCTGGGCAAAGAGACAATCCACATCTCTTATTTTTCAGTTTTCATTTTCTATATTTCAAATTTTTGCTAACTAATGCATTATTTATAGACTATGATGCAAACACCATATCATATACCTACTTGAAGTTCTTTTATTAGAGCACTCACAGTCAGAATACAGGCTTCTTGTATATAAATGGTGACGGCATCCATGCAGGAAGTCATGTTGAAAGGAGACCAGTTCATCCTAACAGATAAGCCCTCCCTCTATCAGCGGTTCCCATCTTTGATATTTGGGTGGTACTGGGTCATTAGCATGATGCTTAAAGATGCTGACAAGAGATGTTTGAAACAAAGTTTTTGAATTATTAGTGAAACTCCAAGGGCAGAATCAGATGATTCAATGGAACTCGTAATCTTAGGAAAGACTAATATCGAATACTAAATTTTAATGAAGTCCACAGTATCACTGAAATGCATCATTTCATTTGCCGTTAACCTTTCTGATACGCTACTCAGAGGTCTTTAAATTCTTAGGACAGGGTGCCATTTAATACCAAGGACAGGCAACTGTTTAATTTACATGAGCACAGTAACAGAAACATGGCAGAGGAAGAAACGTGAGGAATATATGTGAAGAAACATGGAAAATTTAGAGGAAATTATGAAAGGCTAAAAAGCAAGTGATAGAGTGTTCTTCACAGAATTTAGCAAGCTAGTGATACTCCTATACATGTTTTAGATATAACATATCCTTTTAAGAACAAGTAATGCAATTTTTCAACTGAATAAGTCTCTTACAGATATCTGACAAGAAACATTATAATCAAATGGCGCAACAATTTCTTCAAGTGCTTATTCAAATGAAAACCAAATCATTTAAAAGCTCAGGAGAAGTCCTGCAAAGGGAGCAATTCAGGTGTGAGGTCTGAGTTGGAACGTCGATTGTCGGGAGCTGGCAGTGTACAAAAGAGTGATTTTGCAACATCATCTCTAACACATTTCGTGGCAACAGAATATTGTGAATATCAAAGTGGCACGCCACAGCCCAGGTTCAGATGGAAGTAGTTGGGCATAGGAGTGTGATAGATGAATCCAAAACACAGGTCACTAGTCCACACAGAAGTGCAGATTTTGAGTTGATTTTATTTTTAGCTTTGTAGTTACTGTAATGGTGCCGAGAATCCAGAGGCAACGCTCCAGCTGAGAGGAAAATCAGTGCACTAATCATCTTCTGCTCTTTGTGACTCTCAGCCTTTCCCCAGCCGGGGCATCTGATCTTTCCTGGGGACCCCGTGCAATGCCTGCATCCTTAAGCAAGGTGATTTGTGGTCTTTTACTGTTGTAACAACTTCCCACAAGGTCAGGGCTTGAACACAACACAAATATATTACCTCACAGCTTGTGTGGGTCCTCTGTTTAGCATCTCCCAAGTCTGAAATCAAGGAGTTGGCGGGATTGGGACCCTCCCTGGAGTCGGTGGGATAGAATCTGTTAACAAGTTCAAGCTCTAGGGGGGATCCTGTAGTTGCTGACGTCCATAACACTTGCTTGTCTTTGCTCCTAGACACTGTCCCCACTCACTCTGGAGCAGCTCCATCCAGGAGTGGGGGACGAGACCCTCTCATGCTTCAAGTCTCTCTGATTTTGCCATTTGCCCCATCTCTCTGACTTGAGTCAGAGAAAATTCTCTCTCTCTCTTTCTCTTTCCCTTCCTCCCTTTCCTTCTCTGCATTTTATTTTTAGGACTTCTATGATTATCCATAATAATCTCAATATCAGGAGTATGTAAGCATAATTACATATACAGAATTGTTTTTGTCGTTTAAGGTGATGTATTAAGAGGTTCCAGAGATTAGGACACAGATATCTTTAGGGGTCCTTCTGTTTACTGAACAAAGATACCGGAGGGGTGTCCCATAACTTACTATTGACTTTCTTTTTTGGTATGTGTGCACTGAATTTACAAATAATTAAATAATTAGAATGAATTGAGGAAATTCAACCAGTCCTATAATGTTTTGAATCTTTTCAGAATAGCTTTAATTGCTTGGTCATTTATGATTTACCACAAAAATTGTAAATCCATCAAATCCATCAGAGTCACAAGATTTCAGAGAAAACTTACTGCATTTGCTCTGTTTCGTTTATCAGGAGGCTGACAAAACTAACAAGCTGACAAGAATTATTCAACCCAGAGTAGCTGCTCTTCGGTCATTAAATTCAAGAAACGAGGCATATATAAATAACAGATATTCATTTCTCTCTGCCACAGAACACAAAATCTTTTCCAGATTAGTTAACTATATTAAACGTAGGGCTGACATAGACCCAGTTCGTAAAGGTGGTCTAGTTGTGAGCATGGAGACCATTTCTGTAAAGCCAGACCAAGTGCCCTGAGTCCATATGTTGTTCATGTTGGACCACGCGTGCTAGACCATAGGCTTATGTGCTAACATGGGAAGGTGTGCCTCTCTCTCTGGAACTGACTCCCACTCAGAGAGAATCTGAAGACCTTCTTACCAAGTGTCTTACCATCAGTTCGGCCTTGCTTACCTCCTCAACCCTGTGTTCTAACAGTCATTGAGTCCCTGCATTTTTTTCTCTTTGAAGAAGCTATCCCTACAAATTAACTTATGAAAGACTAGCATTTCAGAATGTTTTCTCATTTTAGCATCCTGCCCATATTAATATCCTATTATTACTTTAGCAAATGACTACCAATTTAGGGACTTAAAACAATACTAAATTATTTTCTTATAATTCTAGGGATTAGAAATTCAAAATGTATTCCACTGGGCAAAGATCAAATTGTTAGCATGGCTTTCTAGAAACTCTAGGTGAAAATCCAATTCTTTTCCAGGTTTCAGTGGAAACCCACATTCCTTTGCTCATGGATTTCAAAGCTGGCAGAGGCCAGTGACGTGAATCTGTCTTAGAGCACATCACTCTGACACTGTCTCCTTCTTCCATATTGAAGGACCCTTGTGATTATATTGGACACATCATTATAACTAGAATAATCTTCCTATTTTAAGGTCATCTAGTCACTTCAATTCTCTCAACTGCCTTGATTGTCACATAACCTAACATATTTATAGGTGTTGGGGATTTGAACATGGGCATCTTTGAGAGATCATTCATTGTTCAGCCTTCCATACACTGTAAGTAAGGACACTTCAGGGTAACAAAATTTCTCTGAAGATATCACCATGAATAAGATAATTGCCTGTAATAAAAACAGTGTCTCCAAAGAAAAAAAAATAAGAAAAATTTATGTTAAAAAATCTACCACAATTCAATACCTTGTCTGTAATCGCCCTTAACATCTTGCTTCACTTGGCTTTTCTTTCTAGGTTAGACCAGCATTCTTTTATACCTGCAAGTTATCCAGCTCAGTTTCCTCCCACACACTTGAGGGAACAGACATTTATCCACCCCTAAACTTCATAAATATATATTTTTTTTTGGTAAAAATATCTAAACTAGGCAGTGTTTTTACGTTAGTCCAAATGATTAAAACTGAGTAACTCCTTTGAGATTTTCCTTATCTCCCTAATTCCAGATATATTCCTTTCTCTGTCATTATCTTTTAAACACTGAACCATCAAGATGTTACAATGATCCTCTCTCACATATGCCTGAGGCTATTTTTTAACTCACTCTCTCAAAGGAGGCAAAATAAAAAGACCTTTAAGAACACAGATCTTTTCACTGACTCTTTTTCATTGTCTAGTAGAGTAAGAAACAGTCATAATGTTTTACACGTTGTATTTGGGATAGGAAGATTGGTTTACAATGATCTTAGAAATAGGAAAAGTTTCATATTTGAGCTGTAATTCACATAGGCACTAAAATCTAATTGTTAAAGTACAAGCCCAGTGTACCGTTCATGAAAACATGAGTGATTATACATTGCATAATCAGCAAAAACCAATGACAATAAAGTTTTAATAATTAATTTAACCAATGGTAATTATCATTTAAAAAGCACAAGTTGAACATTTTAATAAATACCTCAAGATTTAAGTTACAGTGCACTTTTAGGAGGAGTTCCTGAAATTTCCAGTTTATGCTACCTAGCTATCCATCCATCCAGCTATCCACAGGGAGAGTAATATACCTGCTAATAATAATAGGGGAGCCAAAATTGATAGAAGAATGCTGATTTAGAATCCTCAGTAAACATATATTTAAACACTCTAAAATTATGAACACTTAATGTGTGTGACCTTTAAAAAACTCATTTGCTTTAGATTTAGTAAAGAGCCAATAGTTAGAGGTAAAAGTGAATTTCTGTGGGTTGCCTGGGTGGCTTAGTTGATTGGGCATCCGACTTCAGCTCAGGTCACGATCTTGTGGTTCATGTGTTCGAGCCCCACATTGAGCTCTGTACTGACAGCTCGGAGCCTGAAGCCTGCTTCAGATTCTGTGTCTCCCTCTTTCGCAGCCCCCCCCCGCCCCATGTTCTGTCTCTCTCCCTCAAAACTAAATATTATTTTTTTTTAAAAAAAAGCAAATTTTGTGAATGTTTTCAAAACAACAAAAAGAATGAATTCATATTTTGGGCCACTTAAGGGCGTAGTAACAGGATATCCATTGCGAGTGGCGTGCACAAAAACTGGCTGGCTGGAGTATAAAAGCGCCGATTTGCACCATTTAGTTATTTCCATGATAAAATGCTCTTGCCAGGGCCGATTTCGTGCTAGCCGCATGACCACGCAGAATCTGCTCCCCTGAGCTGGTTGGAGCCAGCCTGTACCCAGTTATCAAGCACTGAAAACATCATTCTGTAGTTAGTGCTTATCCATCACAGTCAAATCCCAGTGTCAGACAGACTGGGTCCATAGCGCAGCTCCCAGCTCTCAGCTATGATAGCCAACAATTAAACACCCTCTAGAAACTAGTTAACTCATCTACTAAATGAGGATAATAACACCTTCTTAATAATTTTGTCGTGAAGATTCACTTACATAACATATGTGAACCATAATAGCCACTGAATACATGAACAATATTATCATCATTGTTGCAAATCTGTTCTAGAGAATGATAGACGGAGCTACCTCAGAGCTAGCATATCACAGACAAGTCCTGTAGAATATGATTCTCCCAACCACATAGCATGATGGACGAAAAGTTCAGGTAGCTTCGAGACTAACACAACACGCACGCCTACATCTACAGCCCAGCACCTTCACAAAAACCACTACAAACGTGCCTTTTTAAGCTAATTTTAACACACAGGGATAGAAAAGGATGATAAATGTAAGAACGTAGCTATTTATAAACACCTTGTCTCTACATAGTTTGAATTGTTACTCTAAAATATATGGAAGTTTTACTTAGCAAAGACATTTAAATTAAATGCTTCAGAAATGATTTCCTACCAGCCACAAAAAGAAAAAAAAAATCATACAGTATTTTGAAAATCGTGCATGATTTTTGAAAAGGTGTGCTGTATCTTTTAATACAAAGAGCCTCAAAGAAACATACTATTGTGCTTGAAAAAAATACTTATAGTCTATATTTCACAAAATTGACTGTTTGAGGGCAATGGCATTTTCTTACAAAAGTAAGTGTGATATCTATAAAAAATGTTTAAATTTCACCTTATCCCAACTTAAAATCTGGATGTTATCCACATAATTATAATATTTACAGATATATAACATATATTAATCTATAAGGAATATAAATATATATTAATCTGGACGCTATAATATAATACACCATATTGGAATATAATAAGCATAAGAGAAACAGATATGTATTTGTGTATTGGTGGAAAATGGAAGACTATGAGACTATGTTCTGTTTTCCTGAAATCTCATTAGGTGGGTCTAGATTGGTTTCTTTTTCCAAAAATTGTAATACATGCTCTGTAAGGTTTTTTTCATTCCAGGCCTCATACTGATTAGTTGAATAAAGCCTAATATCAAGTCATTATTAATTTGTCCAATACTCTTTATTGCAGAAAACATGTATTTGTATGCACATGTACCCATCACCGTCCAAATCCACTCCATTTCAAATCTGACAAATAATTAGTTCAGATACTCTGTTTTCATTACAAAGAATATGTTTAATTGTCCCTGATTCCTGAATTTTACTTTATAAATTTTTTTAAGCTTATTGATTTATTTTGAGGGAGAGAGGGAGAGAAAGAGCATGAGCTGGGGAGAGGCAGGGAGAGGGTGAGAGAGAGAGAATCCTAAGCAGGCTCTGGTCTGTCAGTGCAGAGCTCAACATGGGGGCTTGATCTCATGAACCGTGAAATTATGACCTGAGCCAAAGTCAAGAGTTGGATAATTAACTGACTGACCCACCTAGATGCCCAGATTCCTGAATTTTAAATAGCATACAGTGACAGCTAAAACTATCTAGCAATTCACCTAAAAATGTCTTTGGTCCCAAATTTGAATACTGAATCCTCCAACTACAGGTAATAATAATAATAATAATATAAAAGTAATAACAGCAGCAAAATAGTCCTTATTATTACTTGCTATATGCAAACACTTTGACAAATACTTTGACTCAGTCTTATTTCTCTTATACAGTCTGAAAGATTCATGCCTTGTGCTACTATTCATCTGTTCTAAACTATCCTTTAAGCACCACTTACATACTCATTGAATTTGGCAGTCTCTGCTCTTCTGATGCTTAGAACAAAGTAGACACAAGCTAAGAAACAACCAGAATTCCGAACAAGGAGATATAAAGTAAGGTTGAAATGGGCTCATCTTCATCAGATTTATAAGAGGTTGTTTAGCTGCCTCCTAAAGAAAGGGACTTTCCGGTTAAGTTTTGAAAGATAAGTTGCAATTAAGCAATGGAGTCATGGTAGGGGATCTTAGGTAAACATAATCGGAGATAAAGATCAGAAAGGTATGAAGTGAGATCACTGGATTCATTCCTAGACTGTTTGTGTCAAGAATTATAAAAACAGAAAACACACTAGAGATTTCAGGTAATATATTTAATATAAAAATTAGATAATTACAAAACTTTTAGACTGAGTGAGTTTCCAAAAGGCCAAGGAAGACTTTCAGTGATTAGAAAATTAGAATTGTCACAATACTTCCAAGAACCCAACACTGGTGACTTCAGGTGAGGCCGCATGGAAGTAGGTACGTCATCATCACCATGAAATCCGCCTGTTTTAGTTACTGTGAAATCTCTACCTGGTGTCTGTTGAGTTGCACCCACCTGCTTGCTGATGTCAGGAGAACATTGGTGCTTCCTGTTTCTATTCCACTGTCCCAATCTTTCGCCAGCGCCTTAGGCTGACAGTTGCTATATTGGAACACTGCTGGCAGCCGTGTCTGAGAAATGTAGTTTCTAGCCCCTGAGTTATAGGAGAAGGGCTAATTACCAGTGTGGGGATAATTCTGAGTAACTGCAGACAGCATCCAGCACAGAAGTCAAGGGTACATGTGGGGGCAGCGGTGGGGGAAGAGGTGGAGAAATCGCCAGAGCTGTCCACCCAAGGGGCACTATATATCAAGGAGGTGAATTTTATTTCATTGCAGAAACTATAAAAACCCTTTGAAGGATTTTAAGCAGGAAACTGGCACAACATGATCAGATCTACATTAAAACATAATTGTGGGGACACCTGGGTGGCTCAGTTGTTCAGAGACCACTCTTGATTTCAGCTCAGATCATGATGGCAGGGTCTTGAGATTGAGCCCCGCATCCTGGCTCCACACTGGCTTGAGTTTTTCACCCCCTTTCTCTTTCCCTCTCCCCCTACCCCTCTTGCCTGCTTACATGTTCTCTCTCTCTTTCTAAAATGATTTTTTTTTTAATAATTATGAAGATTTCAAGTTGAATTGGCTGGGCTGGGGTGTGGGGAAAGGGAAGCAGATAGGAATATTAGCTATTTTAGCAAATTAATAGGAACAAAGCTGAATTATCATTTACGATAATAGAGAAAAAGTAACGGTATCCCAGGTCTTATCAAGGAAAGAATGTGTCTGGCCTAGAGATTGGTGAATGAAGAGAGAAGCCCGTGTGAGCTGCCAGGATTTAGGCCATGTGTAGGGTTGAGGTGTGTTTGCTGTGTCTCTCACAGAGGTGAGCAGGTTGAAGGTCCTGTGGCCACATGGGGCACTTTCCTTTCTCTACTGATCATGTGAGCCATGCAAGCCTTTCTCAACCTCTGCCTGTAGCCAGTCGCTGACATGACATTGGCTAAATGACATCATATGACTAGGGCTTTAATTAATGGTGGAGTCATATATGCTTCTCCTTTTTCATGAAAAGCACTGGAAAAATCACTGGGCAAAGTTATGGATACCTAATTCTACCAAGAGAAAGTGAGAGTTCAGAAAAATGATTTCACAAAGCACTACCGGTTCGCTCTATAAAATGGCTACACCATTCCCATGGTTACCAGCAGTGCTGTGGCCTCTACTTCCGTGCATTTCCAGCAATATCTGGCCCATCTGTCATGTTGGGTTTTTTTTCTTTTTCTTTTTTCTTTTTTTTTTTTTTTTTTACAACTGGAAGTGTATGGGTTGAAATCTACATGTTTTAGGAAGCATTTGTTGATTGAAAATTAGTTGCAGTGACTTTTATATTCTTTTGAATCTTTTAGAGTTTGCCATTTATAAATTTAGGTTTTGACTCTTTTCTTGCCAATTTCCAGGAGTTTTCTTTTTTGTATTCTAAATATTAGAATTTCCTTTACCTTCCATGTGCACGTGACATCTAAGCAGCTTTTGATATTTTAACCTTGTCTATATTATCCTTTTAAACAGAACTCTTTAATCTTGATATAATCAAATCATTGTTTTTAGCTTTATGTTATAGGTTTTTGTTTTGTTTTTATCTTGTTTAGCCAGTCCCATGTAGAGCTCGAGGACTTTCTTTAAATAATATTACCTGTATGATAATACTTGTCACATTTAGATTTCTATTCCACCTGGAGTCCAAAGTAAGAGTTAAATTTTATTTTTCTCTTTTTGACAAACCAGTTTGCCCTCAGCATTCACTAGTTCATTCTTTCTGATTTGGGGCTACTTTGCCATAAACTAAGTTATTGTAACTTTGTATTTTCAAGTTATATCACGACCTCTCTGATTAAAACCTGCAATGCTTTTGTATACTTTAAATGACCAATTCTTTAACATGTAATTTATTCTTCACATACTCTGAAAACCATCTACTGAGTTTCTACTATGCATCAGAATTGAATACTCTCTCTGTCTTCATTCTTCTTCTTGGGAGGTAGGACTTCCATTGACTGAGTCATGACAAATGTCATGATAGAGGAGAACCAGATTGCCATCAGAGAGTGATGGGGTGCTTATGGGGGCCTGGGGTCAGGAGAGACCATACTGAGGGATTGGCATTTTACCAGAGAAGGCTAAGTAGAACTCGGATGTGGGCAAACAAGGGACAGAAGTTCATGAAGCACATTTCAAGTAAATGAAACACTGTGTTGAAGGCCTCAGGGTGCATAAAGCTTATGGGCTGCCTCTTTACCAAAGCTGAAAGGACAAAAATGGCAGAATGTCTCTTACTGTATAGAAGTGACAGAGGTCTTCTTTCTTCATGGGCTCTGATTGTAATAATTTTGGGGGACTTTAGATCTCTGGCTCCCATGGCTCAGCTCTCAATGCGGTGTCAACTTTTCTCATTTCAAACAAAATGCATCACTATTGGAGTCAAAGAGTTGAATTATGCTGAGTAATAATCTAATATGTCCTCAGTACCTGGGCATCTAGTTATAGTTTCCTTGCATAAGTAAATCCATATTTATTTTGCCATTTGATTTTCCACAGAGTGTTTAAAGCATTAGTTATAAATACTAAATTATTGAACTATGGAAGTATAAAAACAAATTTGTAAAAAACAATTTCTAATGTTGAATTACTTTGAAAAGAAGCTTAAACATGAGTAATATTTAGCCCTTGATAAGCTTCTGTGATAATAATGAATAGATTAAATGAAACAATGATAATTCAGAGATCATGGAACATATATAATGTTAACAAATAATTTATTCCAGGCTGAGATAAGCCAGACCTTGTTATAAATCATTGTATAGTTCAGTACACTAGTTTAGATTCTAAACAGAAATAACAGTCAACCAGATGCATCCCTTTAGCACAGCCTTCACCTTTCTCCATTTCTATGTTCTGTTCTCAGTAATAAATTGAGTGCTGCTCAGGTCAGCCACAGAATGGAGCACCGAGGGGCCCTGAGTACAAAGCGATGTTAGAAGGTCAGCATGAATCATAGCCACTAATTTGGACTTCCATACATGAAAAAAGATAAAAGAGACAACCTATTCAGAATTTTCATATTATTCCCTGGCAGAGGACTAACAGATATAGACAAACTATTGATGTCGTGCCAAGCATTTATTTTTCCAATCCATAAAAAGTGATATAAACGTAAGTTCTCTCTCTCTCTTTTTTTTTTTGTTGTTGTTGTTGTTGTTCTTGTTGCTCTGGCAGTCTTTGGAGAATGCACACAAAATGTGCTGCCAACCCGTACGCAGGAGAATTGAACTTGTACCTTCAGAAGGAGAGAAGATAGGAAATGTGGCAGTTGGTCAGAATCAAGGGCACATAAATTTAGAAGTAAAAATACAGGATTGGGATTTTGAAGGCTTTAGCATTTGACAACATTTAGATCACCTTAATTTTTAAACAAGAGACTAAAGGGAAGAGCACATCCACTGCCATTATTTACACATCACACTTCAAGGAATAGAGAAAATTTAGTAGTAAAAAGAATATTTGAGCTAAAACCAGAGGGCTTGTACTAGGGATAAGATGAGGGCTGAAAGAATGTTATTTTTTTTTTTCTTTTCAAACAGAAGCGGTCACCCTGTAATATAAATGAGTAAGAGAAGCAATTAGCATAAAGAGTTTTCAACTGTTGTTAAATGATCATTGTATTTGAAGCAGTCATAAAGTTTCAATCATTATATACGGCTCTTACATATTTTCAGTGCACTTCATGGTCATTAACTAGCAATTAGCAGCTAAAGTTTCTTACTCCAGGGAAATCGATGAAAATATGTTGTTTGTCCTTCTTACCAGATGAAATCTCCTATGTAACTTAGCTTGTAGTTGATTTAATTCCTTATTTTTCTCAGTATCTAGTGAAAGTCTAAACCTTATGATTTGTACTGGTGTATTTACAGAAAGATTTAAAACATCCATAAGAGGTTAGTGTTCAAACATTATTAAATATTTAATACTAAAGGGATGTTAAAAGTTCACATCTGTGAGCATAGCATTAAAGAACACAGCGAAAACTTATTAAGACTGTAGAACCCAAGCACCACAAAGAAGAAGAGAATCAGAAATTAAAATCTTTGTCCCGGGGGAAACAATGACTAATGAAAATGCACTGATCATTGCCTTGCAAGTCAACTGCTTTTATTGACACCCACATAAATTCACCACAGGAGGTAGTGGGGGTTGGATAGAAAAGGAGAGAAACCAACATGAAATCTCATGGTATCCATTTCAAGTATTATTACGTTAATTTACAGACAAGGAAACTGATACAGAGAGGCTCATTTAATAGTCCAACAAAATAGGGAGTGTCAGAACAAAGATTCCACGTCTCTCTGATTCAAAACGGACTCTCTGCCTTCTCTGTCTTCTGTTGGCACTACATCGCCTCTGCTGCTTTGTTACACGCCTGAACAGCGCTAATGCTGGGTCATACTCTAAGGATTCTGTACCCTGAAAACCGTGGCATGTCTCCAAGTTCCTTTAATGTAAGCTTCCAAACTAATGAATGTCCTCCAAGATGAGTAGAGTGATGGAATAAGAAGAAAAACCGAAACTGTATTGCTGTTGAAAATTTTACTTTGCGGCAAAGGATAAGCAATTTTCCTATGCGGCCTATGTTATTGATACAGGCAGGATTATAGAGGCACATTCAAATGGAAAACCGGGATAGTATATAGTACTTCAGAAAGGATCAGGCAACTCCTATGAGTAATTCACAGGTATTAATTCTTGAAGTTTCTCAAATGTGGCTTAATTCTTATGATTGTCTCTGTAGATTCATGCTCATGCCATGGATCTGAGGGGACACTCTGATGGACTGATTAGAGCTCCAATTTCTACAGCTATCATTTCTCAGTATATTGAAAGCTACTAAGTATTAGAATCAACTGTACTAACATTGCCATTTTATTACAGTATATTGAATTGGATTCCTTGAGATACTTGTTTTTTAAATAAAGGAATAAATATAAACCAAATCTGACAGGTAAAGAAAAGTTCAGTAACTTGTTAAATAACTCTGACATAAAATTTTATCTTTTTTTAAAGCTGAAATCCTTTTTTTCCCTTTTTTTAATGTTTTATTTATTTCTGAGAGAGAGACAGAGAGAGAGGGGCAGCATGAGCAGGGGAGGGTCAGAGAGAGAGGGAGACACAGAATCGGAAGGAGCTCCAGGCTCCAAACTAGCTGTCAACACAGAGCCCGACGCGGGGCTCAAACCCACAAACCATGAGATCATGACCTGAGCTGAAGTCAGACACCAGCCGACTGAGCCACCCAGGCGCCCCAAAATTTTATCTTAAAATAAAAATTTTATAGAATTATTAAGCTTTGTCCCTTTCACTCAGAAACTTTTAATTTTTCCTCAACTAGGACACATTTAATAATAACAAATCCTTATATTTTAAATTGAACAGTTTTCACTATTACAGTTATTTTTAGCTTAATATTTAAATACACTCAATACAGGTTGATAAGAAGGTTAAATAATCAATTTAGGAGGAAATATATTTAATGGTCCAATCTTTTGCTTAAATTTGTCAGAAACAAGTATTTAAATTTATTTCACAAGATGTGATATTTACTATATCCTCACTGCCTATCCTATATCCTATATCTCATATAAAGATGTATTTCCACCATATCTTTAAGTTGCTTTGATACAAGGATTCTTGTGTAGGCCATCAGTTAAATAGACTCATAAGGCTAATATTTGAATCAAATCAATAAATAGTCATTGCCCACGATACTTCATTTTATGGCAGCCCACACTGTTGAGTTACAAAGTAAGATTATGTATAGCAGTGGTTCTCAAACTCTGGCTTCCTGAGAATAACCTGAAAGGCTTGTTAAAGATAGATGGGACTTGCCCCAGGTTTCTGAAATATTTGGTCTGGAACACGGTGCAGGGTGAGAGGGTTTGAAGCAAGAATTTGTATCTTTGATAAGTCCCAGAAGAAGACATTGCTTGTGCTGAATAACCTTAGTTTGAGAAGCAGTATAGTAGACAAGCCATTTAAGGTGTTTAGCCTCGAGAGTTTCTATAAAATATTTCACAACAAAATTTATCAAACCCATCACAGTTTAGTAATTGTGAACCCATATTAGAAAATATGATTTTAATTACAATTTATAATGTATTCCCAAAACCTTCACCATTGGATGGAAGACATTTTATGATATGAACATACCAGCAAAGTATTTCTTTGAGCTGATCAGTCAGATTTGAGGGGACCACATAGATAACGTCTTTTCTGGCCCTGTGTTGACTCTCATATCTAAGGTAGATTTAATTTGTTTTAAGCCGTGAGGCTAAAACATTGGGATGTATGAAACCCAGAAGTGCAAGTGGTATTTTACTCAATCTTTAGTCATCATAACAAAATAAATAAAGACAAAACAAAAATAACAGTTATTCATTTACTCCTACTCTCTCTTTTTTTTAACGTTATGTCCTGACAGATTTTGGTGTCTGTGACATGTTGTATGAGTCTCTCATATCAGCTAACTTCTTTTTTTTTTATTTATTTTTATTTTTTTTTTAATGTTTTATTTATTTCTAGGAGAGAGAGAGAGAGTGAGCAGGGGAGGGTCAGAGAGAGAGGGAGTCACAGACTGAAACAGGCTCCAGGCTCTGAGCTGGCAGTCAGCACAGAGCCTGACGCGGGGCTCGAACCCACGAACCGCGAGATCATGACCCAAGCGAAAGTCGGACGCTTAACCGACTAGGCCACCCAGGCGCCCCTCACATTAGCTAACTTCTTGAAGGGAAATAAAAATGGCAGAACTCAGGGGCACCTGGGTGGCTCAGTTGGTTGAGTGTCTGACTTCAGCTCACGTCATGATCTCATGGTTCGAGTTCGAACCCCGCATCCGGCTCTGTGCTGACAGCTAGCTCAGAGCCTGGAGCCTGTTTCAGATTCTGTGCCTCCCTCTATCTCTGACCATCCCCTGCTCACGCGGTCTCTCTTAAAAAAAAAAAAAAAAGTACTTTAAGAAAAAACAGCAGAACCCAGAAAATAGATAAGACACAGGGGTTAAACTGGCCATTCCCTCACATGTTTGACCATGATCAATACGACAGAACTTGATGAAATAAGTTTTTCTCAGCTTACCTTTGTTACAACAGAAGGTGAAGATAGATTTGAACAAAATGTATGTGATTAAAGGGAAATATTAATGTGGCAGCTTTATTACTTTAAGGTGAACTTTTATAATTTTTGGTTACAAATTTGGGGTTAGCAAATTAATGAAAAACAAAAGCCTGCTAAAATCATAATTCAACAAAAGGATGATAGAAAAAATAAAAATTTTCCTTGACCAAATAAAAGGCAAATTATAAGTTAATTATAGAGGAATCAGACTTAAAACAGAGAGATCATGTTTAAGGCAGGAAACATACCTAATATGTAGCTGATCAGTATCATGGGAAATATAATTTAGAGTTTCTGATGTAATCAGAAAGCTTCTAGTTTTCTTTTACCACCGTGTTCCTCTATTATCGTCTCTTGTGTGGATCTATAATTTGGTGTTGTAGCTATGAATTCATCTCACCAGAATCACCCAGCTCCCTTTTTATATAGTCCTACAGCGTGGAAACGTTTCAACACAGTGAAAATTACAGTGATAAAGAGAACTACCCCAATGTAGGTATCTGGGACTCCCTAGATATATATTGTTCCCTTAAGTAGTGGCAGTCCATAAGCAGAGTAGCGACAGATGCTAATTATTAATTCCCAATCATTTGCCTGGGCCAAGGGGGAATATGTTAGACTGTACAGAACTCCAAACTGTTCAACTGTAGTAGCTAGAGAAGATAGCCAGTGACGTGTAACAAAGGCTAACTATAGTTGTGTGAATAGATCCAAAGCTGGCATCTGGGGAAATGTGTGCAGCTATAGTAAAAGTATATACAATAACAACCCCAGCAGTATTACAAAGCAAATTCCACCTCTTTTGTAGCAGAGAAATTCAGATAAGTTAGAAACCACAGATGAATTTATATTGTTATCTCAAGGGTAGGAAGATGAATCAGCACGATTAAAATAGGATACCACGTATAGAAGAGCATGGCCCTTGGAGGCCTTTGATAGCAGAACTGACAAGCACGTAAGGGAGAAAGAAATTACTGAAATATTTACTTAGACTTAAATGACTGCTATGTGGGTAAACCGTGCTTGGATTAACTGCAAGAAGGCTAAACATTTAAATGTGCATATAAGAACTTCTACTCTGGTCAAGATATGACTGGATTTACTCTCCCACATGAACCACTTTCAAAACCAGACAAAAGATGTAAGACAACAGCTTTCCTAGCATTAGCCATCAGGGAATAAAGAACAGTGATCTCTGAGAGACAGAAAACAAATTAGGTGAGTCGTACATTTCCACAGACATTTCACCAAAAAAGATACAGAGATAGCAAAAGAGCACGTGAAAAACGCTCAAGGTCATTGGTGACTAGGTAAGTGCAGATTAAAATTACTGTGAATTCCTACTACACATCTCTTTAAATGTCCAAAACCAGAAAGATGGACCATACCAAGTGTTGTTAAGGGTAGGGAACATGTGGAATGTTCATACATTACTGGTGGTAATGTAAAATGGTAAAACTATTTGTAAAACCATTGGCAAATTCTTATAAATGAACACATCATTGCACCACATGATAGAGACATTCTACTCTTAAGATGAAAGCATATGTCCCTGCAAAGCCATTTACTCAAATATTCACAGCAGCTTTGTTTGCAGTAGCCAAAATCTGGAAACAATATATATGTCCACCCACAGGGTTGTGGTATATCAATACAATGAGCTAATGCTCCGGAGTGAAAAGAAGAAAATAACTTACATACATACAGTGATGTGGTATTTAAATGTTTATGCTGAATGAAAGAAGCTTGGTAAGAAAATATAGGATTCTACTCATACACAATTTAGAAATCCGAAGTAATCTACAGAGACTGAAAGAAGATGTGCAGTTGCCTATAGATGGCAACTATAAAAGAGAACAAAATTACAAAAGGGAACAGAAATTTTGGGTGCTAATGGATATTTTCATTTTCTTGATTATGGTGATAAATTCACATGCACACACAGTGTGTGTGTGAAGATCTATCATATTGTACACTTTAAATTTCTACTGTGTATTGCAGCTCAATTATATCTTAAAGCTGTGAAGAATGTAGAGCTGTAAAATAATAAGTCGTTTTCATACATAAGACATTGCAGATAAGACTTTTTTAAAAAAAATATGGACCTATTTCTATTGGGAAAAGTAAACTACTCTGGGTTTGTGGGAGGAGGGGCAAGTTGCAGAAAATACACAGAGCTATAACCATAGTTTGGAATGCAAGAAGGTTGGTTTCTGCAAAACTCCAAAGAGTTGTCTGCCAGTGAATGACACCTTTGGATTCATAAAACTGAATCTTAACTTTATGACTGAGAATGTGGAAATAATTTTTCAAAAATAAATGATACAATGTGAAGACTTTGGCATGAAAAAGCGTTAGTAATAACTGAAAAGTTAATAAGAAAATCAGATCAAAGTTGTCTTTCAGTTTTTTGGAATGACAAACCGTGAGACCACTCCCCCCGCCCCCCATGTGAAAAGAGGTAACACATGATGGGAAAGTTACAGTGTCCCCTGGTTGCAAAGTCTGTCTCTGCCCCCTGCGGGTTCCAAGCTATTGTATTAAAAGTATAATTGTTGACAGTCTCAGTGCCCCTTGTTATACAGCATTACTCACTGGTCGTTCGAGTTCTCTGTTCAGAGTAGCATCCCATTCTTTGAAATGTTGATAAAAAAATCTATTGCTCTTAGAAATATACTATGGTATATTGGGCAGTGGGAGAAAGTAATTCTTACCTCAGATGGTTTGATTACCACCCAAAATTACTTTAACGTGTTTGAGAGGATAAAACCTAATAAGACCAATTAAGAGTATGCATTTATTAATTGAAAGAGAATGATGCTCTTCGGGAGCTCATAATACCTAGTTGAAACATCTATGGGTAAATATATCACCTTGAACCCAAAAAGCTGAAGTCAATTGGGATTTACAAAGAGGGTTTGTAAATCAGTCAAATTTGGATCAAATGAAAAAAAACAAAGCCCATAGTTTAAAATTTAAAACTCCACACACAGCAAAATGTGCAAAATTAATAGCAGTTTTAAAGGAGCTGTAGAGATTAAAGTACCCATTATGCTTGGCCATCCTTGGCTTGTGTCTAATACGATGTCATTATTTTAATAGTCTCATTATATTGACCTACTGTCTTTTAAATTCTGCCTTAGGTAAAATTGCAAGCAAGGATGCAATTGTGCATTAAAGGGTCTAGCATATAGCCTTTATAAGTTATAGGTAGAATTAAGTGAGAAATATTTCAATTATTAGAAAAAGGGAAGGAAACAAAACATAGATTGCTTTACAAAAACATCATTATTACTAAGAAATTATAGGTGTTTGCAACTTATTTTTTTAAGTTTATTTATTTATTTATTTTGAGACAGAGAGAGAGTGAAAACAGCGGAGGGGCGGGGGGGGGGGCAGGAAGAGAATACCAAGCAGGGTCTGCTCTCTCAGCACAGAGCCCAGTGCAGGGCTTGAAGCCACAAACTGTGAGATCATGACCTGAGTTGAAATCAAGAGTCAGATGCTTAATGGACTGAGCCACCCAGATGTCTCTTGACTTTAAAATATTTACACTGCAGAGTAAAGAAAGCTAGCTTCTCAGTACCTCAAACAGTAATAGCAAAAAGTTATAATCATTTTCATTACAGAAGAGGCAATAGAACCCCTTGACATGAACAGTGATTATTTTAAATCCATGGAAATGACTATAGATCAGACTTTCTTCTTAGGAAGCTTGTGCTTCCTAAGAAAACCATCTCTGGTTTAGTTAATGAGTACTTAATAATGTTCTGCATATAAAATGAAAAAAAATAGAACAAAATTTGGAGATAACTTGGAATTGTGAATCTTTTCTGCATATCTTATAAATAATGAATGAAGTAGTCAATAAAAGCAAAGAAAGAGGCCCGCTCTCTTCTTTGCCCAGTTAATAATACCCTTGACATCTCTTTTTTATTTTGCATACTTCAGAGTAAAAACTTGATTTTTCCTAAGAGTAGATTGACTTCTGTGGCACTCTAAACAGAAGAACCTCCAATGGCCAATATTGGATTGTATTAAAAATCTTCAGTAATTATTTGAACTTTGAATCCAGAGCAGTTGACTCATTGTTAGTTTCTAAGATTTCTTTCTCCATAAACTCAGATTAACATTTTGATGTATCCTCTTTCAATATGGCGACACTCTGTTTTCCTAGTGCTCTGAAAGTATTGACCCCAAAGCTCCACCTTATGTCAAAGTTCACACAATTGTTATTTATTTTCACATTTGGGTATAGTGTATATTGAATCAATATGACCAATCCTTTCTCCTCTCCGTATACTGTGTGAATCAAGTGTGAATGTATCCTCTGTACGTGACTACCTTCACCTACTGTTAAAAAGACCCATCCTAGCTCACAAATATGACTGAGTTGGCTCTTCCATTTGTGTGACACCGCTTAGATGTGCATTCAGTAGTGCCTTTTGACAACCTTGCCAATAACTCATTTTTACTGGTTCACAAATTGTATTTCTTGGTTCCATTTTGGTTATGAGGCGTGCCACTTTGAATGCACCTTAGTAATTTTGTCTGCTTTTCTAACTTTCGATATTAATTAATTCCATGAAGGAAGAGTATATTATTATGTTTCTTCTGAGGAAAAGTTACTGATTTATCCAAAATTCTATAAATAACATTGAAGTATTATTAGTTTATCTTATGCTATTTGAATAAAGCTTCATATCTGATATTTCTGTAGGAACTAGAGCTCTATGAAATGATAGGCCAAAACAATGCTGTTTTTATGTCCTACTTATCATTTTTTTTAGCTGCTTGTGTGAATTATCACCTCCACAGAATTGGCTGTCCAAGAACATACATATTTACATTCTGTACCTTTACCAGGGCACCAGGTCCTGATTATTTCTGAATTTAAGTTGTAGTCTTTATGTTACTAAACTCACTGAATTTATACTTCAATAGCTCACTTTTTCACTGATCTAATTGACAAATTGAAGTTTTAATATAATACAATAGTAACAATGAAAAATGCATGTTAAAATAAAAAATGATGACACAAAAAAGATATAAGATTGACGAAACACCTTCTATTACTTGAATGTTAGCTAAAACCAGCTCAAGAAGGTAGGCTATCTACCATAAGTAATTATTATTATAAATGTGATAGGGTTTCCACAAAAGTTATAATAGACCTTTGATTTCAACCTGTGAAGTGAATGTCAATTTTTGTTTCAAACTTTTTTATCCCATATAAAGTCACAGAAATGCCCAGGGTCCACCAGGTTTTCAGAAATGTTGCACAAGGCACTTGCTGACTGCATATGAGAAACTCATCTTCTAAAAGTAAACCTTACAGTTATTTTTTAAAAATTCATTTTAGAGAAACGATGACAATAATGCACTTGCATTCTCAATATATATTCAACCAATATTCCAAAAAGAGCTTTCTACTTATATGTTGACGTGTGTGTGTGTGTGTATGTGCATGTGTGTGTCTATATATATTTTTATATGTATGTATATATATATTTACAAAGGTTTTGGCATCTATTCAGTTTAAAAAATCTTGCTCTGTCAATGGCCATACCAAATCAATAATATTCCATTTACCTGAAGATTCTGACAAAAAAGAGTAAAGGGAAATAAAATAATGAAGCATAATAAACATTTATACATTTAGAGGCATATAAACCTATAACTGAATGTGAAGTGGTTTAAGATTATTAGACTTGTTCCCATCTGGTTTTCTTAAACACTGCTTATTTTGTGTTTTCTATTTTTTTACTTTTTAATGGCCGGTTTCACATAGATAAAAGTTTAGAAATGTATGTGATAAAAACAGTTCATAGCCAACCAGATTATGTTTTGGATTACACCAGTATCTAATGGGGATAGAACAGTGTGATATCAAAAGATTCCAAGGGGAAAACATTAGAAAAGACACAAATCAAAACAAACAAAAAGAATGGGATCAACCCATTTTCTAAACGGGGTAAGATAAGGCAACTGTGAGATCACGACCTGAGCTGAAGTAAATCTCCTCTTTCCTGCCAGAGAAATGAAGGTGTTCTGTACTTTTCTGACCTCACATACTTATTTTGGATAGTGGCATTGAGGTATTAGCATGCAGTATCATAAGAAAGAATCTGAACTGAGCAGATCTGACACCACCTTCACTAAATTCTTGGCTTAGAGCCAATAGATCTGAAATACAATGACAAATCGCAGTTAATGGCGATGGCTTTTACATAACACTTTCTAACACATTGTCAGACAGGAGAACAGCCCTTGTTTTAAATTAGATGAAATAGTAATGGGGGTAAAGGAAATAAAAAATAGTGGTTTCTAATTAATTTTAAATGGTTATATTTTGAATGCTAGTTTAGCATTCAAAATCTTTTTATTTTTCCCTTGATGGTGCTGAGGCAGAGCTACAAATATTAATAATAGTAATTCATTATTAGGATTTTTACAATCGTTGAGATTGTTTGCTGCTTTAAAAGAAAAAAATTAAGTCACCAGTTTTCCTGTCAGTTTTTGTCAAAGGATAAATGAAAATACTGAATAACATTTTAAAGCAAAATTCTTGGTTCATGGAGATAAAGTGGGGAGTGACTTAAAAATCCTAAGTGTTCCTATAGCCTCCTCACCCCATGGTCCAGCAAAGCTTGGCCATGCAGATAATGTGGAACTAATAGTCAGATATGCATTCTAGGATATTTGAATTTTGGAAGATTTCAGATTCATTAGTAGTATTCAAAACAAACCCATGCTTGATTTTATTAAGGAGCTCTTGCTTTTCTTAAAATACTTAGGTATACAGCTTTAAATGAAAAATCCAATCATCTCTCCAACTGAGACTTGACCCTAGCAATGAAATGGCACCTAGATATTTTAGAAGTCACCATCAGTTAATAAACCCAGTCTGATTTGTAGCAAGCACTCTTAGAATCAGATCACAACTCGGACTTTCAAATCACATTTCCTTTCGGCTCATATTCTACAAATTGTCCATTTTGACATTATTCTCCCAAATGGTATTTTTTAGTGACCAGTAAAGAAACAAGATATTCACAATCCCAGCTAATCTTTTATAGTTTTCCAACACTTGTTTGAAGTTAGGCTAATCCTTTAAAAATGATAAATTGGTAGCTGCACATCACAGTTTCCAAAGTCTATTTTGATCAATTCTTTTACTTGACAAATGTTAACGTTATAAAGAGGCTATTTCTCCCCACGGTATATATCAGTTTTTGAGCTAATAATTTTTTTCAGGGCTAGGACATTTCTTATTTAGTACAATTATATGCAAACCACGATTATAAAAATAAGTATCATGAAAATTCCAAAGCCTGAATCACAGGATTTAGAAATACTGACTCTTCTCTTTTAACCCTTCCTTCAAAGTTCATCCCTCTTACATGAAGACCAGTAACATTCAAGGCAAATGCAAGAATTGTGGATGGCTGTTGACCTGCTAGTTTGGAAACTCCTTTACATTTGCAAATCCATTATTTTTGGGAGTCAAGAGCATATACCCTGAAGCACTACTCACACAAACTTCTGGAAAAGAAGGAAAGGGTTTTTCAGAATAAATAAATGATTGTTATTGAGGGCTGTTAATATGCTCACCATGGGCTATAAGCATTTTAAATATATTAACACACCGATGCTAATAATGGTACAAGGTCATTGAATAGAAACATTTAGTCATTAAAAGCACCAGGCAATAAGAAATCTCCCAGGAATAACAGATTTTAACAGTTGAACATCTAATCTCCATTAACTAGTTTTGTTTGTTGTTTAACTGTTGCGCATTTTTGATCCAGTTTCCTGAGATGTAGTGTTGTGCCCGAATCATGAGTCCCAGAGACCTCCAAGGAGCCGGCACCGATGCAAATAAAAAAGGGTCTTTATTACAAGCCCGAGCAGAGGCTCACCCGCCTGCCGGTGTCGTGGCAGCAAGGTGAAGCCAAAAACAATAGCGAACAAGGTTTTTAAGGAGTAAGGGATGGGGGTGTTACAGTGCACATAGCATCATCACATAAGCACCAATTACAATTGTACAGCACCCATGGTAACAGCTTTGACCATTCAGTATCTGTGAGGTGTTCATTACTTTTGGTGGGACCCAATCATAACTTTTGAGAATCCTTTGAAAATGACCAATTATGAGGTGAGTTCAAAGGGCCCACGTGGGGTTCAAGCAAGCGGTGAGAAATTGGCTAGTTTGTATAAAATAACTGTTTGCAGTTCCCATCCTTGACTCAGACCATAGGAATGTTTTCTTATTTTGTTTTGCTTTTTTTGTTTGTTTGTTTTTTTTGATTAGCTGATCTGAGGGCGGTCCGAAGATGCCTTTAGCCTTGAACAATCTGAGGTTTTTCCTGGAACTGGGCCTGGGGCTACGTGCAGCCCGAGGTTGCTCTTAATGGAGGACTTAATTTTTGGCTCTTCAGTAGTCCTTCTGACTCTGTTGGGGAACCTGGTTTCTCATCTTTTAGATCTGCATTCTCCTCTACCTGTAAAATTCTGTCTTTAAAGTCCTATTCAGTTACGCCAGTGACCAAGATAGCCTTAAAAGTTCTCAGCTTGACTAAACTTTCTGTAGGCTTCTTCTGGACTCTTCAGTCTCACCTCTCAGAGTATTTACATTAGAAAACTTGTATTTTCTCCCCTTTGAGATATAAGTTTTTAAAAACCTCTTGACCATTTTACAACCTAGGATTTTTTTTTTCCTCTCAAGGATCCGAGGTCCTTTTCCCTTTGAAAAGTAAGCATCTCTGTCTTGCAGTATCTGTCCGAGCCTAGTAATCTAAATTTGGAGGCACTTTGCTCCAAGTTATAAAAATCACCTGCTGTTATGAAAAGAGGGAAGAGTTTACATTTTCCTGTTTTTCCTAAGCAGTTGCTAATGCCAATGAGCAAATACAAATGGCCTTTGAAATCCTCATTCCAGCCCTTAAAATGTTTTTTTTGCCCTTTGTTTCAGGGGGGTTGAGTTCAGACAAACTTCTGACCTCTCTCCCTATCTCAGTAGGCTTGAATACAGTCTTCCTTTCCTGGTTTACTACCCAATTTTCGTTTGAAACAGTGTCTCCTAATAATGAGGTTGCACACGCTTAGTACTTTTAATTTTGAAAGCATTGTCAATGCACTCTAAAATGCATCCTTCACACAGCTTTGTATTTGAGTAGAAAAGGTTATTTGAAAGCACTGACTTTAAAGTGTTACTTTACTTGCCCAGAGACAAGATGAAACATGTGTTAACTAGAGCTAAGTTGAGGCTAAGGTCAATGGTAAATTACTTAGTCCCTATGACTCCTCTATAATGTGGGGGTTTGAGCTGCTTTGGCAGGAAAATCAGTACCTTTAAGGGGTGGGGGGGGCAGAATTTAGCTTTGGAGAAGCAGTGAAGAGGATTCTGTGAACTATTAGGAGGAAATTATTTCTAGATTCTGCCTTTCATATATGAGTAATAATTTTAAAGGAAGATGAGAGTAATATTTGAACAAGTAGACTTTGAGTAAAGCAGATTGCCATCTATAATGTGAGGCAATATGACATCATGTGATATAACTCATCAAGTCAGTTGCAGGCCTTAATAGAAAACAGCCTGACCTCTCCTGAGGAAGAGGGGATTCTTCCAACAGAGGGCCTTCGTACTTGAACTACAACATCCCCTCTAGCTGGTCTACCTTAGGAAATTTAGACATGGCTGTCTTCACAGTCATGTGGGCCAACTCCTCAGGGAGAGAGGGACGCAGAGAGGGAGAAAATTCTCAGTAGTATCCTATTTCTCTCGAAAATTGTGACTAATATAGGCCATTAGGATGTTTTTATATTAAAAATAATATTATTTTTTAATCTAAAATCCAAACTTTAACTAAGTGTCCTGTATTTTTTCTGGCTGACCTAGTTTAGAAGAAAGTTCCAGGAAGGGTAAGAGACCAAATAGGATGATTTGAATAATTAATGTGATTTTGTTAATGTCCCCAATTCTTTGTTCTTCAGTGACTTTTATGTGATCTTGAGACTTCTTTCAAAAGGACAGAGAATATGGCTCCCCTTATGTGACTCTCTTTGGCCAATAGGATATGGTGGAAATGATGGACTTGTATTGGAAAGCAGAGCCTCCAGAGCATGTGTTTCTGACTCATCTCTTGTGCTTCATAGATCACTATGAAAACATACTGGAGGGCCAGATCAAGCTGAATCCACCAGGTTGTCCCCAGTGAGGGCAGGCTAGATTAGCAACATGCTGCCTACCCTCAGACATGGCAGTAATCCCACAGAAGATCAAGGGAAGATGCCTAACCAAATCCCATTGACCCCAGATTTATTACCAATGGACACTTGTACTCATATGCTAGAAAAATTATGTGATTGTTTAACATATAGCATTATTGTAGCAGTAGTAACTAAGACACTAGTTTATACAATAATCTGATACCTTAATAAGGCTGTGGGCATCTTTTATACATAACAAATCATTATGGACATAGAGATTAATAAATGGAAGGGACTACCACTTATGTAGATTTTGAGATATTCCTGATAAAATGATGAGGACCAAGTCTAGACTAAATTTATAAAACATTCCTGAGTAAAACAGGATTTGGTGACAGTTTACATATGAGGCAAAGTAAAATTAAGAATTGGTCATGAAGAAAGGATTTCTGCTTTGCTGACTGGATGGATATTATGTTATTAACGGATTTGTGACAAATGAAAATAATAAGCTTGTTGCACAAACTCTTATGAAAGAGTATATTTCCTTAGACATTTTGAATTTGAAGTTTATTGAGACACCTGGTTTTAAAAATTAAAAGGGGAGTTCAAACTGTGTGTCAAGATCTCAGGATAGAGAATGAGATGGAGACGGATTTGAAGCATCTTCATATAGATGTAAAAAATAAGATCCTTCAAAGAAAAGGATGAGATTTCTGGAAGAGCACTGAGAAAAATTTTATTTAAAGAGGAAAGGAGGGACCCATGGGTGAGTCAGTCAGTTGAGTCTCTGACTCTTGATTTTGGCTCAGGCTATGACCTCAGGGTCATGGGATCAATCCCCATGCTGGGTTCCGCATTGAGTGTGGATCCCGCTTAAGATTTTCCCTCTCTTTGTCTCTATCTCTCTCTCTCTCTGTCAAAACAAAAGGCAAGGAAATGAAGGTGAGACAGAAGGAAAGTCCTAGAAAGAACAGTGAATGTAAAAAAAAAAACAAAAAAAAAAAACAGTTGATATGGAAAATAGGAATAGAAATTTTCCAAATCCTACATCACCTGGAAGATGCAACTAGAACCTATACACATCTGGTTGAATGGCCAAACTGGAGAACACTGATAACAAATGTTGACAAGAGTGCTTTGGTTACATCTTGATGAATTGATATTTCTTATCATTACAAGTGTTTATCTCTCCTAACACTTCTTACTTTGAAGTCTGCATTTTCTGATACTGATGTAAACATACAAGTTTGTAAGTAGAAAGTGTCCATGATGTATATTTTTCTATATTATTTCATTCTATCTTTTTATAATGTGCATTGTTTATACAGAGCATAGAGTTGTTTCTTGATTTTTCAAAACCCAGGATAAAAATCTCCACCTTTTATTGGATTGTTTTTGCTCTTTATATTTAATGTAATTTTAATGTTATTTGGTTGAAGTCAACAACATTAATGTTTGTTTCCACATATTACTTCTCTTGTCTCTTATATCTTTCTCGACTTCCCTTGGCTTATTTTTTTTAACATTCCATTTCTTTCATATTTGGGCTCTTAGTCATATCTATTATAATCGTTTTCAGTTATGCTAGTTTAATAAAAGTCAACTTTAATTTGTCAGATTGCTTAATTTTAAAATTTAATTGCTTCCCACTTCACTCATTGTGCTCCTTTTGTTTTTCAACACCCCCAAAATTCTTTTTAGTTTCACTTACTGTTTGCACCTTCAAATAATGACTTTTCACATACTTTCTGTAGTGTATAACTGTTATCTTCAGGATGATTTTTCTGATATAAGCTGCTCCATTACTACCAGAAATGGAAGTCCTCATTTAATTTCAAACCCAGTAGAATTGCTGGGTTTAGAATTTCCAGAATAAATAACAAATGTATCAAATATCTATGTTGTTAGGACTACTACACAGAGGTTTTATTTGTTTTGTTTGTTTTTTTTAATTTCATATTATGATGTTTGTGCTAGATCTGGATTTACTGCTTTGAAACTCAAGATTGAATGAGTCTTTAGTCAGTCACTCAGAATGTTTATTCAAATTATAATAGCCTCACCTTTTTTTTCTGCTAGTTTGATTAAAACAATAAATTTCAGGTGTATGCTACTTGAAGTTCTTCATGTTTCTTGAGTGGAAGAGAAAATAAGAAAAGGCATCTTCTTTTCCCTGAAGAAGTTTGCTATATAGTTTAGTAGATCAGAAATTTTAAACTAACCTTCTGATTTATAACGCAGCAAGAAAATGTACAAGGAGAGCCCAAATTTACTGCTCATAGATTGAGCAAAGGGGCTAAGATTTTTACTTATTTTTTACACACCATTCTGTCTTTTCTTGCTTTAAATTAAAGTAGCTTTTAAGCGAGGACTCTTAAAAGCCACTCACTAATTAGAATTTGGTACAATAATTTGGATCCATGTAAAAGGTATATTGATAAAAAAAATTCTGAATTGAAATAAGGACTTCAACTCTTTTACATACATTCAAAGAAAATCCTCAAGACCACAGAATCAGACTTTCACACTTTGATATATTCTGCTTTTCTTTCCTCAGTGGGCATGTGTGTTTGGAAAGAATGTGGTGTGACCTATAACCTCTCTGGATTTTTCAGATAATTGTAACAATTATTTTGATACAAACAAACAAAAAACATAAGAATAGCATTCAGTACATTTACTGTGCATTCATTTTTTATAGTATGAATAGTTAAATGTTACTGGTGTGATGATCAGAGAGGTAAAGGATTTGGGTGGACAAATGAATTTATAATATTTCATCCAGAATTGAAATATACTTGGTAGATACAGCCCTAATCTGAAAACGCCTTTTACCACTTTAACTAATGGACTGGGTACTTCTGGCTATACTTTTTATGGTGTTTGTTGTCATTCTCCAGAATGCTCTCTGCCTTTCTTCCACAGGATTATCTGATTTATTTATAATATTGCCCCATCAAAATGCAAGGACAGATTCAGAGTATGATATGTATCATGTGTCTAACCTAGTTCCTTTTTTACCACATATTATACCATGGATATCAAACTTACTTCAAATTAACTTAGCTCTTCACTGACTAGAGTGTGAAAATCTCATATAAAAGGTGAGAGAGCCCAAGACAGAGCCAAAGAATCATGGGTAATATGAACCACCATATATTTCCTAGTTGCTAAGGGGTTAGGTAGCCTTGTGAAGCCAGCTAGCTATTCTGCTCAAACTAGTCTGTTTTCACCCCTCTGTGTATTTTAGGTTTATTTTGGAGGCTCAAAAGAGCTGTATTTATCTGCTTGTAGAATACAATTTATATTTTAGTCTCCTGTGTTCAATTTTACATTTTCCAAAGTGCACTGTATGCAATAAATCTAAGCTCGCAGTTCTCCAACGAATACGGGCAGTTGCCAACAGGGCATCCTGTTACTGAGCTGTTCAGAGGCTCTAGCATTGATGCCTAGAATCATGGTGCTGGGACAGTATGAACACATTATTCATAATGTCTCTGTTGCAAATGATAAACAATTAAAGTTAAATCATTTTATTTTAGCTTTAACTAGATAGCTTGAAAAACAGAACATTTAGAAGTTGAAGACTGAAGACTAAGGATACCTGCAAAAATATTTGAGGAAATATATTAATACATTTTCACATAGGTTTGTTATATGAATTCTTGATTACATCCTATTGCTCTGCACAAATAGTATGCATTTCATATAGAAAGGAACTTTAAAAGTGAACTACATCCACAACTTTTTCAAAACAGATTTGAGAAATCCAAATAGAGGAGTTTCTTTTGTGTTAATGCACAGAAGTAACTAGAAAGGTAAGTGTTCCTCTCAGCTCTTTTTAGTGTGATGTAAAAGTTTATCTGTAAAGATACCCCAGCTTCTTAAATAAAATGAATTTCATGGAAGCCATTCTATAAATCTCTTTCCTACAAATAAGCAAAATGGTAAGATCTCTTAAAGCCCCTTTTAAAAAATATTCTTTACATCGCGCCCTTTCCTCTCATGCGGACAGGTTCAGTACAGCATCCACTGTGAGTTTGCTTTATTTTCCATGAAATATAATTGAATTATCCCAGCAATTTGCAAAGGGATAATAATCTCTGAGCTTGCAAAATATCCTGTTGCTTGTTATTCAGAATTGACTCTAGGAATCCAGTTTGAGTATAATGGCATAATACATTATGTATACACACATACACATATACGCCAAAGGAGATGAATAGTTGGACATCCAGCTACTTTTCTTTCATGAGTAATCCTAGTGGTGTTTAAAACATAAAAAAAAACCAAAAACCTTTCTAAATCCCAGTGGTTTGCATAGACTGATAGGTAAAATAATGCATTGATTCTTTCATTATCTATAACTTAAAAAATAAAACTAATTCTCAATATTAAATATTTGAAATAACTTAAATTGCCTTTTATTTCTTTGTTCCAGTGATATTTCTTATTTTTCATTTGTTTTTCAGAAAGGCAATTTTATTTTGTTTAGAAAAGTACTTTTTTTCCTTGAAGACAAAACCCCAAGGTCAGAAACTCCCAGAGGGTTTCAAGTTATTAAATATTTTCTGTATTCCCTTATTTGAAACTTGTTATCTAATGAAGCTATATTTATGATATACATACAAAAAATAAATGAATGAATAACTAACAAGAACTTTGAAATACTGTCTTCTGAATATGTTTGGCATCATCTCTAGCCTTGGCAGAGGATTAGGTATGGAAGAGCAGAAACAAGACATTGTTCAACCTTCTGTTTGTTCTTAGGAGAAAAGGGATATTTTAATTTTTATACAATTCACAGATCCTTACAGTGTCCTTGAATGTAAAATGTAGTGTAATATCCTACAAAGTAACTTTCATTTCTTTGTGGGTATTGCCTGTAAAGCAAGACAAAATTCTTTGAGAAGAAAAAGAAAATCTTTTTACAGCATTTTTTTTGAAGTAAAAAGAGCTCCATCACTAATACTTACCATCGAACATATGTCCAAAAAGTAGATCAGTGCAGCTAAATACCCTGTTGTATTTTAATAGAAACTTATTTCTCCTGGGGGGACCCCAGCTCCTCCTGGGAACCTTTAGGCAGTTTCTAGGCACTTCATTTCTGAACAACTTTGTGTTAATGCTTCATTTCTGAACAACTTTATTGCTAACCAAAAAAACTTAATAAAATTACCATATAATGTTTTTATGCAAGAATTTGTAAATGGTTGTGATGCCCAGATCAATAGAATCCCTCAGAGCAATATTTCCTTTTGGAATTCTGATTATTTGAATTTTATAGGTAGAGAAATAATTTTCATTCAGTAGTCCTGTTTAAGATTTCCTAGAATCTATGAACATGCATTATTTTTAAACAAATCTTTAGCCATATAAAAAGACATTTTTAAGAATAAAAGCCATTAAATAAATATCTTAATTCAAAATTTAACATTGAAAGTAGAGCAGTCTGATAATAATGAGTAATAATTTAGGCTTTCACATTGGGACTGTCCTTTGATATCTCAGGATAATTCTTAAGAATGTATCTGTTAGGTGGACGTATTCAAAATCTGTTGTTAAAGGGCTTTGTGTGGGTGGTGGGTGTAGAGAGTTGTTGGACAAACCCACCATAGGATCTCTCCCTATTTCTCTCTAATAAAGTAGGCAAGAATGCATTTTTCTTCTTATAATCGGACAAATTATTAATGTGTTAATGTATTTATAAATGATTGCGTTATTATCTGGAACTGCAATTTTCTCCAACTTTTAAAACGTTTCTAGTGATACTTTTCTAGACATAATTTAGAAAATGAGGCAAGAATTCTGGAGCCTGTGGAAAGAGCCCTTTCATTCGTGAGTGGCCACAGAGTTAAATGATGTAAGTCATTCGTGTTGCCAGCCAGAGCCTAACCACAAAGTTGTCCTAAAGAACCACCAGAAATAATCATGTTAGCAAACAGGCCATGAAGATGGGCTGCTTTACTGGTTCACTCATTTGACTTTATTTTTTAAAGCAATTCAGTAATAAATAATGTAAGATTTCAGTTTGATAAGATTGTTTATTTAGCAAATCCAATGCCTGCTGCTGTTCTAAGTATTAACAAATTTAATTCTATTAGCATCCACATAATGTAAATTCTATTGCTAAGGCTACTACATAGATGGAAATTTTGAGCCACAGAGAGGCAAATCTCTTGTCCAGACTCACTCGGATAATTGGCCCAATCCAGGAATTTACATGTAGAAGCTGTACCTAGTGATGCTGCACTGTCCCTCCTAATGGCTACTTCTGAAAAATCCACCTCAAGACGTATGTGTCCATGTGTGTGTGTTAACAGCTTGAAGACCCTAGTAAATCAGAAATTAGAAAGGTATTTCCTACCTTCGTTTAAAAACTGTATGGAGTGTGTTGGGATGTGGGAATGTAGGGACAATTTTATTTGACTTCATAGTCAATAAGGTCAAGGGTGCTGAGCTCTTACTGCTGCCAGAAGTCCTATTCTGTTTCTCTAGCGCTTTCACTCTTCTTTCTTCCTACACATCTGCTTCTTACCTTTTTTTCTCCTTAATCATCAAGATGTCTTTCTGACTGATCACTTTCTGCTGACGACTGCTTTCTAGTTTCACCAAGGAAAACAAAAGGAATTAGAAGAGAACTTCCTCACGATCCCACTAGCACATTAAGCTACCTATGTTGGTAGCAATATGCCCTCTCTTCCTTCATAATACCAGTGATAGTCTACCTTTTTCTCTATCCAACCAAGGCCAACCTTTAGGCACTAGATCCCTTTCCCTCTCACCTCAGAGGCATCATTTAAATGATCTCCCTTGCATCAGCTTCTAAAAAATGTTGTATTTATGAAATTCAAATGTGTGGAAAAAAAACCTCCCTTGACTCTACATTCTCTTCTGGCTACTTTTCTAATTTTTCCATTATTTTTGGCAATATAACTCATTGATGAATGGGCTATTCCCAAAGAACCCAGTAACAGACCTGCAGTTCACCAAAGTTGGGTGTAGCTCCTATTGCAGCGAACAAGAACACACACTGCAGATCTGCTGAGTATCTCAGTAAGAAGTTAGAAAAGACATATTATTGGAACTTGTGTTAGATGATTTGGGGAAGAGTTCAAAAAGGTAGGGCTTTGCTATGAATTAGATGCTGTGAAGAAGCGAGGAAAATTCTCTGATTGGATATCTTAATAAATCTTACCTAAGGCAGAAAGAATAAAGGGAAGACAAAGCCACTTAGCAAATTATACACATGGAGAGTGTATTCAAAGGTTAAGAGATAATTTAAGCTTCTTCAGAGAAAAGTATTTAACAGTATTAATAGTATTAATTGCCTATAGAATTATAATTATATATAGTTATATATCTTTGCCATCCATTAAAGCATATAAAGTACAGGATCTTCCCATTTTACTAACAATACTTGTTAGAGCATGCTTTCTCAGCTTTATCGTCAACTTGATGTAATAATTTAAATTTCTTAAAAATATTTCAATGTACAAAATCTTCGGTCAACATATTATGACTCTATCAGAGTTTTTGACAACAAATAATTGAACACCTACTTAGCACTGGCTCATATTATTAGGCCATTTATTGTTTGGTTAAGTACCATGAATGATAAATAGGACACTTAAAATCTCAAAATGTTTGTTATAAGTTATAATTCTATAGTTAGCATTTTCTAAAGAAAATTTCTATTCTTAATGTTTGGATTTCCACTAAGTGAATTTATCCCAATCCAATTAGATATTCTGTCATTTATATTATAGGAAAATCATTTTTGTTACAATCTTCATATACACCTATTTGAAAAACTTATAAGTATCTGGGAAAATTGTGTGTGTGTGTGTGTGTGTGTGTGTTTAATGCCTTCTAACTGTGAAAGTAGATATATTGCACATATATTGCATATATATCACTTTATTCCCTTTTCATCTGGAACATCCTCAAGTTTTAAAAAATTTATTAATCTTGATATTTTTGCAAAATACACACTATTTCAAATGATATTTCTCAGTTTGGGTCTACATCATGTATTTCCTGATTAGAAACACAGTATCTGTTAGGAATACCACAGAAGCGATGCTGTGTCCTTCTCAGTGCATAACGTCAAGAGGCATTTGATAACTGTTTGTCCTAATGTTTGTTATCAGATCATTAGTTGATTAAGGCAGTGTCTACCAGATTTCTCCATTATAAAGTTGTTATTTTTCCTTTGTAATTAATAAATATTTTCTGGGAAGAAACCTGGAGAGTATATAAATAATATGTTTATTATGAAACATTATACACTATTTTTAGTATCCATAATTTTAGTATCTACTTATTAACTTTATTATCTCTTCAGTAAGTATTGATTATCATTCAATTGCAAGAAACTATTTTTATTTATTCCTAATTTAATTTTATTATGGAAGTATAATTGGCATACAATATTGTAATAGTTTCAGGTGCATAGTATTGATTCAGTAATTCTGTACATTACTTAGTTCTTACCACAGTAAATGTAAACATTTATTATTGATTATATCCCTATGACTGGTGATATTGAGCAACGTTTTATCTGTCCCCATCTGTAAGTCTTCTTTGAAAAAACGTCTATTCAAGTCCTCTTCCTGTTTTTAATCTTTTACATTTTTGGTTTGAGTTGTATAAGATCTCTGTATATTTTGGATATCATGCATCATTTGAAAATATCTTCTCTCACTCACTAGGTTGCCTTTTTGTGTTGTTGACGGTTTCCTTTGCTGTGCAAAAGTTTTGATTTTTTTTGTTTTTTGTTTTTTGTTTTTGTTTTTTTGGTGTTGTACGCATAGTTTATTTTTGCTTTTGTTTCCCCTGCCTACAGAGACAGATACATAAATATGTTGCTAGGACCTATTTTTTAAAAAAAAATTACTGCTTATGTTTTCTTTTAGGAGTTTTATGGTTTCAGGTCCCACATTTAGCTCTTTACTCTCTCTGAGTTTATTTTTGTGTATGGTGTAAGAAAGTGGTCCAGTTTCCTTCTTTTGCAGGAAGCTGTCTAGTTTTCCCAAAACCATTTATTGAAAAGACTATTTTTCCCCATCGGATAGTCTTTTCTCATTTGTCATACATTAATTGACCATATAGACATGGGTTTATTTCTGGCATCTCTATCCTGTTCCATTGATCTGTGTCAGCATAATACTGTCTGCCTACTATAGGTTTGTAGTATATATTGAAATCTGGGATTGTGATGCTTCCAATTTTGTTGCTCTTTCTTAAGATTGTTTTGTCTATTAAAGGCTCTTTGTGTTCCCACACAAATTTTAAGATTATTTGTTCTAGTTCTGTGAAAAAAGCTGTTATTATTTTGATAGAGATTGCACTGAATCTGTAGATTGCTTTTGGTGGTGTGAACATCCAAGCAATACTATATCCTTAATTTAATTTTGTATTAATTTTTACTAGCATGAATTCATGGATTTGATTTAGTAGATTATATTCCATATTATTAGGACTTAGCTCATTTTGATATTCAAATTCTGAAAGACAATTTGAAGTGAATCAGAATCACTGATAATTGTAAAACATTTCTTACCCAATGTAGAGACCAGCTGGATCCACGGATATTTTTAGTGTTAACATACAAAGAACTTTATTGGGTGTTCTCCATGGCAGAGTATCAGACAGAGCTACTGGTCTGCACATTCGTATGGTAGTTCTTGGCGTTTCAGGAGAAGATGTATCCCAAAATGCAAAGCTTCTCACTTCCAGAAAGTCTAATGAGGTGAACAGCACTAAACTCACAAGGATAAATCTTAATGGTTTAGTAATGAAGGAATCACATTCAGAGAAACGTTTCTAGCAGGTGTGGAGTAATGGTGTCTAACTCAGCTGTTGTAGGACCAGAACCTATCTTACAGTAGAAGCTAAATGAGCACTTCTAAAATTAAGAATACATGTTTAGATGTGGGGAGGCTGAATAGAAAAGGGAGGAGGGATTTTGACATAGCTTAAGCCTAATTTGAGTAACAATTTTCAATCAGTACTCTACTTTTGACCAGCATTTTCTGCATCTCCTTAACAGTGATAGCTGCAAGAACTCTAGACATCCTTTTCTATTTGCTTGTGTATGTGTGTATATATACATATTTTTTTTTCTTTTAATATTTATTTTATTTTTGAGAAAGAGTGTGAGCGGGAGAGGGGCAGAGAGAGAGGGAGACACAGAATCTGAAGCAGGCTCCAGGCTCTGAGCTGTCAGCACAGAGAAGCAGGGCTTGAACTTAGGGACTGTGAGATCATGACCTAAGCCAAAGTTGGATGCTTAACCGACTGAGCCACCCAGGTGCCCCTGGATGTTAGTTTTTAAGGCAGAGTTTCTTATTTTAACCCCTGTCCATAACACTTAAATCCTCCACTGTTAAGCTTTACAACTGCCCAAACGTCTATCAGGAATTCCTTTGCAGACCTATTGTGTCTGCATCTATACCACTATCATGAAATATTATTGAAAACGTAACAGAGATTTGCCTACATAAACATGACTATAAACCCATTTCACAGCTTTTCTTAACTAAACACTTTAGATATAAGGAATCATGTTTTTATAGATTTATCCCCTCTGGCCACATGTTAACATGGAGGGAAACAGTAAGTTTTAGTCACCTATAGTTACCTACCTGTTAGATGCATAATACATACATACATACATACATACACACACACACATACATATATACATATATGCATAGGTGAAGTGATAGTATTGAATATTAAGCCTTAAATCCTAACAGTGTTAAGAAAGAATGGTCTTAGTCTCACTCAGGTTTCTGGCCCATCCCCTGAAGTTTTCGGAACATTGGCCAACTCATTGAACTTCCTTGAATTACAGTTTTCTTCTAGGTGAAATGCTGAAAATAATACATGTCCTCAGAAAATATATGTGCAGTGATGGTAAAATTGACTTTATATAAATAAGTTTCTTAAGGAGCATTTATATGATTTAAGCCTCTCCTGATATAATTATGCATAATGAAAGTAGTAATGCATAATGCATATTAAGAATAAGAAATACTCTCATTTTTTATTTTTATACACTATTGCACTAATTATCTTCAATTTAGAGGCTAGATATTAGCCTAAGTTTCGGACTAAGGAAAGTGAATATGAACCATTTTTAGACTTATACAAAAGAGATTTTTCCTTGGTCCCTCCTCTATACCCTAGGCATATGTATTTTCTACTACCCATCAAGAACTATAAGACTAAGTGTTATTAATTTATTCTCTTTGCTGAGGGAAATAAGTGACCTCAAGTACGAAGGTTAAGGGATCTTTGTCGTCATAAAACCCTGGCCTTATTAACTTCTTATGAGACCAAGTCCTAATAACACCACACCCACCTCTGACCCTCTTTTGATGCTCAACAGAAAAAAAAAAAAAAAAGAGTAGCAGCAATGTTTACCTGAAACTAGCACTGAGAGAATCCATTTTATTCCCAAATTGTGAAATGGCAAAGCATGGTTCAATATCTTTATAAAATTTATAAATAAATATATCTATAACCCGCTCAATGTGGTACAGCACCAAATTAGTAACTGACATCACCAGAATGTTGAAGAATGACTTAATCCACACCTGGCTATGTTTCTGGCTTTAGGACACATTAATGAAAGGTTTTTGGAGGCTAAGAGGGGGCGGGAAAGAGTACTTGGGAGCAAAATAATGACCATTTTCATTTATGCCACTTATAGCTTTATTACATTGCATCCTTTCTGTCCAATCTAAATAACTCCCTCTATCAGAGGAAAGACTTAGCGTTTCATGTTGGTCTTCAGTAACCACAGATGAAATCATCTGGACTTCCCAGAGAGAAAAGATAAATTAAAACACAGAGCCTATTTTAATTATCTGGCTTTAATTCACATTGCTTAGGCAACCTGTTCACTTTTCAGAGGTATGCCCCAAGTTTTGATGAATGTACGCAATTTATTTTCACTGGAATTGATGTTTCATTTATAACAATGTTTGTTAAATGGATCACTGAGCTGAATAAATCAAGCTGGGAAGTGCAAGTGTGTATAGCTTGCAGAAAAGTCAGGGGCACAGGAGGCCTCTGGCCAAGTGAAACCATCATTTAAAGATGGGAGTCCAAAAAGGCATTTGAACACTGTGTTGAAATTCCGGGTCACAGAGATCACAGGTGAAGCGTTGCTGGACCCATTGAATGTTGCTGGACATTTTATCTCCATTCCTTATGTTTTTATAGATCACATCTTTTTCTTCTCTTGCTATGCCACGGCCTAGGTAATTTCTTCCAAAATCTATTTTTTAGTTTACTGAGTCTCTCTTGTGCAGTGTTAAATGTTACATGTACTCAATCTGCTTTCTAGGTTCAAGATTGTATGATTAATTTAGAGATGGACAGTTTGGTTCCTTTGCAAGCATACTGCCATCATCAGCAATGTCTTTATTCCTGTTTTATTCTCACTATTATTTCCTAAAACAACTTATATACGGATCGCTTTTTGTTTTTGATAATTATGGTATCTGAAGTTTTGGGGGGTTTCTGTGAAACCTCTCATGTGTGTGTCTGGTGAGTTTTCATTGTTTACTCATATTTGATTAAAAATAACCTGGAACTAGGGGCATAGCTGGCCTCAAATGATATTAACACTGTGGTGGGTGCTGGCTTCATGCAGGTGTCTTACTGCCTTCTGCAAGCTCAGCACTGGGGTGACAGGCGCCCGCAGGGCCACGCCACTTAGTGTCCCTGTTTGTTTAGAGTTCATCTTCAATGTGTTCAACTTTTTCATTTTTAAAATCTTCCTTTTTTCCTTTTTATGAAAGTATAAGCTTTTCAGGATTTTCCTTATACTTCTGAGAGCCAACAGTGCTGTAAAAAGTATAGAGGTCTGCAGACAGGATGCCCCTAGAATATCTAGTTTGTCATACTGCTATGATATTGTACATTCTTAGGTCGATGGACCCCCTCAGAGAGATAATAGGAGATAAAAGGTGTTGAAGGGTCAGATTATTGGCAATATCAAAATTTGTTTTCTCATGACTTCTAAACATATAATTTAATGTCATTTCCCCAATTAGGAGATTTTAAGTTGTTGGTTGTTTTTTTTTTTAAGAATAAAGAAGTCATACTCTTTGTAAGGAATCTAAAGCTTAAGACTGCAGAGTCTGATTTTGAAATGAGTTTCAACTGTCTTCTGCTCCTCACAAAACGGAACACTTTTTTTTTTTTTGAAGGTCTATGCCAATAGAAAATATAATGGACAAAATATTTTTTTTTCTTTTACCTTCTCTACCACTTAACTTTTCTACTTACTTTTCACATTTTCTTGGATAAGTTATCATTTTTGGGGGTTTCAATTTTTCTCCATTAAAAAGGTATAACAATGCCTTCCTTGGGCAATTCACAGGCTTGGAAGGAAGTTGAAACCACATGTTATATTAGATCTTTTTGAAACTTAAAATGACATATCTATGGAACATTTTTATTAACATGATTTTCCATAAAAATCACTTAGCAAAACATCGAACTTTAATTACAACATAATTCATTTTCTGTACCAAGAAGTCAAGAAGTAAAAATTAGAAGCCAACTTGACATTACCTTCACCGTTGAGGATGTGGACTAAATAGTTAGCCACTGCAAGACAGAGACGTTTGGTCAGAAATTTGGGAAGTTATTTTATTCTGCAGTAAATTAATTTGCAACTAAGCTGCTGAATATTTTTAAGCCCAGCAAAGCACATACCAAGAAATCGTGGCAATAAATTGAGCTCTCATATTATCACCGCCTGGTTTCCCAATTGATTCATATTCATTGTGCATTTTGTATACATCCATTCACTTGTATAGTTATGAAAGTGTACTTTTCTTTGTCTGCTAAAAAACTCTTTCAAGAACTTAGTGTTCGAACAGACTATCTGCCTGAAAGGCAGTGCTTGAGTTGATAAAAAAATTATCTTTTCAGCTTCTGACATATGTCAGACTTCATGTTTTTGTGGGATGTCTCATTTCCCAGGCTAAATGGAACTACATTTTCAGGATTGATTTTCGTGGTTAATTGAATTAGCATTTTAAAAACTATTTCATACTGATTTATTCAATTGACTCTTGTGTAACTAAAAACATTATAAAAAAGGGTTCAATTTTTTTCATACAATTATAATAAAGCCTCACAAATAGGCAGCAATAGTTTCAATGAAAGTTATGGTGTATATTTTACTTACACCAATTGCTCATTTCTCTCTTTTTTGTTAAAAAATTTGGAATCTATAGTAAAGAACAGCTTTACAAATGTACAATATCATTTTTCAGCCCTCCCACATAATTTAATTGTAGAGATTGCATCTAGTAATCATAATTACCTTTAAACAATGTCAAAAGCCATTTGCTTCATTTAGCTTGTAACATTTAAGTTGTGTGATTGTGTTGGGGGGGATGTGCATATGCTCGTATGTAATTCTCAATGTGTATATGCAATTTGGAACATAATATACATTAAATTTGTCTAGTGAGGTTTATTTTTCCTTTTCCTTTTATTTTTGCCTTTAAAATAATTACAGGTAAAATGCAATTGCTATATATTTATCTGTTTTATAAAGTTGATTGCTTTTGAAGTATTGATCGTATTTGACATATATGCCAGATCTTGGTATTAAAAAAAAATAGTGTTTACTCACACACAAAAAAATACAGCTTGAAACGGTAGTAAAGCATATCATCTTTATGGCTTATAAAAATAAAAACCATTATTAGCCAAAATTAGCATAATTTCATGAATTAATGCAATAAAAATGTAAGAGTTAATGTCTTTGAGTATGAGTATGTTAAACTTTTCAACATTCTCAGTAATTACATAGCTATTAATGCATTTGTTTATAATGCTTGTTCATATGAGCTTCAAATAACCAGATCACTAATATCTAAAGTTGAGTAGAAAGTTTATTAACACTCATTTTATGAGTAGATTATCACTGACAATACAATAGTATCCTATGTATATTACTTTTTAATCTCTGATGGCTTCTTCGTTTATAAAAGGCTAAAATAAGCTTCTGTAAGATATTGGAAATGATTTTGGAATGTCCAAAACAAGAGGACTGGATAGTTTTCATGTTAAGTCAATATTATTGTACTTTAGTTCTCTGAAGTGTATAAATTATTAATTATAACTCTGCCACTCATGACTGACAAAAACTTTTGGGTTCTCTAGAACCACACTTTATTTCCTCTGTATGTTCTAGAAGATGGCATACTTCTCTGTTCCTGTGTATTTATGATGTGTAATGAGGATGGGATCAGCTGAAGGCCTTCATGTTCACTCGGTCATGATCATGAGTAGGAAATATTGTTCTTTATCTGTAATCCCTTGCCCATACTGCTATCCTTGATTCTTATTAGTGACTGAATTGGTTTGAATTAGACCTCAATCTTTAAAATCTTACAAAAATGTTGTTGTGGAGTGGCTTCAATCAATTATGCCGATTGTCTCTGAAATGCTTTCCCAATTTAGGATACTAATTGCATACTTTTTTTTCCCTTAATGCATGTTTCCAAAAACAGACATTATCTGTGTTTACCACATAACAATACATATAATCAACCTTATCATATAATTTCCATAATTTTCCATAATAAAACTGAACATTTTTTACAGCATTTTATAGTTTACACAGCACTTTCACTTAATCAGCTCACAAGCCTCTGAAACAGGCAGGATAGTAATTAACTCAATTTTAATCATGAAGATATAAGGGTTCAGAGAATTAGAATGGCATCCAGGGCATAGCAGAAATGTGCTAGAACTGGCTTCTGACCCAGATTTTATAACCACAGACTGGGGTTACTTCGTAGTACACCACATTGATACTCAAGGCCAAAGCTCAGTGACATTCCACGATAAATAATTCAAACTCCATAGTCTGTGTTAACAATGAGATCACTTCAACACAATAAAAATAAAATGAGGCAATTATTTAGATAGTTCAGCTAAATGCTTTCCCCTTAATACCAAAATCCTTCTCCTTAAGTCAAAATTTTAAAGAGAATAAAATATTGCTCCCTTCAGTCAATATCAGATATTTAGTTTTATGGCTTATTAAGAATTTGCCAAATGACAGTAATATATTGGCATTAACAAGGTAATGTCAGATCAGTTTCCTAAGGTTGCTTCAGACATTCTTTCCAGTGCCCCCCACCCCATCTCATACACACGCTCACACATGCATACATGCACACATACGTACATGCACACACAGACACACGCTCATGACCTTTTACGGTTTACCTCTGAGCCTGTACAAGATAGCACAACAAATAAAAAGCCTCAGAATGCCACGCGCTTGAAAAATTAAGCCCTGGAAATGTACTTTACAATGGTTGCCAAACCAGCATCAAGTAACTCCTGCTTTTCTCAAGGGCTCATCCCCCATCTCTGAAACAATTTCAATTATACTCAAAATGTAAATGCAGTACCTCCTTTTTTGCTCTATTGGTTGTATTGATGTGGAGTGAGCTCACATAACTGCATTCGTTTTGCCTGCCAAACTTCCACATACCATCATATATACATAAAATCTACATTATGAATAATTTTTAAAAACTGCATCATTAAGATCAAATAAACAACATAGGCTAACAGACAATGAAATTCATTCTCTACTAATTGTCACATACATCAAAAGTGCCTCCAGCCATCCTTGACTGGACGGAGTTAAAAGCTGAAGCTTTTTTTTTAAATCAACTTTAATTAGATCAACTGTAAATAAACCTTTAAATAGAGATTTAAAAACAATTAGGTTAATTAAAACAGTTTGTAAGTCAATCGATGTCAAATCAAAATTGAAAATTGGAAGATTAATATTTACAGCTAGTGTTTTAAAACTTTAAACTACTTAGATTGCTTTTGCCTCTTGCAACATATTTAAACTTATTTTAAGCTCCCTCCAATTTTATATTTGGAGATGTGTTTATTTGCATGTAAGTTCTTTGGACATTGGCCCATAACACAAATATCACTCATATCTTGTATGACCACACTTTTTACATGAGAATAATGGCCGATCCTCCTCATTATCCCATGGAGTAAATGTAATTGTGCACAAAGTTAAGATAACTTAAAACACTCTCGGAGGGCGGAATGAAAAGGCAGCTGATGTTACCTGAACCTGATTACTTCCTGCCTGTGTCTGGCCGTTCCCTGACCTCAGCTGAGCTTTCGGTGAGCTTCTTGTCAAAGTAAAGTTTACCAGCCTCATCTAATAGCTTTTACAAGGATCTACTCATTGCCTCCGCAGAGCTAATGTCTTCTTGTGGTCTCCTTCTTAATTCTGGTCTGCAGTTGACCTTAGAGTATTGCTTTAACAGAGAAACTGACCTGTGAATCCAGAATGATAATTTAGACTTGATCTGCAAAAGCCCACTTTCTTGGTAAGATGTAGGTTTCATATTTTTATGATGACTTAAAATTCTGGCATGGTAATTCAGAATTGGGGCTTGGGCATGCCTCCTTGACATAAACAGTTAACAGGTAAAAGGCAAATATTTTTTTTAAGTTTATTTATCTTGAGAGAGAGAGAAAGAGCATGAGTGGGAGAGGGTCACACTGAGCCACCCAGGCACTCCATAACATGCAAATATTTTTAAGAAATTAAATTGTTCAAAAGTATGCACTACTTTGTGTGGCTTGAGATTCTAATGGTGCCCCTATATGGACAAATGGAGCATATTTAAATTTACTGACTTTCCGGACTACTGTCTGCAACTTGAAATTATCAAGTCATTGCTTCCCATAATGAAGTGGATCCTTTCTATTTGGAGCTCCAAGATTTCATACCAGGGGTCTGTATCACATGTATCTATATTCAGGAGTAATTATTTAATTACTCATTCATACTATATTTATAATCATGAAGTTTCCTTTATAAAGCAATTTAATAAGTGAAATGTTGGTAAACATTTAATGAGTGGCTTTTAAGAAAAAAGAAGAGTAGTATTTGCTGATTTCCATGGTGGTCTAAATCTTACCACATGGCTAACTTCAACCCATCAAATGAGATCACTAGAAGGGGGATGGCAAAGAGATGTAGGTCATTGGTTCTTGGGAGATAGTTCTGGGTGGTTCCAATATACCACTGAATTTTAGTGACTAGATAATAGGTATCAATTTAAATGCTTCTGGGGAATCTCCTGATGAGGCTTAGTATGGATTTTTATCAGTTATTACAGGGTCTTATTTTAAACCATAGCCTCTCTCTCAAGTGTTATGGAGACAATCACATATGGTATTGGATTTCGGAAGTGGGGGAGAAAAATACCTAAAATAACAAACTCACCCCTGTTACTGGTAAGCTTTCATAGAGTATTTCATATAAATTTCATCTAAGTGAGAGACACGTTTTCAGCCATCTCAAGTAATATTTAAAAATACCACTGAATCAAGTTTAATATCTGTATTGATGTCCTTGTCCATGCATAAAAGAGCAAGTGGATATAGGCAAGAATTTCAAATCTTTATTTAAATTTGAGCTCTTTTCCCAATCTATGACCAGCAAATATGAAAAAAATAAATAAAAAGATATATTTATATATATATACTTGAAAACAAGAAAAAGTGAATGATACAATTATTCTTTTCTAAAATACACTCCAGCCTCCACTTAGTGATCTGTGTAACAATCAGCAGTTTTGACATCATAATCCAAATGTACTAAACTATTTTATCCTTCTGCAGACAACTTAGGGATTATTACAAAACTGTTACTTCAGCACCTTGCTGATATAACACCCACATAATTCTGCACCACACTATGCTTTTATTGACTTGGTTAAGTGTAGTATGAATTTTTTTTATTCGAAAAACTTACATAGGGGACTAAAAGTCATGAACAGAATCTTTTTCTGTTATGAGTTTTTCATATATATGTATATTAATACAGCAAGAAGATCTATCTAGTCCTGAAACAATGTTTACAAAACTGTATTCAAATGAAAGGGCTGTGTGCAGATGGTCAGATATATTGAATTATTTATTTTGATCAAGCTGAAGGCCACTTTCACATACCTTATTTCTAAGGATGAATGGTCAGTTTACAGAATCCTGGTTTCTCCTCACGTCATCAAAATATGAATATTCTGATTCCAGTGTTTTTCAGAAAGAAGCAGTTTGAAAATGTAATTTCCCATACAGTGTCCACTATCTGTAGATTTATTAGGAACCCAATAAATTATTTTGAAAGAGAGAAATGAAAGAAAAAGTCCATTCTTAAATATATGCACATTAAGCTAGTACTATTCTAGGAAAAAATGATAGGTGGAAATATCATTTTAGTCAAATTCTAATTCTAAGAAGCCCACCCTAAACACACATGATCACTTGAATGCTCTTCTCATTTTGGCACATCTAAACCAGTATGGAAATTCTACATTGCTTGGTTAGGTCTTGAGGGACATATGTGCCTCCGAATTTAAAGACAGATTTTGAAATTTGTAACATTACATTATGATATAGTGAAAAAAAAATCAGTCTTTTACTCAATACGGTTACAGTGAAAGAGGTTGGGGAAAACAAATTCTCAAAAGTCTTTGGAGCATAGAGAACGTGTGACCTTGAAAAATAAATCTTGCATCAAAAAAAATCTCAATTCTGAAATCTTTCTAAAATACAAATATTTTATTCCACTGTTTGGTACATTCTAATGGCTCTGATGAACGACTTCCATGTCCTTGGGGCTGTGATCCTCTCTGAGATGGGAATAAGGGCTCAACTGCGCAATTTTTTCTCCGTTTCTCCATGCTTCGTTTCCTTCACGTAGCTCAGACTGGAGAAAAATCAGCATGTTCTGACGAGGTTAATTCTACGAGGCAGTGAGATGGAACTGAATTTCGTGGAGAAGGGAGCTCCGAAATAAACAGAACACCGTGTGTTAAATAAAAAAAGAAAAGATAGTCTCCTGTATAAATCAGAAGAGATCATAAAAATCAATGAACAGACAGCAACTTTTTTTCATACCTACACAAGCAGCTCAGAATGAATGATTTACCTTCCTTTTCTTAGTTGGAACACTTCATAATTTATTTGCTAAACAATGGTTTATGTTGCCTTAAACCAAATTGTATCGGTTTGTAATGGAGGACTGGGGAGGATTTTCCAAGAATTTATATATTGCTAAATAAAATGTATTTGCTAACCAGCAGCAATAAACTTGTGCTGGATTCTGTAATCTAGCAAGCTGAAAGCATCACTGCAAATTAAATTTGTCCCGAGATTTGAGATGCAAGAAGTTCCAGGACATATTTCAGTGACACATCGTGTTCCGTTCTTCTCGCTGGCAGTACCGTGAAGGTACTTAACAGGGCACGCTTGGTTCACGGACATCAAAGGGCACTACTTACTTACTCATAGAGGTTAGGTGCTTTGCAGGTATCTGAGAGTTGCTATCTATTCACAAACCACTGAGCATTTTGTTTTTATCAAAAAGCCTTCAAATACTCAGAGTCTGTGGTCAGTGCAGTTCCTTGGGTAAGTCTAATGGAGCTACGCTTCACCAAGGCAAAAGCCTAAACGGTTAAAAATGGAGAGATATTTACAATCATTTTCTCTAGTAAGTCGAGTTCTTGTTTTCTGTACGTAGTGGGTTTTATGTTTTTGTTTCTGTTGTTGTATGTTGTCGTTTTTTCTTTTTTCTTTTTCTTTTTCTTTTTTTTTTTTTTTTGCTTTTATTTTTTTCTCCAGTACATTTCACGTTAAGGTTCTGGGGCTATGAGTACAAACTGTCCGGGCCGGTGCCGTACATATCCGCGAGTCGTTTAAAGCGAGGCCCCCAGTCACTTAGGTAGTCATAATTCTGATCAGAGTTTGAGCTGATGGAATCTAACGAGCTGAGTGATTCAGCCACTGAGCCATTTCCTTCAAATGCGTACGTCTGCAAGGAATCATAGGGGGGTGCGCAGGGATCCACATCAGCTTCTTTCAGCCTCTCCCAAATAAATTCTCGAAAGATGACGTTGTCTGGGATGCTTTTAAAAGTCGGTCGACTCAAGAACTGAATTTCTGGAGTCACATCCCTTCGGGTCTTAGTATCTCTGATGACATTGAGGTTTCTTAGTGCGGCCATGTCAAAAGCCTCTGTGTCTTCCTCTCCCCCACCTTCATCGTCGTATCTCACGATATTTTCTCTGATATCTCTCTCCTCATCAAAAATGAGAGGCTCTTTTTTCCGTCTTCTCATGGTGACGATGAGGAGGATCAACACTAAAAACAGTGAGACAAGAAACGGGAAAGTTTCAGTAAATCGCCACTGCCCCTCATCATGGTCAAATTAGGCCTGTGATCCTGAAGTATAGATTTTCTGCTCTTTAAAGGGAAATGAATTGGCCACCTAGGTGCATGAGAATTCACAGCTACAGATGTGCTAAAATTGCTAAAGTGCCTTTAAAATAGGACGCTTTTATACATCAAGAAACCCTTTTCCACACCTGTTCAGAACTGATGTCTCCCTCTTTAAGGCAACCTGCAAAATATTTGATAGAGCAAATTGGAGGGCCAGTTCAGGACAACTATAATGATTTCAAAGCTATGTAACACAAAGGGATTTTTTTTTTTTAACTCCTTAATTGCTGGAAAGGCAAAGTGACATTCATAAATGTTTTAGGTCTAATTTAACAACTGCAGTTTAAGAAGGAAATGCATTTTAGCATTTGGTCTGGTTCTTTGAAGAAATGCCTAGTACTTGTTGAAGAAACTCCGCTGTTAAATAAAATCCCAGTATATCAGGCTATATATGAAGATTAAAAAAAAGCTTTTCTATAGTAAATTGAGTCTCACTTTCAGGATGAAATACTGAACTTGGTCTTTAGTCATTATACCTGGAGAGAGATCAAAGGTTGTGAGATTTTCAGCTTAGCCAAAAAGAGATTTATCAGAATTAACAAATAATAAAGCACATGGTTATCCCAGAAAGTAAAGGACAACAGATATATTGGCTATTACTGGTTTAATAAACTGTTTATTTTCGGTAAGTATACACTGTGAAGAAAGATTCTGCTCTGCTCCATGACTGAATGCTAGCTGAACTGGGAACATATCAGATCTCAAGTGGTATTCTTGAATTCTAGAGTTCAAAATATATAAATTAATTATCTTAAATAACTTTTTTTATTACATCAGACAATTGTTTTCCTTGAAGATCTAAAAGGCCCAATGTGACCATTGCTCTCAGCCTATTTAAAAAAAGACATTTGAAATATTTATATTTAAAATATCTTAAAAGGTTTTAGTTTGGCATTAAGAATACATTTGAAAATAAAAATAAATTAAACCAGGAAGGACAACACTGTAATTCAGAGTGACTAACAGCAATGACTAGGTGAAACTTATTTCATCCTGTCTTAATCTGCTTAAGCAATATTCTAGGCACTTACTGAAATAAGGCCTTTTCTGTTGTAATGCGCTGGCACAGGGCTTTGAATAAAATCCAGCTTTTCACTTATTAGTTAGCTGTGTGATCTTGGGCAAGTAGCTCAAAGTAACTGAGCCTAGGCAGTTACAGATGAATGTTCCTGAGGTAGAGACTGGGGGAAGGGAGGCATGTAAGTAGAGTCAGCAGAATGCCAGGTATTTTTGTTTGTGTGCAAAAGAGAAATTTCCAATGTTATCTTCTGGTCAACTAAGAACATTAACTCAAAATCCCCCTCTGACCAAGGAGAAATAATGAAATCAGGTACAGAGTAGAGGGTGCAGCCAGTATAAGGCAAGAGATGTGCACTGAAGATTAAATGAGAGACAGAAAAGGCAGTCAGGTGATACACGAAGGTCGGCAAACAAGGCCTATCATTTGACCCTCAGAATAGTTCTCTGGAATAAGTTATCTTCTCGTTTGACAGTTGTCTTAGGCATTTGAAACAGCCTGCCTATGGTCATGAAATAAAATGCAATACGTGGGAATGAAGTGTCCTCTACTTTCAACTGCCTCAAACCCTGTGTTCTTTCTAAAACATGATGAGCTTAGTTCTTCCATTGCAGGTAATCGAGACACAAGAGCGCAAGTGACAATCTGCTAGTTACAGAAAGACCCACCAGTACATTTTAAGACATACGTGTAAATAGCACTTTAGATCTATAAATTTAGATTTATGAATTTAGCCTCTCAAACTTTTTACATGGTTCCCCTACACCCAAATATAAGTAATGGAAACAGAAATAAAGACGGGCTAAATAATACTACCTGAGAAGTCAGATTAAGAGAGAGAATGAAAAGTGAGGATTCAAGAGAGCCATGATGGGTGGACCGGTGGAGGGAAGAATATGAGAAATCTGTAAGACATATCGGAAGCAAAACTGAGGCAGAGCAAATATCCAACTGAGTATAAGAGGATGTAAGAAATGAATGGGCAGGGGCGCCTGGGTGGCTTAGTCGGTTAAGTGTCCGACTTTCGCTTAGGTCATGATCTCGCGGTTCGTGGGTTCGTGCCCCGCGTCGGGCTCTGTGCTGTCTGCTTTCTCTGAGCCTGGAGCCTGTTTCTGTCTGTGACTCCCTCTCTCTCTGGCCCTCCCCTGCTCACGCTGTCTCTCTCTCTCTCTCCTAGAAATAAATAAAAAACATTAAAAAAAAAAACTTAAAAAAAAAAAAAAAAGAAATGAATGGGCATAAGAGTGAACAAAGCTATGAAGAGGGTAAGAATAGGTAGTAATTTGATGCACTTTTAAGTTAGCATTTAGGCAAAGTATTTCAAAATTCTCAATTCTCTTTTCTTCATATAATTACAATGAATCTTGTCATTTATATATATGATATATAATTGTTTTATGTTATATATAGGTTATATTTTTTACTATATATAAATATAAAACCATGATTTCTTATATTCTGCTGTAAATGTATTTTTATTCTACTGATAAGCTTACTTTTTGATGCTCAAGTATAGTGTTCAGTAAAAGTGAAATATGACAGAACTCACATATGTGTCAGCTCGTAGGCTCAGTACCTATTAAGGATATTAGTATCTTAGAGAGTTTATTTCCCAATCTTGCCTGAAGCTAAGAAAAAAAATGAAGTGTTTTAGAAGGTTAGAAATTTTTAACATTTCAACGACTTAGGAGAATATTAATTTCTAACTACATGAGCACATATAAAAAATAAAATTTAACCTTTACGTAGAACAAGAATTAACTGCTCTTCAGAGTCTATGGAGATACTCCCTGTATTAAAAAGAATATTTTCTGCTTAAGTAAGCACAAGATTATATAGTTTAAGAGGTTTTTCTCATATGTCTTTTCTGTCAGAGGAAGGATACTTCTGAGTGGAGGCATAAAAAGATTTAGTCTAGACACGTGGACGTTATAATGTGTCGGTGACTCATGATTTATATATACTTAACCAATGTGCGTTAACCATTTCTTATAGGCATTAGGACAGGATGATATAATGTTGACCACAGAAGTAAGCAAAATACATTTTCTCAAGGAACTTATAATTAAATGGGCAGACAGATATTCATCAAATAATGAGACAACTAAATGTAAATGTAGAACTGGGATAATTATTGCAAAAGAGGGAAACGTGATCTTGTAAGGATCCACAGTAGAAGAAACAGATCCCTACAAGGCAGATTTAACTGAGGGTCACTGAAGGTTGAGGCTGGGATGAGGGTGGAGAGGTAATATGGAAGATTACTCTTGGTACAAGCAAGCAGTCAGCAAAGGTTGGAAGTCAAGAAGGCTATGGAGCAAAGAAAGGTGGGAGATCACCAATGTGGTTTAAGGTGGGCATGGTATGATTATATTTTTTTTTAAAAAAATATTTGAATAGGACTGAGGATATGATGAAGAGGAGATGTTAGGAAAGCAATTACAATGTTATTGCAGCAGCAAAAGCATACTGTTAACTTAAATTTCTGGTTTGATAATTCAGTTTTATAACACTCAGCGTTTTCTGAGTATCCCAGTATGTAGGCAGTGGTGCTGGTTATTAGCAAAGTCCTGATAAGAGCGGATCCCTGCATCCAAGCAGCTCCAACTTGGTAGCTATATGTTTACAAAGATAAACATAATATAAATCATAATCCAGTTCACTGTGAGAAAGTACAGACATACACAGAAGCATACGTACGAGAATAGCACCACTCTCCCACATTGAAAGAAATGGAAGATGGAGGAAAATATCAAAGTATAAAATACACAGTCCACTATAAATAAGTGGTCCCCTCTATTCTCATCATCATGGGTCTGTGACAGATACAGATTCATTTCTACTTAATCATCTTGGAAGTATTTCAGTCATACCTACCACACTTCCTAGAGGTCAACCACTGCCTTACTGGCCCCTATGATGAAGAGGCCCCCTCTCTAATAAGCTTGCATCACCAAGTGTCTTATTTTCTTAAAGATGGCAGATACTTTAAAACTCATCCAGATTAGCTCTTAAAACACTTATGGTGCCTTTTCAGCTGCTGAATTCAACGCCTCATTATCACCCTGAATCCCCTGCATGGGCTTTTCTAAGCTTGCAAACATCAGAATTCTCAAGATCCAGTTTTGGTCCCCAGCACCAGGCCGAATGCAGCTGGAGTGGTATAAATTCTACCCCTGCTTGATAGGCCTACTCATATTAAAGAAAAGCCATTTCCCTTAATGTATTATTTTTTTAGCATATTTCAAATTTTGAGTCAAGTTCATTTGAAAGCACCCATCGAGGGTGGTACTTTTCCGTCTGAAAACTCTATAAAAGGTTCTTGTTTTAAATCAAATTGCAAGTCTTCATACCTATTAAGTATCACTTTGTAAAGTTCAACCTGTTGCTGAGAGACTATCACTGACGGTTAAAACCCAAATTACTTTTAATTCTTTTTTTTTATTTTCTACAACTGGAATCCCTATACTATCAGTGATTTTGTTCCCCACAAGTTGTATTTTAAGCACAAAATGCCATACTTGATAATAAATATGCATTCAATAAATATTGCTAAATAAATTAATAAAGTAGGGGTTGGAGTTACGCAGATAAATCTTGCCATTATGAAGTTCAATATTTTGTTTAAAAAGTAACTACAATGCAATAGGTTATATGGTAATATAACATATGCTAGGCAACTCTATACGGGAAAGTATGCTTTGCTCAGAATGCTCAGAGAAAGCCTCACAAAAGAGAGGACCTTGAGTTAAGACTTGAAGGAAAAGCCGCCATTAGCTAGAAATCCTTTCTCTATGGTCTTTATGAATAATCAGAATTTCTTATTAGTCAAAAAAATTGTCTAAATCATCACTGGCTAACATGGTAGCCACTAGCCACCTGTGGCTTTGAAAGCATTTGAAATTTGGCCCTTCCTATTTGAAACATGAATTGAGATGTGCTTTAGCGTAAAGTATACATTGATGCTCAAGATATAAAGTAAAAAATATTTTGATCACATGTTAAAATTATAATAGTTTGTTAATAGTGCATTCGGTATGTTCTTAGCATTTATTTCAGGTGTTTCTTACTGTTTTTACTAATGAGGCTACTACCTGAAAGTTTAAAATTACATTTGTAGCTCATACTTGTGAATCATAACATATTTCTTTGGACAAAATGAAAGAGTCAAAAATACTAGAGAAATCTTAATTGCATGTGATCTTAACGTATGCTACTCTAAAATTTTACTGCCAAGTGACACACTGAACAGTGAAACATCTATTACAATTATTACTGTGTCTATGAGGTGTAACTGAAAAATGGCCTACTCTGAATGAAAACTCCGCTAGTATAATCTGTGTCCACGTTCAGTAATTTAAGTGATTATCCTATCCATGTGCGAGGGGAACCCAGCCCTTGAAAAACTACTTTTTAACTCTTCACTGTCTTTTGATCTTGTTGATTTATATCACTATCACTGAAAATCTGTTACATGTTCTCTGTTTGGCACTAATGAAATTCGCCAAGTTTCTTTTAATTTCTTGGCTTCAGATCAGAAACAACCATGACAGAGAAACAGGTCAACCCCTTTCAGTGTCACTTCCAAGTTCCCGCCACTTTCTCCATACTGGAGCTGCCCCAGAACTCCATACTCACAAAAAACCAAGTCATTGAGAATTTTCTAATCAATGATTTATCAATGGCACTCAATTTTATTGACTTTTCTTTTTTTATAAAAACAGCCTGTTTCATCTTTCCACATTCTTATATCCTGATTGCTCTGAAACCAGAGAAATCTGAATTTTTCTTATTCCTAAGACTAAGGTTACCAAGGACCATGACAGTTGGCAGTCCAATAGGCACTCATCAGCCCTAAGTTTACATGGCATATCTATCATATTTGAAGGAAGACTTCAATGAGGAAATGTTATGGGTGAGTTTTTTGTTTTAATAGAATGTTATAGGAATTCTTACAGCTTAAAAAAATTATTCACTCCTCTCAAATCATGTTTTTTTTGGTGGTTGATCTTCTCTAAGTAATAGTTATGGTAAATCTTCCTCAAATTCTGTACTTAGTTTCTTCCCTTTTCATCCAGTACTCTTCATACACGAGCTCGGTGAAACCCAAGAATTCAACTACTTTCTACATATGGCAGTTGGTGAGATCTCTGACATATAAATCTCTCATCTATCTCTCTAAATAAATCAAACCATATTCAAAAACAACCACTCATAATTTTTATTAATAAAAATGTATGGAGTGGTAAGAATATGGTAAATATTATATGGCAATTATAATTTTTTATTAGTTGCTACCATCACTTATTTTACAATTTTCTGTCCAAATGTCTCTTTTCAGATTTAAATCCATTAACTTTCTTTCATCTGTTTCATATTTTGTGGTCTTTTCTGAAAATAATACCCAAACTAGAAACTTGTGGGTCATCTTTGATTGAACTTCACTTCCTCCTTTTATTTACCTCTTGCTGATCCCACTACTGTAATGAACCAATTATTATATAGTGTAACTCCTGGAATGTACCTCAAATCCCATACCTAAATCCAAATTTACACTGAATCCCTGCCCCTACTTACTGAGTATGTGGGCATCAGTAAAATGCTTTACTTTGCCCTCCCTCAGTTTTCTCCTCTCCAAAATGAAGGCAATAGAATTAACTCATGGAAATTATCTTATAGTAACTTCATAAATATGAACTCAATCTTTATAAAGTCTTAAAAATATATATAGTAAGCACAATAATAGGTGATATATGTTAAACTTCTATAATAAAGTCTTATGCAGTATAGCTCCTATATCTATGTCTTGCTAAAATTTGAGTCCTATAATGTGCACACAAAAAGCAATGTTTACTTTGTACTCATGTGATTTTGATAGCTCCCTGTTAATTTAGTTATTTGATATCTAAACTATTCTATTTATTGGGTGGTAAAATAAATAGAGATACCAGAACTATTCCTGAGAAGCTTAAAATATGTGGCAAAGATAGGAAAATGAACAGAATGTTAAATACTATTCAGAAATTCATCCCTAAACATATTTCCTCCTACATTCACTATATGAGGCCCTGGAAGTACACTGGATTAAAAAGAGAAAGGTTAAGATCAGTATTCTCTAAATTTCAGCAAAGCAAATAAACAGATCTACAAATTGTGATAAATGATATAAAGAAACACCCAGGTTTCATGATAAAGAATTGCAGTGTTTGTACAGCTTGCCCTGGGCGCCCCTGGCTGACACCTGCTCTAGCTTCAACTCTCTGGTCGAGGTCCCTCGAGCATGGCATGACCAGGGACCCCCCCCGGTGCACATCTGCTCTAGCTTCAGGCATCCCACGAAGGCAGCCCCAGCATGGCAAGACCCACTATCCCAAGTTTCCCAGAAAATCACAAACTAAAGGAGTTCATCACCACTAAACCAGGCTTCCAAAAAAAAAAAAAAAAAAAAAAAGCTAAAATGTCTTCTTTAAGGCACACCTGAGGAGTTCAGTCAGGTAAGCATCCAGCTCTTGGCTTGGTCAAAAGGTCATGATCTCACCGTTTGTGGGACTGAGCCCGTACTGGGCTGTTGACAGTGCGGAGCCTGCTTGGGATTGTCTCTCTCCTACTCTCTGCTTCTCCCTCACTCAAACTCTCCTCAAAAGACACAAACATTAAAATAAATAAATTAAAAACAAATTTAAGTGGAAAAGGTCATAACTAAAAATTAGAAAATACAGGAAAGAAGAAATCTCACCATTAAAGGCAAATAATAAAGGTGGTGAACCAGCCACTTAAAAATCTAGTGTGAAAATTTAAAAAAAAGATATAAAATATGATATTAGGGACATAGAATGTGTGTGTTGGGAGTACAGATGTAGTGCTTTTATCTTTATTTATAAAGTTTATTTGAGAGAAAAGCAAGAGAGTGCATAAGCAGGGGAGGGGAAGAGAGAGAATCCCAAGGAGGCTCCACACTGTCTGCACAGAGCCCATCGCAGGGCCCCACCTCACCCATCATGAGATCAGGACCTGAGCTGAGATCAAGAGTTGGATGCTTGACTGAACCACCCAGGCTCTCAAATGTAGTACGTTTAGAATGCACTGGAAATTAAGTGACTATCGGCTTAAGATAGACTGCTATATTTACAACATCAGTATGGGTGACCTACATGGTAACCAAAACCAAACCTATAAAAGAACCTTAACAACAACAAACTACAACAGGGGTGCCTGGGTGGCTCAGTCAGTTGAGCGTCCGACTTTGGCTCAGGTCATGATCTCATGGTTTGTGAGTTTGATCCCCGCATCGGGCTTGCTGCTGTCAGTGTGAGCCGGTTTTAGATCCTCTGTCCCCCCTCTCCCTTGCTCATGTTCTGTCTCTCAAAATAACAGTAGGAAAAAAAAAAAAAAAAAAGGTTCTCTTATCCCTCTACGTCCCTATTCCCAACCTCTCAAATAAATAATTTAAAAAATAAAAATGGGTTGAAAGCTTGAATAGTAATTTTTCAAAAGACAACATACAGATAGCCAACAGGAACACGAAAAGATTCTCAACATCACTAATCACCAGGAAAGTGTCATTCAAAACCATGGTAAGATGACCTCACACCTGTCAGACTGGGAACTGTCAAAAAGACCAAAAAAAATTGGCAAGGATGTAGAGAAAAAAAACAAATTTTGTACACTGCTGTGGGAATGCAAACCGGTGCAGCCGTTATGGGAAACAGTGCGGAGGCTCCTCAAATAGAACTACCATAAGACTGAGCAAATCCACTTCTGGGTCATTATCTGAGAAAAATAAAAACATCAATTCAAAGAGACACATGTTTTTAGGAACCTCCACACTGTGTGTGTTCTCTCACACAGAAATATCACACACACACACACACACACACACACACACACACGAAATATTATTCAGCCACAAAAAATGAAGTCTTAAATTGAAACAGGCTCAGTAGAAACAAAATGTTGGTGATGAGTGGGTAGTGACTGGAAGGTGGACAAAATAGGTGAATGAGACTAAGTGGTACAATCCTTCACTTATTAAGACATGGAAATATAATGTACAGGGCATACAGTCAGTAATATTGCAACAACTCGGTAAGGTGACATATGGTAACTACATTTATCATGGGGGTCGCTTCCTATAAACATATCAAATCACTATAATGTACACCTGAAATTAATAGGATTGTAGATCAAGTATACTTCAATTAAAAAAGAAGAAGAAGAAGAAGAAGAAGAAGAATCGGGGCACCTGGGTGGCTCAGTTGGTTAAGCATCCATCTTTGGCTCAGGTCATGATCTCACAGTTCGTGAGTTCGAGCCCCACACTGGGCTCTGTGCTGACAGATTAAGATTCTGTGTCACCCTCTCTCTCCGTCCCTCCCCTCCCTTCCTTGTGCGTTGTCTATCTTTCAAAAATAAATAAGCCTAAAAAAAAAAAAAAAAAAGAATCATGGTTGTGAACGGCTCTTAATCAGTAGGTGAGGACGGTCCCCTTGAGAAGGTAGCATGGAGCCTGGGCCTGAAGGACAGTGTGAGCCCAATGGGTGAAGGGATTCAGGAAGAATGTCTCCGTAATAGGGCGGCATGTTTGAAACTAATGGAAAGGCAGCTGTATGCCTCTTCCTCCAGGGTGAGTGAAGGGTTAGACAGCCTGAGACCTTCAAGAGGTAAGAAGCCCTCAGAACATGTCTTGTTTTGTGGGCCACAAGAACCATTTGGATTTTATGTAAGTACATTTGATGCTTCTGAAATGTTTCAAGCAAAGAGATAATTTATGTTTTAAAAAGTGAAATGAGAGGAAAAATACAGGGGTACTAGTGCAGTCTGGTGATCAAAGACAGATGTCATTGGAAGTGACATCTAAGCTAAGATCTAAGGGATGAGAAAATTCAACTTGTCATTTTGTCTGGATCTACGTGCTGTAGAATAAGAGATATATGCAGATGTTCAGTAACAGAAGGCTAGAATTTGACTTGTACTTGTGAACCCACTCTATTATTTATAGTCACAAAGAATAAATGAAGCTTTATATTTGATAAAATCCCAGCATGTGGTTGAGGTAAATTAGCTATCGACGATAGCATTTTTAACTAAAATTTTTAAACTGAATTTCAGCAACAAATGCAGTATCCTTGAAATCTCTCTTGCAGTATTTTCTCTATCTTGAGACAGATTTGAGAAATCGTACATTCGGATTCATTTTTTCTTAAGCCCTTATAGATCTCAGGGCTATTACCCTCAAAATATAATTTGAATATTTTAAGCGTGTGCCATATCCACTTTATAGAAAAAAATAAAGAGACAGGCTGGATTTCAGGAAAAAAAATGCCTTAAAATTGTATTGTCTTAGGAAATGGGAATATCCGGGTCCAGTGGAGATACCACTTACGGATAAAGACAAAATTAAATCAAACGTTGTTTTCCACTTATGAGTACATTAAAATCATCCCTGGTCTCATTCAGCGTGCAGGCATGGCACACCTTCTACGTGTCCTATCAGCATTTTATGAGGTGTTACGTATATAATGATCAAACAATGTTCAGCTCCTGTCTCTAAAAGCAGGAACCTACTAGAGGAGAAAAGAGACACACAATGAAACAGGCGAGTCAGCCATGAACGATGCTCTGGTATAAACAAGGTGCTGTGGGGTATGCGGGAGCAGCACCCAAAGTGGACTCCGATGCCAAAAAATAAAAAGGAAAGGTGTTCCATGCAGAAGGAGCAAGTCATTTAAGAGCAGCTAAGGCAAAGCAGGAGGAGTCTGAGAAAAGAGCAGCTCCACCATTTGGCTGAAGGTTGACCTGGGAGGGACCAGTAAGGTCAGAGAGTCTGTGGTTTTTGTCTGTAGACAATTGGGAGCCATGGGCATTTTAAGCTGGCATGTGTCACAGTCACATTTGCTTTGCAAAAGCTTACTTCGCCAGGGATGCTGATGGATTGGATCTGGTAGAGACTGGGGTGACTGGCATAATCCAGGAAGGTGACGTTGGACCCTGGGCAAAATCAGGTGCAGCATCAAGGCAGAGAATGGCATAGAGTCAAGAATCAATAAAGTAAAATTCCTATTTGGGGGTACTGATTGGGTACGGGAAATGGAAGAGAAAGAAAAGTAAAGGCTGACTGATTCCCCTCAAAAAACATGGAAGTAGGGACTAAATTAGGGGGAGAGGTAGGGATATAGGAAAACTGTTCAGGGTTTAATAATTCTATTCAATTTCTAATGCCAGCAGTCTGTTAGAATGATGATTGTGCCCATCTAGAGTTCTGCAGATCATCTGCACAAAAGAGATGTTGCTTTCCATATCATAAGACAGGGAAACATTTCATTATAACCGAAACTGAACTTCCCTTTACTGCCCCAAAAGTATCACAGAGTCCTCTTCATGAAATGTGCAAGTTAGAATGATTTGAGTCTCAAAATAGAGCTAAAACTGACCTAAATACAATGAATAGTGTGTGTACAAAGACAACTGATATACCATATGTTTTGGTTATAATGCACTAATATCTCAAATTTATCATATGCAATTCTTGATGTGTTCTCTCAAAGTGGGAAGTTGTTGGACGATACTGTAAATTAGACACTCAGAGTTAACCGAAGAAGTGATAAAGCTGCTTTGTAAAGCAGATCAAAGATTCTGCTAGCTCTAATTTGGCAGTACCTAGGTTGTGATGCCCACAGATCTATAGGCATTTCCCAGAGACACACAAGGCTTTGATATTGGAAAACACATAGCGAAAAATACCTTTTAAAGGACATTCAGAAGCCAGCCCTGCCTGTGTCTGGGTCCTGGCTCGGACACCTTATAACTTTGTGCATGTTTCCTCCAATTTACGGTTTTCTCATATAAAAAGTGGGCATGATACTACTTACTAATACCCGCCTATGAAATGTGTTATGAGAATTGAATTAGACCATGCTTGTAAAGTACATAGCTAATGTCTATCTCTGTCCTTTATCATCAATAGGACTGCTGTATCAAGTACGTTCTCTTGTTATAGATTATGATGGAGATCAGTCTTTTACACAGTGCTATCATATTGTTTTCTGCAATCTATTATTTTTACTTAGGTAATACTGTCACTTACAAAACTAGGAATATACTTTCCTGTTGAACAAAATCACGAGTGGCCACAATAATGGGAGCAAATACAGTTCAGCACTTCGTACCCCAGGAAAGAAAAGTGAAAAGATGCATGGCAGCTGAATGTGACGCTTGCCATACTGCGCACACTGGAAGAACCTGAACTTGAATTCCATGTGGTAAGCAGCATTTTCTACAAATGTCTTATTGCACTTGAAGCTGGGCCAGCCTAACATATCCCAATTGTGGCTGAAGAGCAAAGAGCTTGAGGGGATGTTACAGGACTTCAATTACTTGGACCTAATGGTCCAAATAGGGAAAAAACAAAGTTGAATATAGTGACAGCGACAGTGTTAGTGTGCAGGAAAATGCACAAGCTAACAAAGAAAAGTGTGCAGACTAAGGAAGAAACTAGCTATAATATTCTCTGGATAGATGTGCAATAATACTGAAACTGTATTTTACTTTTTTAATGTTTATTTTGGAAGAGTAAGTGAGCACACACAAGAAGAAGAGGGGCAGAGAGCACACAGAGCCTGACATGGGGCTCGGTCTCAGACCACTGTGAGATCATGACCTGAGCAGAAATCAGGTTGGACGCTTAGCTGACTGAGCCCCCCAGGTGCCTCCAAACCATATTTAAAACAACTGAAATTCTTCCTCTCTGTTCATTTCTCAAAATCCACTGAAGTAATAAATTAGTGTCAGTCATTCGTAAAATGTCTTTTGAAGTGCTTTCAGCCTGGTTGAAAAATAAGCATGTATGTCAACAATTATGCATTTAACTATGATAAAAATGCATAACAAAATTTGAGGCAAAATATTTAGTCAGACGTTAGAATACTAAAGTATCTTGCCATAGACTGATGAAATGTTTCTACTGATGAGATGCAAAATAACTTCATCTCATTGATAACTTTCCCATGAACGTTGAATATGACCATAATCTCTCAAGTTGTACTCAGTGTACATAAAGGAAGCTTCAGGATCTAGTTTTGGGATCATCACTTTCATTTAGAGAATTCTGGTGCAAATAAATCAGAAAGGGTGAGAACAAAGCGGGAATGCGAGAAGATCCCGGAAATAATTCACCCATGAAACTGAAAGGACACAGAGGTGAGGTGAGCACAGCCAACTTCAGACAACATGACTTTCCAATTTTAAGAAAGGACTACATGTGAACAATTTTTTAAAAAATATTTTCAAGGTGCAATTCCTTTGTAGTTTTAATCCAAAGTCAGTGATTAAGAGTAAGGAGACCTAGAATCTTATGTCATAATCTGCACTGTTATACCTTGCACCTCATTGTACCTCATTCTCCCCCTCTGCAAAATGCAGGGGTTTGGGCTGGAATTGATTTCTGTGATGCCCTCCAATATGAGCATTCTGGAACCTTCAGGGCATCCCTTTCTCTCATAAGCAGCTTTAATTTGAAATCTCACTGGACCACAAACTTGACACACAAGGAAGCACCTTTTCTAGGGGTCTAAAGCCCAGGTGCTTCTCCAGTTTCATCCCTAAATTGAACTAGATTCTCAAGGAGTTCTTCCCCATTTCCATGCCTTCACCTTTCTATTTTCTAGCGATATTTATTCAGAACCCTAAAAAGGTTGAGCTACAAATCCTGGTATTGAGTGTCTAGGAATGTAAGTCATCTTACTTCTTGGGGTAGAAAGAATGCATTATTTGTGCCCTAGAAGTCATGACCCGTGCCAGGCTGTCCGTCCCATCCACACTGACTTTGGTACACATTGTGTGAAAACCAAGAGAATATCCAAAGTTCTGCATATCTGCTTCTAAAGACTCAGGAAAAAAAGAGACTCAATGCTGAACAGAAATACCAGTTTTTGAACATGTTGATTACTGAGCCGAGTCCTTACTAAGAAATAAAAGCCACTAGTTCCAAAATGAATTTCAGTACAATAGGGTCTATTTTGACTTTTTTTTTTTGGACTTGAAGAAACTTTAGAAAAACACAATAAAATATAAAACATAAACACCTTATCCTAAGAAGTAGAAGAGGTGTTCCTAACTTGGTATCTATTGAAGGAAAATGTTCAAATGTAACAAAAAAGTAGGAATACTTAACTAAATTTTGATGAATTCCACAAAACTATAGTCTTACCCTGAGATATATGTCTACACACACACATACTCAAATATATTTTATGCAAGAATGAAATCTAATAATACTCAATTTCACTTCTTATCAGTAACAGCTACGTAATGATTCTTGGCTAATTAGAATCAAGCAACCTGAACTACAAGGAATCCCTAAGTCAAAGGTAAAAGTATGTTGTAGGCTTCATTAGACAGTCTTGATAATTAACTGCTGTATGATTAAATTCTGGGAAATACAATTTTATCTTATTCTTTTGAAGTACCATGTAGTTTAAGTAAACTAGCCAGGTTAAGTTCAAGAAGAGCCATCTACCTTTACAATGGTTACATCTTTTTCAGAATTTATGCTAGTCATTTGAATTCTATGCTAATCAGGCTTTAACTGTGAATTACCATTTCTAATGATTTTCTGAGACTTTCTGCCACCTGTGTGAAGTTATTTGGAATTTTTTTTTCCTTTCTAGATTTATTTGGTTAGCTGAAGTTACTGAAAGCAGTAGTTTCCATCTGTGACATCATTTACAGTGTGTTAGTAACTAGGTCTTAGCTTAGTTAATGGGTTGAGAACTTGCTTCACCAATAACACTTAAAAGTTCTTGCATGTCCACTATATGGGAGGCACATGACTATCTCATTTAAGTCTTACAATAACCTTACGAGTCTAGTTCTACTATTTTCTCCTCTTAAATTAAGAAACCAGCTTTAGTAGAATTAATGTTCCCCTGGTGAAAAACTAGTATATGTTGGGAGCAGTAATAAATGCTAGGTTTACCTAACTCCATAAATCTGGTTTTTAAATATTACACAATGACGACTCACACTGCCAAACTCTTTTACAAAAATATATTACAAATGGGTTCACAAATTATATTAGACCCATTTACATTAGAAAACACACAGCCGAGTCTCAGATGCAATATTAAATGCTTACTGTCCTTGCTGTGCGAAGTTATGCTATGAAAGACAACGTAGCAAAGGACTAAACCCATTACCCGATGCCCATGTTGGCTAGCTCCCAACTTTTAAAAGCGTACTGCATAGTCTCTCATAAAACTGTAATTCTAATATGTTATAAATCTTATTTAACCACGTAATAAAGTAATCAAGAAGAGTACAATTAAATAGGTTAATTCTTGGAAAATTAGAACTTTTGCAGTGCTGGAATTACAATCTTTTTAAGTTTGTGAATAATCATAAAATGTTCCTTAAATCTTTTCCGAAAAGAGGGGGGAGGTATAAAGCTGTAATTTCTGAAGTAACCATCTTATCAAAACAACATAGAAAGATTCTGGTCTAATATATCTCTCCTGTAGGGTATTATAGAACAACATGGTAGATTTGAAAAAAAAAAAAATCTATCAGTTTTAAACAGCCCTGTATCTTCACTGTGGTTTTAAAAGAGAAATTTTTTTTTTTTTCTGTGTTTTAAATATGCCATTGGAAAGTGTGGCCAAGTGAACATGGGTTGCTCATTGAACAAAACACAAAAGAAGAGAATATTTGCATATGTTCTCAAAAAGGTAGTCGAGGCAAATGGAAAGAGAAGAGTCACGGTCTATGCCTGGCCGCTGTGACTGCTCTTGCAGCAAAAGCATTGGAAACCGTACCCACCCAGTAATGTCAAAACACAGGCGAGGATGGCGATCAGGGCTCCCGTGCTGAGGCCGGCAGGTAGGACGTAGGCCTCCGCGTTGCAGGTCTGGGCTACCCCGTCGGCATCACAGTCACAGACGCGGATGGTGAGGGTGTTTGTGCTGCTGAGGGAAGGCGATCCGCTGTCCACGATGAAGATCGGCAGATAGTACACAGACTGCTCCTGTCTCCGGAAGCCATTTCTCCTGGTGAGAACGGAAGCCGTGTTGTCTAGGATAGAGAGAGGAAACGTGGGCCACACGATTTCTGGTAGACCTCAGTCCTGCCAAACTGTATGTAATTTAAAGGGGGAGTGGGAGGATGGACGAAATACGTGAAGGGGATTAAGAGGTACAAACTTCTAGAACACACACGCAATGTATGTGATCTAAGTCCTTCTGTTTAGTGTCTTTGGACAGAACAAGGGGATTAAGGGGTACAAATTTCTAGAACACACACACGCAATGTATGTGATCTAAGTCCTTCTGTTTAGTGTCTTTGGACAGAACATTATATATTACCCAATAGTGGTTCATTGTAGCACAGATTAATACATTTACCTCATGCTATAGAGTTATGACCAAAGGAAACAGCTACGAAGTAAACCTGAATAAGGAAATTTTTATTCATCACTTTTTAACCGCAGCTTTGTGGAAATTACATGTAGTCTACACTTTTAAATTTCAAACCACAGAGTTACAAAGAGGATGATTCAAAGGAATTTGCAGAATTCTCAGAGAGCACAAAGAAAAATCCCTATCTGTCCACTCTGGCGAATTCAAACCCAATATAGAAACTATTAAAATAAGTCAATCCAGCTTCATCTGAGTTAAGTATAGAAATGAGAAAGGGATTATAGTGTAGTTTTTTAAAAATCCATAGTGGTATATATCATTACTCAAGCCCCATGTATATAAACATTGTGTCAGTGATAAAACGGGTCATTTGTGTTTAATTCATATTCAATATTCTATTTCATCTAAACACTTAGAATAATCATGAAACTTTTAACAGTGATCAATAAGTCTGTATCACATAACTGTGATTTCTATTTCAGAAATAATTTTCTCTCTGCTAGCAGTTTACCCAGCTACCTTGTCTTAATTAACTAATTAGAGAATTTCTGTGATCCTTTAAATTTACAGCAATTAACACATAAAGGAAAATAGGATGATAGTTTCATCCAGTGTACTTTAATACTGTATCTCCTTCCCAAGCTATCAAAAAAATACTTATCCAACATTATCATAAAAGAATGAACCATGCTCTAATGAAAGAGCAAGCTGAAATCTAGTCTATCCAAATAGCACCACACAGCAAGCTTACAAAACATATAACCTGCAATTGCAAATATGGCAAGAATAACTTTGATTTTCAGATTCCATCTGGTAAGTAAGTTTTTATGTAAACAAATCTTTTATTTTAAAACATGAATTTGAGGTGTTCACTGAAAACCAACACATGGAGCTGTTGAAGGATATTGTTTTCAGTATGTTTCTAACACTTAATAGAAACACACACATCTATTTCTTTGCCTCTAACCATTCAGATATATGTATTCATGATGTGATACACAAAGTTTTTTTTCAGAGTCACTGAACCATAATCAAACATGCCTGGCATCATAGAGTATACTGGCATGCGCGTGCACACACACACACAATGAATCAAGGAACACATGCAAAAATGCCCAATCCATGAGGAGAGAGCTGTGTGCTCAGGAGAGACAGCATAAAATGCATGATGTTCTCTATGCATTTCCTATGATGGAGGCCAATATAAGAACTAACCTCCTAATTCCTACATGTTTTCCTCCAAAGTCCATGCTAGGGAGCTCTGGGCTTGATTTAGGAAAATCTTTCAATTGTGCATTTACTGTCCAACAATCATGGCGGTCCTGGATGAAGACATGTGGGGGAAATACACTTTCCTGGGAAGGTCAGAAATTCCCCTCTCTGCATTTGTGCTGGATAAATCCAAGTGCTGAGAATTGTCCCTTCCAAATACGATTAAGTCAGAAAGTTTGGGATTACCCACATAAGGAATGCTCTTCCTTTTATATTACTGAAGGGACAAGATAGCCTTCTCATTTAAGCAGAGAATGGGGTCAGGAAAAATATTTTTAAGACTGAAATTTTGAGGTCAAAGTTGGATTTTCTGCACTAAAGGGGATGGTGGCTTCAGGCAAAAAGTACTGATAATGCCCACCTTCTGAGTAGGTCATTTTAGATGAGCCACTGTCTGACTAGAAAATCTGTTTCTACATATTTTTATTCTGAAGCCTGATTCATATATTCAAACTGAAAGAAATACATTTTCTGTATTGTTGAGGAACACTATTCTTGATATATCAGTTTCAAATACCCTTGTTAAAATGAATACCTTGAATGAAAACGCCTGTGAATATATAAATTCAAAATTAGACAATAGCATGGTCTTCTGCTTCCTTTAAAAGTTCTTATAATTGTCTATATGTCTATTATATATATAAAATTGTCTATATATGTTTATACATGCCTATCAGTCTGTATATATTTAAAAATATAAATATATGTGTGTATGTGTATATATATAAGCAAAATCAAAATATACTTACAGGTATTTGTGAAAATGTTTCTATAAGGACACTTAGAGGGGCACCTGGGTGGCTCAGCCAAACTTCTAATTTGGCTCAGGTCATGATCACACAGTTCACGAGGTCAGGCCCTGCATCAGGCTCTGTGCTGACAGCTCAGATCCTGAAGCCTGCTTCAGATTTTGTGTCTCCCCTCTCTCTCTGCCCCTCTCCCACTTGTGCTCTCTCAAATAAACGTTAAATTTTGTTTTTTAAAAATGACACGGAACGGAAGAGAGTGTTCACCTTTGAGTTAGAGAAATGAGATTTAGATGACCTGAAATTCCGTTTTTTACTTCCTCGCATCAGGAGTATATCTTTTAATTATTTGCATGGATTACTTTTATGTAAAAATAAAGGACAATATTAAAAATATTGTCAAAATTGATTTAGGTTGAAGTCATATTGGAAATACCAATTATTTCCCTAATGTCTCCGTTATACCCATATAGGATAGTTTTATTAACACATTCAGCTTGCCCCTCAAATGTCTAGAAGTAAAGAGAGAGCTGGATATGGCTTCCCCCTTATTTAGATTTAGGCCTTAAATGATTTAAGTAGCAGCTGCTTCTTGATGACAGCAAATCCATAGATAAAAATTACTTACGAGGCTCACTGCCCTTTAATATTTTTAAGGGTTTATTTATTTATTTTGAGAGAGACAGACACAGCATGAGTGCAGGAATGGCAGAGAGAGGGAAAGAGTGAGAATCCCAAGCTCTGGGCTGTTGGCGCAGAGCCTGACCTGGGGCTCAAACTCACAAAATAGTGACATCATGACCTGAGCTGAATCCAAGAGTTGGATGCTTAACTGACTGAGCCACCCAGGTGGCTCAATCATTAATTAAATCATTGCCCTTTAATTAATGTCCTTGCATGTGTGTGTATATGTTATGTATATGTGTTCCACAATCAGGATTCCTGAGTGAGAAAAAGTAGTTGCTTAGAGAGTTTGTACCTTCTGCCTCCACCGGTGACCATGATTTAATCCCTTACCTTTGTTATCTTTCAATGAAAAGTTGTGGTTATTTGTTGCATCAGTTGTTAAGCTGAAATAAAACTGGTGTCCGTTGGATGGCTCATCTCTATCAACAGCACTGATCTTCTGGATAACCTGGAATGGAGAATTAAAACATGTTGTGCTCGGCTTTGTTTTCTGTGATAGAAAAGAGCAATTTTACACCATATAATAAATACCATCCTCCTGGGAGGAAAGACCAGATATACTACTATGAACCCAATCTAAAAAGGGCTCTGAAAAACAAGCCATGTCCTTTTCAAATGCTGTGTCTGAATTTACTTTTGTGAACCAGAGAAATAAGCTGTACCAGCTGATGACGGCATCCCAGTAAGCATTACAAAAACACTGAACAAAATGGATGAGTAGAACAAACCACACCAAGATTTTACTGCGCCTAATTCTTAGGAGTTCAAGGTGCTTACGACCTGCTGTGTAAAGTGGGGAACAGCTCAATCAAGCTTAATATGCCAGACTTCTTAAAGGAGTCAAAGCCCTCAACCATTTACCATGGCTTTTACAATGTTTGTCTTTCTTCCTGAGAAATTTCATCATCCCAATTAAACCAGAATTTTAAAGTTCCTTCAATATTATTAGTTTATACTACATATCAAAGTGTTAGTTTTGCTGAGACATGCTGGTTGATTATATTTTATCTTAAAACCGGCAGAATTTCAAAGGCAAGAACTGCTGGATATTTTAAAAGTCACAAGCTAGGAGGCTGGTGTTCTGAAAGCTCTTACCTGCCCTGGCTGGGCATTCTCGCACACCGTGGTTTCATACTCCATAGCAAATTCAGGGGCATTGTCATTGATGTCGAGTATAGTAATGGCCACATAGCCTCTTCCAACTTGAGATGGATTCTCTAATAAAGAGGAAAATGTCTTATTTATTCTGAGAGTAAAGCTGTTATTCCATTACCATTTTACTCAAGAAACTCCTATTAAAAACAGAATCAATCAACATGGTTTGCCTCTCTAAATCATGATCACAATAAGAAAATGACCAAATGTTGAATGAAATCTAGAAACTTAACACTGTAGACTTCAACGAGAGCAACAAAATTTGATCCAAACATCATAAGTACTTACAGTATATACATTTTTTTGTCCTTGATAAAAATATCATTAGAAAAATGACCAATGACCAATAAATCATGAATCTCAATGTTCCTTGAAGCTAGGGCTCAGATGTGTATGACTACACATAAATATGTACATCCATATATGTACATAATAAGCATAACATAGAAGTGTGCATTATTCCTTTAATGTTTTTCTTACCAGGGACTCAAATTAGTTCAACATCAATATGCAAATCTGAGTGTCTTGGCTAGAGATCAACTTACTACTTTCTGGAAGCTATTGGCCCAACTCTGTATCAGCATAAATATAGCTTATGAAATATGACTATGAAGCAACAAGAAATCCTCTGAAGGTAACTCAGGCCCATTATTTTATAGTCATCTCTTTTCATTAACTTTCTGAGAATTAGAAAATACAGTGAGTGAATATAAATTTATTTCACATCTTGAAGTTCCAGATTTCAAAAATTTTGCTTAATTCAAATAAGCATGTGATATAGCTCAACTAGAAATTATAACCTCGTGACAGCCTAGTCACCACTCTCAACGTCCCCCATCCTAACTGAATATTAAGCCTTGCAACTTACGGCTCTCCATGGCAAGAACTGTGATATTATGAACAGCATTTGTCTCTCGATCCAAAGATTTGGCGGTTGTAATAACTCCACTGTTGGCATCGATATTGAAATATCTCTCCAAATCTGTGTTTCTGTCAATTGAATACCTAATTCCACATTAAAAAGAAGAAAAAAACTTCAGTATTTATGTTTGATTATAATGTGCTAAATTTATTTCATTAATGACATGGTCAGTCATCAGATCCTGCTGATACCCATAATCTGTCATATTAGTAACAAATACATGCCTAGTTTAAAATTTCACCAAAGTTATAGTTGGTTGATAAGTTCCTGTCAGTAATCTTTTTTGCTTTTCTGTCAGTAAAAAAAATAAACACCCTAGTAGAGTTCTCTTCATAGCAGATTTGATATTTTAAGCTTCAAATTTATTTTTTTATTATGTTGGCCCCCCAAAATAATTTACAATAGACTTAGTAGCCTCTGCCATGGTTATAGGCCCTTCGAATGAATTTCTATAAGTGAAATATTTATAGACATCTTGCCCATTCACATATACTTAGTAAAAGCTTTTTCTTGACAACTCCAGCCAGATCTTAACCCCCAGTTTAAAAAAAAAAAAAAATCACTCAGGATCGTGAACAGGATTCCATAGATATGTTTCAAGGTAGAGCCCCTAAAATTCCATGGATATTTTGGTGTGTAGGACCATTTTATCAAAAAAATTGCTATCCAAACAGGAGTGAAAAATGACTGCTCCACCTGTATTCTTAATCCATTATGCTGTTATTTGTTCTATATACAAAATTCACCCACCTCCCATTAATGAGTGTCTTCCAACGCCACCCCCAGTCATTGAGTAAAGGAGTCTCATTTAGAAACAAATAACAGATAAACATATACCCAACTTAAGAAAGTATTTTATGTTTCCATAGTTCTCCAACTACTATTATAAACAGTATCATCTATTCCCAGTCTGCTGTATCACAAAATGCTAGACATAGAGCAAGGAAAGAGGAGGCATCGGAAAATGTTAGAAGATTAACCACAAACCAACAAATCTGGTCTTTGTCCAGCAACAGGCATTTGGGTATTGACAATCTTAGGAACCTATTTTCTGATGATTTCTATTTTCTTGATGGCATCTGAAACAAGATAATAAGCTGAGAGAGCAAAGGGGCATAGGTGATTTGAGGAGAGCATTCATTTTTTAGGAGAGACATAAATATAAATACACAGAGACCAGAGGATGCCTAACAGAAGAGCTAAGCATTGTGGACCGATCCTCTGAGATTATGTTCATCAATGTAATGTGCGACCAGTCATCCTATTTGTCTCTCTTTCTCTGTTGTCATCCATGTGTTTGAAGGTGCATCAAGAGCACAGGGTTATTTTAATTGGTCCTGGACAGTGGAAGAGGAGGGGGGAATGGACGATAGGGGCACGTACATAAGTGTGATAATAATGAAGGCCCGTGAGATCTAGGTTGGTAAAGAAGAACTAAGGAAATAAGGGAAGATAGGCTGATATTGACAAGATTCTCATAGCATCAGTAGATTGTAAATCTCTTTCAGGATGCAGGGATTTCTAAAGTGGGAAGTGGTGGACAGAAAGTGAGACACCTGAAGCAGATTTTCAACAGTAGCATATATATGAGAGCTGACAAGTCAACTGTATGTTCATAAGAATCTAGGACTAAATCAAGGGAGAAGAACAGATTACTGGAGTCAAGAAGTCCAAGAAACTGAAATGGGCAGAAGGCGCAAGTAGGCATTTTTCCAAAGAAGACATCCAGAAGGCTAACAGGCACATGAAAAGATGCTCCACATTACTCATCATCAGGGAAATACAAATCAAAACCACAATGAGATACCACTTCACACCTGTCAGAATGGCTAAAATTAACAACTCAGAGAAAAACAAATGTTGGCAAGGATGTGGAGAAAGGGGAACCCTTTTACACTGTTGGTGGAAATGCAAACTGACACAGGCACTCTGGAAAACAGGGAGGTTCCTCAGAAAGTTAAAAAGTAGGATTACCCTATGATCCAGCAACTGCACTACTAGGTATTTACCCAAAGGATACAAAATTATTGATTCAAAGAGGCACATGAACCCTGATGTTTACAGCAGCATTATCAACAACAGCCAGATTATGGAAAGAGCCTAAATACCCACTGACTGATGAAAAGATAAAGATGTCATGTGTGTGTGTATGTGTGTATTTATATTTATATTTATACATACACACATACACATATATATACATGTATACATACACATGCATATATACACACAATGGAATATTGCTCAGCCATCAGAAACAATGAAATCTTGCCCATTTGCAATGATACGGATGGAGCCAGAGAGGATTATACTACGTGAAATAAGTCAGAGAAAGACAAATGCAATGTGATTTAACTCATTTGCAGAATTTAAGAAACAAAACCTATGAACATAGGGGAAGGGGAAAAAGAGAGGGAAGCAAACCACAGAGACTCCTAACTACAGAGAACAAACAGGGTTGTTACAGGGGAAGGGGTGGGGGAGGGGCTAAAAGGGTGATGGATATTAAGGAGGTCGCTTGTTGTGATGAGCATTGGGTATTATATGTAAGTGATGAATCACTAAATTCTACTCCTGAAACCAATATTACACTGCATGTTAACTAATTAGAATTTAAATTGAAAAAAAAAAAAGACCAAAAAAGTGAAAGGCCAATATGTTTGATGAGTCATGGTTACAGTTACCAATCATCATGCAAGAGTTTATGATTGGAAGGAATATAACATTCCAGGAACTAAGATCCTCAATGAATCAGTGTGATTATTGTATATCTGGTGGTTGATCATGACACGGAAAATTCTAAGTCTAAGGACACACTCCACAAAAGGTTTGAGAACTTTGAAGGAAAAAAGAAAATCTAATTGTTTGAAGATGATGATGGCAGTACAAACAAAACGTACTCACTCTCACTTCCAGGATCTGTGCTACATGGGATATGAGAAAAATCAATAAATCTCCCTTGAGTTTCTCCATACCCTCTTCCTTAATATCCTTCTGTTACAGCGAACCCTCTTTATGCCTAGCAGAATCAAACATTGCCCCATCTGCACTGACCTTCTCAAAAGTGTTTTTCCTCGGAATAAGATACTTTTCCCTCTGTACAACTTTATTTGCATCAAAAGCAAAAAATGCCTTCTACTAAAAAAATACTTCATATACACTTCTCCATGTGTGTCCAGTTCATCATTGGCCCTCATATTGTCAAATCCACTGTTCACTTCTCTGTTCTTACTAGTTCTCTCATTCAAAGATACTATGATTGACCACCAACTCCTCCTCAAAACACATTCTCCATTTGCCGTTACCAGTACCACATATTCTCTGTGTTTCTCCTACCTCACTATCCATTTTCTTGCAGTTGCCTTGGCTGCTCCACCTTCCTCTTCCTGACTGCTCTTTACTTAAACTCTGAAAACTCTCCTCTTCTATTCTTTATATAAACTCCTTTTCCTTCGCAACTTATATAGTCCCATGGCTTAAATAACTTCTGTATATCTGATTACTCCCAAATTTACATAAAATCTCCTTGGTCCACTAGACATATACATTGAATTGCCTGTCTAATGTGTCACCTCATGGATAAACAAATGAACTGAAATGTAACATGTCCCAACTGATGTTATAACTCTTACAATCTCCCAAGCCCCATCTTCCCCTACTCTTTCTCTTCTGAGTAAATGACACCACTAGTCACTTGAATGCATAAACTAAAAATCTAGAATTGGTCAGTGACTTGTTTTTCTCGGTTGCTCTTGCATCCAGTTTCTTAACAACTCCCAAGTACAAGCAGCCCAATGACTGTAGGCTGTAGCCTAGATTTTGCATTATTTTGCTCCTTATCAACATATTAGGAGAAAACCAACAAATTGCTCTCCTAGAATATGGTGAAGGGAGTCAGAGCAGATGTGGGGAAAGAACGAGCTGTTGGCTTGAGATGGAAGAACTTGGCAAGGACGCAGAGGACACAAAATTGTCCAGAACACTCCTGGAGGCATTTATGCTTCTTAATCACAAGGACTTGGGATCACTGAGGCTTAAAGGGATACCTTTTTTTCCAACCAGTTGCTCTAGACATACAAAAACTCAAATTTATATATGAGGCATTCACTACTGTATAAAGTTACCTGAGAAAAGCAACCCCTTAATCAAGAGAAGTGAAGCTTATATGGGCATATTTTACATGTGATCTTAGCCAAAAGGCCACGAAATGATAAATGGGCATTTTTTTAAGTGAGAGGTGCCAGGTGTCTCTCAGCAGGGCTGACCTAGGAAAAGGAAGACCCTAAAGAGTTCAGAGGAGCCTCTCTGCAGTTCTGAACCCACTGGCCTAGGCACTGAGATGTTCCATGGCCTGATTCAATTAGAGACTGAACAGAAAGGAAGAGGACTGATTGTTTCTCTAACCACAAACTAAAGTGAATTTCAGGTCATCTTCTAGTGCCATTAGTGGTGTGTGGATTCACAAGGATCCCTCGAGTTTCTGCAAATTACTTCCTAAGAAAACATGGCTTCTTTCAATGTATGGTGGAGAAACCAATGAAAGAGATCACTTCTATAATTTGCCACAGTTAAAGCTTCTGGTCTATCCATTTATTAGGCAGACAGCTTGAAATCTCAATATCCAGCCTCAATCCTTTTCTTGACAGTTGTTAAGTGCTCCAGATACCTGCAGCATCTTCAACTCAAACTCAGTAGATCTAAAAGCACATTGAGCAACCTTTCCCCAAAACCATCGCTTCTTCAGAACATTCCCATTTTCAGAACAAGTTGAGTATTTAAAGCATAGTTTACATTTATGTAGAAACTAATTTGACAATAAACTATTTGTAAAAAAAAAAAAAAAAAAAAAAAAAAAAATAAAGCATAGTTTACATTCTTCTCTGAATCCTCAACTGTGAAGGATCATGTGTAACAAAGACTTCTATTTACATGTCTAATATTCACCCTTAATTCTTACTAATAGAGCCTTGCTTTTGTTAGAGGCAGTCATGTGTTCAGCTGAACAACTACAATTGCTCATCTCCCATGTTGAATTGATGTCAGTGTCCTTATATTAAAATTTTAGCAAATGAGATGAAGAAAGTTGAGTCGAGCATGACTGAAAAAGTCCTACAGTGATAGGATAGAGCCGCTAATTCAGCTGGCATTTGATTTATGCCCCTTCCCCTCCATTTCACCTGGGACATGAACACAATGGAAGAGGTCCAAAAACTATCTTGTAAATATGAGGTGATGAGTGCTTGGCATGAGAAGCCAAGGCCCTGATGACATTATACTGCCAAATTGTCAGTCCTTGGGTGCATAGCTCCAGACTTCTCATTAGTAAGTCATTAGCGTTAAGCTTTGTTGCTGCTGGCCAAGCACAATTTCTAACTAGGGCAAGCAGGTACTATTATTATGGTACTTCAGTAGTAGATACTAACATCTCACAGTTGGTTGTGGATGGAGCCAAGATTCAGAACCATGTCATCTGATCCATCTTTCCATTATATACCACATTAACTATAAATGAGCTTTTAGTCCCTGCCACTTATAACTCTCTGATTCAGCTGCTTTTCACTTTTTCCCCAATGCTCTCTTATCTAAACCCCAAGCCAAACTGATGTTAACTGATTAATTAAAAGGCCATGTGTATCTCCATTTCTGATGTGTTTCCTCACATTGGCCATCCTGTACTCCATGTTTCCTCCTTTACAATTATTTTAGTCCTATGATTCCTTGAAGACAGTCCTCTAGCATTAAAGCATCAAGCCTTTCCAATTACATAAAAAAGAGTTTATTTTTTCCCCACTCAGGGCCTCTCCAAGGCCCCGGATGTGGAGCAGGCACAGAGGGGTTGCCTTGGCTTCTGTTCTAACTCATCCCCATCTTCCCTGTCTTTGAACGCATGAGACTTTATTGCCATCCTGGAGAATTGCATTCCTGCCTCAGAGACCCTCAAGCCTCAGAGGTTGGGGGCTTTGCTTGTGGAGAAGAGCAAATGGTTCAGAAAATGTGGTTGATTTATTTGTGAGGAAAAGGAAGGCTCATGGGACCGGGTCCTGCCATAGATCATTTTGAAGAAAATGAGTAACGGTTTTAGAAAGAGAGCCAAGAACAGCATCGGAAAGCAGCAAGATTTATGCCTAAAAGCTAACATCTTATTAATTTTTGTCAACCCGACGGTGTTCTTCATTTCAATCCATGCCTGCTCCCAGTATCAAGTTTCTGTTAAGTCACACCAGTTATAATTTTGGAAAATTCTTACAAAAATAATGTAGTATGATGTGATGGACTGTGGGATCCCATGATTAGAAGTCAGGAGACCCTGGCATATTAGCATCAAACTTGATCTGACTACCTGTAGGAGTTTAGCCCGTCAGCCCAAATTTATTGAGTTGAAATAGAGATCTCCAAAATTTTGTAAGTGTCTGATCTTAGCAATTACCCTACATTATCACACAGAGTCATTGTGTATTTTTGTAACTGTAATTTTCCTAGGATCAAACAAAACATGAGGGCACTCAGTACAGGGAAATCAAGGGTGTTCCTATAGTATATTGCCAAAGTGGGAAAAAAAGAGAACAATTCATAGTCAGAGCAACATCTCTAAAGTTTAGTTCATTAAAGCCATTCTGTTTTAAAAATATAACGCACGCATATAATCCACAATTGGCCTTTCTTGGTTTGTATAAAGAATACAGGCTGTCACTAAAATTCTTTAATGTTTAATGTAGGGAACAGTTGGAGGACACATATTTGGATCTTCCTGTTCTTTAGATCTTACAACTTTTTTCAAAATTATTTTAAACTAAAAACAAAAAGCAAAGCAAAAACAATTTACAAATGATGCCTTTTTAAGAAACCCTGCAGTATTCAGGACCTCTGGACTTGGTGCTCACCACTGCAAACTACATGCAAGGAAATAAAGGACAAAATTTATTTTGTCCATGACCCTGCCACTGACCTCCAGTACTCATTTGGGCTTTCCATTCACTATTTATACTGTTTCTCTGGCTGCAAAATTAGGAAGTGTTACAAGATGATTTATCATTTCCAGATTTAACACTGGCTTTTTAAAGTAAGATTTTGTGTACAGTCTCTTTACAGATAGATAACAAGAGGGTTGGGACCACATCTTACTTGGCTGTATATGCTCGGTGTTCTGTACATCTGCAATAATATGAATTCCCTAATATGCGCCTGGTATTATCATTGCTGCTGTTGGATAAGCTATAGAGATCAACTGAATTGTTCTTCCCAAGTAGCATTCTTATTGCCCAACCACTGAGATGCATGTCAACGCTCACTAAAAGGCTGTGTGGGTGAGTGAGCTAGATTAACACAGATGTATCATTGCTACTCCCCAAATGGCAAAAGATAATGTGATAAATATACATGGACAAATCTGAACAACAGAAATAGCTGAGTCATTCGAGTTGAGATCTTAAGAAATGCACGTGTGGGTGGATGTGCGTGCCTGTGTGCGTGTGTGTGTGTGTGTGTGTGTGTGTGTGTGTATACTGCTGTAAGGAGCATGCAGCTTCTGATACAGACCTTGCTAAAATCCCGGAGCCACATTTTCTAACTGTGTGACCATGAGGCAGATGTATTATAACACAGGAATGATAATGCTTGCCTTAAAGGACTTAAACAAGAACTTTTCTTCAAAATAAACTACTGAGTTCAGCACTTAGTGATGCTACCCTTTGCACTCTCACCCCCTGCTGATAATGGCAACTCAGTTCTTTGGAGATTTAAACCTTCCCAATCTCATGCAATCTTGATGGTACTCACCATCAAGATGCCCAGAACTTCCTGGGTAAGAGACGGGACCCACGTCCTAAGACAGGCCAAAAAACTTTCCAAGAAACGTGAACCTTAAACAGAGGGCCACGAGAAAAGAAGAGGGTTGACACAGTTTCACCCCACTGCCCTCTCCTCAAAAGATGATCTCATTCTTGCTGCTCCTATTTCTAGAAAAACCTTACTCTTCTGTTTTCAGAGGACTGGCCATTCAGTGTTTCCTTTAATTCTGTGAACTATCCCTGATTATTTCAATAAATTCCTTTTCTTTTTTTCCCAGTTGTCTAGGGCCAATTTCTGTTATTGCAACTAAAAATGCTAACAGTACAGTTCAACATAAGTATAGCGCTCCTTAATCTTTCTATCTCATGTGTAGTTCCCTAAGACTCACATCAAAAAAACAAATGATGGATTTAGTATTCTTCTATTCATCATACTTTTCAATAAGCATTTTAAATGTAAAAATAATATAAGGGCCAAATCGAGAGAAATGTAATCTCTAATAAATTCATTTTACCTGGAGTCTTCTGAAAGCTAACTCAGAAGACCTGTACTCCAAGCAGAGTTCTAATTCTAGAGCAATATAATAAAGAATGGAAAAAATTGATCACATACATTAAGAATTTCCTACTTAACACATTTTGAAAATTATCTCTGGATATTTAATACACTAGTATAATAAAAACACTTTTTTAAATCTTTATCATACCCGAACATACTTTTTAAAAATTTTTAGTGATAGTTTATTAAATTGGGCAGCCTTCTGAAATAGATTAAAGCTCCTATTTTCCTGGTGGAATTCATTCTGCCACTTTTCACATGAACCACTATTTTTCCTCTATGTTACTGGCTAAGTTTCTTGCAAAATCAGATACTAACAAATAATTTAGATTAAAATAATATGTACAAATATATGCATGCATACAGCCACTTAAAAAAAAAAAAACGACACACTGAATTATTCAAACATCCCAAATGTGTTCATACTAGTCACACTACATAATGTAATATCCGATACTATTTTATCATCTTTTATCTGAGAACATAAAATACCAGGAACGCCAAAAAAGCCTGCAGGTAAGTAATACTACCTTAGTATCCTTGAACATAAGTACAAATGTAGTTGTGCATTTAACCTGTTAGAAACTCTGAAAACAATCCTCATTAATTTTTATGACCCCCCCCCACATCTGATCTTATTTATAATGATATAATGTTTCAATCCATTGGCTATTTTTAGCACAGGGACTTTGGGCTGTTTTGTGCTACCTATGGAGGTAATTCTGCTGATGTTATAAAACAGCACTAGACTCTTAAGATGTAACTAATAAAACATAAACAGACTTTGCATAAAGGTTTCTTGGTTTGTCCAAATCCTGCCCTCCCTCAAAGCCTTGCTTCTGCTATCATTCCTTCAAATGAAGTCTCTCATCCAGCGAGCTCGGAGTGACTACAATTTATCTCACGATTTGCTCTGTTACAGCTCTGACACTTTCCCCCATCATTTTAATTTTTATAGGATCTTATTTCTTCAGCCAGATTGGAAGTTCCTTGAGGTCAGAGGAAATGTTGTATTCATCTTTGTTTTTTCCCGTCAGTATTCACCCCAGCACGGTGCACAAAGCAGGTTCCTAATAAATGCACGCTGATGCGCTGCTCAGGCCCCGAGTGCTGACATGAAGGATGAAGAGTGCTCCAGAATCTAGGCTGTTCTTACAGTGTCTCCCATCTCACTGATGAGAAACACAGAAGTTTCTAACATTCGGAAAGATGATCAAAATCAGCAGAACGTGACCTGTCCTTCCAAGTTCAATACATAAACCCTGATATTTGGCATTCAGGGACAAAATTTACATGAAATAGTAAGCACCTACAGAAAACATGAAGAGCCAGATATATGCTGGACCTCAGTTATCTACTTTTGCTTTCAAAAAGCTCTTCTTCTTCATTTTTTTTTCTGGCTAAGTAATCTTAACTATCACCCAATTTCCGTTTTGGGCTTCTAGTTTCTATATGGGCAGAGGAAAACAAAGTGTACACGACACGATGGGGAAGATACCCTATCTGGATGCTAGGCAAGCTATAAGGAAGATATGATATTTCAAAATGGTGTTATAGTCTGGCTAAGCACTGGGCTCTGAGTATGTTCAATTTTTCCATCTATTGCTACTATACTTCTAGATGGTCAAAATGCTTTCTCATGATGTAGATGCCCAGTCCTCTTTTAAAGCAAGGACGTATGCACAGAGAAGAGTTACTCATAGCTTTGGCTGATGCCAAAGGTAGGTAAAAATAAAAAGTGCTGAGCAAGGCAGAGATCATGTGAGAAGAGGCTCTCATTTCTGTCTTTTTAGAGAAAAGTGAATGTATTTCTTTCTAGAATTCTACTCTTGCCCTCCACATATTGGTACTCTCCCTAATATAAATAGCATACGCTAGATTTTAGTATTGTGCTACAAAAAATGTCAATTAATTAAATACTAATGATCCAATTTCCATCCTGTTTTATAGTTCAAACACAATTGGCCTAATTTTAAGCAGTTACAATAAAACAAATACTACTTTTCCATTCCTCTAAGCACCACAACATTTCTAAAGGCGTGAACACAAAGCTCACAATTCTATGACACTTCGGGTTCTAGCTTAATCTGGAAATTCACTTTTCCTAATATCTCGGTAGACTGTGCCATCTATCCATCCAGCGACATTTAATTGAAGGAGGGCTTACATTTTGATATGTACTGGAGTGCCCAGTGCAAACACATGTTTGTCTATGTACTGGAACTTCTGTGAATACAGAATAAATGTCACTACAGATTGCCAATACAGTTGCTTGTAAAGCATGTCTCCTTTCATTGACTTATTGACCTTGAAATAAAAATGGAGGGAAACACCATAAACTATAATAACAGCAATGGATAATGTTAATACTTCCTCACACTTTAGTCATAATTTTCAGTTTAAAATCATTGGTTACTATCCCTTTATTACTTAATCTTCAAAAAACTTGGGATAAGGCAGAATAGGGTTTGCTTTTCCTTTTTACTGGGTATATGGGAACTTAGGAGGCTAAGTGGCATCCCCTAGGTAACTCAGCAAATAGCAGTGCTGAGAAGAGAACTAGTCTTCTAGAGAATGCACGGTAGTACATGCCTATTATCAAACTAGAATATGATGGGAGGAGCCTGGTCTCTTAAAAGTAGATATCACAAATGATTGATTAGGAGAAGAGAAATATATGAAAGACAGATCCAGAAAAAAAAATCAGCTATGAATGAATAGCTGACCTTATAAAATGATTGAATGATTGAGCTGACCTTATAAAAAACAGTGTAAAAATGTTTCAAAAATATAAGTAGTAAATATTAAGTCAGGGGCACCGGGGTGGCTCAGTCAGTTTAGCATCTGACTTTGGCTCAGGTCGTCATGATCTCACGGTTCATGAATTTGAAACCCGGGTCAGACTCAGTGCTGACAGTTTAGAGCCTGGATCCTGCTTTGGATTCTGTGTCTCCCTCTCTCTCTGCCCCTCCCTTGCTCACATTCTATCTCTCAAAAATAAACATTAACATTTAAAAAATAATATTAAGACATTAATTTTCCAAAAGACAAAATATGCACACATGACAACATTTTAGTCCACTTTGATCAAAGGCTGTCCTCTTTAGTTGTGAGATTTAGGTGTTCAAAAACTAATGTAAGACAGTACTAACCTGAACTTTCAGGTCACCTTCATTAGCCTTAAGAAAAAGAAAATGAGGTAAAAATAAATTCCTGGCCAGCCTCTTTCATTGATGAAAGCCACAGAGATCTGTACCTCCAATATCAACAGAGTTCACCTTCTGACCCTTTCTACCACTGCGCTTCTGGGAGTAGACCTGGAGTCACTTCATCTCTACCACAAGTCACTACCCACCTGTCCTCTTATTTTCTCCCCATTATATAATACTGCATTTTTTCAAATAAAGTACTATAAAAAGCAAAATATTTATGTGGAGAGACTTTAACAGGATGCTACACAAGGAACTGGGTAAAGGAAAAATAAGAAACAAAATAAAAATGCAATGCAATGTATCAACTTTTCTTACCTCCTCTCACTCAAGTACGGAATCATGATATGTATGTGTCTCTTTTCTTATATTCCCAACATCATGAAAGTATTCTCTTTCTTCCCATTAAATGACTTAAGCAGAAATCTGACTATTCTGAGTAGCTGATCTATGCCTACAGGCATGCTGTGTCTGTTCATAAGGAAAGGACACTTAGATGTGTCACTAACAGATGTGATACTATAACAAAACCCCAATTCAAGTGTGTGCAAGTCAACAAGATTTGGTGGATGGAGCTGAGCTTAAGTTAGGAAAATGTTCTGGCAACAAAGGCTGGACTATTATAGGGAGAAGGGGAAGGATTGTTCTATCTGGTACATTTATGACTTCTGAATGTTCTATTGCATGAAAGAGTATATTCCTAGAGATAGTTTGTGATCACTGTGTTAAAAATAATGCAGCCATCCATATAGCCCAAATTTATTGTATAGAGAGGGAGATGCTGAGTATAACTTCAATTTTGAACAATTATTTTAAACAATTTCTTCACTAGACTATGATATTAATATCAGACAAAAGAGGAGAGTGGTAATTATATTACATATGTTCTATATAGATAGATTATATATATAATCCCGTATGTCCCTAAATAAGCTTATTATTTCAGGGAGGTAAAAGACTGTAAGCTTTTCATAACTAAGAATCATTGTCTTCATTATAAATTAATTATATATATGGTAATTATATGTATACCTAAATAAGCTTATTATTTTAGGGAGGTAAAATATTATTAGCTTTTCTTAACTAAGAATCATTGTCTAAATTATGGGTATTTTTCATAACAGTTTGTAGTCAATGTCTGGACTTAGCTCAGAAGTTAGCTCAAAAGCTCTTAGCATTGTCAGACAGCAGTTAAATATAAAAGGCTGTGGTTAACTTATTAGCTGAATACAAAATACTCACTGATTTTTTACTTTATACTTTTATCTTTTTGTAATCAAAATCCAAAAGGTCACACCGAAAATTTTTACTAGTGAACTCAAGCTAAGACATGTAATACAAAGAAATTGCAAATATATTCTTTGTAAGATTCACCTAAAAAGACATAATGTATCATATGCATATACATACTAACACATGCATACATAAAAACATACACAGGGATCACAGGTTGCAAATTATATGTAAAAAGTGTGAACTTGGATACTGTGATATTTTGAAGTGTTTACCTATCATCATTTTGTTAGTTGAAAAGAGATAAGTTACTTAGAACCATGTGTCTGGTCTTGATACAGGACTATTGATAAAACACTTTAAAAGAGTCCTTAGATGGAGATACAGTTATATTTTTTGTAAGTGAAAATACTAAACAAATATATGGTAACCAAATAGGTCACAATGAGAAAGTGATCTATTTAAAAGTTAATTCCTAATTTAAATTGTTTATAAAATGAGTCTTCTAATATATGCATATAGCCTGTAACTAGGACACGCATCACTTCATCTTTGAACACAGGTTGTTTTGAAAGAGCTCAGGATAATTGGTTAACTAGGAACATCAGCTATGGCTTGTGGATAATAATGGATGCCTAAAAATACTGCTATGTAATAATGGACTTGGATAATCAGGTGAAATATTTTGAAGTTAGTAAAATGTTGCTCTGATCCTGTTTCACTTCTGCTGCTGTGGCTCAATGCATATACAAAATGAGGGGCGCCTGGGTGGCTCTCAGTCGGTTGAGCGTCCGACTTCGGCTCAGGTCATGATCTCTCAGTCTGTGGGTTCAAGTCCCGTGTTGGGCTCTATATGACAGCTCAGAGTCTAAAGCCTGTTTCGGATTCTGTGTCTCCCTCTTTCTCTGCCCCTCCCCCGCCCGCTCGCTCGCTCTGTCTCTCAAAATAAAGACTTAAAAAAATTAAATACATATACAAAATTGGTCTTCATTTGCCATGAACCCAAAACATCATAACGTAGAGCCACGAGTTGTGAATAAAGCACATTCTTGTACAACTGCAGAAAAGGAGAGCAATGAGCTTTTACCTCACAGGGCTGTTGGAAGAATCCGGGTCATGAGCCGTGACAGTGCCAATGATATTCCCAACTTGGGTAGCCTCCGACACCTCCATGGGGTACAAGGGTGAGGAAAACACGGGGGGCTCATCCACATCTTCCACAATTATTTTCACCGTGGTCGTGTCGCTGAATGGACCCAAGCTTAGGAAGCGAGGGTCAGCATCTTTGTTTGCAGCTTCTATCCGGAGTGTGTAACTTGTTTTGGCTTCAAAATCCAGGTCCTGTGAAGAAAGTTATCAGGAAAATCAAATTACCAATTAAATAGTCAGCTAAGCAGAGCCTTTTCATTTATGAATGTCAAGAAACACAGAAAGGACTCAGCCACGAAAATGCACCATCAGCATTCACAAAAAATAAATAATATTGCCAATCAGAATCCTTGCTGCTTTTCTGGCTCAGAGACAATGGTAAGTGCTTTTGAGCTAACTTAATCCACTCTACTGCTGAGCAGTGCATGGGCAAATGCAAATCTTTAGAATATTATTTGAAAGACAACTGATAAGACTGAAAAATCTTTCCAACAGGGATATCAATATGATATTCTTCAGCCATGTAATTTAACTGCGCTATCCAAGGGTGCACATTAAAAAGAAAGAAAAATACACGTTTCTACTGAAATTCTTATTTAAAAGGTCATCTTTATTGATTTCACGGACTCCATTACAATCCTGAGCTTTTATGGGTGCTCCAAAGGGGGGTGCACAGGATTGGTGGTATGCTGAGTTTGTGCCCTCTAAACACACGGCCAGTTCTCAATGAAACGCCCATTGTTTCTTTCTCTACAATTCCTCTACCGGCGCACACTGTGCCTCTTTGCTTGATGGCTGACAGTTATATTTCAGAATCTCAATTCTATAACTTTCCTAGAGGATTAACATGCTAACACATTACTCAAAAATAGTGACCCAAGTGAAACCATTTGGTAGCTTTAAAAAGTTGTAAGGGCAATTAAATGCTGTCCTAGGAAAGCACCATCTGTGGGGAAAAAAAAGAATTATACACACAACATGCTGAAGTTGTTTGTGACAATAAAATGTTTCTCTTTCTTCAAGGGATAAAGAGCCTCAGATTTTAATGACTTTCAGTCTCAATCTCACCACTGAAAAGCTGTCCCCAAATATCCCTTATGTTCAATGAGATAAAACAAAAATAATTGTTTAAAATAGTAAAGAAATAGTATGAAATATAATGCATGATATAATTGTCATTTTTACTTAATGGTTATATCACAAAAACATATTAGGAAAAATGGGTGAAAACATGTTAAAAATTATAATCCAACCTCATCGATCATGTACATGGGCACACGTGTTACATACATGTAGGTATGCATATATTTCAACTGATCCCCAAAGGTCCCAATGTAGTCATATAAATATAAAATAGGGTATGTACATATACACACACACTGAAAGTATATGTGTGTGTGTGTGTGTGTATGATGTATAGAATATATATATACTATACACACTTAGACATAACACATATACACATTAACCCACATACATACTAAATATACAAATATTGATGTATATTTGCAGATATATATTATATAAAGAGATTCCATGGCTCATCTCTGGTTAATACTGTGAAAAAATATAAATCAATACTCAAAATAGGTTTACAATATCTAGATAAAGGAGCACTTACTGAAATGTTTACTGGCTTCACATCTGTCTCATCCAATAGACTGTAAGCTCCAGACTGTTTTGTTAATTACTAGCATTCCAAATGCCTATTATGAATTCAGTACATAGAAGGGGCTCAATAAATTCTTGTCGAATTAGAAAAAAAACTAGACCACAGATATCCAGGACACAGAGCCTTAAAACTGAACTATACTTTTGCCCTAGAGAATCCTGATCACCAAAGTAGGGGATGGGGGAAAGGAACAATTAGGTCTATTGATATTCTTTAACACACACACACACACACCCTTCTTAGAACTGCTACAGGAAAATGCAGTTTTAATTCTTTCTGAAGTTTCATATGAAAATTCAGGGGCACATGATAGTGCTCTAAACAACTCATTTGCAAATTCAGTGATATTTTTATGAGGCTTTTTTTGTCTATTACCTAAAAATATTTCTGGCTCAATAGTTCTCAACCAAATGTGAAATCAGAACTACCTAGGGGAATTTTCTGACACGAGTGGCCCCTTCAATGATGATTTTGATTCAGCAGATCCCCGATGAAGCACAAGAATATGTATTTTTAAAAGGCTCACTGGGTAATTGTGATGCAAACCCTCTTGTAAGAAGCCTGACCTTTGCATTAACATGGTCCTGTGCCCACACATATAATCCACTATTTAATTTGGGTATTGCTGAAAATAAAAAAAATAATTTACCTAAAGGCACTTACTTAGAGGCAGTAAACATACTGACAAACAGCTTAGATATTAACCTGTTTACTTTGTCCTTCTATTACTTACAAAACTGACAAATGATGAGAGGAATCTTATTTTTTATATGTATGATTGAATGTGTTTTAGACATCCTGTTTACCATCTCCTTTTATATCAGTTCAAACCTACAACTTTAAGATACTCATTCAGGTTTATCAGAAAGGATAACAAGTATTTCTGTATTCAAGTAAAAGTGTGATATATGAAACAATAATTTAGTGTCTACCCCACAAATGAATGCAATTATTTTATAGCAAAATTTTTATAATCTGTCTAAAAGGCAACAACATGAGGTATAGACATCTGGATGCCACTGAGTCATAATGAAACACAGTATCACACATGATGATTGGTGCCTAAGAGCTATTATGAAAATAGGGCAATAAATGAATTCATATGAAAGGCTATGAATCAAAATTACAGACAAAAGAAATTGCTATACAAAATGATTTTCAGAGCAAATCAGAATAAGCCAGACAACTAGTTTTCAAAGGGGGGTGCAGTGTCATAGAGTTGTTAAACACACTGAAGAAAAAGCTTTTGGAACCAAATTTTAATTCCTGTTTCTTTTTCTTACTGATTTCTATAGAAGCAATATAGTCCATAACTATTAGATTTAATGAACAGGATTTTACTTGAGGAAAAAAAATGTTAAAGTAACAGCTGAGGAAAGGCAAAGTTAAAGGAAGGAGATAAAGGTAATGTCTCAACAGATTATATTCAATATTAGAAGCTACATATCACTGCAGACTATATATAATTGGAATGAAACCAAACACTGTTCATGCTGTAGCCCAGGACAGCAAGCAAGATGTCGGATTAATAAGAACCTGGATTCAAATGGGAGTCTGTTCACCCAAACCAATGATGCCATAGAGACATTTCTGGAACCTCAAGAGGCTGTTCTTAACATCTGTCAAGTGACATGTATGTCAGAGACACTGAAAGAGAGAAGCAGCTTATTTGGTATTTTTATTTCCTAGACTATAAAATAGGGCTGTTTATTTTTTTTTGCCATCAGAAATGACAAACTTCAGGATTAAAAAAAATGCAGAGAACAAATTGATGGTTAGCAGGGGTGTGGGGTGGGTGGGGTGGGTGAACAGGTGAAGGGGATAAAGAGGGCACTTATCTTGACAAGCACTGAGTAATGTATGGGACTGTTCAATAAGTCAATTGTACACCTGAAACTAATATAACACTGTATGTTAACTCTACTGGAAGGAAAATTTTAAAAAGTTAATTAAAAACTAAGCATTATAACTGAGGCAGGGGTGAACAACCTTTTTCTGTAAGGAAATACTACTAAATAATTAGGTTTTGCAGGGTATACATTCTCTGCCACCTGCAAATGAATTAGTGTGGCTGTGAGCCAATAATGCTTCATTTGCAGGTAATGAAATTTAAATTTGATATGACTTTCACATATCACACAACATCCATCTCCCTTCCCTATTTCTCAATCATTTAAATTTTTTTTTTAATGTTTTATTTATTTCTAGGAGAGAGAGAGAGAGAGACAGCGTGAGGAGGGGAGGGTCAGAGAGAGAGGGAGTCACAGACTGAAACAGGCTCCAGGCTCTGAACTGGCAGTCAGCACAGAGCCCAACACGGGGCTCGAACCCACAAACTGCGAGATCATGACCTAAGCGAAAGTCGGACGCTTAACCGACTAAGCCACCCAGGCGCCCCTCTCAATTATTTTAAAAACACAAAACCATCTGGGGCTCTTGTGCTGTACAATAACAGACATGCAGTTGTGTCTCAACCCTGATCTGAGGAGCCCAATAAGCTTATATTTCCAGACTAGATGCTCCCCCTTCTTTCTCCCATCCTTTTAACTACAATTAAAATGAACTATTCACTCTAAACAGCACACTTTGTCTTCCAGTTCATATCACCTTCTGGCCTTTCTTTCACATATAATTTTGTCTTCCATTTCTCCTGCTGCAGTCGCAAGGATACTATCACCTTCTTTATGAGTGTTCCCATAAACCCCTTACCTAACAAATAATAAACCTTACTTATATTTAAAGCTACCCACAAACAAGAAATTTTATAAACATTTTTAACGTGCATTTATAAAGAAGCAAGGCAGGTATTAATTGATATGAAAACCAATTAGCAGAGAATTCCAGTGAAAGTCAAAAGTTACATGTACAGAGGAGGAGACATATTATGTAAATTCTAGGCCATGTCCACCCACCACCTATTCCCTTCCTGCTATTGGAATTGGTTCAAAGACCAATTAGGGCTTCGTACTGTATGGCATTATCACATTTAGGCACCTGCCTACCTCTCCAACCTCATAGGTTTGCTGTAAAGTACTCCTTACTTTAAAATACCTAGAACACTGCCTGACACCAAGTAATCACTGTATAATATTAACTTAGTTATTATTATTCTTAGATTATAAGCAAAACAAATGAAAGTTAAGACCATACCTTCCTCTTCTGTTTCCCCCATGACACCAACATCTTCAGTAAAATCAATTTATAATGTGATGGTTTGAATTTTAAAAAGTATATCATGAAGAGAGGGGTCTCAATAGTTCCCCCTGCCATTTTTGGCATTTTTAATGGTAAAACCTAAGTTAAAACATAATCTGGAATTCACTTAATATAATCACAGCACAACATTTTTCTTTCTCCATATAGCTTGGCTACGGGTCTATGGCCAAAGGTGCTCTCATGAAGCTCAAGGGCCTCCTTTCGACTCTTGTTCAAAATTTTGGGCAATGCTGGAGGTGACATTTAAGAATTGATCCAAATTAAACTCTTCTTTAAAAAACAAAAAAGTACTTGAGACAGAATGAGTACATGCACACACGAATGAATGCAGAGGGGAGGGGCAGAGAGAGAAGAAGGAGAGGGAATCCCAACCAGGCTCCATGCTGACACAGGGCTTCATGATCTCATGACATCTCGTGTTTCATGAGATCATGACCTGAGACGAAATCAAGAGTGGGTCTCGTTACTGACTGAACCACCAAGGCACCCCCTCCCCAAGTTAATCTTGTCTTTTGGAGATTGTTCATTCTGCTCTTCTAAACATGGGATGGAACCTACCATGAGAGCTGATTAGACTGTGTGTGTATGTGTGTCAAGCAACACACATATGCCTGTCGATATATTCAGTGTCTTGTGTTTAATGTCGATTTTGTACAAAAGTGCTAAGATTACAATTTCCATTTCTTTCTCTGGAGATTCCAGCTGTCTTTTAGATCAAAGCATATTCTGTTACATTCAATACCCTCTCTACTTGCTGATCAAACCAATATATTTTTTCTCCCTTAAGTAAATGGGCTTCAATGAGGCCATACCTATGGAAAAATAACCCTCAATCACAATTTTCCCTTTACAATTATTTCAAATAAATACTGTCCAAAACCTTAAAAGAGATCCACAACTTTGAAAAAGGTTTCTCAGCAGGAATAAATTTAAATACCATTTAAATACAATGATAACAGTTCTAAAATTACTCTCCCAAGTACTTTCAAAAGCAAAACACACCTTTTTTATGTGCAACTGCATTATTGCCTTTATTTTTGCCCTTTCTTGGGGTGTGCACAAGGAGGTCTTTATGTTTCCCCCATTTGCCTAAATTTAGATACGCTTCTTTCTGACTTTGGCCCCTGACAGCACTTTTCTTAGAGCAGGTACTTCAGAAAGTGTGTATTGTAAGCCCATTCTCTGCCCCTTTGAGAAGTAAATTAGGGGGGAAAAAATCTTGCCATTTTTACAGCCCAGGAATGTCTTCCTTAAGAAATGGGAGCCATCTCTTTGAAAGGTCATCGTCAAGGACGACAGAGCCTCTAGCTGCTGGCTGCTGTCAGTGGTAGGAGCCAACCTTCAGTCTGAGCCTGGCTCCAAGTTATAAAACTACTTGCAGTAGTTTTAAAGGTACATAAAGGTACAAGAAAGGTACTTGAAAGGTCATAAAGGTACAAGAAAATCTACTTTTCTTTTGGGTAAAGCCAATCAGGACAGACAAATGCCTTTATCCCTCCTTCCCATAGATACTAGCTTCTAACTCGCTAGTCCTGTCTCACCTGACTTGAGTTTATTATTTTTTTTTTTTAGAGAGAGAGGGAAAATAAGTGTGCCTGTGAGTGGGAGAGGGGCAGAGGGAGGGAGAGAATCTCAAGCAGGCTCCATGCTCAGCATGAGGCTCAATCTCAAGACTGTGAGACCATGACCTGAGCCAAAGTCAAGAGTCGGATGCTCAACTGAGCCATCCAGGTGCCCTCATCTGATTTAAATTTAGACTGAATTCTGGTCTCCTTCTCTCGCTCTTAAGCTGCTTAAATTTGTCCAATGCAATGTTTTCCTGACAGGTACAAGTGATTTTAGCATCTTCAGATGCTTTTATTTGCCTTGAAAACTTTGGTGAATCATAAAACCTATGTTCAGATTTGGACAATAAGCTATTTCTTATAGATTTAAGAGAAGGGAAAGACAGGTTTCAAACTGTTATATGATTCTATATTTGGATGCATTATGTTGATACATTAAAAAATATTTAAGAACAACCAAATCATCTGAAAACTAGCAAAATAAGTATAAGCAAATTTAGAAGAAGCAAAAAAAAAAGATTATGAGATACCTCCATGTCCAGTTTTTTTTCTAGGAGAGTCATTATCTTAACTTTAAAAAAAATACTTTAATGCAGCTCTTTATTAGGTATTAGATACAAATATTCACATTTTGAAAATATACTATTATCACGACACAGAAATTTTTGGTACTCTATAGGTAAATTGGAATCCCACCAAAGATCTTATGTATAACTGAAGAAATGTGTAAGCCTGAAACATTAAGTTAGGTCAACATATTAGGAAGAAAGTAAGGATATACATATCAGGAATAGCTATTTCCATTATCTAGCCACACAAGTGTCCTCTGACTTCTATGAGTAATTAAATTAACATCTCTTAATCTGGATGAGAAAAACAAAGAAATAATTCAACCAAGCATCATAACACAGCTCCATTTTTCTAACTTCAAAAAAATCTGAGACCATCAACTACATGCACATACATTTCAGATTTGTAGTTGAACTTATCCACAAAGAGGTAGAACTCTAAGCTGTTCAATGTAGTCCCCATTAACAATACATATTTATGGAGCGCCTTGATGGCTCAGTTGGTTGAGCATCTGACTCTTCATTTTGGCTCAGGTCATGATCCCAGGGTCGTGGGATCAAGTCCCATGTCTGGCTCTGCTCTAAGTGTAGAACCTGCTTGAGATTCTCTCTCTCTCTCTCTCTCTCTCTTTCTCTCCCTCTCTCTTTGCCTCTTCCCTGCACTCATGCCCTCTTTAAAAAATAATTTATAAAAAGATAAAAGAAATTAAAATACAACATACATTTCTATAGCCTTACCATACACAAGTTATCATTCTAAGTGTTTTACAATATTAACTTATTAGCTGCTCAAATTCATTGATTCTCACAAGATAATATAGCTCTTAACAGATCTTTTTTGACAAATCTGGAACTTAGTCAAGGACAGACTGAGTTTCTTGCTCATAATCACACAGGGTGGCTCCAGTGTCTGTGTTCCCACAGACTAAGAAACAAAATCAGAATGAATTGGAAGTATAAACCAGATCATCTAAAACAAAAGTAGTAGTAGTTAATCTAGGATGATGACCAAAGGGAGAAACTGGGATAAATCCTATAAAACTGATGTTGGAAACAAGCAGTCCATACTAGGGGTTGGGTGAGGAGAGAGAGAGAGAGAGAGAGAGAGAGAGAGAGAGAGAGAGAAACTGTGGGCTGTGATCACCAAACTCCGCACTGCCATCATACATTATTTCAACTTGAGCACAGAATGCCTAAATCAGGAATTACCCAGATTCTTATCCATCCCTAGTTAATCAGTGTCTTGCTTTCTCTTTTAGGTTGTTGTCTGGATTAGCTTTTCCACTCACAGAAATGCTCTATGTTGACATATGTGTTAATTTCCTACTACTGCAGTAACAAACCACCACAAATCTACTGGCTTAAAGAAACATCAGTGGGGGCACCTGGGTGGCTTAGTTGGTTGAGCTTCCAACTTCGGCTCAGGTCATGATCTCATGGTTCATGAGTTTGAGCCCCGTGTTGGGCTCTGTGTTGATAGCTAGCTCAGAGCCTGGAGCCTGTCTTTGGATTCTATGTCTCCCCTTCTCTCTGACTCTCCCCTGCTCACACGGTCTCTCTCTCTCTCTCAAAAATATAAAACATTAAAAAAATTATTGTATTGTTTTACCACCTTGCAGTGCAGAAGTCTAATCAAGGTATGTTGAACAGGGTGTGTTCCTTCTCAAGGCTTCAGGGGGAGAAGCTGCAGCTTTTGAACACCACACGTATTCTTGGCTCACAGCGCCTTCTTCCGTTTTTAAAACACCACTTCTTCCTCTGGTTGTTACCACATCTCTTTTCTGACTGACTTGTCCTGCATCACTCATACAAGGGCCTTGTGATTACACTGAGCCCAATGAGATAATCCAAGATAATCTCCCTATCCTGAGTTCCTTACCATAATCCCATCTGTAAAGTTCCTTTGTAATGTAAAGTAAACTATTCCCAAGTTCCAGATATTAGGACATAGAGCTCTCTGGGAAGAGAAAACAGAAAATAAACCTTGCAAATGACTATATTTCTGCCCAGCATCTAAAACCTGGTTTACACAACAGTCCAGGCCGAGGTCTCTATTTCTCTGCATGTGTGGCTGACTATACCCAGGGACTTCCTAGGGAAGGGTCTCACACATTTTCAGGCAAGTTGACCCAGATTATGACCCAAAGGCAGTTCAGCTTGTGTTTTCTTGGGAGCTTTTATCAAACAGTGGCAAATACTGATTTATTTTGATCCATACAATTACTTTGTGAGTAAGGCTGGCACAGGAGAGAAGACGAAGTAGATGTCGGCTGACCTCAGATTCTTACTTTCGCCATGCCATCTATGTGAATCTTGAAGATTTTTTAGTTTAGTTTCTCCAGAGCCCATCAAAATCTTTCTTCTACTTTCTCCACATCCACAATACGTTATAGCTCCTTTCTGTGTGTGTGTGTTGTGTGTTTTCTCCCCCTCACTTCTCAAATCTGGGCTGGCCTGTGTTGCTTTGATGAATATAATGTAGCAGCAGCGATGAGCCAGTTCTAGATATCGGCTTTACAAGTCTCTACAGCTTCTGTTCTTGCCATTCTTGGAATAAACTCGGGTTAGCTATTGTGTGATGTGAGACACATTTCCAGCCCTGTCCCCCTTGCTGTCCCACCAAACTGACCAGGAGCTCCCCACTTAGAAGAGCCTACCGAAGACCAGCAGAAAAATCACTCTGCTAGGCACCCCCAAGGTGCTCACCCACAAAGTCATGACCTGAAGAAATACTGTTGTTTAAAGTAGTCGGTTTTGGGGGTGTTTTGTTAAGTTGCAACAGATAGCTGACACAGTTGTGGAGAGACACAGAATAAAAGTTGGTGGCTTCAGTATGTGACATTTGATGGCAGCACAGCCAGTGAAAATGAGCCTTGAAATGACCCAATGAAATAGTGGGATGGGGTCGCGTCTACACATGTGTTGTCTTTGAGTTCCAGGCACTTGACTATTCTAATCATTTCCTGATCGGTTACATTTATTGCCTAAAATAGATTCCAGGATCCATCAATTCCCTCCTCTATTGATAATATATGCAATTACTTTCTGTCTGTGTGTGTATGTGTATTTTAATATTTTTTAAAGGTTTATTTAATTTTGAGAGAGAGAGCTCAAGAAGGGGAGGGCCAGAGAGAGAGGAAGACAGAGGATCTGAAGCAGGCTCTGTGCTGACAGCAAGAGCCAGATGCAGGTATCGGACTCACAAACTGTAAGGTCATGACCTCAGCTGAAGCTGGACTCTCAACCAGCTGAGCCACCTAGGCACCCCTGTATGTGTGTATGTGTGTGTGTATATATGTGTATATATATATGTATATATAAAATTTGCTTTATGACCAGTTATTTTTAAACTCTCTTAAAATACCTTAGTCCTGAAAGAATAAAACAATTTCCCTCCTTTGTATCCTTCTCTGCCCTTCTAACTTAAATTTTTCAGTTTCACCAAGTAGTGTCTAAAGCATTCTTTTGCTCACTTTATTTATTTAACTAAGCTCTATGCCCAATGTGGGGCTTGAACTCACAACCCTGAGATCAGCCAGGCACTCCTTTCCCTTACTTTACATACATGCTAAATTTAGGGAGTTCCAGTGTCCCTTTAATTTTAATTGTCATGCATATGGTAATACTCCCAGACTTAAGTTTGTACTCTAGGCCTCTGCCTTAGCTGCAAATCCTTATTTGTGACCTCCTAGGCATTATTACCCACATATCACAGGCACTTCATATGTATTCCAAACTATATTAATCATTTGCACACCCCCACCCGAAAGGAATGACACACTTACCCAATTACTCATACTACAAACATTAGTTTTGTCCTTAAATTCTCTCTCCAATTTTCTTATATAATCACTAAATCCTTTTTTTAAAAATCTTTTTTTATTGTTTTATTTCTGAGAGACAGAGTGTGAGAAGGGGTGGGGGTGGTCAGAGAGAGGGAGACACAGAATTTGAAACAGGCTCCAGCTCTGAGCTAGCTGTCAGCACAGAGCCCGACACAGGGCTCGAACCCACGAACTGCGAGATCATGACCTGGGCCGAAGTCAGACGCTTGACCGACTGAGCCACCCAGGTGCCCCTCACTAAATCCTTTCTTATCTCTTTCTTAAATATCTCTTTTTTAGGAGCCTACCCAATGAAATTAATTTAGGAAACAATACACCATGGAAAAAATGACAGAAGTAAAAGAAAAAAGTGTACATTATCTGTGACTTGTTTGTACTAAACAAAAATAATGGTGATGGCCTCACTGAAATATGTCTTTGACGTACATATATTCCAAGAATATTGCTCTGATAACTGCCAAAAATCAAAGCAAACAGAAAATACTCCTAAGCAAACATGGCCTTTGCCTCTTTGATCAAGACTATCATGTGTTCACATTTACATTACTATCAACTTCCTTCAATGAGTGTCAACTTCTTATTCCCTTTTTAAGACCTCAAATTCATCTATAATCTTGGCTATTCAAACACAGGTTAAATTTATGCTTTAATAAGCAGATAGCTTATACGTATGCACACTTGAGCATGATTAAAATGATATAAGGATCTACTTAAATATACACAGTAACAATGGGTTGAATAAATTGGAAAATATAATCTGAAATTCAGAAGTCAACTAAAGTACAGTTACTGTATTAATCTTATCACAGCCTTTAAAATAATACCAAATTTATGCCCTTTCATGGTCAAATGAAGAGAAACATCTTTGTTCCATTTTAAGACATGGGCCTCCAAAACAGGAGGATTAACTGAATAAAATCCTTGAAAGAAAAATGTAATAATAAGAAAAGAATTTTGAATGTTGTCAGTTTGACATTCCTCCACCACACATCAACGGCATTTTATGAAATGCTGAAATACATACTTGACTCTGGAATTAGCCCCTCATCATTGCAAGTGGTACACAAAGGATGCATTCCAATAACAACACAGTAAACCCCAGAGCTCACAAACCCTTGTGGCAGAGTTGAAGGTTCAAGGGAAACTGCGTATCCGAACTCTTTCTCCCCAACACTGAATGGGTGTGGGCCCCCGTGTCAATACTTCTACAGTAATGTTCTATCATTTGATGGCTTTGGCTTCATTGTGAATTTTTTAAGGTATGAATATAAGGAGGTTATGAAGATAGTACAGAATTGGCCAGAAGAAGCATAACTATGCTATTTGACAGTGACAATGAGAGCCACCAAACACCATCTGCACAGCAGAGGCGAATGTGTACTTAGCCTTCACAGGAAATGCATCTTCAAAAATGCTTGTTTTTTACTGCAACGTAACTCTATAGTAATGAATTTTATAAACGTAAAATTGCACAGTTAATCCCTTCTGAGGTCTTGTATTGAACAATGAAGTACATTAGAGAAAGGACTGACATATCTCAAAGGAAAAGGAGAAAACCCAAGTTCCCTCACTGCAAATTATGATACGAAAATGCAAGCAGAAAAAATTCTAGGTTGGGGGGAAAAAGCAGTTTTCACTCACATTGAATAATATTTATGTTTACACTCTGTGAATTTTAAAGTTATAAAGGTTATCATTAAATCATTCATAAGTGGCCAAAGAATGAGCTCATACTGTGCTTTAATGGTGAAACACTCTATTTCTGTCATACTTTTTAAACAATATTTAAACTATCTAATCATGTTTATTTCATGTATAGAGGGGATATTTAAATTATGGAAAAATAATTCTGTGGCAATACCTATAAAACCTGTAGCCTTGTGGATTCTGCCTATTTGGTCCTATTTATAAACATTTTTTTTTTACACAGGACACTAGCGATAATAGAACTTAATCTTTCACAGTTCTGTACATATTTCTCTCTTTCTAAGATATCATCTTAAAAAAGACTGTTTTCCTATTCTTCACTCTCTGCTTTTATGTTCACTCTGCAAAGTGTAACATATGTAAATGATTCAAAATATGACAACAATTTGCTCAAACTGGAATAAATCCCATTATAATCATGACAGTGCATTGTTTATGAAAAAGCAAACAACTGAAGCTTTATTATACTACAGAGTAGAGAGAAAATAAGTTCAGGTGATTATCAAGCATGGCTGGCAGGTACAAAATAACCTAATTCCAAGGGAAATGACTCTCTAAATGTGGACACTGGGGCTCTGTTCTCCAAATGTGAAATAATATTTAGAGGTGTTCACAATCACCAGAACAAATACATATATCAACATCCTAGCAGCACCTGGTTATAAATGTTTTTCTATAGTTAGGAGAGACTAAAAAACCTATCATAAAAAGAGTCATTTTTATGCATTCCCCATAGCATTCTACTGTTTATCTAAATGAAAATTTTAAAATAGTCTAAGAACAACGGAAGAATGCTTCATTTGTCTTTCAGAATTTCCTGGTTTTAATAAGAATGCACTTGTGACTCAGATTCAAAAATCCATTCTGGATTTCACTATCCTCTAGTAGAGAAAGAATACTAAATTTATGGGACTTATATGGGTTTCTGCTGACTCTACTCACTGTGAGGGACTTCTGGAAGCAGTTTACCTGGAATGAAATACAGACCCCAATTTCACTGAAACTGCGATAAGTAAAACTGAAAATCAAAATCCTGTCCTTGAGGGTCATAGACAGTTCCTAGTTCTGACAGAGAGAATCAGAAAATCTTTTTTTTAAGTTTATTTATTTACTGAGATGGGAGGGGCAGAGAGCGGGGGTGGGGGATGGGGTGAGGTACGGGGGATTTCAGCTCAGGTTATGATCTCACAGTTTGTGGGTTCAAGCCCCACATGGAGCTCTGTGTCGACAGTGTGGAGCCTGCTTGGGATTCTCTCTCTCCCTCTCTCTCTGCACCTCCCCCACTTGCATGTGCCTGCTCTCTCTCTCAAAATAAATACACTTAAAAGAAAAAAAACACGGAGGGTTTTAGGGACAGTGGACAAGGTATGGATATTCCATATACATGTTTTCATCAGCAGAAGCCGGTCCTGGATTGAAGATTAAAATCCATCCAATAGTTTTCATGACCTGTAGCAAAGCTGATTTTTAACGGACTACTGTAGTTCTCATTATTGAAAGTTCTTATTAATTCTAAAAATCCTACAATGAATTCCTTTGGAATGTCAAAGTATATAACCTCATTAATGATTATTTTACTGCTTCCTGACAATTTGTTGTATCACTCTTTTATTCTATTCCTATAAGGTAGATTGTTTTCAATCTAGTTAGACTAATAAAGTGTTTTTAACAGTAATTTAAGCAAAAGATGGATTCGAGAAGCTAGAAACAGGTTGTGAGCTCAGAAGCTATTAAAATTGTTTTAGATTGAGTAATGATAACCCAACTTTAGGACAGTGCCAAAGAGAATAGAAAAAAATAAATAAACATACAGCTGAGAGCTAATATGGCTCAAGGAGAAAGAAGGGAAGTTAGAAACGACTTCAAAGCTTTAAATTTAAAAAAGAAAAAAAAGTATGCTGACTATGACCAGAATTAACAGTTCCCTAAAACTTTAAAAAAATTTAAGAAATTGAAGATATTTTTATTACTGAAACAAATATCAAATATATATATTTGTATTTAAGTTTTTCAATGATTTATACTCTTTATAATATACGAAATGCATGTGCTCAACAAAAATAATTTCAATATGTATTTAAAAATTCTTCTATGTGAACAGAATGATTTCAGATGAATATTTCATCTGAATCTTTGAAATAGCTGAGCAGCACTGTACCTTACTGCATTCCTTTTATTTTAGACAACAAAACATTTTACCAACAGTCGGTCTGTCCTAGTTATTAAAACTTTTTTTACACAGATTGTCACCAGCTGAGCTAAAACAGCAGCTGTCCACTGGAAATAATTGCAGAAATGTTTTTCCCATTGGCCTGAAAGCAAACATATGTTTTCCTAGAACAACTAAAATATAACTTTCTTTATTGACATGTGTTAATTACTGAGGAGTGTTAATTACAGAGTTATACACCTGGATTGTCAGACTGGCATAAAATCCCATTATTTAGGGGGTAGGGATTTTCACGTTTTAATTTTCAGTATTTCAAATAGTTGAGAAAATGAGACTATATTTTGCAATAATTCCTTTTTCCTGTTTTTTTTTTTTCTTAATTTAACACTTGTCAAAGACCATATCCTTAGAGAGCAGAGGGAGTAAACAGTTCATTTTCTCCCAAATCTAATCAGTGTTGGGAGCTAATTTAAATATACTATGACAGTCTTTAGTCTAGATTATAGTGATTTTCTATTTCCTTTGCACTTATATTTAAGGGATTATGATAGGATTCACCACTGTGCATGTTTGTATGCATTCCTCAAGCACTTTCATTAGTTTAAACTTTAAAAAGGACTAATTGATAATGTAGCAAGTCTTCAACATATGCTATTTCCAGGTTTGCACTTTTTTCTCGTAGATGGAGTGTCTGTCTAGTTTGATACCAAAGACTTCTGGTTGAGTTTAGGGTTTCATTCCTGGAATAGTCAACAAGAAACATACGCACCTCTCCATTAGGTCATCTCAAACAGTGCATTTGTGGGGCTCCTGGGTGGCCCAGTTGGATAAGCCTCAAACTTCAGTTCAGATCATGGTCTCATGGATTGTGAGTTCAAGCCTGGCATCAGGCTCTGTGCTGAGAGCTCGGAGTCTGGATCCTGTTTTAGACTCTGTGTCTCCCTCTCTCTCTCTGGCCCCCACCCCCTCCCCGGCTCGTGTTGTACTCTCTCTCTCAAAATAGTAAATAAACAAAATAAATAAAAATAAACAAAATAAACAAAAAATAAACAACAACAAAAAAAGTACATTTGCCAGTGGGCCTTATGGTCACAGAACTATAGGAAGTCTATTCTCTTACTTAGGAAATAGACTTGTGAGGGCATGATTACAAATGCCATTCGTGATTCTCTATGATTCTGACACCTAAAAATAAACACATAGTTTTCTTCCTAAAGTTAACATAACAACAGTTCTATACGGCCATTCATTTTGTCTAATACGTTCTTCCATCAAAGCATAGAAAATAAAAAATAAAGGAAATATTACCTTCTGTATAGTGATGATTCCTTCCTGTGTATCTTTGTCAACAGAAATCTTGAAAATCCCTAATCCGTCACCATCCACAATTTTGTATTCCATTTCAGCATTAGCTCCTATATCTGCATCAGCTGCTTTGATTCTGGCCACCACAGAGGCCACTGGCAATGATTCAGGGACGTTATACTGGTAAGACCCTGTGAAATTCAAATCCAGAATGAAACAAGCTTTATACAGAAGCTAACCAATAAAAACTATTTTGCTCTTTTACATCATCTTTGAGTAATTTGTGTTTATAGATTAATAAAGAAGATACTAAGGCAATAGGAGATAAATGACAAGTTTCATATAGACTCAAAAAAAGAAATCTCATGGTGATGATTAGAAAATCAGTGTATGACAGCAGAAACAGCCTGAGTAAAGGTGCAAGAAAAATCTTGATTCCTGTTTTTCTAGTGGTGATAAATATGCCACTTTTAATAATAAAATATATTTAAAATAGTTATAAACAAGGTTAATATACAACCATTGAATCTAAATAATTAAGGTATAATTGACATAAATATTAAACCATACAGCTTAGGCTTCAAATGGGTAAATGCAAGCCTAAATAGTACTGATTACTTATTGCTAGAATTTATATAACAGTGTCTGTTACTATGAAAGTTTCATAGTAAGTTGCCTGGGCAAGGAAGCTGATGAAAGAAAGTACCGGGTTTGTTTTAGGTCATAAATTTATCAGGAAGAGTTATTTGTGTGGGTTGTATGTAGAGGTGATTTGGGACACCATGGTACAAGAGCAGAGAGCATATTATTTGAACAGAATAAAAGAGAAGCAAGAAAAGAGATGCTTTTCAAACTTATTTTTGGTAAAAATTCCTCTCCACCATCCTGCAAGTCAAAAAGAAGAAAAAGAAAAAAGAAAAAAAAAAAAGTTTGGGAAGCAGATGACCATGAATCATCTCTTTCAAAACTAGAAAACTCCACAGAAACATTTTTCTCTAATCATCTGTTTTTTTCCTGCTTTTTCCACCTATTCCATTCTCTTCTGGTTGTTAAATGTGTCGCATTTTCACTTTCTTGCAAAGGGAAAAGACTCTTCAAGAGGAACTGATGAAGGAAAATGTATCCATACGAAGGGACCACATGTCCAGCTCAGAATTACTGTTAGCAATTTTCTAAATTTTGTGAATAGTAACCGATTAAAAAATAATGACAAGACTTGCTGATGACTCTCATATGATCTCTTTCACCCATCCAGAGGAGTCCGTAGTAGAATCCAGAAATTTCAAGGTTAGAGTATTAACTGCAGATGGTAGGGGAAATCTCAGCAAAAAAGATCACCTAATGGCATATCCTTGGCTTCCCTCACTTAAATGAGCAGGAGAGTATCTAGTAAGCTAGAAAAGTGGTACTGTTATCTCATCAACTCATGACAACTGAAATAACACAAATTCTAGTATCAATTCATATCACTGTAGGCTTAAAGAAACATAGTTCATTTTATTATGAGCCCAATATAATTATATTATTGTTTTGTTTATTCTACAACCTTCCTCTCTTCTCTCATTATAAGATTATCAAGGGCACAATTAAGGATAAGTTCATTTTTTATGAATGCTGAACTTAGAGTAATTTTACTTTAGTTTGTGAGGAGGTATTAAAATGTCTGTTGTATGATAATATAAATATAAAAAATCTATAAAATAAAAATGAAACATCCACAGACGGAGTATTTGCAGGAAAATACAGGGACTTCATGTTTACAGAGAAAGCTTCCTGGCTTGATGTTACTGCCTTCTGAGATCTGTTTGTAAGGGAGCTTACTTTCCCATTTCTATACAACAAACGTTTTAGAGACATCATAGTCTATACAATTTCCTCAATTTTCCTGAGCATTGAAAAGAAATACCACACACATTTATAAAAAAAAAAAAAAAAAGAAAGAAAAAGAAAAGAAAAAAAAAAACTAAAAGAGAGTGAGATGAAATCCTTTTATATAATCAAGACATTTCTACCTAGAATTTTTTTTCTCCTTTTCCTCGGTGGAGTCAAAAGCCACTTTGGTCATAGAAACTAAATTGAGGCCGTGTGGTTTTCTGGTTCTTTGAATTTACTTCTTTTGAAACAGTGAACATTTGCACAAGAAAGAGGTGGTAGAACTGATGCAGGAATGTTTAATGTGCATGAAATGGTTAAAAGAAAAACGGTGTGGAGTAAAAAATGAAAATGTTGAGTGCTCTTTTATGTTTATCTTTAAAAATAAATCAATACTTTCAGTGTACAGGATGTATGTATTTGAATGTTCCTAATGAGCAACAATTTCATAATTACAGAATGTGTACAAAGAAGATCTTGGAATGAACAGATGAATCTATAAACAAACTTGATAACTGTCCATTATTAAAAATGTGAACCAAAGAAAACCCATAATATATCAAAGACAGAAGTAATACAAAGGTAGGATTTCCACATTTCTGAATTAAAACCACACCTCTGATGAAACAAAACTGTGGGAGAATGTAGTAAGATAAGTACTTGTTTGAAAAGTATTTGGAAAAATTCCTTTTAAAAGACAGTTTGAGGGGCGCCTGGGTGGCTCAGTCGTTAAGCATCCAACTTCGGCTCAGGTCATGATCTCACGGTTTGTGGGTTTGAGCCCTGCATTGGGCTCTGTGCTGACAGCTCAAAGCCTGGAGCCTACTTCAGATTCTGTGTCTCCCTCTCTCCCTGACCCTCCCCTGCTCACGCTGCCTCTCTCTCTCTTTCTCTCTCTCAGAAATAAATAAAACATTTTAAAAAGTAATAAAAAAATAAAAGACAGTTTTATAGACTGGCAAGGAAAATTGGGGGCTTGGAACATTTAACAAACTAGCTTACTTCGAGGGAAGCGAGGTGGGTTATCGTTGACATCAGTTAGGGTCACGGTGACTGATGTTGTTCCTGAGAGTCCTCCATTTTGACCAACCATATCCTTTGCCTGAATAACAAGCAAATACTGGTCTTTAGCCTCTCTATCCATGTTTGGAAGGGCGGTCTTGATGACTCCTGTAAAATTTCAAATCCCAGTAAAACGCATCATGAATCATTGCATTTATACTAGCAAAGAACACTGATAGAGGTAGCAAGTCGCTGCTGAGTTGTTGTGTTTTGTTGTTTTACTTATTTTAAATAATCTTAATGCATGTTAAAGGACAAAGGCATATAATAATTATATACAATATTACAAAACACAGAGAATGCTGTAACATGGAAAAGCCAGGCTTCTAGATACTGGATAGAGAGAATTATCTTTAGGTTATGAAAAAATAGTTGAGGAAATATCAAATTATAAATAAATAACAGGAACTCCTTATCTACAATGACGGGCAGTCACCTGTACATGACCATGAAACTCTCCCTTTCTTCTCTAACCCCCTCCAACAATTTAATTCTCAGGTGACATGACACTACAAAGCTTTCAGCTATGGTTCCTATTACCTCTCTTTGAGCAAAACAACTGAAGTAGTCTACAAAGAAATGAATGAGAATGATTTATGTTTAATAAGAAAAACACCGTTTCATCCTATGGCTATGTTCGTGGATGTGGTTATGATACAGGATGATCTTAGGCTGCACTGAAAGATCTGAAAAAGTACTAAAGATGAGAACGACTATATTAATATAACTCAGCAAACTGAAAACATTCATGTGTTTTGCTGTTGTGTGTTTCCAATCAATTGCATTGAATATTGATCACCCTCAAGCCTTCAGATGCTGGAGAAATTGATTTCAGAGTTTCATGTTGCTTGATAGAGAAACTTGACAGAACAATCATTATTGCAGTGAACGAGTTGTTTTATGTTAATAACTATTTAATTATTGTGTAAGTATATTTGGCAATAATTATTATGGGATAGAGTTTAATCATGTTACATATAAACATATAAATGGTGTATATATATATACATACACACATACATATGTGTGTGTGTATATATATATGTATATATATTTATATATATATATACACCTAATATACTTGGTACATGTACATAGAGGTGATAGCAACCAAAACTGTATTTAATGATGATCTATATAGACCTTGAAAGTACCAAGATGAGGTCATCTTTACTATTTCTTGCAGTTTCATCTTTTCCAACAAAGACTATGTCTTACTGATCCACATAGGACCATAGCTTCAAAGATGTCTAATGTATTTTATTACAGAGATTCTACCTTTTAGGCGGAAGTCAGAATTTATATCCTCATTGATTCACACACGACAAAGAGAAACTCGTATTCTCCAATTCTCATACCTAGTTGCTTGACAGAGGATGGTTCTTTGGAAGTAACTGAAAACAATTGTTTAAATTGGGATGAAGGTTTTTTCCTCATATCTAGCACAAAAAGTTATATTCTCCAAATTTATAATTTTTTAAAGGCTGCCAATTTAAATTGTTTCAAGGCTGATAATTCAATGTACATGTGTCATAATGCTGTGTTACATTTTATATGTAGTATGTGTTATATTTTATATATAGTTCCTGCTATATTTTAGTACTAAGCATAAGCCCAGGTAAAACTAAACTAGGCCTTCCCTATACTTCACAATAGTCTACAGTATGGTAACTCTTCTAGGGTGGGAAACAGATGAGAAAAGCTTTTCAATAATGTAGGAGAAAGTTAAGCAATTTGTTACCAGTTCCCAAGATTCCAAGTTGAACAACACTCAAACTATCTTAAGCAACCATATTTTTGTTTAGTCTGAGCACTAGCTATCAAATACACACACACACACACACACACGCACACACATCAATAACACATCAGTATTTTAAGTGTTTAGATTACACTTCTTTGAGTTCAGCAGTTTTGTTTTTGAATGTTAACCACTTTCATTGGTCCCCTTTGCTACAGCAAAGCAGGGTCACGTTAAGTAACTCCTTCACTGAAGTCTTTGGCTATCTACATACTGCTTATAGTTAATATATGAAATATCAAAGAAACACAAAAATCAAAGAAACAGTCATTTGGTTCAGTTGGTGGCTAATATATATTCTTAGTGTCATTATTGTTCTGTAAATATCACATATTTTGTTCTTCAATACTTCTGTTAACTTTAACTTATAAAACAATGAGCCTTGATCTCAGTAATAGTGAACATAAATAATCTTTGTCTAAGAGTTCTGGGACTTTCCCTTCTTTTGTTTTTCATGTTAATCGTCCTGTATTTATTTGTAACATTTTACTTATGTATTTTTTTTTTTTTTTTACTAAATTGAGGATTGGCTGTCTTGAATATTGGATCATTAACTGTGTATCATTAGATGGGGCGCCTGGGTGGCTTAGTCGGTTAAGCGTCCAACTTTCGCTTAGGTCATGATCTCGCGGTTCGTGGGTTCGAGCCCCGCATCAGGCTCTGTGCTGACTGCCAGCTCAGAGCCTGGAGCCTGTTTCAGTCTGTCCCTCCCCTGCTCACGCTGTCTCTCTCTCTCTCTCTCTCCTAGAAATAAATAAAACATTAAAAAAAAAAACTGTGTATCATTAGATGACAAAATATTAACGGGTTATGGTTAGAATCATTTCATTTTTTAAAATTTCTATGCATCTCTTATTTTTTCCTTCCAATATCAGTAGGTACAAGTGAGATTTCATCCTTGAACCTTTATTATAATTGGAGAGATGACTTAATATCTACCAACTCAACAAGGAGAACATTGTATCCTTTCACGATTTTGCTTGGTGGCCTATGTTTGTAAGGAAATACAGCATTATTAAGAAAGTCTGGTATTCAAAGTTACTCACTTATTTTTCACACCTCTAATTGTTTCTTTACAAGTAATCCTATAAATAGCATTTTTCTGTAGCAAAAATCATCACAAAGTTTGCAGAGTAACCCAGGTGGCAAAGGTAATTTCCAAATACCTCAAATATTAAACATATTTTTGACAAGAATGGAATAATTGGGAGAGAAATGAATTTAAACAAGGACAATCAAAATATAATAGATTTCCAGTTCTATGACTTTTGCTAGCTTTTTGCTTTTAAGTAAAATGTCTACATTTGGAAAAGAATTCTCATACACTGGATTTGATTTGCACCTTGCTATATCCACACCTACATATGGCAAATTGCTCAAACTACATCTCTGAAGTAGTAAAGGCCAGTCTTTTCGAGTCAGATCCCTCCAGTTCTGTGAGATTTTCATGGAAGACAACAATATTATTTAATTTCAATAATCAGTCACTTTAGGCCCCTTATGTTGAGAATATATCCTGTAGCTTTTCAAAAAAGAGATTAGCTCAGATTTTAAGCTTCCTGGAATAATAATTTTTCTATAGATGTATTGTCTGACCCAATCACCCAGAACATTTCTTTTGTTTATAATTCATGGCCACAAAAAGTACTGGGTATATGAAACATACATTTATCATCACTACTTCTCAACATCTCTCTGACTTTTTAGTCTGGGAATCAATTTCAGATGATTCTCTAATTGCCTACCAGCCACTGATGATTTTATTAAAGCATATTCTTTTACCATGAAATCTTCTTAAGAATCTGTATATATATTAAATGTAACAGATGAGAGCCAGTTCTGAAATCGATCCCAGTTTAGAGAACCAAACAATCACTGAAGCCAGGCGTCTGCACTGGTCTTGGACTGGTCTCCATTGTCCAGGCAACCACATGACCCAGGTAACACAGGACGGGGGCGGGGGGGGGGGCAGGGGCCCATGCCGTGTGGATCTGAGACACATTTGATGTACATGGTAAATCTCTTCCTATTACACTTCTTTCTAAATTTTGCATCCAGGCCTTGTTTATGTTAGGTTTGTCTTATCTATAAGTGAAGCATATAACACAACCAAAAAAGTCAGAGAAGAGCCAATAATACTAAAGACGGAAACTTCTAGTGCACTAAACATCAAATGAAGAGTTTTTGAGGAATGGACTCTTACAACCTGAGAGGAGGTCCTCAGCAAGCCCTGACAGGAGTGAGGGTCCTCCAAACCATGAGCCACCCCACAGAATGGAAAGCATTTAAAGGGCATATTTGGGAGTTAGGCTTCGTTATGACTAAACTGCTTACATGAAATTATGATGTAACAGGTATGCATGTAATATACGATGTGGGTATCATGTAGTGACACCTCTCATGTTTAAGAAGAAACTCCTAAATAACAAGTGGCGTTTCTCATTCAATCCACTTTTCGGGGCCAGCTTCAAGGCCACATGCCCTGTGCAAGCACACAGGTCCCATGATTGGTTTCTTGCTCTGCTGATAACATCCTGAAATCCTATTAATTTTAGAAGACAGCACCTGCATTTCCATTTTGAACTGCAAATTATGTAGCCAGGCCTGCCAGATATCAAATAGGCCGAAACATGGGATCTAATGGCTTGTAGATTACAGAGTAGATGACACCTTAGAAGAGCCACAGCTTCCCAGCAGTTTGTAGCCATCATGAAGACGGGTGGTCTCTACAGTCCTTTTAACGCGGCCTGATCCTCCTCCTAGTGCCATTCTGTTTGCTTATTAGAGCAAACTGTTAACACTGGCTTTTGCAGCTACTCACATTCTTGTTTTACGGATGGAGAAGTGAAGGCAGAAAATACAGTTACCCTCTGGTCCTATGGGCTGTGAGTAATGCTACAGGTAAAATATGTGATTGGAGATTTTAGCCATGCTAGGTTCATGATGTGTGATTAATAAACGGTAATGGGTATTACTAATATTAGAAAAGAGAAAACAGAAGTTACACTTATGGAAATGTACCTAACAGTACATTTGATGCTCTGTGCCTTATTTTCACAAAATCTTGAGTTAGCATATTTTGGCGTTTTTCCTATCAAAACTTTTACTTTCTTCTCAAACACTCTTGGATTTTAAAGGTTAGAAAAGCATATTATTTCTCAGATAAAAATCAGGCTGACACCGAGTATGAAGACTAAGTCAAACTTGATTTACAGATTTCCATGCCCCTAAGGATCAAGAACTTTCCACTTCTGCGAAAAACTACATTTGTGCAAATAATACACTATCCATATGATAAATTATCAGAAGGATAAAAATTCCCAGAATCTCTCTGCACTAATGACTATAGGAAGAGAAGTCCCAATGATTATCATAATTACAGTATGAAAAACTCTAAACAAAATTAAACTAAATTCATCTCCTGTTACACACAGTCCTTGAGATTCTGAAATTAAAATTAATTTGAAGTACTAGTAATGTGATCCCATGACACAGATTGTTGTTCACTTGCTCAATCAGAGGGCTTACCTCCACTGGACTTCAGGAAAAAAACTACTGTCTTACCACAAATCTAAAATCACCAGCCAACCAAGAGTACCCGAAAAATATTTAACCCCAGGGAATAATACATGCTATTTTGGACAGGTTATATAATGCAGAAGTGTATAATTTGTGAGCAAATTGTCAGAAACTTGTCAGTGTCTTTGTAGGTTGTAAAGAGTAGGTATATAAGGGAATGGGTGGGTGTTTGAATTTAGGCTTCTCAGATCTATCATTAAATCAACCACAGGCACACATTCTATATTCACAGGATTCATATCATAAATCAAATACTTGTGTTTACTTCTCCTTCAATACTTGCTTAATCAGAACTGTTTCTTCTCTGTTAGACTGTCCCAGTGGCTTCCACACTCTACCACTACGTTGGTATGAAACAGGCAATGCAGTCTCTGTAAACATCCTAATGGGGAGCTAGGGACTGAATGTTATTTTTCTGTTCATGCACGTTACAACAGTCATTCTCAACAGACACTTGAAATATTTATCCTCCAGAGTGATTTGCAAATGAATTAATATTGCCATTTATCAATATGGGAAACAGTCTGCGTAGCATTACAATAATCATTTAAGGTCACAGGTATTATCCAATATTCATAATCATCAGCTTGGCTTTTTGAAGAATGTTTGTTTTCTTCATGATGAAAACAAAACAGTTACAATATGGAGAAATTTTGGATTTCATGGTGGTGAGGAAAATCACTGGCACAAGCCACCCATCTCCACATATACCCCTCCTCCCTACACACGGAATCAGAAAACAGAACAGATAAAACATTATTTTATATCCAAGATAACAGTGCTCCAAATTTTGGTCTTACTTAACATCAACTATTCCAGCTTCAGCGCAAAACAGAACATCTAGCCAACTGACCAAATATTCTACACTGTCTTGCAGCTTATAAAAATATAATTTTCTTCTGAAATTAAAAAAAATCAATTTAATTTTTGACTGAGCAGATCATCATCCTAATGATTACATTTAAACTAATTTCCCTAAGTAAACCAGACTCCAGAAGGTTAAGCTGAACCTACTACCTACTCCACTACCTGACCAGGAGAGTTTTGCTTGAGATTTAAATTTAAGTGCATGTAATTCCTTTGTGAATGAGTTAAAGGAAGCAAGACAAAAATAAAACCTGACATAAATAATCAATATTTTCTTCTCTAGTTAGGAGATAGCAGCTGAAATACATTTTAAATATATAATACTTTGGGGCACCTGTGTGGCTCTGTCATTTAAGTGTCCGACTTTTGCTCAGGTCATGATCTCATGATTCATGGGTTCGAGCCCCATGTCAGGCTCTGTGCTGACAGCCAGATAAGAGCCTGGAGCCTGTTTTGGATTCTGTGTCTCCCTCTCTCTCTGACCCTCCCCTGCTCATGCTGTCTTTCTCTAAGAAATAAATAAAATATTAAAAAAGATTTTTTAAAAAATATATAACACTTTAATTTTGCTAGAAATTCTGATAAATGTAATAAAATATCCTTAAATGATGCTAATGCTCCTATAAATAATCGGCTGTTTATTACCACTGTGCACTTATTGAGAAAAGCACAACAATAATGTAGTGTCTGTTATTAGTGCCAATAATATTGAATAAAAGTAACTAAAGTGGTGCCTGGGTGGCTCAGTCGGTTAAGCGTCCGACTTTGGCTCAGGTCATGACATCACAGTTCATGGGTTGGAGTCCTGCGTTGCGCTCTGTGCTGACAGCTCAGAGCCTGGAGCCTGCTTCGGATTCTGTGTCTCCTTGTCTCTCTCTGTCCCTCTCCACCCCTCTCCCTCTCAAAAATAAATCAACATAGAAAATAAAAGGGTTTTAAAAAAATAACTAATGTTAATTCTATGCCAAGATATAAATGATGAAGTTATAAGAAGAGACACATTTCAATTTGTACCTGTCTTTGGCTCCACTGAGAAGTATGGCTGTCCTTGCAGAATGCTGTAGACCACTCGGGCGCTGTTGCCATATGTAGGATCATCAGCATCCGTCGCGGTCACTTGTACCACTGAGGTCCCTACATGCCAATCCAAAAACCAACGAATTAAAAATTTCCAAATGCCACTAAACAGAAGAACTCCCACATTGCCGAAGATTCTCCATTAGATTTCTTTCTAATTATATTCTTTTTTTCTTGCTTCAAGGCAAATGAAAAATGGACATGTTGCTTGTAGAAGACAAACCCAAAATGATGATAAATGCTAATTAAGCCCTCAGAAATATTTAAGGGGTACAAAAATATGTTAGCAAAAAAACAAGATTGATGATGCCCATTACAAGTACACTCAGAACTGGATGGGACTCAAATTTTTGGCATCTCATCCATCAGGGGCAGGTAACAAGTTTTTATCAAAAGCAATCTCTCTAAGTCTCAATTACTATCCAGAAGGCCGTGTGACAAGTAACAGCATCTTGACACCCCAGTCACTGAGGCGGCCTCACTGTTACAGCTGAGGAGAGCCAGACAGAAAAGGAAGCTTCGCTCACTGAATAAAGCAATTCTGATGGACTCACTTAACTGGATATTAGGTGGCATCTCTTCATTTTTAGTTTTCATTGGTTTCTACGAACTGATTTAAAAACAGAAGCATAAAATCAAATGTAAACCACATCCTCCCCCAAGAAGAAAATGCATAGAGTAGCAACTTTAAAAATTGTATCAGCAGGGGTTTTTTTAAAAATATTTTTTTAAATCTTGTGTGATAAAATCCTTTGTGGCTTCCTCATTTTACTATATGTTCACTTACTCCACATGGAAAGCATTTATTGCGATCTGTTCTTTTTATTTCTGTTTGGAGTATAATCTTAAAAACATCACTCACATTTATTTAGTTTATATATTTAAGCACATGCTATTTTGTCATTTCTGTCCTATTGATGGGAGTGAGAAAAATCTCTTTATGTATTATTCTAAGTTTGCTTCTAATTTTTTGAAAGTATTTTTTAATCTAACATTTCATTTTGATAGATTTCTAAATAGATTTCCCTTTCTAAGCCCTTTAACTAAGTCATTGGTGTCCAATTTGTTACAAATCTATAGTCTTTTCCACACTATGATTTTCCTTAACAATCCCATTCCAAATTAAAAAAAAAAAAGGTGTGTATTATGAGTTATATATATGACACTATTGTTTAAATTCTGATTTTTTTTTTTAATTTGACAGACTTAGTTGACTGTGCCCTGTGGATGCCTGGTAATGTCAAACAGTGAATGATGTATATTTAAAAATATTAAGAATTAAATTTTGATTACTTTAAAATGCTAAGTCAATGACCTTGATACACTCTATTTTCTCTACACTGCAGCATCTTTTACTCTGGTAATATGCTTAAGTATTGATTTTCTATTTCATTTGAAGGGGAAAGAGCCTTAAAATAATCAAAACCATTTTGGTAAATTTGGTTGTATACAATTTTTTTTTCTAAAGTGTTCACTAAGAAATTGGCTTTATATGTGCATGTAGGTAGTACATACACACAACACACATGCACACATACCTTTAAATCATTTTAGATTTTCCATGCTTACCTATGCTCTTCTGGAGATGAATGAACTATCCTAAGGGCTTATTAGCATGTTTTCAATCTTAAAATTAGCATCCAATGAAAAACACAGCCCTGAATATTGAGCAATGAACACTTTTGTTGTATATGCCATATTATTTAGTGGTTTTTAGAACTATTTGGTTAGAATTAAACACTTTAATAAACTACAGCTCACGAGGGAGCCACATAACATATAATGTAGACATCTATTGTTCTTAGTTTAAATTCTGATATTATTTTAATGGTCTCCATTAATGTCAGTTAAATCCAGAAATCACCTGAAAATCATTTCCTAAAAGGTTCTGAACCTGTTGGAGCCAATCAAATAGCTAAAATAACTTGTACGTGTGCCTAATAATCAACCATGCTGTTTGATATCAGAGTGGTACCACTGAAATCAAAACTACAGTGTATTATGTAGCCTCCAAAAGACAAAAAAAGTTCACAGTAATTCAATTTGCATGGCTACATTCTATGTAGCAAAGGAAAACATTAGCAAGCCAATGAAGACAGCCCAACATGTAACGTGAAAATTATAGGGTTGAACCGAATTGCTTAAACACACCTCTAAGCTTCCTGTTTTTCTAAACATCAGTACTTTGGAGAGGAAAATGAGCCTTCTCTTTTTTCTAAAACCTCCAAAATCTTGTCGTGACTGCTGTTGTCATAGTTGTTTGTGAGGTTACGCAATAGCAAGAAGCGTTCTAAAGATGTGGGCAGTAACTGAGAAAGTCTGGCTGTGCCTGTTTGCTCAAAGTTCCTCCATACAAGCTAACTATGGGGAGATGCTGCTGCTTTCATGGTTCAGAATATTTCCGACCATGAGCATCGTATTTCTCTGTCTCCTTTTCAGCATCTGTTTCTTTAGCAGTTAGAGCAATGGTGCCCCAAATAATTTTCACTCTCCCATCTGTCAGACACAGAAACTTATGGTCACTAAATTGTGATTCCCCTAACGGGCACACATAATGCACATCTTTGCAATTCCACTGACACAGTAGATGTGTTGACTGAATGCCTGAATGAATGAAGTGACTTTTATTAAATAAAACAAATCACAATGGGTAAAATTTTCACATGTTAAAATACAAGGTCAATTATGACTTTAAATGTATGTCTTATTTCAAAATTAAAAATGACAGGAAATAAATATCTAAATCAACTGGTCTATTTAAGCCCCATCATTTTTTTTTACTGTTTCATAAGATTACCTGAAATTACATACTGGCTAAAAAATATTCCAAAGTTATCTGAATAGTTTAAAACTAAAGTTATATTATTTGATGTAAGTAAAGTATATATCAATAGTACTTTACTTTCTATTTTTCCAGTAATGGGGCAATGTGAAAAGGCTTTCGAATAAAATATCCTTTATGACTCTTTTATAGATCTCAAACAGAGTATCACTGTCCCATTACTATGAATTCAGCATAAGTTTTCATGCATTTAAGTTTCTGGAGAAATTACAAAAAAAAAATAGTGGCGGCATATGGAGGGACATTTTTGGGTTCAAGCATACTCTACAAGCAAGTAGACTGGGTGATCTAAATGTTAGATGGCCTGCCTGATATCTCGGCCACAGAAGGATTCTCAGATGAGTGAATCATTAATACTAATCAGGAAAAAGAAAAGAAAATCACAGGGCAATGTCTGGAAGGATTTTCTTTTTTAACTTTTTGGTGTAATTTTAATCTTTTTAAATTAAGTATTACATTGAAAAGAAAAGTTAAGACTTGAGTAATTTACTGAAGATACTGAGATCTCTGTGTGAAAGGAAAAACTTTCCCAATTTTCCAGATAAATAAAATAATGATTTGAATAATTAGATTTGAGCACTGGCTATTAACACATCTCAAACTGCTTCCTCACCCTCACTGGAAATTACTATACCAATACTAATGTGATTTTTTTTTCCAGCACCTACAATGATTTTCTTTTCTTTTTTTAAATGTTTATTTATTTTTGATAGACACACAGAGCATGAGTGCGGGAGGGGCAGAGAAAGAGAGGGAGACCCAGAATCTGAAGCAGGCTCCAGGGCTCTGAGCTGTCAGCACAGATCCCGACACGGGGCTTGAACTCATGAACTGCGAGATTGTGACCTGGGCCGAAGTCGGACCCTTAACCACCTGAGCCACCCAGGCGCCCCTGCAAAACGATTTTATTTTAATACAAACCCCCTAAGACTAGAAGCCGTAAAACCAGTATGTGCTTGACTTACCCACAGGCGACATTTCGGGAACTCCTGCAGTGTATGGGCCATCCAAGAACTTGGGTTCGTTGTCATTGATGTCCTGAATCTTGATGACAAACTCGGATTCGGGCTCCACGGGCTTGTTGGTGAGCCTGTCCAGCGCCTGGGCTCGCAGCGTGTAGTAGGCCTGCTCCTCACGGTCCAGCCTCTTGGTAGCGTGGATATCCCCAGTGTTCTCATCAATAATGAAAATGGAACTTGCCCCTTCGCCTGACAAGATGTATTTGATGGCACCATCTCCTTTATCAACATCAGAGTGAAGCTGGTGAAAAATTCATGTGAGATGAGATTAACTTACAAGAGCGTCAGCGATACGGAGATAGGTAAAAATAATTCTTATGTCAGGCAGCAGTACATGAAATTTTATTGTTCCTGGAAAGATAAGCTGATGCTTATTGCGCACAGCAGAAAAGGCTATTAGAATGCGTCAGCTTGCACTCGTGAGCAAGACAATTTCATTTCTTCCTGTAAACAGTCTCATTTCCAAAGGTACTTTTTCTAGAATTCCCAAAGTTAGGAACTTGTGGTGGTGTTAATTTTTATTTGGTCTGTCCTTGCCAGTTTTAGACATCTTCTTTGAACAGAGCATTCAGTAAACGTGTATAATTGGTTGATTTGATCTTATTCCAAGCAAAGGGACTTGCTATAGAGCATTTGTAAATTTCGATCTAATAAAATATGTAATATGCTTACAAATTCCCACATTCTTTAAGGGTTCCCTTCCCTCCCACCCGCTTTGATGCTTAACAAGTATGGATGGATGTCTAGCCACTAAATCCGCCTCCAAATCCTGTTCTATTTCTTAAAATTTGAAGCCAAAAAAAAAAAAATTACACTGCTCTCTGAAGTAGGAATTTCAAATCAGTATGTGCCTGAGACTTCAGCTCAAACCTTTCTTGAAATACCAAGAACTGCATTAGATTTGCATGATTAACCCCGGCATAGGCAGAAGGGCCAGCACCTACTGATTTGCATTTCATTTCTGGAACTGTCCCCACTGTATGTCAGAACATTATGTTGAACAGAAGAACCTTAGGAAACTCAGACATAATTACACATTTTCCTGAACTTCATAACCTGAAAAACACAGGACTCAATCTGTCATCTCCACAATCTTTCATCCCCTATAACCGCTATCATCTGGACTTCGATTAATACGAATGCAGAAAGCCAATTTACCAAATAGGAAGGCTTTTCACTGCCCCCACGGAACTGTGTCTGCATCCTTTCAAAAATGGAAAATGTGGGAAACTACTTAGGGAAGGGTGGCCCTAGTACATTTTCTTACTAAGAATCACCACACCATTACTAAGCTGTGTTAGGTACTGAGGGTACTGCTTTTTTGCACCATGGTCTCTGTAAGTGATTCTTCCAATGCATTATAACAGCTGTATTTATACTCTGCTTCAGAACACTTAAATAGCTGATTTATCTTTTGGTTTCTGTAATTTTTATTGAGACTAAATAATACAAATAATTAACTACTGGCGCAAGTTATAATTTAGCTCCATTCAGGGTAGAATTATCTAGCGGATCACTGTACCGCATGTGTACCCGCCCTATGGAAAAGCTGCGTTCTTGAAGTATGGTGAATTGCTTAATTTTCTGAAGTCATTCGCAGGGCTACTATTGCATCTCTAGCTCGAAGAAGAAGAAAAGCTGAGAATCACGGTAGTTTGAATTACGGGGTACTTCTTAGGGGTCGAGCACTCTTGTTTTCTATATGTTGTCTATGTGGTAACGCATTTCACACTCACATTGAATGAATAAATTCTCCCTATCAATGGATAAGGAAACTGAGGTCAAGAAAGGCTTAGTGGCTTACAAGGCTCACAAGGCAATCCTGGTACCAGGATCATGAAATCTGGGGGCTTCTGGAAAGCTCCACCTTCACTGGCAGCAGTAAGACCCTGCATCCAACGAGGAGCCACTATCCCCTGAGGTGAACCCATCAAAAGCTGCAGCCAGAAGACAACTCAGAGAAAGAAGGGTGCATGCACCCCCCACCCTGATCACCCCCAAGTCATGAAGAAGTTGAGTGCTTCTAGTGGTTTCCATCAACGCACTCTGTAACTTGGCAAAGGGTCTTTTCTTGGCATTCTGGAACAGCAAAGCACTCTGCCTCCCTCAGCAACATAGACCAAAAACCTGGAGTCCTGAGACAAGTGTGGATGACGGGTAAAAAAAAAAGTTGTTTTTGGGGCACCTGGGGGGCTCAGTCAGTTAAGTGTCTGACCTCGGCTCAGGTCATGATCTCACGGTTCATGGGTTCGAGCCCCGCGTAGGTCTCTGTGCTGATAGTTCAGAGCCTGGAGCCTGCTTCAGATTCTGTGTCTCCCTCTCTCTCTGACCCTCCCTCAGAAATAAATAAAACATTAAAAATTAAAAAAAAAGAAAGAAAACAAGTTGTTTTTAAGCTGCTGACCCCCACATAGCCCCACTGCTCCACACGCTTCTCACAGCTACTTTTCTAAACCCCCCTCACCGTGTCCGTACCTCCAAGGGTTAGAAGAGCCTATAGGCTACCACTGACCCTGGTGTGAAGCAGCAGAGGATGATCCAATGACGACAGAAACTCTCAAGAGATAGGGGGTATCTTTAATCAAAGGGTTACGATGTCGCTAAGTCTCATTAGAAACTGCCATGCCACTTACAGAAGAACCAGCACTTATGATTCATTTAATTGATTCATGTCAACTAGTTGCTGTTTCCACGGCATGGTGGTACAATGCTCCTGTAGTATCCAAGTAAGGGGGAGAAGGAACGTTCCTTTTCAATACATAACGCACATTACATCCTGAGCGGATGTTCAACCTGAGCTCTGACACCATGTTGTACATTATGTGGTATTTTTAGATGTTTTCCATCACCAACAGCATAAGAACTTAAAGGAAAAAAAAGACTTATATTGCTGGTTTCTCTAACCATTAGAGGACAGGATCATATTTCCACACCCCACTACTACCACCATCACACACACACACACACACACACACACTCTCTCTCCCTCTCTCTCTCTCTCTCTCTCTCTCTCTCTCTCTCTCTGGAGCTAGGCTTGTAATCACTGCCAGAATTCACAAGCAGAAAATTGCTTCGTGTGTCCTTGCAAGGTTAGTGTAAGTATCTGTAGTTAAAAGTGGATGACCAACTTTGAAAGGTTAAGATGGCTACCTAATTATCAGATGCATTCAGACATTTAATCTGTGACACACTGTGCACTAACACTGATCTTAATAGGTGGACTGAAGCCCAAGCTATTAGGGAAAAACTATTCTCCTCTGCTAAAACAAACAAACAAAAGCAAAACAAACAAAGAAACCACACAAAACCTCAGCAATGAAAAACCTTGCAAGTACAGAACTACTTAATGGCATTCTTAAGTAAAATGTGTCTGTGTACAACACATGTGCGCACACACACACACACACACACACCCAGGTACACACAATCTTTGTGAATGACTATTACAGAGTAGAGAAGTGCTATTCTCCATAGCAAAAACCTCTGTGTAGAAAAATAGACAAGCATTCTATGGTCCCACCATATGGAAAGAAATAAACAATAAGTGAAAACTACAATCAAAACCAAATATCTGTACTCATATTTTGGACAGAGTAGAACTTAACAATGTTGGGGCACCTGGGTGGCTCAGTTGGTTAAGTGCCCGACTTCGGCTCAGGTCATGATCTCACGGTTTGTGGGTTCGAGCCCCGTGTCGGGTTCTGTGCTGGCAGCTCAAAACCTGGAGTCTGTTTCAGATTCTGTGTCTCCCTCTGTATCTGCCCCTCCCCCGCTCATGTTCTGTCTCTGTCTCAAAAATAAATAAACTATAAAATTTTTTTTAAAAAGAACTTAACAATGTTATGTCCATTTCATTTGCAAATACCCCTGTAAATGTGATCTTGTGATTCATCTAAACAATAACAAGAACAACACCTTGATTCATTAATCACCACACAAAGCTCACCTTTAGTGTGTGGATTCCTAAATCCCTTTCAAAATATTTGTTGTGACTCCAGAGTAGATATTTACATTATTATTATTATTATTATTATTATTATTAGCAAATAAACACAGTGAGGAACACATACCTCTAAGCTGGGTCTAGCTCACAGTAAGGCAAAAGAATCAGTAGAGAAGGAGGTACAATCATTATGTGTTTTCTCTCTGTCACTATGTCAGTCATCACTATGTATGGTAACAATGTGAGAAAATTATCACACTGTGTTGGATCCTTTATAAGCTATCCAGGCCAGAAAAGCAAAGCACCCATGACACGCACCCTAAAATGTAATAAGTTTAATAATCTATTACGGTTCTACATCCCCTTGACAGAATACCTGCCCACTACCTCTAATAGAGCAACTCTTTCTTTTCGGTCTTCCAAAACAATAATCCTAATTTGGAATCTGAAAATCTTTCACTAGTTACAAAACTCTTCAGTTACTCTCCATCTTCTCTGTGTGTCAGAAACTATCTCCCTAAAACTCATATTAAATTATATCACACTCCTCATCAAATACTTTTAATTGCCCTCCATGGTCCAGGGATTTACCCCAAACTCTAAGCATGTGGCTCCGTGTAGCCATATGCTATGTCTTTAGTCTCTCTTTTGCATCACATCTCAGAAGGCACTCCATGTTCCAGGCGTGTCGGACGAGGACCACACTGGCCGTGCACAGCAAGCAGCACAATCCTTTTCAATATAAGTCTTTCATCATCTTGCCTCCGCTGACCTCCATCAACTGACCTCCAACTCGGCTTAATATAGGTTCCCCTTTTACTGAGCCTCAACAATCTTCCTATCTGTTCCCCATGGCACGTTGTTTGCATTTCTATGACAGAATGCATTGAATTCTGCTTTATACTGAAAATCTGGTTTAGTTGTTCTCATATCCAACCTTTAAGTTATAAACTCCTTAAGAGCCGGGTTCTTTTTTATCGCCAAATTCCACATTCTCAACAGACAGTTCAATGTATTAAGTGTAGTAAATTCATAACCCAATTTGTAAGAGAGTAGTGCCTGTTTTACCTCAATTTCTATACTTTTACATTTTAATAGCATTAGGAAAAAAGAAAAGCTAAACAAAAACATCCTATATCTCTGGACCGTTCTACCTAATCATCTGAACTGCCTAGATCAAGCTCAGACACTGCATTGTGTGTGCCCATGATAACATTTGGCACGTTATTTTGTACTTACAAATTTACACGTTTGCGTTCCCCAGGAGACAGAAACCTGTAGGGGCAGGTATGCTTTCTTATTTCTGTTTCCCAAGTCTTACATAGTATGTGTACGCGTGCGCACACACGCACACACTGCTAAGAGGTTTTCACAGACCTTTGGATGCCCTTGAATGGAAGAGTCTTAATGTCCTTGATTAACTTTTATATCCACCACTTAGTTTTTAATTTAAAATTATAAAGACCAAAACTCAAAATAGATCCATGCACTGCAGTTTCAACAATTTTCTTACATCTATTTATACAACGAGGGCCTGATATGAACTATCTGGTGTAGAACTGTCAACCTATCTGCTTAAAGAAGAGTCTGAATATGACGAATAAATCTCAATTCCGCAAAGGGAAAAAAATCAACATGTTGATTAACTTTTCTTCCCTCTATGAACAGCTTAAATTCTATTTATTACTTGATCATACTGATGATTTTGCCTTTTAGTCACCTCCTCTGCAAAATGGAAGTAAAAAGCACCTATACTTGGATGTCACTGAACAATCATGACAACTATTACAGATGATCTAGCAGAACACAAGTCATTAAGGTAAAGCACTCTACTATCAGGATTGGACTTTATAATGTAACATACAAAATTCTCATGTGAAAAAGAGTAAATCTAGACATGAGATGAAACTATTTGTAAAAGAGATAATGTTTATCATGAAAGATTTGAAACTAAAAACTAAAGCTAAAGTCAACAAATGTCTCCGTGATCCTCATAGACCGACATATGATGCGGATGGAAATAATTATAGTTTATATTCAATTTTCCTCGTGATGAACATTTGAATAAGAAAAATGCAAAATGCATTATTACAACAAAATAAAAGTTCATACTACTACTACATCTATATACAAAAATGGAGCAACGATGGCTGGGCAGCAAGTTAATCACCATCTGTGAATGATTTGTATTGAATATTAGTAAAGGATTTCCAAGGTAAACTTCCTAATATTGGTTTACTTATGATAGAGTCCTAATTTTTTTTGAGTTTAAAAATACAGTACCGATTGGTAGGACTCTTATGATTCACTAAACTTTCCAAGGTTAAGGTAATCAGTAGAGAGGACAGATTTAAACAATAACTGGTGGAAATAAAACCGCTTGAATATACTCATTCCATGCAAGTTTTCCTTTCTCATTATTCTTTTTAATAGATATTTTCCACATGCCACTGGATACCATGTAATTATCAAGTTGTTGAAGAAATATTATAGATGAAAACAAGTGTATGAGTCATTTCTTTCTGGTTGAAGTATTTCTAATTTCTAATTATCATTGTGGTCCAGGGTAATGGAACACAATTTACTTATGAAGCATCTTTGATGAAGATGCATGGTTTATAAAGTAAAGGTATTAATTACAACACAGAAAGTAATACAGGAAAGGGATGCAATCCAGGAAGTGCTTAGGTAAGGTTAAAATTGTCAAAAAAAAAAAAAAAAAAAAAAAAACAACTCCTTTATGTTTTTAGCCAACAATAAGTAAAAAGGAAGAACTATTTAGATCCTTTTTTCCCTTGGAAAAAGTTCACACTAATTCAGTGGCAATGAACATTCATTCTAGGGTCTTAGTTCACGTAATAGCTGAAAGGTACAACTGTTAGATCTCCACTGCAAAGGAGCAACAAGTATGGCTACTGTGTCACCAATCTGCCCTTTACTGTGATCCCTTGATCACACTAAATCAGTTTATTCATCTGTTACAGACCAGCATCCATAAGTGTACACTTGATCTCGCAAGCTGAAGTGAGGATAAAATGAAGTAATGCACTTGGACGTGTTTTGTAAAATGTAACTTTCTCTTCCTATCTGCAAGTTCACATGTAGTGGGTACAATAGAATTATATGCATCCCTTGGGGTAGGGTGGGGGGAATCTTCCTTTTATTTGCAGAGGTTCTACACTTATGCCTATGGCGCACTTACTCAGAACTTCACATTAAGGGCCATATCTTTCTCATCAGGGACTCAATGATAACAACTCGGAAAAGCATTTTCTATCCCACACAGCTACATGTGCCTCCCTAAAGAAATCTCCACAGAGCTCATCTCATCCTCTCTCTGACTGCTGTCTCCAGGCCACATCCAGAACTTTCAAACAACTTAGGAAATCTGCCTTGAGTCAAATTGTTACTGATCAAAACCGCTCCTGATCAAAACTGTTCCTTGTCCAATGTAATTGTGAGCACATCATGTTCTCTACTTCAGGGCTCCCCTGTAGAACCTTGCTCACTTAGTTCTAAACTTCAAGAAGTCCACCAGAAGCAGATAAAAAGCAAACTCCTGGAAACGTTAAGCTTTTTGCTCAAGAGGATAATTTTCAACTTGCTTTTAAAATGGGGCCGGTTGAGCAGAAAATGTCGCAGGAAGCTAAAGCAGTGCTACTCAACATGGGGCCCAAGGACTAGGTGCCATCTGTCCAAGTCGAGGCAAGTACAAAAACTGAGTGGAAGAGCTTAGCAATTTCTATAGTCATTTTACAGAGCAATTTAATGTCTGTGGAATCCAATAATAATGAAAAAATATGAGGACTGAATTTTGTATCTAAAGAATTCATTTTTACTATAGTTACAAAATTATTAGGAGGTTACCATAGAGTATGTTCTAGATTCTTAAAATAACAGTAAGCTTGCCAATAAACAACAAACACTTGGCCCTTCCCTCCAGATCAGTTGAGAAGCACTGGGTCAGTGGATAAAACCTATGTGAAAGCTCTTTTGAATGCTTCTAGGTAATAATCAGTCCAAACTCTTTTCCTGTCTGAACAGGAGGCAAAACATGAGGATACTAGCCACCAGGGAGGCATAGGGCAATTGTTGGAGGTCAGCCTCAAGATTTGCACAGATGTTTTCCACATGGCATTTTGGAGAAGGCCTTCATGTACATGTTGCAGATGGGAACAGCTCAACATGTTTGCCAAACATTTCCTGAAGTCCTCTGCATGGTATTGTCTTGTGCATTCAAAAACAGTTAATAGTAATATAATCCTAGAGTCTACATTTGGGAGAGAAAGCCTTGACACTTGTATAATTTAGAAAAAGAATACTCCACACTATCTTATCAGTGTCCTGATGGAGGCCAGTATGTGGAGAAAGATACAGAAAAATGAAATTTCTGAGATAACACCAAAGTAGGAGGGTGAACAGAGAAAAGTAATTAGTCCAAGAGGAGAACAGACAGTAATTCATCATTCAACACTTATTAATAAGACCTTAGTAAGGAGAGCTGATGGTTAAACTTTATAACCACAGTAAGAATGTACATACTTTGTAGTTTGTGGGTATCTAGTTGGTAAACTTGTTTTCAAATATTCTGAGTATTTAATGTTTATCTAGTTAAGCTCTTCTGGCATCCTTATAAAATCACAAGTATCCCTTTAGCTGTTAGTAAAAATATCATGTGAGAAGTAGCATTTTAGCCGTTACGCCTGAACTTGAGGGATACAATCGACATGATCCTTGTGCCCAAGCTGAATTGTCCTGGAAACACAGAGACTGAATCCAGTCTGGTTCTGTCTTCATCTAGAAACTAAACATATATTAACCATCTATGACAAATGGGTACAGAGGGTCTCCTATGGGCCAGGTGTGTGTGAGTGTCTAAACGAAGACAAGAAGAGGCAGGGAGGCAAGGGGGAGGCCAGAGCGTGGAGCCAAACAGTGGCCTGTTTTCATGGGCTTACAGAGAGAAAGGCTGTCAACACAGCAGGCTGTCAGTGGACCGGGTCGAACAAACAACTGCAATTCTGATGACCATAAAAAAAGTGCCCAGAGAATGGCAAGAAATCAGATGGCAGAAAAATCAAACTGAGTTCATAAGTTCAGGGAAGTGCTTTTTAAGAAATGGTATTTAAGTTGAGACAAGACTATTGCTAAGAAATAGTCTGGTGATGAAGGGCAGGGCTTTATTTCCAGGAAGGCACTTGACTAACGAGGGAATAAATTTATTTTTAGGAATAGTCACACAGTAATACGTAGGATCCACCAGTTTATAATAGAAAAGTTTTTGCATGTGATGGACAGAAAGAGTCTTTCTAGGGTAAATATATTACAACCTATATTCTGTAAACATCTGTTTAAATAATTAAATGTTTTTTAAAGGCTACAGAATGTTCACTAATCTTGACCTACTATTCGGCTACTGAAGTTATTGCTTGTTGAAGTTCAGTATGTAGGTCTCCTGCATCTGCATTGCCTGAGATGTTGGTTGAAAATGCCAATATCTGGGCTCCACCTTATTCTACAGAATCAGAAATTCTTTGAGTTGAAACCACCTTATTGGTTTCACGTTGAAAATATGAATTTTCAACCTGTATCCCAGATATAAAACTTTTGGTCTAATAAATATCACTGCTTACATGCAAGCCTTAGACCAATAACATGACTTAAAACAGTTCAGTACTTTCAATTCATTTGTATTTATACCTTATTCTATGTAAGATTATTAAATAAAAACCTCTGTCTTGATTTCACTATGTATTTTACTCAAAAGGGATCTGTCCCTTTTCTACCAAAGTTACAAGAGAAGAGTATACAGTATATACTTAAGTACCCATCCAATACCCTGAGATACTTCTTATCAACATGCAGAAATGCTCTTAGGCTCTGGGCATGCATCCCTCCGGGGCCAGAAAGATAAACTGAGAATAACAAAATGTCCTGCTTATACTTTACATGTTTACCTTGGTTGGAGTCAGAAAGGCAAGAGGAACACTCAAGGTGGGGCAAGAATTATAAGCAGTAGTATCTACGACCCTCTGGTGGTATACATTATTTTTCCTAAAAGAATAGTTCATGTCTGCTCAAAAAAAAAAAAAAATCAATAGTTTCAACTACTGTGTTTATTATTATTAAAAGGCAGGAAATATGAAGCAAATGAAGAAAGTAATAGTAGAAAGAAAATATTTATGATCTCAGTTAAACCTCAGAGGTTATTCCTCTAGGCATCTGTGGTGTGGCACCCCTCCCCCACCTCACTTTCACCCTATGATCCGAAGCATTTCTGTAATCTTCCTGTTCTCAGCTCATCGCCACTTGCTTTATGAAAACTCCCTCTCTCCTGCAGAGAAATGCGCCATCCAATGCCATAGAGCTTCCATAGGTAGCATACACAGGACCAGAAAATAAAAGGGTAGAGTGGACACGGCCATGTGACCCCTCATATCTCTTGCCCCGAGGACTGTGTGCCTTCCACTTCCTAGAACAGGGTGACTGTACCAGGCTCATGCTCTCTCCTTGTCTCTGAACTCCCCATACCAAGGGACCAACATCTCTGTAGGAATAATTGGCATTGCTCACCGAGAGGAGGTGGGCTTCTCTCCCACAATGGGAAAGAGCAAGTATAGCTCTGGACATGTGGGTGCGCCACTGTGATGGTAAGGGGTAAGCGCAAGACCCCAGCCTGAGCCAGAGGAAAAGGGTACTGGTTGTAACCTGAAAATCAGCTGCAACATAGGCTGTACTTCCTCCTACCAACCTTCCTGTAAATTCCTCCAAGAAAGGAGGTGTAGCATGTTTCCCTAGGAACCGTTCTCTGAATGCAGGATGCATGGGATGTTAGTGGGTCAGGGGTGGTCTCTAGGGGATGTCACGACAGCCTCTCGGGTCCACTCCTTTCCTGAATCCATGAACACTGGAAGCGTTGGTGACTGACATTTCTCAGCTAAGTCTTCCCCCCAAATCGTTACTTTGAAGCATTTACAAATTTGGCAAATTGCAAACTTGGCAAAAATAGCCACCTTGTCAAAGGTAATCCTTCTGTCTTGGAGGCATCCTCCATCCAAATAGCTCCAGAGGTGGGGGGGGGGGGGGCTTTAACATTCTCCCTATTCGGGAAACCCATGAAGAACTTTTACAGCTCCACAGCTCCCCAAAGGTTAGCCGTGTTCTAGGTTGCAACTGCATTGCCCAATCCTCCTTCCGTCCCTCCTTTACATGGGTTAATTCCAAGAACGCCCTCCAATAATTACCCTGCAAGCAAATCTATGGCTCTGAGTCCGATTCAGTGGACCTGACCTGCAGCAAGTACCCAGGTAACTAACTCAGTAACTAATGAGTGGAGCAGCTCGGCTCTCTGCAGACATCTGTCCCCGTGTGTCACACACTGTCTCCTACAGAGGCTCAGGAGAGTGAGAAGCGCATTTACATAATTTGGAGAGAGGTGTACACTTGTAGATCAGGAGCCATAGCAGCTGTAGAAGCCACAGGGAGGCCGCATTCATAAAAGACACAACCCTGGGCAGAGTGCTACTTGTTTCTTTCAGTCTACACCTGATATGCTCTTATTTTTCCCAGGCTCCAGCTGCTTTGATTTCTAGAAACTTCATACTGTGAATGAACCAGTCACCAGAGAGAGGAGGAATTCACTGTAGTGTTTTTATTTGAGAAGAGGAAAAGGCAGAATGTCCTTAATTCAGTGAGCCCAGAGCTAAATGTGCGTGCGTTTCTCCTCATACAACACTCTTGTTCTCTGCACCCAGGGTGGGTGTCTTCTGTTCACTCGAGCGGTATGATGCCCAGACCTACTACAGAATAGTTCAATCAGAATATGAGGCTATGGGCCCAGGCTTTTTAAAAAATTCTTATTTTTTATTAAAAAAGTTTTTTTTAATGTTTGAGAGACAGAGACAGAGACTGAGCGGGGGCAGAGAGAGAGGGAGACACGGAATCTGAAGCAGGCTCCAGGCTCTGAGCTAGCTGTCAGCACAGAGCCTGACTCGGGGCTTGAACCCATGAACTGTGAGATCATGACCTGAGCCGAAGTCAGACGCTCTACCAACTGAACCACCCAGGCGCCCCTCACAATTATTTTTAAAAGCTCTTCAGGCCATACTATTATACACCCAATGTAAGAATCACTGGCCAAAAATAAGAAAGAAATATAGAAGCTGACAAAAATGCTCTTCCACTTTACTGATAATATCACTTTGAAGGACAGAGGAAAAATATAGTTTATTAAGCAGACAAAAAAAAAAAAAAAAAAAGACAAGAAGCATGTCTGTGGAGCTTAGCCAATAATTTGCTTAAAGGGTACAGATTTTAAAACCATACCTCAACAAAATAAATCCCTGGCAAAATTTCAATAAATACAAAAGCTTCCTAAATGAAAAAAAAAAAATGGTTTCACATGGCAGGAGTCTCGCTGGGATATGTAATTGCCTCACCTAAAACAGAGCAGGTTTAAGAAGAAGGCTATGTTCTAGCTCAGGGGCCCTAAGAAGACCTAAGCCGTGTTTTCTCCTCGAAAGCAAGAGATCACTTGGAAACACATGAGGAACACAAAGCTCCATCAGAGCCTTCTTAGCGCCCAACATAACCACAGTGACCGCCACATCCTGGCTTCCTACCTCTGACCAGCTCCACTGCAGGGTTTAATGCCCTAAGAAGTTCCCACAAGCCAATATAATAAAATTAGTAAACCGATGAGATGAAAGAAGAGAAAAAGGGAGAAAGAGTGTAGTGGAAGGGATGGGCAGCAATAAAGCAAAGTCAATAACCAGTTGATACAAGAGCGAGACATCCTCAAATAGCTCTTCACCTCGCAGGGTCCGGAAAGACATCCTGGGTTTTTCCCAGGAGACACTGCTCACGGCTGTCTATCTCTGTTTACAGGTTGTTCTGGTATTACCAGCAGGACTAGAGAGATAGAGAGAGAGAGAGAGAGAGAGAGAGAGAGGTGGCTGCGTCCTCCCTCCGCCCAGCTGAAGTGCAGCAAAGGAAGATGAGTAACTACCTTGCTTAAAAATGATTTTTGCAGTTCTGTTTAGCTTTGAAACTGAGGCAGTTCTAATTTTTAAAATGTAGTAAGTTATCTAAGTACTTTCTTAACAGCAACATTTATGACTCTCTGTCCCTTCTCTTAAGGAGAGTGTTAAATTTTGGAGCTCTACTCTGCTATCCATTATTTCACAGACCTGGGTTGAAAATGAATAAAGTAAGCTCTTGGGCAGCACAATCACAATCACTAAAGTGAATAAGAATCCTACTGAAACCGATTCACATCTCACCAGAGCACCACGGCAGAAGTCTAGAATCGGGATCTCAGACCAGAGCCAGGTTTACTGCTCTAATGTCGGACAACCCTCAACTGGTAGCTTCTTGGGATGTTAGTTCATTGGTCTACAAAATGGACTAAATTAGGTGGTCTTCAAAGCTCGCCTTTCATCCGCAGAACTCTGTACATTACCTCTAAGTAAACAGGAGTGAACCATAGCTCTCCATCCAGAGTCCTAGCATGTACTGTCTACTCTGGGAACTGCACATGACCTTGAGAGCTAAGTTTTAGGTGTATGACACTGCCTTAGCTTAAACTAATCTATATCATCACATATGCCAATTGTGTGGTTATTAAGCCACCTTGGGAAAGTCGGAAGTGTTTTAGGACATTCTCAGACTACTGTATCCTCAGAAAATCCCATGGATTTATTTTATAAGGTTCCTTTCTATAATTTCAAGTTGTCTGTTTTGTAGGGAAAAGACATTAAGACATTTATTTCCGGGCACTTGGAAGAATCTGCTTTGTGTGTGTATAACAGCTTGCAATTTGGTTAAAATAATTCAAGAGAATTAGTTTTTAATTTAAAAATCTGTTTCAAGAACATACACAAGGTTATCTTTAAAGACTATGTCAAAGTAACGTGCCACCTAAACACAACCATTTGAACAAGTACATTTGTTGAAAAGGAAAACAGTCATGGTACTTACAATTTGTCTGATATGCACAAATTCAATTAGTATCACTTAAAATATATACACACTAAAAAAACCCACTTGCTCATTCTTTCCCTGAGATTTACAATGCTATACATTTTCTCTGTACTTCATCCTGTCATTTTATAGGCACGTGGTTCAGATGTATTATTATACTTCAGTTTGAAAAGAGTACAAAGCTGTACTGTGACCATAATGATTTCCTGGTAGAAGCCTGCTGCTGAGAGACATTAATACAGAGAAACCTTCCTGGAGGGCATCTTTGTGGGTGGCTACCCCCCCCTGTTTTCTATGCTGCTCCTATTAAGTAAAACTTCCTTTGCAGTGAACCCCAAAAGAAGAAGAGGAGGGAGGAGAAGGAGATGGAGGGGGAAGGGCAGCCAGCTGCATCTCCTTCCTTTAATACTCGTTGTGGTTTAAGTAAATAAAGAATTCCATCGTGAAACAGAGGTGTGTTGTCACATCAGATATAAAACGGTAACCCCAATGACTTGCTGATCCTGGACTGAGATACTATGTGAAATGGGACCAATTTAACCATGAAGTTATGACAAAATTTTTTCCTGCAGGCTTCATCGAAATCTAACTCAAAATTCTATCACTCCTGTTAAAGAACATAGCTTCTCTATTCTTTCTTGTAACCTTACATTTCTTTGCTTTATATTTGCAATCCTAACTTTTATCCACCCTGCCTCACATATTGTTTTATAGCTCTCTTATTCAAATAGCTAATAGTGAGAACTAATATTTATCGAGTGTAATTATGTGCCAGACACTGTGGTAAAGGGGCCTTTAATTCACTTAACAGCCGTCTGTGGTAGGCATTATTGGCCTAATTCTGCACGCGAGGAAACTAGGGTTTCGCAGGATTAAATGCTCTGCCGAAGCTTACACAATAATGTCCCAGACTTGACGGAGGTCTTCCCAACAAGTCTGTACTCTACTCACTCTTATCTATACTGTGCTACCCCCTGCCATCTCCTCCCGTAAGAGATGAATGACCTAGAAGATTCTAGCTTCTTGCACTCCCCTGTATGAAAAACTCAGCCATAAGTAAGTCAAAACATGAATTTATAGCTACTGAATTTTCCAGTTTTTGTTTCTGATCCCTCCTTGTCCTCAGCCCCACCCCCAGCTGCTGATTCCCAATGTTTTACCGCAATAGTTCGCCAGTTCTATCAGTTTGTCACTACTTCGCCAATTACTGCCCTGAATTGGATTTCATTATTTATATATATACAGACAGTACAGAAATTCACTTTTGTGAAAAACGTGCAGACTATGTCACTGTACTTCCCTCCTCTAACATCTCTAGCACGTAGTATTACATGGCTGCCATATGCACCCGTCTACACCACACTCATTTTACTGTTCTCTGGCTTGTGGTTATGGGAAGCCTCCCTACAACTTTCCATTGAAGTTTTTTTTTTTTTTAATGTTTTATTTATTTCTAGGGGAGAGAGAGAGAGAGAGAGGAGAGAGAGACAGCGTGAGCAGGGGAGGGTCAGAGAGAGAGGGAGTCACAGACTCTGAAACAGGCTCCAGGCTCTGAGCTGGCAGTCAGCACAGAGCCCGATGCGGGGGCCGAACCCACGAACCGCGAGATCAGCACAGAGCCTGATGCGGGGCCCGAACCCATGAACCACGAGAGCATGACCTAAGCGAAAGTCGGACGCTTAACTGACTAAGCCACCCAGGCGCCCCATCTTTCCATTGAAGTTTAACATTCAATGGCTCCAACGGTATGAGCCCAATGACTGTAATATGCATCATAATCCTTTATTTCAACACAAAAAAGAAACCTGGGTATTATCATTTTAAGATGTCATTAACTGTACCTGGCACCCCAATTTCTGAAGGCAAAATGCGAACAAAAATACATCTTATAAGAGGCAACTATGCTGCTTTTTGTTTTTATCTTACTTCCTACTTCTAACTCTCCCATATTCTTCCACATTCTTCTCCCTTCTGAAAGGCAATGGGCTTTGTAAAGCAAGAACACATTGCCTAAGGCTTTCTACAATCAAATCCATCGAATTCCATGCCAAAATTATCCCTATTTTATATTTATGTCACAGGAAAACCAAGAAAAGCAAAGTAAAAGCAAAAAGAACACATGAAACATTGAATATTATACGTTGCTCAAAGAAACATAATGACAATAGCTTCAATAAAAGATAGAATTTTGTTAGTACTGCCACAGCCAGCACTTTCTCTGGAACTTTTTTTTTTAATGTTTTATTTCTGAGAGAGAGACAGCGTGAGCAGGGGAGGGTCAGAGAGAGTAGGAGACAGAATCTGAAACAGGCTCCAGGCTCTGAGCTGTCAGCACAGAGCCCAACGCAGGGCTCGAACCCAGGAACCATGAGATCATGACCTGAGTTGAAGTCAGACGCCCAACCGACTGAGCCATCCAGGCGCCCCTAGAACATCTTTTAAGATGATCTAATTTTTATTATCTTTACAGAACCAAGTTTCCATTGCAATCACACTGAGTGGCAGTATACTTCTGTGACAAGTATGGTGTGATCTGATATTGTGAGCAATTTATAGTTAGCACCATTAATAAAAAAAATCTAATTCCCGGGGTTCCGATCTATAAACTGGACTGTGATATTACTGTGATACAGGCTTTTAATCCAGTGAAAAATGTTTTGTAATGAAATGGAAATAAGGGCATTTGCTGGCATTTATCATAAATATATTTATGTCGATGCAATGTCTCAAAAACTTTGTGGGAAAATGACTGAGGCATCTATCTCTTTCTCACAAATACATGCTATAAAGAATAATTACTGATTCCCTTACGACAAATAAAAGAGAAGGAGAAATCACAGCTGGATGATCCATGGAGGAAGGGAGAAGGAAAAGCCGTGTAACCCTTTTGGCCAGTGTGTCAGAGGCAGGAGAGCCAAACATAGAAAGTCAGATACAGAGGATTTGTTAAGAGGAATGCTACATGGCACTCCCATGGCCTCCTTGAACTTTAGAATGTTTTTTCTTTTTCTTTTTTTTTAATGTCGTACGGTATTTTTGTTTGTTTGTTTTGAACAGTCATTAACAAAATCACTTGCATGGGTGAGACTTGTCCTGCAAACCAGGTGACAATGGGCACCGTGAAGAGTGTTCTTCACCTGTCTGCTGCACTAAAGGGCCCGGAGCTGAATCAATGAGGCAACTCTGCCACCCCATGAAAAAGGGGAACAGAGGCTGGAAAATGTATTATTCTAAAATATGTTATATTATTCATTGCCTATTACATTAGGAATAAGATACGCATATTCTTCAATCTGCACTTTTTTTTTTTTTTTAACATAAGGCAAGAAAATGAAAACATAAAATGGCTAACACATGGCCCTAGGGTGCAATACCGCCTGCCTATTCACCTCTAAGATTCTGGGAGGGGGAAGGACAATGGAGCTCTTTCAAGGTTCAGGCATTTGATTCTTCCCACTTCTACTCAACAGACATTGATCTCCTTTTGAGCCCTAGAGGGTGCATCAACTCAGTCCTCTGTCGTACAAAACCCAGAAAACCCTCCTTTTCCTTCTCTCCTTTCTTCCAAATTCTCTAAGAGGTCCTCCATATGTTTCACTACTCTTTAGGAAAGATTGGCAACAGCAGCCGAGCTGGGGCTCCATGGAACGCAGCTAGAATTTCTAAGAGCCATTTTTTAATGCGCAGAATGTCAGCATCAGGGGCGCTTCAGAAAAACATCTAACATACTACCATCAAAGAAGTAGTTAATGTAGTTTTCAAAACTCAATATCCAACAACCAAAGACACAAATTAGCATGCTAAACAGAGCAAGTCAAATGTCATTTAATTAAAAGCCAGAGACATCAATTTAAAATAAAGGCCAAAGAGAAAAAGATGGAGAAAAGAGGGATGGGAGAGCACATACAACTCTTAGGGCAGAAGGAAGCCAGACGCATCAGCTTGTGTTTGTTTTCCCAATAATTCTGTCATATTCTAAACAAATTATAAAAATAGTGACAGGATTCCTTGGACAGACTCCCAGAGTGAACTTTAAATTATTATATATTACATCATTTAACATCTCCCCTAAGAATTCTTGTGGCATGTCTGGCATCAACCTAAATAGATACTGGTTAACAGTGGAAAGGAAAGAATGCTCTGTGATCAGAATCCCTAGGGCCAGGGCTTGACTCCATCGCTTATTAGCTATGGATATAACTTTCTTTCAGCTTTAATTTTCTCATCTATAGGAGTCAACGAGTACTGATGTTTCCCCCAACCTCAAACAGTTTTTGTAAGACTCAAGTGAGAAACTGGATTAAAAAATATAGCTTACAAACTTCAAAATAAAAAAATAAATAGTGTGTTTTTGTTACGTTGGTGCTATTTAAGAACTCCACGTATGAAGAACGGACTGTCAGGACCAAAATACATTACAAAATTGTGTGCATATATGAATGCAAAAAGCATTAGATGTGCAATACTGAAATATCCACATGCAAATATACATATGAATATAAGCATAAACATACATGTGTATGCATATACACACACACACACACACACATACATAAACTCATAGTTTTAGGTTTCAAATGGAGATGATAAGGACTAAAGGTCTGAAGAGACAAAAAGACATTTCATTCCTAGTTTTCAGATTAGATTCTTCCTGAAGCATTTTGCAAATTTATAAGATCGTTGCCTCAAAAGCAAAACATTAATGGAATCTTCAAAGTTTTCTCCATAGTTCTGAAAGCCCTTTTGTAAAGAAATAAAATTGATTCTGTCCAAGGTGTCTAAACGACGTACTCTATTTCACTCGAGTGTGTACTTCATCATTTAGTGAAAGTGTTTTGGAACTAATCAATGGTTTTTCATAAATAGTCCATAACAGTGGGTTTTCTGCAAATCATAGCAAGATTATTTAATGTAGCATTTTTTAAAAAGTATTTCTGACTACTTAGGTAAACAGAAAGAGAGGATGAAGAGCAAGTGAATGAATGTAAACTTCAGGGTGTTTTACAGTACTCACCTTTACCCTTCACTCCCAAAGGGCCTGTTTTATGACCCAGCTCAAAAGTCAGCTCTTCTGCACTAAGTCATCAACCCTACAAGCGTCACTACCAACCAGCTGCAAGAAGTTGTTCTCACCTATCTCCTATGTTTAGGGATTTGAATGTTTCATTAACGAACCTCTCCATGTGGCTATCCCTTAGGCAACTTCAAATTCAACAATGTCAAAGTCCAACTTATGTGATATTTCCTGTCTTGAGCCAGAAACAAGGATTTACCACTCACCATACAACACAGTGTGGGAGGTACCTTTGCTGATGCTATAGACACATCTGTGACTAAGACACGCACTCTCTCTTCTCCCCGTGGACCCCTCCAGACATTCTTAGCTCCACACTGAAGTCTCAGCATCATAACTCCTCCACTTTCCAAATAACTGTTATTCATTTTATCCTTTTCATCCTCATTCCGACTACCATAGCTCAGTCCCCACCATGTCTTGCCTGGAATATTTAACCATCACTGAATTGATCTCCTCAGTTTTCTGCCTCCCGTCTGGCCTCCTTTAATTTAAAAACCTTTAACATTAGTAAAGTTGGCCTTTCTGAAATTCCAACTGGCTCAAAACCAACCATCTAATGTACCAAAACGCACACAAGAACAAAGAGAAAACAAACAAATTCCTTAACACGTATGTTAATGTTTCATGGCGTGGCTCTTGATTCATGGCTGCCACCATTCTTTTGTCCTCTGTGGTCACCCGAATCACTTACCCCGAAAGAAATTATATTATCTCCCAAAGCCATGCCTTGCACAAACCATTCCTTTGGAACAGGAATTGCTTTTTCTCATATCCCATTTACTTAGGGACCACTTTCTCATCCTTTGAGCCTCAGCTGAAAATTATCCCTAAAGATTTTTGCCTGATCTCCCCAGGCTGATTTTCATGTTCTTGCCTTTAATCTTTCATTGCACATTTATAAAATCCACTACCAGACAACACTGAGGCAGTCTGTAAGTTTCCTCGTGTTATTGTGACCTACACAAAGGACAGGAATCTTGCTTTGTATATCTGTATCCCCAGTATATAATTACATGAGTATACAGCCCACGTACAAATGTTTGAACAAAGAGTAAATTAATGGATACTTTAAAATGACCATGACGACATGACTTCTTACAGAATTATTACAGACCATGATTTTTTCTTTTTGGTATTTTCTTATCTTGTAAGTTTAATTTTCAATTGGCAAACTATCTTAGGCTAGAGGTAAAATCTAAACATGAATAGGGTGAAGCTGTCTTGCGTAGATTCTTATGGAAGACTTTGACTCTCACTACCTGGCTAAACATCTTAGATTCACTAAGACTTGCATCTTAGTGAAAGCAGGTACAATTCTGCTTCTCTTTCTTCCCATTTCGGGACACACATAAATGGCGTCCACTCCGGTATTCTTTGGATTTCACAAGTATCTGGCAAGTGGCATGACGGGAAAGATCTATCTGGTCAGTGAGGTGGTAACTTTAGGAGTCCACAAGCCACCAGAAACTCATGCGTTGGTAGTAGTTGAGCAGGCTGCACATGGTCTGAGTTCTAATCCGAAGCATTTATACACATGCCTACTTACACCGCACAACAGGCCTTACAGCGACACAACTGAACTCTACACACAATGTGACTGATAGGGTTTCTTCCGCTATTCTTCCTTCCCTCCCTCCCTTCCTCATCCCTTCTCTCTCCTCTCCCCCATCACCTTTAATTTCAGATATTATGTGTATTATATAGGATGAATGGATTCCATAAAGCACTCTAAAGCTATTTAAGTGACGCTGATCCCAAGTGGCTTCCTGTTTTTAACTTTTTGGGTCTTTAAACCTATTTAATGGTTTGAAAACAATAATGTAGAATTTGGCAGATGGTAGAAATAGCAAGTAATAAAAACTTCCACTGTGTTCAAGGATTTTTGAGGGGTAAGAACTACATGCCTTACTGATACTTAATAAATGTTTACTGAACTAACCGCCCATTATTCTGGGTGCCTGTTTTAGCTGGGCCCCTCCACCTAACCAGACTATGCCCAGATAATTCAACTTTAATGCACTTTTCACTCTATGAATCTGGACCAATTCCTGACTATAAGAGCTTGTTTTCAAGTGTGTTCAAAAGAAGGATAGAGTTCAGTAAAATTACGGAAACACCAAAAATCCTTACAGCTAATATCTGCCTTCTAAATTTTAAGGCACAGTTTTCGGTGTTTTTGTTCTGCCAAGATGTAGCCCACTAAAAGGAAAATGTGATTTACTCTCCTCCATTCTTCACACTGCCTACTTGGTTTGCCTTGAATTTCACCAACTTATTCGGGAAATATTTTACCCATTTATCTCCCGAGCGCATAGTCCTATTGGTCTCAGTCTACTTAGAAACTGTAGTTTCTTAGCTGTATTCATCTGCATAACAGATTTTAAAAATACTTACATCAGACCATCTGCTCAGTGACGAGAATGCAAAAATACGAGACACAGATTCTCCCTCAAAGAGTTCACCCAAGAGCCCGTTCAATAACCAGGTAACTATCGTTCTGCCTTATTACATTGTCGTCCCTGCCCTTATAGAGCAGGACAGCAGATCCACTCCTTCAAGGCACAGAATTCAAAACTAAAGCAGCCCAATGTGTTCTTCTCCTGTCTACACCCTGATCACTTAGCCCAAGTCTCCTGGAACTGAGACTACGAATTCCTTTGAATGCGTTACTGGTATTTGAAAACTACTCTCCATGCTCATGCTTCTAAGAATATTTCTGTCGGGGTGAATGGGTGGCTCAGTCAGTTAAGCATCTGACTTTGGCTCAGGTAATGATCTCACGGTTCATGAGTTTGAGCCCAGTGTCAGGCTCTGTGCTGACAGTGCAGAGCCTGCTTGGGATTCTCTCTTCCCCCCCTCTGCCCCTCCCCCATTTGCATCTTCTATCTCAAATAAATAAACTTTAACAAAATTAAAAAAAGAGAATACTCCTGTCAGGGGCGCCTGGGTGGCATGGTAGGTTAAGCTTTCAACTCTTGATTTCTAGTCAGACCATGATCCCAGATCATGGGAACAAGCCCCACGTTGAATTCCACACTGGGCATGGACCCTACTTGAGCTTCTCTTTTCCTCTCTCTTTGACCCTCTCCTCAACTTGTGCTCGCTCTTTCTCTCTTAGGAGGGGTGAAGAGAGGAGGGGGATGGGAGGAGGGAGAGGGAGATGGAAGGAGGAAGGGGGGGTGGAGAGGGAAGAGGGGGAGGGGGAAGAGGAAGTGTGAGAAGGAAGAGGAGGAGGAGGAAGGAAGGGGAGAGGGGAGATGGGTGAGGGGAGGACAATGAGGAGACTCCTGTCACATCTTATGGAAGGAATGACAAATACTCCATCAATTCTTGTTAAATTACACTGAACTGACACCAGAGCCACCTGTACCGGTGGTGGCGGCAGCTGTGGCAACAGCCATGACAGCGACAGAAACAGCAACGCAAAGCAGATAACTGCCACTCCAAATCAAAGGTTCAGTGATCCTTCTCAGACCTATAGACAACTAAATATATGTGGCACAATTTAATTCAAAATGTCAATTGGACAAAATGTTTTTGTCAGAAAAGTTCTTTTTACTTATTTACATATGCATGTGCATATATATATACACACACATATATCAAATCTCTAAAATTAAAAATAAGTTTTGATAAAAATTTTCCTAAGTATTTTATGCATGACTCTTGACCTGCATGTATCAGAAAAACCTTGCTTATGCTCATGGCCCTTAAATTGTTTTAGCAAAAACACATAAAATATGACGGTCTTGTGTCAGAAATAATAGGTTTTCATTGATGGGCATGAAACCAAGGAAGTTATCTGACCCAGACAGTTATCAACCGTTAAAGCTATCCTTTTACAACATCTTTCTGAACAAGAAACCAATCCTTCACAGGCAGATATTAATTTATTCAATTAAACATGTTCAGTAGAGATTGATGGTTTGCTATGCAAAGGTGGATTTATTCTGCAGCGAACGCACCTTAAGATTTAGGGCTCTGAACTTGCACAAGCCATTCCCAAGACCCAGACACACTGGAGTGGGGGAGGGGGAGTTGGCACACACGTGGAATCACAATTTTGTAAAATATCCAAAAGCAATTTTTAGGTTTTTTTCTTAACAGGCTTTAGAACCCACAAAACTCTGATCTTTCCTAGGTTTTTTTTTTTTTTCCTCAATATTATGTATGCTTCTAACATGTCATTGGTCATACCAAAATGTTTAGCTTGAAAACCACTTCCTCATTAATTTCCACGATACAATCACCATAGAAACATAAGCCTGAATATGTTAAATACTACAGTGAAAATGTCATCATTACCAATTCATGTTATAATCAAATTAATGGGCAGCTTTAACTCAGATTAATGGCCACCATTTACTTTATGCCAAGTCAGATCTCACTGAAGATTTCGCATGCCAAGGTAGGAGAGACTTGCTGTTGAAATGAACACTACAATTACTTATAACACATTTTAAAGTGAATGTTCACAGTGTCTTACTCTGTTATTTAAAATTTTTGTTGCTCTATTTATGATCACACATTTTATTTTGTATATTTAAAAGTTTAATTTTGCTGTAATCTTTCTTCTGGTTCTTGTGTAGGAAATAAATCTTCTAAATCATAGTACTTTACCATCATAATTTTCATGCTTTTTCTTAGGCCCAATATCAGAATAAAATTAATAAGTATTCCATCCATGATGTATACAGTGAACTCTAAAACTAATGCCACTAGGAAAAATTATATTAAGTTCCCTAAACACCATTAGATACTTTTTCATTAAATTTTGTCATTTGTTCCTCACCCCCAAGGTTTTGTATTTTCTCCTTTATATAATATCTACTATCTGGGGCACGGCGGTCTTGGAAGATTGGTTAAGAATTTATTGTTAATGAATTTCCTACAAATAAGTATTTCAAGTTAGATCAAATGGCCAGATTTTGCCTCAAAGAGGAGACAATGAATTTCACACTATCACTTTAACTAAACACATTTTAACTAAATTGAACTAAAGACAGTATATAATCTTCTCTAACATGCTGGTGGTATTTTAAGAAGTTAATCCAGTTTTTATTCTGCTTTTACAGAGAACTATATATATGTCCCTTTGGTCTGAGAATTACTCAATACAAATATGTATATTTTTAAATGACATATGACACACATGCTTGTGTGTTTTGAACATACCCATGATTCTCTAATAATCAGTTGCATAAGAATTAGGTCAGATAGAATATTGTGGATTCAGTGAAATAATAGTTTAAAAGGACCGCTTTGCAATGGGATTGTTATAATAACTTAACCAAACTCTAATTAACCAAAGATCAATCCAAAAGCCATTAATCAAACTGTAGTTGCTGCAAACATCATAAAAGAACACAAGCTCAATTTCCTTATTTTCTATTTTTCTACTTGTCTATCTATTGAATATTTTTTCCAGAAAAGACATACGATGGCTCGTAAGGATAGAACAAGAACAGCAAGGGCAATATCAGCGTGCCAATATGTCAGTGAAAGGATTCAGTAATAAGGAGTTAAAGATGCTACCAAAACTTGATAACAAATTAAATTCTTAGCATTGTGGCAGGTCAAGGACAGTGTGTCTACAGCAGACACAGAGACAGGTTTCCTAGGACTTATTTTCTCATAGTATATTTCAACTGCAGTTCATGTCATTACACCAAAGAACACCTAACAGGAATTACACACCTTTCTTCTCTGCTGTCATCTGCTGCTCACTCCAACCTGCCATGTTGGCCCTGTTTCCTCAAACAGATCAGGCCACTCTGGGCTAAGAGACGCTACTCTTGCTATTTTCTCTGTTTGGAATGGACTCTCCTCCCATGTTCTCCGGGTTCATTCTGCATCTCCCCTTGGACTCTGTAAAAATGTCATTTTTAGTAAAGCTCACTACCCTTTACAAAACTATAACCACTCTATTGATATTCTCTATCCCCATCCCCTTATGTATTTTTCCCTACATGACATATTAGTATCTGTCACACTGTTTTTATTTGATTTTGCCTGTGCCCCCTACTAGGATGTAAGCTCCATCATTCTTTTGGTGTCTTATCCATGTGTAGTTTCAGTGGATATCACTGGTTCCTAACTTATTCTGCTCGGGATTTCTACCAAAAAGACCATGGTGATAAAATATGACTTCGGACATTTGGGAACACTCTTTGCAGTGTTTAGGTCAAAGATCCTCAAGGTGTTTTCTTCAGCCCACCAGCTGTCTCTGGAGTGGTCACAAGGAGGTGGCTCCTAACTCCACTAGGAATTTCTGTACCATGAAATTGTCCCACTAAGGGCTGGGGTCAGCACCTAAGTAAATTTGGTATTTATAATGTGAAATTAGAACACATTTATTACTTACGGATTCGAACTCACCATTCTATAAGAAATATGGCTACAATGAAACAGCACAGTTTTGGCAACCTCATGTGTCTCATATTCACATGTAAATAACTGAAAACCCTACCATTTCCAGAAAGGATAATGTATTGTCAGTGATATTTTGAGCTTTCCAGAATTTTCAACTATTGCTACTCCGTTCCTAATTATCTAAATTATCTTCATCATTAGCAATTTACTTTTTCTCTGGCTTACTTACTTGTGGAGATTTGTTGCCTACTGACAGTATTAAAGTGTTCACACATTGTGCTCAAAACAGGACTCATGCATATTCTCTTTGCTAGAGTACATACAGTGGCTCTTTAGTATTCCTGACTCTGTATCTGTGAACTTGCCTACTCACTAAAATGTATATGCTCTTGGTCGTTCATGGGCATGTGTCAAGCAGCAAAAAATTTGAGCCTCCTTGTTCATCTGGGCCCAACTAAGGTTGAACAAGTCAATACTCTGCCTTCCTGTTTCAGCACTCATATTGCAAACAAGTGTACTTTTTCAAGTCTATCTAGTACCACATTTTCATATTTTGTGCTTTCCGTTGGTGCTTCTGATGTTTAAAATTGCCCCCCACCCATGTATTACCAGCATGCTGTCTAGTGTTTCTAGGCTATGATGTGCGGTAGGGGAAAACATGTATGTTAGTTAGGCTCTGTTAAGCCATGAGTTAACAGTGTCATTGGCTCTGTGTTCAGTGCTAATGATGAACTAACTACCTCACTATCTATCTAGATGTCTTTGAACAGAAACACATAAAACAACATTATATGTGGATCACCAGAAGAAAATGTGACCAGTTAGGTGTTTCCCTCAGGAGTAATGGTTCAGTATTTTCTAATTCAGTGTTGATGGCAATTTTATAAAATACAGTCACCATAAATAATAATTAACTGTACATACATAACCATCCATCCAACAGAAAATTGTGCTCCACTTTAAAACTTTTGTCAATGTTAAATTCCATTTCTACCTACAGATAAAAGTTAATCAACAAGGTAGAAAGCAAGGTCCTTTGCCCTATTTAAGACAGTAGCTTTTCCTCCTACGTGTCAGATATTAAAATGTAGTAGAGAGAGTGTAAGAAAATGAGGGATGGATAGAGTGAAGAGAGAAAAGTGGAAAAGGTAAAAGTGAAAAGAGCTTAAAAATGAGCTTGAATTACACATATATATATATGTGTATCCTATTTTATAATACCTCCTCTGATAGTATTGCCTTTCAAAACGTGTAAAAGGTTAACCTGTAAACACAAAATATTTTTTCTCATGTGAAATAGCTCTAAACTTGTACCAAGAAACCACATTCAAATAGTACATTATAGTAAATATAGTTATCCTGTGTACATTTGCATACATTTACATAAAATTTATGGTCAGATTATATTCATGCTATTTGAGGGAAGGAATTAAATAAAGGTTATTAACCTGATTTCTTACTTAAATCAATGTTTCTCTTCTCAATTTTTTTTTATCATCTACTGACTGCCATTGCCATACAATTCAGCAATGAATTAGACAATATTCAGCACATCTGAAATATAGAAGAAAACAAAAGATTGGTAGGGCCAATCTAAGTAAAGGGTACTAGACAGCACCGTCATTTCGGAGGATTCAGGGTCAGTTCTGATAATATGGCAACAGTGTGTCCATGAGACAGAATTTAGATGTTCCTTCTAAAACACTGAAAGAGGCTGTCAATGCTTCCTGTTCCATCACGTCTTACACAGTTCTGCACTTATACTTTACAGCTCCACTGACTTCCAAAAGTACTGGTGAGGACCATATGTGACTCAAATGGAGATCACGCTAGTGCAACTGGATCAGAGATTGAGAGAGCAAAGTCCTCTTATTTGCCTCCATGTCAAAAGGCTCTGTGCCTTGACCAGCCAAGAGGCAAGGAAGGCATTTAAGGGCACACAATTTAAGGACCAAGTCACTCTCAGTTTTAGGCAAGTACTAATCCTGCCCCTCAGCTTCCCTGAGAGCAAGAGCCATCCTAAGAATGAAGCACCAAGGGCACAACATTTAAAGAAGTGCTCACTTGGGGCGCCTGTGCGGCTCAGTAGGTTAAGTGTCCAATTTTGGCTCAGGTTATGATCTCGTGGTTCACCAGTTCGAGCCCCACATCAGGCTCTGTGCTGACAGCTCAGAGCCTGGAGCCTGCTTCGGATTCTGTCTCCCTCTCTCTGCCCCTCCCCTGCTTGAGCTCAGTCTCTCTTTCTCTTTCTCAAAAATAAAAACATTTTAAAAAATTAAAAAAGTAAAGAGATGCTTACTCTCATTCATGCAAGTTCTGATGGCAGAATAAAAAAATTAAAAAAAAAAAAACCAACCAACAAAAAAACAAAGGATGGCATATATTCCTGGGAACAAAATTAAACCAGTTTTCTGTGTGCAGGTCTATGTGAGCTCAGCGTAAGGTACTGTTGAAGCAGCATAGTATCATGTCTCGATAAAAGCAATGATAGACACTTAGGTGTAGCATTTTGTTGGGAGATCAGCATCAAGTAAATACAAAAGAAAAGTCACGGACTCCCTGAGAAATACAGATTAAAATCACTAAACGGCTGACAACACCTTTTAATGAGATACAATCAAAACTAAAACACACAAGGATTTCCTCTAAGCAGACATTGTTTCAAATCCACCAAAAGGGACACTTGAACAGTTTTGTGTACGTGCATTTTTACAGTAATGTGTCATGTTTTATGTACATTTATTGTTAAAGTGAAAAATAGTTATAGTCAGGTGGTCTGTGGGAACAGCTTATGTCTTATTAGAGTTCTCACTTCAACCAGCAGGCAATAAAGGGGGAAAAAATTATCCTAAGTTAATCAGTAGTAAAGAGTCTGTGAAGCCAGGATATGTATCTCTCTGCTTAAGTAGATGCTTTTGTTTGGATGGATAAAACATACACTTATCCATCTGAATGGATGAATTTGCTCCAGCCTGAGAAGTTTTTCTTATCACCCATAAGCTAGCCTCACTGCAACATCATACAATAAGCATCCTATGAACTTTTGGGTGGGTTTAGCCTTCATTTTCTTCTAGAAACCTTGTGGTTTTTCATGGTTAAACTGTAGAGAATTTGCCCTAAAACTCACATGGTTTTCATTTGGATATAGTGAACTCACATGATTATTTTTGTACAAAAAAAAAAAAAAAAATTCTAGGGGCGCCTGGGTGGCTTAGTCGGTTAAGCATCCGACTTTCGCTTAGGTCATGATCTCGCGGTTCGTGGGTTCGGGCCCCGCGTCGGGCTNCGGTTAAGCATCCGACTTTCGCTTAGGTCATGATCTCGCGGTTCGTGGGTTCGGGCCCCGCGTCGGGCTCTGTGCTGACTGCCAGCTCAGAGCCTGGAGCCTATTTCAGAGTCTGTATCTCCCTCTCTCTTTGACCCTCCCCTGCTCACGCTGTCTCTCTCTCTCCCTCTCTCTCTCTCTCTCTCTCCTAGAAATAAATAAAAATATAAAAAAAAAATTCTAGCTATGGAAGCATTTCTTCAGCTTTATATTGTAGAACTGAATTTAAGGACACCCTTTTCCCTGTACAATACATATCCTTTGGCTCACTTATTTCAAACATCTTGTCTTTTTTTTAATTTATAAAAAAAAAAAAAAAAAAGGAAAAATAACCTCTCACCTTGTTTCTTCCCCTCTGGTTTTTCTTTAATCATATTCTAGAACACCTGCTGGCCTGAACGGATTCTTTGCAATGGCAGCTCCTAAAAGCTAGTAATATTTCTGAACATGAACTCTCTCCATCCCACTTCTTGCATACTGGCAAAGCTATCAGAATTGCAAAATATTTGGTTCTCTTTATTTATCCAGAGACATGAAGGAAAAGAATATGTGTTTATACAAATATTCAAATTATATCAAGATATTCAATACCTTTTTTTCCCTCTCAAAATGTCAATTTTACTACTCCAAAAATGTTATGCAGGCAGTATTAATTCTCAATACTAAAGGTGGAGATGAGTAAATGCTACCATTTTTGGAACTCAAATGAATTAAACTCAGTTTCTGCATTCAGAACTCAATGAAGTACGAGATGGGTAAACCCTAGCAATTGGTTCGAGCCAAACTTCAGGCCAAATAAAGATGAAGTTCAGACTCAAGGCATGGTCTTGGGGGAAAAAATAGCAGATATTAACAAGCAATCTCATTTACCTCCTTCCATCAAGCATCACTCTTCTTCAGTAGAATCCTAACGACACTGGAAACTCTCAAAGATATCATTAACTTTCTAGATTTCAAGGAGCTTGAGAATAAAGCAATCCTGTGTGTGTGTGTGTGTGTACACACTCTGCCCTCTCTGCAAATGTGCAGTCTGAAAACCTGTTTTATGTAGTTTTAAATCTGACTTGGTCCTGAATATATAATATTAAAAACAGCAGCCAAATTCTGAAAGCATTTTTATGGTACATATCAAAGTATCATTTATCAATAATTACCAAAAAAAAAAGCATAGGAGTTGCAAATTTTGTTTCTAACCTAATATTTTATAAATATAACTAGTAATTTTTCTTCCCATCAGAAATAACTTAAAGTTTCATACTTCACATATTTCAAAGCACTTTAACACAGGTCATCTGCTGGAGGTGCTGACTCTACTTTGTGCCACAGGAGGACTGACTGTCCCTTTGTGATAGATAAAAAAATAAGGAGAGGTGGCTTAAATGACTCGTCTGTGGGGGGGCAGCTGGGTGGCTCAGCTGTAATCTCACAATCTCGAAATCAAGCCCCATTGGGCTCTGCAGTGGCCATGAAGTCTACCTGGGTTCTCTCTGTCTCTCTCTCTCAAACAAACAAATATATAAAGGACTTATCTATGGTCACAAAGTACGACAATGTGATGAATCCTGCTTGGGTTTCTCCTTGTTTTCTCCCTAGACTATATATAGTTTGTTTGAAATATAAATTCCTTAAAAAGAAAACACCACACTCAGAAAGTAGAGATTGAAAGCAGAGTAAAGATATGTTCAGTATTAATAATAAGATAACCCTTAACATTTTCCGAATATCAAACATGAAGCACTTTTCATGTCTCTTATTTAGTTCCAACAGCTGTATTACAGAAGACCTATTATTAACCCATTTACAGAGATGAAGCTGACAGAAATGGATTAATTTCCCATAAATGATGATGCTGAGATTCACACTCAGATCTTCCTGATTTATGAGCCTGAGGTAGGATTTAAGAACTATGCTGAACTTCCTTTCTATGCATTGCCAGCATCTACCAATTCATTACCACTCATCTTAGGTAATATAGCCTAAGATCACGTAGCATGTAAACTGCTTCTCAGTTTCCAGTTCCCTATGAGAAAACAAAATAAAACAAAAACAAAACAATTTCCATCCTACTTTTGCAAAGCCCTTATTTGTGGAGTCTAATCCTAGTTTCCTTTTATCCTCTACATGTTTATCAAAAAACCAACTGAACTATTCCTTCTATCTTTTGCACTAAACCCTCCAGAGAGCTCCAAAATAGCCTATCTCCTTCCCCTTACCTCTTTGCTCTTTATTTATTTATTGTGCTGGTTTTACGGCAGATTTTAAAGCAGGGCCAAGCCATCATAGGAATTACAGAGGCGGCAAAGTCCATGACCCTGGGTCATCAGGGTAGGAGAGCTGTCTCTTGGGCCCCACCTCTTTCCAGTAGACTGTATCCCGGAAATGGTCTGCGAATTGGTGATAGCTTTAGATGCTCCCAATAACAGCCCTGAGGAAACTGCTCTCTCAGATGCAACAGATTCAGGAACATGTGGGAAATGCCCTGTCCTGGCCCCACAGCTGTGGGGGCACATAAACAAAGCGATAGGTTGGCTCTCTGCCTGGAATTTCTGAAAACGAATATTGTAACTTGTAAAACCAAAGGAAAATGCAGACACACCTGAAGGGGAGTGTACAAGAAAGCCAGTCTCAACAGCCTGTGAGGCAGTTTTCAGAGTATGCTCTGGAAGAAGAGATACTAGGCTGCTCATTTAACACTTTCCTGAGGAAAACAAAATTTGGAGAGATCAGCTTTGGCTTTCCTAGTTAATATTCAATTTTATTAGAGCTTCATTTTATATATTCACTATTGTATGATCATACTCATTAAGTTTCAAACCCTGATTTTTCTGCCTTGTTTTCTCCAAGATATGGTAACAAAAATACCAGTAATAAGAAGAACAAGTAATGCTGGGGTGCCTGGGTGGCTCAGTCGGTTAACCTTCCAAATCTGGCTCAGGTCACGAACTTGTAGTGCAGGAGTTTGAGCTTGCTTCAGATTCTGGGTCTTCCTCTCTCTCTGTCCCTATCCTGCTCTCTCTCTCAAAAATAAATATTTAAAACAAATTAAAAATAGTAATGCAATCATGGCCTGTGTTAATGAAAGAATTCATACCAAGGGGAATAAAAATCTCAATTTTTCTTGTTTTGAACCTAATGGATCAGCTATAAATTACTGAAGTTTAACCCTGGTTGTCATATTTTGAGATTCTGAGAAAGAAGCATAGCTAAGTCTGAGGAAAATTCTAGAAATAATGTCATAAATGAAATGCTTGAGATAACATTACTTAATCTTTTCAAGCATTATTTCAAATAGGAGGTGGGGTGGACAATGAATGAGAAAATAAGGTATCTGCTCAAAGTCACACCATCATCCCATCCAAGTATAAGTACTAACCAGGCCCAACCCTGCTTGGCTTCCAAGATCGGATGAGATCGGGTGCATTCCAGGTGGTATGGCCGTAGACAAAGTGACACCAATCTCAAGTGGGGGAGCCAGCGCTCAAACCCAGCGCACAGGATTGAAAGGTGTGTTTCCACCGCCATTCCTGCCCCAACTCAAATAGACCTGAGGCTACCTGACCAGCCATCAGAGAAACTGTATAAAGAATTTCTGAATTGGGGCACATGGGTAGCTTAGTCAGTTAAGCGTCCAACTCTGGCTCAGGTCATGATCTCCTGGTTCATGAATTCGAGCCCCGCATCTCTGTTGTCAGTGAGGAGCCTGCCTGGGATTCTGTCTCCCTCTGCCACTCCCTCAATCATGCTGTCCCCCTCTCCCTCTCAAAAATAAAACATTAAAAATAAATTCTAAATTCAGAAATCATAGTAAATGAGCTTGAAAGCCCCAGTGGCTCTAATACGAAAAAAAAATGAAAAATAAAACATTTTTCTTTTTGATGAAAATATCTGATATTTACATAATATTTATATATCAACATTAAAGATACATTTGATTTGCAAAAATGAAAAATCTTTGCAATAATGCATAGCTCATAGCCAAAACTACACACAACAAATGTGTTTTGCTAAACTACAAGAGAGGTCATTGCTTGGAAGAATAATAAAAGAAGCTATTGCATAACTGGCGAAGCCTTTGAAGTAACTTAAACTTCTTCCTCCTTAAAGCTTCCATTGCTCCCACGCATCCTTTAACTCTGGCTAGAAAGTGAAAAATGAAATACTGTAAAAAAAAAAAAAAAAAAAAAAACTGGACTCTGTCAGTATGCCCAGAATTTACAGAAGAATCAAACTTACACATAAGTCAGAAGCCACAGAGTGTGTGAAAAGGGTAGCACCAAACTATATATATTACAAGATTTCAATAATTTGAGTATCAAGTCTCTCTGTTTTCTGTCGTAAATTCCACTGTGAAATCTTAATTGGATCTGAAACTGAATGCACCCCCTCCCTCTGACCCAAACTGTGAGTCCTGATCCATTTGTATATATTTTCCATCATCAGCTGTACGCCCGTTCCCCAACAAATGATCTAATCAATGGGAAAAACAGTCTTCTTTCAGATTATTACACCCCACACTGTTCTTCCAAATTTACTGAACATCACTGTTATGCCACAGGTAAAAGTCTATTCGCAGATGTTACAGGGATCAACCAAAAAGGTAACTTATCCTCTGCAACAAAGCTTGTATTTTTAATTTCAATGTCAAGCTTCACACTGCTATGCCATCATTTGATACCAGTCTTTGTAAAACACACATTTCCAAGGTTGTGTATCTGCCGCACAATTCAAGTTACTTTATTTTAGACATGGCTCTGTATCTCCTCATACTCCATGTGACTAGCATGATAAATAAGCTTTCACCATGTGCTCTGGCCATGTGCTATTCCTCACCTATTTCTTTGGCAATCATTCTTAACCGTTGATAGCTTCTCTTGTATATAATTACATTGAATCCCAATGACTATAACTCACCAGTATCTGCTTCCCCTGAATAAGCAAAATTAGTTAGCTGCCTAAATTCAGCTCTGTTATGATTCAATTGAGAAAATTATATAAACTGTGTCAAGGATAGAGTGGGTGGGAGATACAGAACTGAGTTTTTCAAATATGTTATGAAAAAGGAAATGCTGACTTTTATTTCTTCTTCCTTTCAACCCAAGTGCAGCATGTGTAATCTTTTACTCTCCACACACATTCTGCTCCAATGTGGACCCTGAAATGACTCACAAATGGGAAAAAATCTAATTTAAGTAGGGTTTGACTAATTTCACTAGTGATCATCACAAATCTTTCAAACTCACATCTGTTGAGAGCATTATGTATGTGTTGTCCAAGTCTTGATTGTGTGTTTTCAGTTAAATACCTTAAAACATGTCAGCATTTTAACTAAGAAGATAAGTAAATATTTTAAGGGAAGCATTCTTATCAGATAATTGCACACTGTTTACACACAAAACTTGCTGGAATGATGTTAATCATTTTGGTTCTTGTAATTGCCATTCTTGTAACATAGCCTTATCTTGAGAAATCAATCTGCATTTATCTTACAGAAGACAAGGAATCCAACTTAACTAGAAACGTAGAGAGTCTCATGGGACTGTACCGTCCCACCCTACCCCACCCCGACCAAACACACACGTTTTGGGCTCTCTCTCTTTGGCTTGTGTGGGGACAACTCTGAAGACAACTCCCAGGCTCTTGAAAGAAGACCCAAGGCTGGCTGAAGTCCAGCAGGAGTATTTTCCTGGCCATTTCCTTTTCTCTAGTGCCACCCACTGAGATCTGCTCAGACCTTCCCTTCTAGAGAAACGTTAAGCCATGAGATGCAAAAGTAAGCTCTGCTGCCTTGGAGCCCCTCTTGATCCAGGCCAACCTATCAAATGCTCCAGGAGCCCACACCAGCTCATTGGAATATTGTACTAGAGTTTGGGGCCAATTGGTTACAGACACTCCTGGATCCCCTTTACAACCCTGGGAGGGACTACTGGTCACCCCACTTGTTTGAAATGGTAATTTATCAGTTAAAACTCCATAAGTAGATTGTATATTTCAGATACCAAAAATGAGAATTTTTAAAGCATGGCATTTTTTAATAAAATGGAATGAAAGTCCTAAATATTTTCTTCCCAGACTCTCAATAGTTCATTCGTTCATTCATTCTCTCTCTTTCTTTCTCTTTTTCTCTCTTTTAAATTTATCTACAAGTTAGTTAGTATATGGTGTAACAATGATTTCAGGAGTAGATTCCTTAATGCCTCTTACCCACTTAGCCCATCCCCCTCCCACAACCTCTCCAGTAACCCTCTGTTTGTTCTCCATATTTAAGAGTCTCTTATGTTTTGTCCGCCTCCCTGTCTTTATATAATTTTTGGTTCCCTTCCCTTATATTCTTTTGGCACATCTTATCCTGAGAATTTCAGTTCTAGGATTCATTTTTAATATGTCTGTATCCTGGCTAAACACCATTTAATCGCTCCATTATTACCACTGCTTATTATTCTAACCATATTCACTTTCAAGATTTGTTAAATTTTAGCAAGTAGTATGATTTGAGAGCACTGTAAGTGTATTTTTTCTTTCTTGAATACATGCCATTTTTAAAGGTAAAAGTTTCAAAAACTTATGTTAAAAAGACTTGGCAATAAGACAACCGAATCTGATACTTTGCAAGAAAACACATATTTGTGTAGTCCTACAATATCTTATTAACATTTTTCCAGAAATTTACTTCTCAGAATTGATATAAGCATCCATATTTGTCTTCTAACTCTTCTAAATTATAGCTCTAAAGAGTGCTCCCTTCCTCTTATTTTACTTCCAAATGTATCAATAATCTCATTTCTAACATAAGAATGGTCCCTTTCTAATTCTGAAGATTTAATCAGCATTCACTATGAAACAAATTTTATAGGCTCTTAAAAGAATCATTAGAAGAAACTGTCATTACTAGATCTCTTCAAACACTAAATATAATTCTATTCACTGTTTGGATTTCAATTCTCCTGTGAATACATTAAAATGTAAGACATGCAATGGCACTCTACTTCTTCTACCTTAGCCAACTCTGAGTATCTAATATTTTCTCAAACAATGTTTATTTACAACTCACGATGATGAGGGTTAAGTATTTGTGGCATACCTTCCAATGTCAAACAGTTCTTTATATTTTGTAAACAATGGGGGAGAAAGCTCTTGTTATAACTCTAGAGCAGTAAGCATCTTGTTGGAATCCTGGACTAGAGAGATTATGGCTGCCTGGTTCAAAAGAAAAAAAATATTAATTTCTCTAAGACATACTAAATTGATGTGCTTTTGAGGAATAAGATCAATTGCTATATAAAATTGTGAACATTACGGGACAGTATTACAGATTTAAATTTCACCCATGAAACCACTCCCTCGTCCCTAAAATTGGCCAAGGACCATCACCTAATAAGCACCCTCAAACCAGTAGTAGTATTTATTCCAATCCAGAGCGACAACTTAACTAATTTTACACCTCCTTTAAAATTTCAGAACTTTTGGGGCGCCTGGGTGGCTCAGGTCATGATCTCACAGTTTGTGGGTTCGAGCTCCGCACTGGGCTCTGTGCTGACAGCTAGCTCAGAGCCTGGAGCCTGCTTCACATTCTGTGTCTCCCTCTCTCTCTGACCCTCCCCTGCTCACGCCGTCTCTATCTCTCTCAAAAAAAAAAATAAAACATTTAAAAAAAAAAGAAAAAGTTTTTAAAAAAATAATAAAAAATAAAATTTCAGAACTTTTATATGTATTTTCAGGAGAACCTAGAGACAGCACATTAACCAAGCAACCAAAGTCAACATCACCATTAATGAATCATATCAATGTCCTCTATCTCCTGACAAAAGGCACTGAGAAATGAACAGCATCCTTGTCAATACATCACCTAAAAGATCTCCATTAGGAAGAAAGATGAAACTAAGTCAGACTATATAATATGCTACCAAGGGGCGCCTGGATAGCTCAGTTGGTTAAGCGTCTGACTTCGGCTCAGATCATCTCACGGTTCGTGGGCTCAAGCCTCACGTAGGGCTCTGTGCTAACAGCCTGGAGCCTGGAGGCTGCTTCGGATTCTTTGTTTCCTTCTCTCTCTGCTCCTTCCCCATTCTCTCTCTCTCTCAAAAATAAACATTAAAAAAATTCTTTTTAAATATGCTACCAAATCACTGGTCAGCAATGACAATGAAAGACTGATGAACCATCTCAGACTGGAAAAGATCCAGGTCACAAAATAAATGTAAAATGTGGTACTAGGTAGGCTCCTATCAGACAACGTACGGTAAAATCTTGGTTTCTGAGCATAATTTGTTCTGGAAACATGCTTGTAATCCAAAGCACTTGTATGTCAAAGCAAATTTCAAGCACCATTGGCTCAGTTGTGATCATGTGATGTTCAACATCACGTACTACTCATATTGCAAGACATCGCTCCTTTATCGAGGTAAAATTTGTTAGAAATGTTTGCTTGCCTTGCGGGATATTCACAGATAAAGATACTCGTAATCCAAGGTTTAACTATACTTTTTTGTAATGGTTGGACATTTTTGAATACAATTTCTTATAGACAGTAACACACCCATGTTAATCTTCTGGCTTAAAGAACAGGTATAGCCGTGTCCAATACTAACAATTGGAAAGGCTGGATTTGGGAAAAGTACTCTGCAACTTTTTGTCAGTCTGAAATTATTTTAAAATAAAAACCCTAAAGTGTTTACCTATTTGATCTCCATTTTACATTGGTGAGGATAAAATTTTATTATCTTTTAGAACACTGCTCAAAAAACAAGAAACTTGTAAGTATATAACCTGGGGCTTCTATTTACTGATCTTTCTACTATATAAAGTTTCCCCCAATACAATTTTAAAAGACTCTGTCCTACTTTCAAAGAAAGTAATTTTTTATTGCTTTGATTTGCAGATTGTATAAAAGGATTATGAAATCACAGAGGTATGTCAGGTATCCTCACTCAAGCATTTGCTCACAGATCCATGAATTAGGTCCTGGGTCTTCCCCACCTCCACAGCTGTAGATTAGCTGTAGAATTTACTGCTTCCCAGTGCCATCTGGTTCCCTGCTTGGCTTATCAACCAAAGTAACTTCTATGAAGGAGAAGAGTGTGGGGTGTGTGTGTGTGTGTGTGTGTGTGTGTGTGTGTGTTAACCCTATCTAGCACAATACCTATCACAGAATCGGTCCTTGATAAGCTTTTGAAGAAGAAAAAGGAAAGAGAAAAAAGAGAACCTAAGACAGGCTTTATGGAATGACACAAAGAGTTTGGGGAATATCATGTTAAGCATATTTATACAAACTATGATTTCACTCTGGTGATCATAATCACTATGACAGATAATCGATATAAATCATGCAAAATGATCAGGCTGAAAATTTATTCCAATACAGTTCTTATCTATATGCCTAAACCAGCAAATGCTCAGTGACTGTCCTGCTATTTATCTAATTCTGTCATTTACCTTGGTGAGTTAGAGAGACTGCTGCAATTTCTGGGACTCTGTATCAACGAGCTCTGCATATAGAGCTTGTCAAACAATTACAGTGCACTTACCACACAAAGGCCTGATACGATCATTTTAGGCTATCTCTGGTCTTTTGCACTTCCAAACACTGCCTGAGTACAGCATAAAACACAGTGGTAAAGAACAGACGTTAATTTTGGCTTCACTCGGCAAACCATGAGAGACTCTTGAATGCTGACAAAAACTGAGGACTGATGGATGTGGGGGGGAGGGGGGGATGGGCATGGAGGAGAGCACTTTGGGGATGAGCACTGAGTGTTATGTAGAAACTAATTTGACAATAAACTATTTGTAAAAAAAAAAAATAAAAAATAAATCCAAATATAACAGTAATCAAGAAACATAAATAAACTAAATAATACAACTGAAAAAAAAAAAAATTTTGGCTTCACTCACCACCAAATGGGTGACAAGTAAAATATGTACAAATAAAACACACACACACACACACACACACACACACACACACACACGTTAAAGAGGACAGCATTTTTAAATGACTCTGACCTACACAGATACTCCAAAAATTTAGAGCCAATCTATACTATCTAGTTTGACTATTGTTAGGTTGATAACTATAACATGCTCCTTCTCTTCCACCTTAAGCTATGCAGTCTCACTAGATAAAGCCTTTGGCAATTATAACTTTCATTTCTAACCCAAGATAACTTTAAAGAGAAAATGAGCAATATTAAACTAAATTAATGGTAGGGTTTTTTTTTTTTTATTTTAGTGGCAAAATCTGACATGTTTTATTTCCATCATCGTTTAAAGGAAATAAAGACTCTGAATTATTGATTTTATGTGAAGAAAATGCATTTAATACTTAATAATTATGCTGGAGTATTAAAGCTAAAAATAACTGCCAAAAGAGTGTTTCTAAATATCTAAACTTCTTTGTATCCCATAGAGCTGATCGAAGTCCAAATTCATTCCAAAGCCATGGGAGCTCCACCTTTCTATTAGCAAGGAAACAAAAAGATATAAATAAGAGTCTTCTTAATTCACTCTGGTTATGAAGATAATGTGAAAATGGGTTTTCCATACATACAGAGGGGAAATGAACTGCATTGCTTTCTTCTATGATTGGAGCGAACTTTAAGTAAACTACAGTTTGGAGGACACTTGCATTCTTCCCCTACCAAATCTATAAAATAGAAATTTGACTATGATGAACAAGGCTCCTCTCGAAGTAATTAATATTTGTGATTCATTATTTTCTTTTTGTGCATCTAACATAAGTCCGCCCCATTATGGAATCTAATGCAGAACTCAATTTTTAAACACAACCTATTTTCAAGAAAATTTCTTTTCTGGAACGCTGAACATAGCTTCAGTTATCAGGACACAGAGAATCCCTTGGTAGGAGATATTGCTGAGGTGTAATTAAAGGCACAGAAAATGCTCACCAACATTTTCCAGCAAGCTTAAATTTAAAGCAGAGTGAATCCCACACTGCATTTCTATATATTTGATTTCAGCCAGGGTAACAGGTATAAATTCTCGCTGAATGAGGAGGGAAGAGAGGGGAGTAGCCTAAAAGGCAAGAGTGATGTTAACAGCCAGAGAGCAGACTGCGGAACAGGCAGGAAGCACACATTTCAGGAAAGTACCAGCCCAGAGCTCAGTGATCAGCTAGCAGCCCATTATGGTCAGAAGAGATGAAAAACACTTAATACCTGGGACAGAGGCCGAGTGGTTCTGTTGACACATTTTCTGTGTCAGAAGGTTAGGGGACATTTAGTGACAAATGCCAAGGCGCGGAAAAGACTAATCTAGAAAAGTGCGTTGTGATGCGATCAGAAGGCTGGAAACTGCTACTTCCTGTGTACTTCAGATACCCGGTTCAGGGTGACCTTAAGTCACGAGGGGTTGGGGGGTCGGGGGGAGAGAAAAGACTCTCCACCTCATTCTCCCTGTAAAAGGACAAGAAAATAGTCATGGTGGTAATTAAGAACTACTCTTAGAGAACAGCATACTATTAGTCTTTGAAACGGCACGGTGACTAGAGTTAATGACACTCTACTGTATATATGAAAATTCCTCCAGGAAAAAAGTTCCCATTACAAGAAAAAATAAAATTGTAGCAATGTAAAGTGTAAGGTGACAGATGTTAACTAGACTTACTATAGTGAACATTTCATAATAAAAATATTGAATCATTATGTTGTAAGCCTAAAACACAATATCAAGATAATATATTATATACAGATATATGTACATGCATATATACACACAACATGTTATATACCAATTATGCCTTGATAAAAAAATTCTGCCACAGAAATGCCTAGTGATTCTTTCCTTATATATTTAGGTTCAGTAGTTTATCAATTTGTATCACCAGAATAAAGTGGAATGCTAATTATAAATGTCAGATCCTAACATAGCCCAGAAGTACGTACCATAGAGGTCTCTTAATGAGGGTTCTAGAAGCACTGCTGGTCCCCTACCACAGACCGTTCTACTTTTATCTTGAGGTCTTATGTTAAACAAACACAGGAAATTGGATAAAAAAATAATAGCACAAACCATCCTCTGACCACATTATCCTCAATGTCCTAATGACCAAATTTCATTTAACAGATCCTGTTGCCCACCAACCAGAAATATGGTCACCAAACTTGAAGGTCTAAAGAATTAGATAGGATTTCTCTGACATTTGAATTCCTCATGTTTCAAGATAGGATCACCTGTTTACTAATCATTTTTTGCCATTGTCTGATCATATAGAAATGTGAAGCTGTGATGTATTTCTAAGCATACCCAACACAGACCTTCTCCTAAATAGTTGAAAGAAGTTTAAATACAATTAAACATAAAATAATGCCTGCTTTCACTTGAACGCTCACAAATCCAACACTAGACACACAACAGATCATCTGTAATGCAGTTGTTTTTATAAACAGTATGTGTAAAGTAGATAAATAGAATGTCTAGATTAAATGAATGTATGTTCCAAATATTTTGATCTCATTTATTCTAAGACACTTGAATTATAGGTATCATTATCCCCACTGTCTTTATTTTTTAATGTTTATTTATTTTGAGAGAGAGAGAGCAAGTGAGCAAGCACAAGTAGGAGAATGGGGCAGAGAGAGAAAGAAAAAGAAGAGAGAGAGAGAGAGAGAGAGAGAGAGAATCCCACGCAGGCACCATGCTTAGTGTGGAGCCCAACATGAGATTTGATCTTATGATCAAAAGATCATGACGTGAGCTGAAATCAAGATATGGATGCTTAAGCAATTAAGCCACCCAGGTGTCCTTCATCATTTCCATTTTAGAGATGAGGAAGCTAAAATATAGTATACTAGGCAATTCATCCAAAGTTCTACAACTAGTATGAAGTGGTAGAGTCCGCAATAAAACTGAAATCAATCTGACAAACAATGTACATCTCCATTATATGATCAAATTAAACTATCAAATTTATCAAAGTCCTTATATTTTCCAAATGAAGTAGCTGGATTGGTCAGGGAGTCTAAGAGTCTGACCATCTAATTAGCATAGGTTCAGTATGTATCTGCAAAAAGTAATGATTGCATTCCTTCCTTTCTATGAACATCTGCTTCTCCATTCTTCCACATCTTCATTTATCATTGTTCATTTTCTGTGTCCTGTGAAAACTTTGGTTCATAGCCATTATCTCTCTCAACTTAAAAAAAAAAAAAAAAAAAAAAAAAAAAGGAAAATATATTTATTCCACATGTCCCATGTGATCAAAAGTGTACCGAGGTCCAACTCATTGTTATAACTGCTTATTCAGGCCACCAACCTAAGGAGAATAGTTTTGTCATCTCATATATACAATAGAAAAGTATGCAAGTCCTCTGCCATCTCCTTCTAAGCAAATGTAAGTTGCTCCTTTGAAGTCTTGAGTGCTTTGTCTATAAATTCCCTCTCCATCAGAAATTATTTTACTGTCCTTTTTCTGTATTTCTGTTAATCTTAGGTTGGCTTGTTTGTTTTTAACCCTATTTACCATCCTAGACATTACTTTACTGTGACTGGCAATACTGAACTCCCAATATATAGCCTGCAAGAGATAAACACAAACTTGCTTCCTGTCACATAAAATCTACTAAGCAATGAACTCTGATTAATTGAAAGAGAAGCACCAATTATATTACCAATCAAGGAGCCACACAATTTCTTTTAGAAAAATAGCAACAGCATTGCCCAGTAGCTTTACATGCATTTGGAATTTAACCTGGGGGCATGCATTTTCATAATTCTAAATGGACTCACAGGAATTATTTCGATACAAGCATCTCAATTAGGATGTGAAAACTTTAAAATTTGAGTGCTTTTAAACTTTTAAGTAATGTTTGCTTCAAAATGTCAACCTCAGTTAAGCGACTCCATTTAAAACTAAATTAATGGGAATATTTTAGTTACCTTTAGAAAATTTTACATTCCCATAAAAGTGTGATTTCATCTAATAACTACTGATTCCTTATGAATTAGTTGATTTTTATACACCTATCTACTGAAAAAAACTTCGATGGATCTGTTAAATATTCATTAAAAATGAAATTAAAAGCTAGATTCCTAGTCAATAACACTGCATAATGATTACTTGCTCTCACTTTGTTTACAAGAATATGGATAAGAAAGATTGAGAGACAGATTTAGTACATGCACAGTATAGATGATGGTACTCTACTGGTAAAGGCAGAATGGCTATGTGTACTCATGTATTCTTTATTAGGTCAGAAAAATGCTACAACTGGGCGAATCCTAATCCACATTCCTAGAAACCTTTATCTTGTTCATCTTTTTTGTTTACAATACAGTATTTATAAAATATAGAGGCATTCAAAGGAAAATAATATAATGAAGATTACCTTGACTTATGTAGAGACTCATCAACAGATTTTTCACTCTTAAGGGGTGTTCAAATGAAACAAGGATCCATGGAATAAACAGCAAAGACTCTTCCTCAATCACTCAAAATTGAAAATTCACTCACAGAAAAATTCATCAGTTTACTATGCTCCATTGTATCAGGAACAGACTCCAAAACTGGCAAGTATAGAAATGCAGGGGTATAGATATCTTGCCAGTGCGTTCTACTTAGAAACTCTTTACCAGTACTCAGAACCAAACTGAGAAATTCCAAATATCTTTGAAAATATGAACTTAATCAAGACTGCAGTAGGTTAGAGACTGGGATACAAGAATAGCGGGGAAGGCTGTGCTCTCTCCAAAGGCCCTTCGGTTGGTTCAGAAAGTATTTGAATGCAAATCCCGTGCCCAAATATTCAAAGGGAAAGAATCAGTGGGGGGAAAAAAAATCCCAATTTGGCTACCATGTGGCCACCAAACAGACACACTACACACGGCCCACCTTTTCTCTAATATCAGTAAGAAATGGATTTCCGTTCACATTCACGCTTAACCGGAAAGAAAATTTAAACACAGAACAACACAACAGATCCATCAACACAAGGTCACCACTAAGTAAAGGGGGTTAGAATTGCTCATGACTGAGGGACAACGGAGCCAATAATTTCACTTGGCAGGTTTTAAAATCCAAGTATCAGAAAAGGGAAGATATGCCTTTATTCAGTGCCCCCCTCCCTCCCACCAAAAAAATCGACTGGCTAGAAGCACCCACTACTCTTCGTTTATTAGTGAATACTCTTGTTCGAATTTTGGAAATAAAAGGTTTATTAGTTTGCCACAATCCTGGTAAACAAGGCATCTGCAGACTCATCTGGACGTAGGAGTAAAGCATCACTCCCTAAGTTAAGGCTTCACTGTATGGATAACGACCTGGACTATAATTTCAGGGGCGCTAATGCCAAAACCTTCATGAACTATTTCACGGGAGTAATCGTTCACGTGCTCCATCCCCAAAGCAAAGAGAACAGTTCTCCATCTGATCGCAGACATTCACAATAACCATTTGTGACTTTGAAAGGCCAAATGCCCTACCTTTCCTACATAGAGAGGGTCTGAACCCATGTATTCCTCCAGCACAAAGAACTGATTCCACACCCAGCTGCGCTTGGTCCGGGACCTCCCTGGTTGGAAATAGGGCTTTGATCTGGACCTGGAGAGCTCTGCTTGACTCATCCCAGAGAAACACAGGAAAAGCGCTATTAGCTGCAGAAAATGGCAGAACTCCACTTTGCCCAACTTCATCTTTTTTTTTTTCTTTCGTTTTCCTGTGTAAGAAGAAAACCTTGACAAGATAAAAGGCACAGTTCCAGTTGGCTTAGTGGCTCTTGCCTCCGGCAGGATGTCAGCTGGGAGTCCGGAGACGATAATTTGTAGAGTGTTCGATTGTAAGCGGCCACCGCAGCTGAATGAGCTTTGCCAAAGAATGGTGTAAGAAGTACCTGGCAGAACAGAAAGAAGAGCTAGTGTGAGAAACCAACACACCTCGTAACTTTTAACCCTCATTTACCAACTGACTATTGATTTTCCCGAGATATCGGCCATTTGTGTAATCATTACACTATTAATGATAAACCTCGGAATGTACAATAACTGGCACCACATTTCTAAATCCCATCAATACCGCGGGTGCAGAAGGATCCTCACTCTGTAACACGACCTTACAATTTCGTTGCTTCTCGGCATTCTACTGCAACGTACGGTTTACTTAATGCAAATGGAGCGCCGTCAGTTAAAAAATCATTTTAATGCGAGCCTTTATTATTTGTTTTTCTTTTATGTCACAGTCAGTTTCATTCGTTGGTATTAGAATATGAAAGCCAAGCAGCTCAAAGCAGGGATTTAACCAAAAGAGAAGGACATAGGCTGGTTTAAATCTCTTCTGTGAAACTGTAAAGAGAAATAAAGAAGTGTGAGGTGATTCAAAACCGGTTGATTGAGTCTGAGTCACAGAACACCAGCTGTTTTGATGTGTTCTGATTTGATTGTGATCAGCTGAAAAGCTCAGTGGTTTCCATTTTCCACCCTTCAAACCTATTGTCAGGTCTGCTGGGTAGCATGCTAGGTTATGGCACAGGATTGCGGTTATTCCCTGCTCCACAAATATTTACTGAACATCCTGTAGCAGGGCTTGTGCACAGTAGGGCCCTCTCCCCTAAATATTTATGGACTATGAATAGATTAGAGGGGTGTGAAAACTCAGCTGTATTTGTGGGCTCCGCTCACAGCAAGCATGCACCTAGAATGTTTCAGCAGCAGCATGGACACAAAACAATTTTTATTAAGTCTCCTTGTTTCGGACGCAGAATTCTTGATTACGCAAGAGATACATACAAAGTCAGTTACAAAACAAACTTCCAAACATACCCCGAAACACAGAAGAATGAGGCTTTATGGCAAAACGCTTGCTTAAAGCACTATGTTGCACTTTGCTTTATAAATTCTTTTGGCTACCTATAAATAAATCAATAGGATAATTAAGGTTGATGGCTAATATTCCCCCCCCCCTTTTTTTTTTCCTGAGGGAGAGGAGGTAAAGTACAGTTTTAGGAACATGAAGCCAAAAGATAGCTTACTATCAAGGTAGAAAATACACTGTCTTTATATTATAAGCTTTTCCATCTTCCTATTTGTCTTATAACAAGAGTGTCTGTAACACATTAGATGATTTCTGACAGTGAAGTTTGCTTATGGAAAATGTCTTATCTTGTAGAAGAAAAACGAAATGTATTCAATGAATTAAATATGTTAAAACAGTCCATCCAACTGCAAGGAACAGGTTGCATTGACTTTGATCTCTGTTCAAATGAACTTATTCATGTTAAAAAATATTCCCATCAAGTTTTGAAATTCCAGAGGGCGTTCCAGAATAACCCAACATACAGCTAACTGACATATGTGGAGAACTACCAGAATCAGCAAATTATTATTGGAACATATTTACTGCAACCTGTGCAATGAACACCTTCTCCTAAAATCCAGATCTCTCGCCATCGAAAATGAATTTGGTCCATTTAGAAATCACTCTGGAAGGGTTAGTTGTCCTAAGATTTCGAATTATAAACAAGAAGTAACTTGGGGTCTTTGTATTCTCATGTAGCTCCCCTGCCATCAGGCAGCAAGTTCATTGCCAGGGAGGTCTGAGCTAGACCACCTGAGACAGAGGTTATCTGTAGTTAAAGAAGGCACGTAGTGTTTCCTTCTTTGCTGGGAAACAGAGACTAGTATGGACTAGCCGATGATGAGTCAGGCGTTCACACTGAGTGGCGGCTGTAGGAATGGCTGTCAGCATGGGGAGGGTCATGATCATGTGGTTCCCTTCATGCCAGTGGCAAACCATGTTCCTGAGCATGAGAGGGATGGCTTACAGAGTGGTGACAGGACTGTCTAGCTTGCGAGACATGGGGCCAAAGAATATTTCAGTGTCGCTGCTCTGCTTCCTCAAAAGAGAATGTGTTTTCTCAAAAAACAAGGAGATAACTACTTTGGTCCCAAAGAAAACTTACGTTAGCTTAAGAAATTAAGTCATATTATTGAGGACATGGTATGGTTCAAGTGAACTAGGTAACCCTGTCACACAGCGAAATGCATCCGACTTCTGAGAACCTAAGGAGCAAATAAAGTTTTGGAATCTAAAATGTAGGGGGTTATTAAAATCACACACTCAGAAAAGCACACCTGCATCAGAGAAAGATTCAAATTCTGAGTCGCCCTGTCTTAGCTCTGCAGTCTTAGACACGTTATTTCAATTCTAAGATCTGCTCCAGAGATGACCCGTAAGCCTCTAACTTACAAAAGAGCTAACAATTGCATCTACTTCAAAGGATTAAATCAGCAAATCATGAAAAACTAAGGATGATGCCTGATGCAACTAAAAGCCCTATTAAAAAAAAAAAAAAAAAGCTGTGTTGGGCTTATTATCATGATGATATTTTTTAGTTTGATACTGGTTATGCTAAAGTTAGTTTGTGAAGTAATGTTAGTTTTTCATCCTAATGTTAGTTATAGGAAGAGGTTTTCGACAACTCTTAACACTGAATGAAAATGCTCTTGACAGTTCCAGTCTGTGCCAGAGAACTATACAGATCAGGTACCCAAAAATCTAGATGAATAATGGACCATGGCTCCAAAATACTTTTTTAAAAAAGAATGTTAATACTTTCTTTCCTAAAGGCATGTCCTGTGATTTTTGTAAGTCAAAGATTGGTATCAGAATCGGAGAGATTTGAGTTCACTCAAAATGTTTACTTTAAGAAAAAGGAATCTCATCTGGACCAGGAGTGGGACCACTGGTGTCTTTGCCCTAAAATCTCCACCATTTGCTACATGACCTTAGATCCCTCTGGGATTTTATTTCCCACGTTTGCAAAATGAGGGAGATGAACTAAATTATAAGTCTTTTTTTAAAAAAACTGATGTAACTTCTCTGTTTTTGACAATTATATAGAGTTGGTTTTGTTGGCCTTTTCTAAGCTGTAAAAAGGCACACACTGCTAATAATTAAAGGGTAGAATGATTTAAGAAAGTCATAGGAATATAAAAGAAGCATTTTTCCCATTTACAAAATTTAGCGTGAATTTTAATATGAGACGTTTAAATTACTCTTCTTGCTTCTTAAAGATCTTTTCTATTCCATACAAGACTGTGAAGTTATCAAACTAGCCAGAACATATAAAAGCAGTGAGATACAGAACACACCATGTGTTACTTCACAGTCACTGAGTTAATATTTGTGAAAGAGACCTGAGAGATCTGCATTTTCCTATTTAAGTCAAGTGTTTTAAAAGCAGTAATTATTAACATAAACCTTGATGGACGGGAAGACCCACCCTGTCTTTGTATTATACTTATCTAGAACATAAGTAGACACACAATTGATATTTGGAACATATTTAAGGAATTTTCTTTTCATACATCAACTTTGTTTTCATTATGATCAACTTCATTCTTTTAATATGGGAAACTAACCAGGGGAGTCAATGTATAAATTCCTTGGTAACTCTTCCATGTTTATGGCTCATAATCACTTCAAAAAAAAAAAAAAAGGTCCATTATATTTTTCTGCAGTACTTGAAGGCTCTTGAACCAAATTTTATTTACCTTTCTTGAAGGTCTTTAACAGTGTACAAGAATACTTTAACAGGCTTCGTGTCCGTTTATTGGAGGATAAAATTCTCATTCTTATGAGGCAGATAAATGATTCTATAATACCCTTTGTGAAATGTACTCATAATAATGAGAAACTCACATGTGAATGATTGCGATTGGAGTACGGGAGATTCCTATGTGTTGATCAACATGTTTGACAGTGACTAACTCTGCCTGGAATGAACATCTGATAGAGCAGGGGCAAGTCACAGGGCAGGTGGCCCTTGTTCATGACGCTTCCCCAAACCCTTGCCTTCCTTCGCAACCAGATCAGGTTTTCAAGGTAAAGACCTGAACAGCAGTTCAACCCAACTAACTCATCCTGACCTCAACTGAGAGTCCATGTAAGAAATCAAGGGCTCTTAAGCATTATGAAAAACCTTCAGTTACTTGTGGTCTTCAAAGAGAAGTAATCAAAACATGAACTTGAGATTCCCTACTGCATATAGGCTTCCTTTCTTCCCATAAATGTCCACATGTATAAAGGCACCACAATAACATTTTTTTTTACATTTAAATGAATTTGAGCACACAACCAATCACAATTGTTGTCACGTCTCATAAAGGGTTAAATACAGACTGGCAAATCTGTGCCCCAGAGCAAAACCCTGCACCCTTCCTAGTGAGGTTTCCATACCACTGGTCTTTGCCCTTCTTTCTGCATCCTGAGTTTCATATACAGGCATTAACAGAGGGAAAGTCACATCAGAAACAGAGACCCCTGTATCCAAGCGGTGTTGTGTGTCATTATGTCTTCTGTGGGAAAGCTTAGGGCTGTGACCCACTGGAGGTCTGACCTGTTTGCTATTGCTGGCTCAGAAAAAAAGACAGTGCAGAACAATGACGTGTTTGTATATATACAGTTTAGGTAACTTCTACAGATCTATGTCCACTTCTGGACAGTTACAAATGGGTAACATTAGAGCTGTGAGGAGAAAAACAACAGGTTCTATCTAAGGAGAAAAGAACTGTTTAGGGGCCAACCAGATGTTTGAACGACAGTAGTGGCTACTCTTGGACTAATCTAAAACTTAATATATACATATATTAAATTACATGTACATATATTCAATTTTAGATTACACACGTACATATCTGAGTAAGATTTAACATGTTTTTTTCTTGATATTTAAAAGCTAAAACTTGTAAGGGATGAATCCCACTTACAATTGTACCAAAAACCATGAAGTATCCTAGGAATAAACCTAACTTGGCAGAGAGGGGAAAGACTCAGGAAGTTTCCTGAAAACTATAAAACACTGATGAAAAGAAATTGAAGAGACACAAAGAAATGGAGACATTCCGTGATCATGGATTGGAAGAACAAGTATTGCTAAAATGTCTACACTACCGAAAGCAATCTACACATTGAATGCAATCCCTATCAAAAAATAAAATGTATTTTTTTAACATACGACTTTTCTTCTGTCAAACTAAAAGTACATGAAAATCATAACTAATATGGCGATCAGGACAATATATTAATTAAAATAATATAAAACCTCAAAAAAGAAATTTTAAGTGGACTGAAGCAAAAAAGAAAAAAAAAAGGATCGTGGTAAGTATCAAATAGTATTTACTGAATCAATATCATTTACTTGACCTGACGTCACTTTACTATGCTGCTGTTTTGTTCCAATTATTTTTGTTCAACTAAGTGGCAAAGAATTATTTCCTAGTAGATGGTTTATTATTCATTTAACCTTAATAGCTAATATTATTTTACCCAAATTCATTAGAATAAAATTTTCTTGGATTTTCTGCTCCACTTAACATCACTGTGAAACCACTTTTAAAAATCAGATCAAGTGACTATCATAGTCTCAAAACAATGTTTTGTTCATACCTAAGAACAAGGACTAAAAATCTCTTAATAACAAAATATTTTTATGCATCAGCATACAAACTGCTAATCAGCCAAAGCATAAATCTTCCAGAGTCATTCCATCTAAATTATAGGCAACATGCTAAAAACATGACAAGTAGCATGAAATCATCTTCAGTCACATTAACATATAACCACAAGAGTAGTTTTAAACACATGCCTAATTACCAATTAACTTATATATGCTGAACTGCTTCTTTCAAAGTGCTAAATGCCTTCTAGAAATAACTTGAGCTATAAGATCGGATTATCAATTATGTTAAAAGGAAATATATTACTATTTTAGATTGTGGCAAAGTTAGAGAGGAACATTCTCTTCGCAGCTCAATATAAATAACTGATGGCTTATCTCAGTTAAAGACTAGCAACACAGTTTCTCTAAATGGCAAGCAAGGGACAGATACCCATGCTTTCTGTGTCTGGAGCTGCATCACATCAAGGGCTGAAACTATTTTGAAATATACTGAATATATACCACACTAACACATCATTTATTATCTCCTCGTAATTTAATGAAGAGTTGAAGAAGTTGTGCCTCTCCTTCAAAAATAGGTACAATTCACAATTATGTGGAACAGGATAGTCCCAAAATAAATTCTTATTTGCATTTTCTAGAAAAATGATTGTAAGAATGACATTTGAGGGCTCAGTGTACTTGACAGAAAATAATCAATGAGACTGTGAAAAATCTATAATGGATGACTGCCAAACATCTCTAGAATCTAACTGATACTCCCTGAGATGTCTTGCTCACTAATCTAAAAACAAAACAGTATGAGAAATCGCAGTTGTAACAATAACAAAATTAAAAAAAAGTCTTGCTGTTGGCCTTTTGGGAAGAAACTGTCATTTCCAAGACTGCTTTAAACTTGAACTACATTCTGACAATAATGGATCTTTATGAAGAGAGAATATACATGTTCAAAAGTGGAAATGATACCACTTCACAGCAGTGGTTACAGGGCACTATGAAAATATTACCGTTGGCTTATGAACAACCTTCCATATATTAGTTCTTTTGTAGCATCTGACAAAAAAAATGCCTTTTTAAGATATTCCTGGAGTCTGTAATAGCATTATTTAAATTCAACGAAAAGACTGCCTCCTGATTCATCCAATGCATTCTTTAAAGACTTTCATTTGCCCTTGGTTTCCCCAGGACAGCAGCCACCTGTCACCACGGAGGTCCTCACTGTGATTTATCTCTGTACATAAAGTTAGAGTCGTCTGCTTTGTAAGAAGGATAATACTTGTTCATTGTTACACTTTTATTTATTTTTAAAGGAGAACCATTGAATACATTTGAGGGAATATAAAGAAAGAAAAGATACTCTAATCTCCCCTTCATGAATGAGCAGATGTCCTAATTCCAACCACCACACACAAGCACAGCTTTCAAGGATAATGTTTATGGGACACAGAGAATGTCAATTCAGTGCTGAAGAAAGTGATTGCTTGGTTCTCCTGAGGGTTCAGGAGAAACCTAAAAATATTGGAAAAAGGAAAAAAAATAATGTAAAGAAGTCCCTAACCCCCTGTTCCTGATGTTTGCAGATTCCTTGAGTGGTGCAACCACAGACCTAGAACAGACCATTGGAAAAACCTAAGGTGGCCTCTTCTTTTTTTTGCTAAGAAAACCGATAATCTACAGAATTCTAGTGAAATGCCCAAGGTCACACAAGTTATTAATGGCACTGGGCATCATTGGTTACAGCAGAAAACTTACAATGTTAAACATTCCTCATTCTGATACTAAAGATCTTTCTAATTTATCATCTTTGGAATAGATTATATTCTCCAAAAGCCAAGAAAAGCAAGATTAATCTTATTCCAATTTTTGTAGGATCATCAGTTTGAATTCTCCAAGGAGGATTATTCTAACCAGAAGGGTCAGGAGTGCAGCGCAAGAGTAAGAGTGAACAGACTGTTTAGGCTTATAGTTTACATACTACCCAAAAGGCACACTGAGGAAGATCCAACTTTAAAATCTCCCCTCCCTTCCAAATCTGGTAATCAAAGAATACCTACTACACTGTGACACTATAGATTTCCACTGAAATTTAAATAGCTCGTGGAATGTTCTAGAAATAGGCTACCAACTCAATGTCTTAAGACGTAAGGATGTACATGTATCATTTGTTGGTTGTTGCTACAAATCCTATATTTTGAAAGGACTGTCTGCTCCTAACTATAACCATTTAATATTTAGATTTAATATTGCCATCTTTAGCTATTATAAAATATACTATCATTTATTTTATCTATATACCATTGAAAGATTAGTATTAGCTTCAGTAATGTTAATAGTGATGAAACAGCCCTCTTCCTTTTTACTTAAAAGGTATAATTTTTTATATTTTAATTAGTGGGGCTAGGGACCCTCTGTGATATGCGACTTCTCACGTAAAGAAACTGTGATCAAATCCATTAGCTCCCTGGGCCAGATAACATTACAACCACAGACCACAACCTCCTACCGTCAACTGGCCTAAATACTCAGGCAGGGGCCCTGGAAATGAATCACACAGCCTGTAGTGTGCATCTGGCTATCAGACATGGAATGAAAACTTCTCTAAGTGGATTACAGATTCACTTTCAACAGAGCACAAATAACTGGTCATGGGTAAAAAGAGTGAAAAAGGAGGAAGAGCAAGAATTTATAATTAATTAGAAGAAGCCCGTGTAAATTAAAAACAAAATGACATCCCACAGTACATCTGAGCTATTTATATATTATATGTAATATACATATGCATGTACAATTTAACAGTAAAAATATATGTATTTAAAAGTATTTTCCCCTTATCCTTCTACAACATCCTGGCCATATCAATTTTAATGTGTAATTTACCTTAGCATTTACAGTGAGCCAGGTATGATTTATGTGACTTCAGTAAAAGGTATCATGTTTCCATAAACCTTTTGCAAAACAACCTGAAAGAAACCCCACCAGGATGAAAATCCAGAGAATAATCGGAGTAGAATATATGGACAGATGTCTGCATAGTCATTTGCACTGATAATCTTATCAGTGAGGAATCTTTCTCGAACAAGGGGGAAATGTTTGCAGGGGTAGCTTTACTGCAAAACCGGCAAATCCCCAGAGGAGGCACTCGAGTATTGCTGGTTACAGCTAGATCCGCTCTGCTCGTCAGAGGCTGAGGAGATGGTCACACACAAGACTCTGATCACATGTCTTTTTTTCCTTGTCCTCAGCTCCCCTTTATATCTCCCACCCCCAGCTAGTTTAGAAGCAACGATTTCTTTATGCCAAGAAGAAAAGCTTCCATCACAATTCCTTTGCAACACACTAACGTGTGTCAGTTATTTTAGAAGTTTCTGAAGCTCCCATTTTAAACTAAGGCTTTGAAGCCTTCCAGCCAAGCAAAAAACCATTTGTGTGTGCGTGTGCAAGAGAGAACCATGATACAATACAAGCCACTAACACAAAAGATGCAAACCCGTGTAAAATCAAGGTTAAGATCACTGAAACATAAATATTTACAATACTAAACAATTTGTTGGCTTTTACTTCATAAAACATTTCTAAAAGATGTGACAATAAAACTATCTGACTCTACCCAAAGAAGTTTATAACAGCTTTGCCCTCAAATTAACTAAAATGCTGAATGATAGGGAGACCAGCAAAGAAACCCCTCCTGAGGAGACACATTGGGGTGGATTTTTAGATCAGTAGCCAAAACTCAGTATGCTCCCCACCCTCTCTTTTTCATTGGACACTAAAAACGAGTCAATTCAAGGGTAAACTGCAGTAATATAGATGCTTTACAATTACCCTTTTATAAACAAGGGAAAAGCTCTGTGCTATTATATAAAAAGTAGACTGAAGAAGAGTTGTGAGTCTGTCAGCTGATTGTTAACACAATTCTAATGACCAAGTGCAGCCCTTAACTACAAGAATATCTCACGTTGTAAGCGCACAATGCCCTTTTATTTAAGCTGCAAACCGAAATAGCTTTTTGCAGGGTGATGGTCCGCACTCCTGATTGTTGTTTTCTTTATTTTTCTATCCACAGACTTTACAAGACTATTAACACTGAGAGCCACCTAATTGCTTCTGCCACCTCACTCCTTATTAAACACTAACATATAAGCAAGACTTGCACAAAGTTGTCAGTTTCACTACGTGGTCTCAATTCGTTTCCATTTTCATTCATATTATTCCACATAGCCGTAAAAATGAAGAAAATGATTCTTGATGTATTTTCCTTTTACATAGAGTAACAAGACAAGAGCTTGGGTGAACATAAGGTCCAGGTAATTCTTTGGGGAAAAAGTAATTCCTGGTGAGTTACTGAAAGCCTCCTAACGTAATTAGTTTTTTCCTTAGCTCTTCCCCCCGCCCCACCAACTTGTCTTTATAAAAACACACTTAAAACTATTTAGACGTTGCTAGCAGTGTATCAATCCAAACTTTCCTTTAAAGGTGGGGGATGTCATTGCCCCTAAAGTCTCTTAAAATGTATGTTTTTGTGCTGTTAACCTGATCTTTTAAATGTGCACTTGTCACTTAGTCCGAGCCCCGTATTCCCATGTTAACTTGATTTTTTCTATTCTTCCCCTATAAAGTTCTGTTTATCTACTTCTGCAATGGAAAAATGATCTGCTGAACACCTGTCTGGTTACAGGAATTAGGAAGGACGGCTCCGACTTAAAGATATTTCACTTCACTGATCTAATAAAAGAGAAGAGACTTCTTGCAACCGGAGTATATTCACGGTTCGGTGTGCAGATCTCCAAAGCCTTCAGACACCCAATCCCTGATGGTCTCTCCACCGTTCTCAACTGCCCACGGCGGGGTGAACTCCCTGCCAATCTTTTACTCACCTGAACTAGATCTAGGAAATCCGAAAAGGGTAACGATCTAAAACGTGAAGCCTATACACACCAAGGGTCCTCTCTCATCAATCCACGCAGGGAGGCTGAGCACCAGGAACGAGCCGCGGTAGCAGGTGCACCCACGAAGACGTCTACCGTGCATTCAGACAAGCAGGGTGCTCAAACCTCTTCCCACCCTAGGGTACAGCCGGGCGGGGGGGGAAGCGGGGCGCCGGGCAGAGGCAAGCCCCGCAGACGCACCGCAGCAGCAGAATACCGATGGCAGGCAGGCGCGCAGCACCCTTAGACGAGTTTCTCCTTCTCCGAAGGAAAAGGCGTCCGGCGTGGACGGTGACGAGGACTCCCGCACACGCCGGCACACACCCCCTCGCAGCCGTCAGACCGCGGCGGACCCTGCGGGCGGCCCAGCGGGCGCGCAGCTGTGCCCCCCGCACCCCAAGTCAGCGGGGGGCCCACTCGCCTCGCTCCCGGAGGGGAGCGGTCCAGACTCCGGGTTTCCCACTTCACCGCGAGCGTGCTGGGAGCCGCTCTCACCCCGAACTCGCCGGCACGCGCCGCCCCTGCTGTCCGTCAGCGCGCGCGGGCGGGGGCGGGGGGCGCGAGCGCCCTCGGCTCGGTCCGCACGTCTGTCCTGCCCTGCCGCGCCACGGCTCCCGGCCACACCGCAGAAACTTGGGGACGCCGCCGAGGGAAACTCCGCACGGATCCCCCCCGCCCCCCGCCCGCCTGCCGCTCAGCGACGAGTCCGGCCTCGGAGGCGCACGGCGAGGGCGCGCGCTGCTGCCCGGCGGCGCCTGCCCGGGCCGCGGAGCGGGCGGCCGCACTCACCTGGGGCCTCGCTGCGCTCCCGGCGGCGTCCGGCGCCGGCGACCCGGCCTTTTGCATCCGAAAGGGCGCGCGCTCAGCGGCCGGGCGCCCGCGTGCGCTCCGGGACCCAGTGCGCGCAGCTCGGCGCGCGGGGCGGACCGGCGGCACCCGCGGCGGCCGGCCGCTCCAATCACTGCCCGGGGCGCGGGGCCGCGGGGCCCCTGCCCCGGCCGCGGGCGCCCCCGGCCCGCCGCCTCTCTCCCCGAGCGGCTCAGACGCCGGGTCCGGAGCGAGCGGGAGCGCGCGTCCGGAGAGAGGGCGAGGGGGCGAGCGCCCGAGAGAAGGGGAGAGGGCGCCGGGCCAGGGCAGCAGGGAGCCGAGAAGGGGAGGCTGGTCGGCAGGCGGACGCGCCCGGCCCGGGGAGCCTCGGAGACTTGGGCACCTCCTGGAGACCCGGAGAGGGCTCTCGGCGCGGCAGCCGCTCCGCCGCCACGCGCGCACCCCCGCGCGCGCACACTCGCGCACCCCTCCTCCAGCGTCCTCCTGGCAGATCCGTACGGATGGAGTCCTTCGCGGGGAAATCCAGGGGAGCGGGGAAAGTGGGCGGGGCTGCGGCCCATCCATCTCTCCGCCAGGTATTTGCATCTGAGAGCGCGAAGCTGGAGCGGAGTTTGGAGAATTTTTTTTTTTTTTTTTTTTCTTCCCCGAGCGCCCTCGCCGCCCACCCCCAACCTGTCGCGGACGCCGTGATCAATTGAGCTCCTGAGGCATGAAGGCAAAGTCAGGAAACTAATCAGAACTTACAGTTTCCTTGCGTGATAGTTTTGCCCTTTCAATCTCCTCGGCCTGCCCTAGTTCTACTTTCTCTACTTGCAGAAAACGTGCTTCCCTGCGGCGTTCGCTAATGCAGAACTTCTGAGGTGTGTGATTTACGCGCCCGCCGGTGGGGTGGAGGACCCTCGGGAGCTGGGGAAGGGGAGCCGGTCTTTTAGGAGAGGTGAGCACGCTTTGTTTTCTCCTGCTCAGGTGCTTGATTTCCCCTGATGGCTAGGTGCTCGGTCGTGAGGGTTCCGAAGGCGAGTAGATCGTTTCCAAGCACGTTCATTTTTCCCTCTTCCGTCAGAGGGACTTGCCCCGCTTCTCTTACCCATCCTTAACAGCGATTCCCTGTGTACCAGTTATGTGGGTGCAAGGCTTCCCCTTGTCGGCACCCTCTGCTTTCCTGTTCCTTCGAGCACACTCGCTCTCTCCCATCCAGTGCATTCTGCCCATTCAGCTTGCATTTTCCCTCTCACCTTCTTAGTATTTAAAACTGAGTTTGTATGCTAATAATTCTAACAGCAAATACATATACACATATTTTTTAAACTCCTGTTGAGTTCTAGATGCCTAGCGTTGCTGTTTACTAAACATTGCTTCATTTTTAAAGTCAGATTTCCCACCCAACCCTCCCCAAGTCCAGGCCCGCTTGGATGGCCATTTCATAGTTCACGTCCACACAGCTGTCTATCATCACCCAAACTCAGGATGTTCAGAACAGACCTATCTCTTCTTGGATGTCACCTTGGATTCCCCCAGTATTGTCTTCTCTTCCAGGGGTGCTATCCTTCCCCGGGTACCCAGACACAGTGGCTTCATCTTTGAGGCCTTTGGCACATTTTTCTGTGTTAAAATCCTATTCTGGCTAATACCATACAATCTAGAACTTTACATTTTTCTGATGGCCATACGTACATTTGTCTTGCTCTGTCTAATGAGCTCATTGCTGGGATGGGACCAATTCTTACAATTTTTCTAAACTAAAACCTTCAGGAAAACAAAGATTGGTACTCAGGATGATCAGGACACCGCACGTATTTGGGCCATGGTAAATATCTGTTAAATAAAGAAGTGAATGTTTATATTTCATACAGCAATTAACACAATTTTGATGTCACCATGCTATTTGTAACCTGCTCCTTGATTTCATGGGTTCCTCATCTATGCGATGAGGGGAGGAAATAGGTACTATGCTGTATTTGTTTTAATCAAAGGAAAACAATTTGGAGATCTTTTTTTGTTTTGTTTTTCCCCCAACTTCTCCTTTTCTTATCTTGTGCCTCCCCATAAATATTGATCACAAATTTGGCTTCCATCCTGAACCACATGCTTCCTTGTGTGCTGCCTTCTTAAAAAAAAAAAAAAAAAAATCGATTAAACTGGGGCACCTGAGTGGTTCAGTTAGTCAAGTGCCCAACTTCGGCTTTGGTTAGTGAGTTTGAGCCCTGCTTTGGGCTCTCTGCTGTCAGCACAGAACCTGCTTTGGATCCTCTGTCCCCCTCTTTACCTGCCCCGCCCCTGTTCATTTGCACACTTTCTCTCTCTCTCTCTCTCTCTCTCTCTCTTTTTCATAAGTAAAATAAAACTTTTAAAAATCCCTTAAGCTATAACATTTACAGGGATTCTAGAAGGGATGAAATGAGTTCAGTTAACCAGAATACCAGATCTGGTCCTTACAGTCACAAAGCCCTTCATCCTAGAGGAAGATCTAGGTGCCTCTCTACCTCGAGGACAAGATACAGGATGGTGGTGATTCAGATGAGAACTGAGCGGTGATGAGGAGAATGAGTTGCATTTGTGAAGATCTGAAGGGAAAATAACCTGGGCAGAATAAACAAGGACAAATATCTATTTGCAGCAGGGAAGAGTTGGGTGTGTTTGAGAAATGTGGAGTACTATAGGAAGGGGAAACTCTAGATGGATCAAGTGAGTGTGGTGGGGCAGGGACACATTCCCAAATCCCTCTAGGTCCCTGAAAGGTGCCCGTTATTTTATACTCAGGAAGAAGCCCAACATTTATTCGGAATGGCCAATAAAATGAGAGCTCTGCAGGTTTAGGCTGTGGTCAAGCCCAGGGACAAGACCTGTTTATTAGATTGTTTTACTCTCCCCTCCTCTTCCTACAACTCTGGCTGATTAGAAAACCTAGTTTCCTGAGAAACACAAATAAAAATTTACTGTACTAGATAAATCCTAAGGTGCTGGCAAATGTCTAAGATTCCGTGAAATACAAATGTAAGTCATAACAGCATATGCTTCCTTGTGAAACTTCATAATATTTCCATATAATTTTCAAATGTATTTTTTAATATTTCTATTCTTATATATAATCTTTTTAAAATCCCTTCAGTTGAAGGTTTTATTACTTCAGTGTCCTATTTCTGTATACAAATTTGATTAATCTTTCCTTTTGTATGGAAAAAACAACGTTCTTTTCAATTTATTTTTTCACTCTTGATTAAATCAATAAAATCAGCCGTACCACAGCTATATTTTGGAAAAGGAGAAGCCAGAAAGGGTAGGAGAACTCGGTCATGCCTTCTGTCACCATAGAAAGTACTTCCCTATATGTTTTATCTCTCAGCACAGATTTGGTGCAAGTAAGAAGGTTCTGATGAGATTGCTGATTAGATTATATTCATTCTATCCTGAACTTACTCTAAAACCAAAGATGAGTCCCCAGGTCTTGCAGCTAAGAGCGGAAGACAGCTAACCATTGAGGATTGAGGGGTTCTAGAATTCTGGGGTTTCTGGTAAGAAAACATAGATGTGACAGGAGTTAAGAAGCACCTAAATTAGGAAAACTGCCAAAAAGTGGGGCCATTTATAGTTTCTTCAGTATAAGTTCGTGGATAATAAAAATATTTTTTCATTATGTAATGCTTAGCATTTTCCTGAGGGTGTCTATGTTCTTCAATTTATTTTATGTAATAAAGCATGCTTCCGTCTTCTAGAGAATAAGGGTTTTAGTCAAGGAGATTCTAGCTCAATGTACACATTTGTTAATTAAGTAAACATTAATTGAACCCCTTCTGGAGGATGTACTACAAAGACGAGTTGGAGATGTAGTACGTATCCTTAGGAACCTTCCAACCTATGGTGACATTAAAGAAGTGAATACATCTCCATATCCCGTGATAAAAATGGTGATGAAGCATGCATAAATGTCAAGTGTGAGAATACATAAAAAGGGCCATATGACAAAGTCTTGAATGCGGGGCACCTGGGTGGCTCAGTCGGATAAGCATCCGACTTGGCTCAGGTCATCGTCTCACAGTTTGTGAGTTTGAGCCCCACATCAAGCTCTGTGCTGACAGCTCAGAGCCTGGAGCCTGCTTCGGATTCTGTGTCTCCCTCTTTCTCTGCCCCTCCCTGACTCACGCTCTATCTCTCTCTCTCAACAATAAATAAACATTAACAAAATTTAAAAAAGAAAGTCTTGAATGAGAAAATGTTTGCAATGTACCATGAGGACAATGGGATATCACTATGAGTTTTATGAGGAAGAATCATTATTTCTGGCAGCCTTTTAAGTCATTCTTGGACTGGAGGTGAACAATTGTTTAGGAAATTATTCCAGAAATCCAGGTCAGAAATATCTTGGCCTGGACTCTACTTTGACACTAATGTTTGACTAACTCTTGGATGAAATCAGAAAATCTGTATCTATATCTATCATCTATCTGTAGATATATAGTTATCAATAAAGGAGCCAGATATCAATAAGGGAGCATTAATGAACACTAAAAGGTGGTAGACACATGGTTACAGTTAGCCTCATGGAGTCGCCCCCAACCACGTCCCACTGGTGACAGTTTCCCTCACAGAACACTGGGTTGGAAGAATCCAAAGCCTGAGATAATACAACAACTTTGTTGTTTAGGATATTCTCAAGGGCTCCTTTTTCATTATCCAGAAAGTCAGTCTGTTCAAAAATGAACCCTTGCAGAGTATACTACTCAGTTGAAGGGCTCTGAAGATATTCACGGACAAGAGAGATACAAAGCACAGAATTACTTAGAAAATACAAAGTTGTCTATCAGGGTCTAAGGAAGTCATTCCTTAGACGTTTCTCCGTGTGAAGAGGAGGGCATAGGACTTTCAGGAACCTTAGTCCTTAAGAATGCAGGAGACTCCGTGATCCATGGTCTGGGAGGAAGCGAGTGAAAATCTACAAAGAAGGTTTCTCTGAGACTCTCAGTTTGTCCTGCCGAAGATTCTATGCTGGCTCTGAGATTGCAAGTGGCTAACTCCTCACGCAAACCATTTAGAAACAAATATGAAACCAAAAAAAAACCCACAGAGAGAAAATGGGAACAAAACAACATAGTGGGAATAGCATACAAAAGGGAAGAATTCATGTTTCCCCTGATCTAAGCAAAGGAGGTGCTCCTGACTACTAATCCAGTTTCCTCCAGATAGTCGGGGCTTCTCGTCAAGGCTTGAGAACAGCTGAGCTGTTGTCGGTCGCTGGATATTATTTGAAAGTGGAAGCAGAATTTTCTCCTGCTACGTGTCAAATTTCTCAACATTTTCTTTCTAAAGAACAAACTCAAACAGATAAATATCGGATTTGGATTTGGTATTAAATGCCAAAGCAAGAGAACACTTACTTATTTAGATAGCATATACTACTGGTATGCAATTGTATCTCCGGGTTCAAAATAGTTGGAACACAAATTACTTTTGAAAAAGCAGCTCAAATCAAAATTGTCAGGAATAATAGAACTACGCCCTGTGCTGTCTCTTGAATTATAGTTGTTTATAAAAGCCTTCTAAAACCTTCAGAGAGAAAAGCAACAATGCAAATTTCTGCTAAACATTGCACTGTCACTCTGTGATGAGCAATAGAATCTTTGGACACATGTGGGTTTTCTCAATAAACTCATTTCAAATATATTTATTGAGTATGAGCCATATGCCAGGTTTCATGCCACAAACTGCAGTAACCTGAAGGGAAAGTAAGACCAAAACCCTACAGTTATATTCCTGGCACATAGCTGTAAAAGAAGGGAGAGATCAGGCTAAACTCAGTACAGTGCACAGTAAGTTACCAGATTTCAAAGAGGAAGATAGTAGTTGCTATTGGAGAGTCCTAAAAGCACTAACTAAAGCATCTGACTCTTGATTTCGGCTCAGGTCATGATTTCATGACCTGAGATCATGAGATCTCATGATCCATCTCCCTCTCCCATCTCCCTCTCAAAAAAAAGAATAATAATTATAAAAAAAAGAACAATATGACATTTCACTTGGGTCTAGGATGTGACTAGACCCAGGAAGAGACAATACAAAATCAGGATAATATTCACAAAACTTTAAACAATCTCCAAAGAGCAAAGGGATTTTATGGGGGATTTTTTTTCGGGTAAAATTAGAGTCTTCTACATAATCCTCTTCTCACCAAGACAGAAAGGAGGCTCCCTACGCATGCATTCAGTTGTTGCCCTTGTATTTGGGGCGCTATTCCTCTACCCGTGCCTGCTGAGCTCCTCTGAGCAGCCCTGACCTGCTTATTCCCTGCGTGGAGATCCAGAGAACTGGCGTGCCCTGGGTTCTGTAGATTTTATAGCTGGTGCCACTCAATTATATTTAGTGCTCTCCTAACAAACATAACCTGTGCATGTACGAATGCCTCTACTTCCAGCAGCTGCATGGAGCTACGTGACTTTGAGGCTAAACTCATGTTCAGAAGGAAAATCCAGGAGAGGAAACTATGTACCTCAGAGAGAAAGATGAGATGAAATGAGCCAGTTTCTTCGAAGGTGAATTTTTAAGGAGGCAAGCATGCTTAATAAAATAGTGAAGAACCTTCACCCTAGAAGATACTTCAGGTTAAGAGCAGTAGTCTTTTTATGAACTTGAACTACACACACAAAGGCAAAATCTGAAGCAGACATTATCTTTGTGAACTATAAACGGTTTCATTTTCCACATGTAGGTCTGAATGATTAAAAATCAATAGAACAAGCATCTCTTTTTTATTGCATTCCCCATCTAACAAAATGGTCACTCTAAAGCCCAAATTAAGGGAGGGTCCCTTACTGCAAATGATTAAATAAAGAACGAGCCCAATTCAGACTGGTCCAGTTAGGACCAACATGAACAAACTTCATGGACGAAATAAGGCACGATGTTTCCAAATGTATTCATGTGTTTGTGAGAGAAGAGATGTGGTTGAAATGAGTTCTCACTACGCCGTGTTTATTAGCTAGGGATTTTTACTTTTAATGTTGCCAGGAAAAAAACGTTATAGTAAGCAATTTAAAGACTTCTTTGCAAATATATCTGTGGATACAAATACTGGTCTGGAAGGATTAATGAGTCTTGGTAAGCCACTAAATTACCACCAGTCACTGAGGATAATTGGACTCAATACCTTATGCATGAGATGACCTACATAAGACACCTTTGAAGACATTTAAGCATATTCCCTTACTTTATCAATGATGAAACTGAAATTCAGAGAGCGAAAGAGATTGGTTCATACTCTTATGATAAATTTCAAGTATGGGAGTAAGAATCAAAACCCAGTTAAAAAAACAAAAAAAAAAAACATGCTGATTGGTCTATCCTGCAATATCCAAATCAGGATTCTTAAAGATCCTAGATATTCAGACTTAATTATTTGGTATTTTGCATTTCAAATACCAAGAAAGAGTTTTTGTTTACATTTCATAGCTTTTCTAAGCAATGGACAAATAATTTGGTGTAGCCTTTCTCTTTTTTAATATATTTTTTATAGCTCAGCTGTATTGACCTTATACTGATAAAAATTGAATGTATATTATAAATAATTCTGAAAACATGGCTCTCCATCATACCTTAAAATTTTATTTAAATACAAATATAAATCATAATTTTCATTCTTATGAGAATAAGAATTGAAACCGTCATTTGCTTTAGGGCAGAATGCCTATATTTTGGAGAACTAGAAAAAGGCAAAGGAATAGCTCATGGCAAGAAAGCCATTTGCTGTTAGAATTTATATTTATTGATGATTCTTTTATCATATGAAATGTCAAGTAGTTTCCACCCAAAACATTAACAAATTAAAGAGAACTAAACAAGTTTATTTAAATCATAGTTATGAATAGCTATAGCACATTACTTTTTAGAAAATTATGAGATTCCTTTAAACACTCAAAATTTCGCCTATAGACTAGGACAAAATATATATTTCTAAATTTCTGAAAAATAGCTCCTTAACTGATCTTGAAAATTTGCTTTGATTGAGTCTCCTGTTTGAGTGGATTAAAAAAAAAAGCCAGACCAACAATGTTTCGGATGTTTTAGTTTGCTTAACCGTATCGCACCAGCTGAGCACTCCTCTGATTTATGCCCAGCCCACCCTCCACACAAGTTTGGCCCACAAAGAGTTTTTGTTTTCATTTTTTATGTAAAAGTATCTTGTAGTATTTGTTATTGGGAGATTACACACTCAAGTCCCTCTTTCTGACTTCTCTTTTATACACCAAAATTCTGACCAAGCTAGGCTGCAATTTCATATTGTAAAGTGTGATTGAACTTGAGGACTGTCTGTTTCTTTAGATGGGACATGTACATAAGCATTACCAGTCATCTCCGTCCTTAATTTAACTGGCAGCTGTGTATGTGTGTATAAATTAATGATCCCTAGTATCAAAGCTACAATGTCTGGTCAAGCTGTTATAGGAAAATTCCATAGACTAGGTAGCTTAAACAGCAAACACTCATCTCTCACAATTCTAGGCGGGGCAAGTCTGAAGTCAAGGTATAAGCATGGTCAGGTTCTGGTGAAAGCCACCTTCTGGTGGTATCCTCCTGTAGCCAAGAAAGAGATATGCCCTCTTCATCCCCCTTCCATGGAAACCAATCCCATTGTGAAGGCCCCACTCCAGTGATCTCATCTAAATCCAATTATGTCCCAAAGACTCTACCTCCAAACACCATCATATTGGGGATTAGGCTCTCAACATGAATTTGGGGGGGGAACACAAATATTCTATCCATAGCATAGCATACAAGTAGGCAGACATAGAAGTCTAAGAATTTTTATAAAGCATGTCTTATTTAAAAAATGAAAAATTAAAACTAGAAGTCTTAAGACTTTTCTTTTTCAATTAGCCACTAGACATAATGAGATTTTATCATTCCTGTGATGGAAGTTACCTGTACCAGGTAGTGGAAGTCAATGAAAACCTCGGTACCACTATATCTGCACTATTACATTACGTGGAAAATGTTAGTACCACCTTCTGGGACAGATCTACCTTATTATATTTAAGTTTGCAAATGACTTCTGATCTATTTTCTTCCTCATTTTATTTACGCCATCAACTTTTCTATGCTTGGTACTCCTATTGATATAAATGGGACCTTAGCATTCACATAAAAGTATTAGAAGAGAGAAAAGCAAAACATGATTTATCCCATTTCATGAAGACGAATTCTGAAGTACTCCCAAGTAATTGTAGTTTCCCCTATCCTAATGAGATTATCAAGTGTTAATTAAATTCTTGTCTATAAAGATTCTTTCTTTGGAAAATATAGTCATTTCAATCATGCCCAGTATTTTCTTCTGTATTTTTAACATATGCTCTTTATATTCCTAAATTCTACTTCTTAGATTGAATTTCCTCTGTAATTTTCACTTTGAGTTTAAAAGTAGGAAGAGTTCATTGGCACCTGGGGGGCTCAGTCAGTTACGCATCTGACTTCAGCTCAGGCCATGATCTCATGGTTTGTGGGTATGAGCCCTGTGTCAGGCTCTGTGCTGACAGCTCAGAGCCTGGAGCCTGCTTTGGATTCTGTGTCTTCCTCTCTTTCTGGCCCTCTGCTGCTTGCACTCTCTCTCTCTAAAAAATAAATAAACATAAAAAAATTTTAAATAGGATAATTTGATAATCACTAATGAGAGTCATCAAAAGTGTGAATATTGTATTTTTATATTTTAATAGTGTACGTATAAATAGAATTGGATATATAATAATGCATTTAAACTACAAGGAATAATTTTAAAACTTTTGAGGCATTAACATTTTAATTTTGGAATAAAATAAATTATACCCATTTTAGCAAATATGTTTAAAGGACATTTTAAACATTTATTAAACATATCATGTATGAATATGCTATGTTGGTAAAAGCATATGAGTTTCAAAGGACTCATTTTATTATTTATTTGATTTTTATAATTTAAAAAATATTCACTTATTTTTGAAGGGGGGTGGGGGGAGGGCCGACAGTAAGGGAGACACAGAATCCGAAGCAGGCTCCAGGCTCTGAGCTGTCAGCACAGAGCCTGAGGCAGGGCTCCAAACTCAGAAACCATGAGATCATGACCTGAGCCAAAGTCAGAAGTCAGGCGCTTAACTGACAAAGCCACTCAGGTACCCCACCATTATGTTGTTTTAAAAAAAAACATATATTAGTTCAGAGAATTTCAGAAATATCTATACATCATTGTTATAAATCAAACATGGATCATAATCATTAAAATCTGTAGAAATCTGTTATTCTCTTGATAGACATGAATCTATATGTCTAGATATTCTCTATTTTTTTCAAAACTACATGATGGGTTCCAAAACATACATGAGGTCAATCAAATTATACAAATTGGATTGACCTTTGTTTGTTTGCTTTATTTCTTTTAAGAAACAGAAGGCTGCAGGGGTTACACACATATCAGCTATATCATATCTCATTTATATCAAAGGATGCCATGCTTGGAGTGTACAAAATTGTTTATGAAAACTATCTTGCAAAAAAAAGCAGGTTACTGATACTATATAAGTCATCTAAATTTAACGCCCAAGGATAATAATTGGAGGAACATGAAGATATCAAATTCAAAAGAAAGAATAATCACTGTGAAATATACATTTTGGCTAAAAAAAAAAAAAAAAAAAAAAGGTAAGAGCCTAACAGTCGCTCTCTAAACTTTCTGATTTTGGTATAAAAGTTAATAAAAAAAAGCTCAGAAGTAACATATGTGAAAGAAGGCAAAGCATAAATCCCATCACACTTCTGATTAACCGAGCTGAAGATTGAGGTATTTAGACTAAAAGCAAGGAGGGGAGAAATGTAACTTTTCTACAGTCTTTAAGTTCAATAAGCACTAATTGGGAAGAAAAAAAATTTTTCTGGCAGTTTCATCGGGGAAAAAAAAAGAGAAGACAAAGTTTCTTCATATCTATTCTGACAAGAGGCACTAAAGGGTCCAACCATGCGGAGAAACACGTCCATCTTCCTTTCGGTGGGGAGCTTTTGTTTTCCCCCATTGACAGGAACTCAGTCCCCTTCTCAAACCTATCGTCCTTAGCTGAGACCCTTGTGAAAGGCAACAGGTGTTGCAAAGCTTATACTAGCCTGTCCACTACCCTGTTTTGTTTTTAAAGGAAGAAAGAAAAGAGACAAAGAAAAAGAACCAGAGAGACAGAATGAAATGGAGAGAAAAGACACCAAGGCTTGCTTTAAATCACTGGACCATGCTGCGCTTGAGCAAATCTGTTTGCACATGCTCTGCCGGCCTGGCAGAAAGGCCTGGGCCTTTTACATTCATCTTGAGGTCAGTCCCAATGTGGTGTTCAGTGGTCCTCACGCCTTTCACATGAAGGGGCTGCCTCTGATTGCCAGAACAAATTGAGGTGATTCAAGCCACCAGCAGGGCATGAGTCAACGCCTATTCACTCAGAAGGGAGGGAAAAGCTCAGAACAGACCAGCTGGGGTTGCTCACAATAAACCGTAGGATTTGATTTGATACACTGGATATTAAGACATGGCCATATTGAAAAGTAGGCCGTAATGACCTACGAATCTACAAGATAGTCATATGAATGACAGTAAGAAAAAACAGTACCTGGGCGTTTATGAAATTACAACCAATTATCAAGTGGCTCATATTTCTCTGTCTTCATGACACCTGAGGAATTCTCACTGTCACTTAGATAGATAACCATTTCCTTAGGTGCACAGGACACATACAGAAGGCTGAACACATTTATAAAGAAAAAAAAAATCCATTAGGCAGGAATTGATCTTAAGCAAAGTAATGGTTAGACCAAGTTGGATAGATTGTGTCCCAAGTTAAGCATAGGAGTATAGAAGCAACTTAAAAATTATAAGGTAAATCTATTCCAAATCTATTCCAAAAACAAAGAGTAAAGGAAAGCACTGCCGAATAATAACAAATTATTTACACAAAAATGAGCATAAATTTATTTAAATATCACTATCATTTTAAATCAGGGCTTTTGAAAGATTGGGAAAAAAAGAATTTTAAGAGGACATGTTTCAAAGATCTCATATTTACTTTTAAAATAAAATGTCCCTGATCCATTCATTGAGATAGAAACATTAGGCAAATATTATCTGAGATTTTTTTTGATGGAATTATATTCCTTAAATTAGTATTGTCAATTCCACACTTCTAAATTTTCAACACTTATTACTGTGTTAAACTTCAGGGCAATTATTCTATGAGCCTAATTCAATCCCAGATCTTCCATTCATAGATAGTGGTGAAACTTTTTATATGTTAGAACTTTTGCTTCAGAACATTTTTCTTCTTATCCTGACTAGAGATGCAGTTATTAAGGATGGGTAATATTGCTTGTTCATATTCCAAGAACTCCGTAGAGAATCTTGCATAGCATATGCACTCAGTACGTGAATTATGTTTAAATATTAATCTAAACTACGTTACTGTATTATACCATCACAAAAAATAAACAAATGCAAATATATGAAAGACATTGCAGTTTTTCCAACTATCATTAAGTATATGACATATTTTTCAACCAAGGTAGTTACCTTTTAAATTATGAGGGGCAACTTACTTTTCAATGAGAAGTCATTGGCCTTTGCTTTACTCAAGTGAATGCTGACCTTCAAGTGAATTTCATGGTCATTTAGATGGGGATTGGATTTATTGTTTCTGAAAGGATGATCAAAATCTCAAGTAGCATTAAATATTGAGCTCTTTCTTTCATGTGGCCTCTATACTTTGCTTCTGTGTGTAGCCCTTTTCACGATTGGCGATTTCTCTATTCTTCAGCTATTCCTGTCTTATAGATCTTAAATTATCCTATGCCAAGAAATTATATCCCTAAAGTCTAGAAATCACATGGACATTGGAATTTAGTCACAAGATCTTTTGATGTGTGTTAGATGGAAATAGAAGTATTTCTTCAAGATATACACACTATTAATAATGAAGATGGGGAATGATATCTCTGTTTGGGAAGTTAATTACCCTGCTGATACTGATGCTAATAGCCAAATATAAATTCAGTGCATTGATCTGTTAGAGTTGAATCCAGAGGGTGTCTGGTAACACAATGAAATTTACAGTGAAATTAGCAGCAAGGAAGTTAGTTCATGACTATAAATTGTCATGGAAAATAAACAAAGACATTTGGCATAGGGGAAATGGAGACAATGATATATTTTGAGAAAAATTACTTTGTCAATGTACCTCTTAAATCACTGGGGGCAATATAAAATAAAGATAGAGCATTTAAAAAAAACACAGGTTACCTGTAGCTAGTAAAACAAGACAGAATCATGTATTAAACATTCATAAGTAGTTTGTTTTTGTTTTTTTTTCTTAGAAAACGCTCAATAAATAACATTTTTAACCTGTATACTAGGCAACTGGGTATGAATGAGAGAAAATGATCCTAAAGATAATTAGAGATTCATGTGAGAAAGACAGGCATCTGCAGTTACAGTACACTAGCTAGGATAGAATTACACCAGCTATCAATCTTCATGCTTGAGGGCAGAAACTGCTCACCAGATGGGTCAGGAAGATATTCCCCCCCATGGTATAATATTGTGAAATTAAGTATATTATGGGAGGTTTATTTCTCTTAGTGAAACATCTGGTATTGGCCACCAGATGAGACGTACCCTCTGTCTGCTCAGAATGGTAACACATATTTTTTCTCACAAAAAGATTGCTTATGGCAATTGAAGTCATATGATCTCTACTTTTATGTCACAACCAGTTCTCAACTCCTAAAGAATCCTGAGTTTCCATGAAGATCCAAAGGAACAAATGGTGGATTATTTTGGATATAGTTCTAATTACTACTGAATTTTTATTAGCCTTTATGGAATAAAGACTAATAATATTAGGAAAGGATGAAAAATATCCATCATGCCTCTGAGGCGAAGACTGGCAACTCCCCATAGTGATCTTTCTCCTCTAGCAAGCATTTGAATAGGGTCCATTTTTCAGCCTGCCTGGAACTGTACAAGGTCAGGAGCCCAAGTTCTCCTCAATGGAATGTGAGTAGAATAATTTGTGTAATGTCCATTTCTCTTTCATATGAGGAAATCCCTGCCTCTACTCTTCTGTTCTTCCTCTTCCCATCCTCTGAAAGGAGTGTGTCCAGAGTGGTCTTGGAAGCTGTGGTAAATAGGGCAGAGTCACTGTCGGCCTCTGTCACTGGCTCCTTTTGTTTGGAACCTGCTTGTCTTCCCTAAACATGACCTGAGAGACAAATAACCTTCTATCATTTTGATGCATGGCTTTTGGTTGTTTTCCACTATCAGCTTGCCTGCCTTAATGCATCAACAATTTTCATTTTCCCATGTTCTGTTTCTCCGTCATAGGAATTAAAAAATCTCTAAATAATTGTAAGCATACTACAAATGCAATGATTTACTTGTTAAATGTGATATTTTAAAAAATGTATTAAATATACATAACATATTAAATTTAAATTTATCTTCCCCAATCAGTTTCTAGTACTTCCCTTTTAAAGTTCTCTTTTGCTACTACCAGACTGAGGTGCTCTTAATCTCGACACAGACTCTCTAGGATTAGGCGTATATTGAAAGTCATTAAGTGTGGAAGACCATTTGTTTCAGAGAAATTATAGTATCTATATTAGAAGCCAAGAAGACGCGTATCCAACTTATTTCTTGGCTGTGATCTCCATGATTTACATTGTCAGAGTCATTTATTCTGGAACTTTTCTCTTTGGATTCAACCTTAATAACGTGTTTTATACAATCATTGATACTGTAACTAGAAGTGACCTTGGACATGGAGCTGATTTTAAGCCATAGGAATTTGCTGTTGAGTTTTAAATTGCTTTTCTATATTTGTGTGCTCACATGTTTATATTTTAATTTTAATTAATTCCATTTTCAGACATTTAAAAGGTACTTTTTAATTCCACATGATTTATAGCAGCTGTCTCCATCTGTAAAGTATGCTCAGAGGAATCTTATTCAGCAAATGAAGTCTGTATCCAGACATCTCACTTTACATACCATGGGGACTTCAGCATGACTGTTCTCAGTGATAACCCTGAACTAAAGATAATCAGGGGAGAAAGGGAAATTCAGTGTAGAAATTACACGGTAAGAGGTAGCCACTCTGAATGTATATATGTAATATACATAATGCACGTTATATATATTACATATACGTAACATATTCATATATTATATCATATATAAATGTATATATGCAAAAATACATATATGTAACATATGTAATGCAGGTTATATATATATATATTTTATATATATTTATATATATTTATATATTTTATATGTTACATATATAAAACCTGCATTTTATACATATATTACACATATATATGTATATATGATATAATATATGAATGTGTTACATATATGAAATATATGTTACATATGTAGACAAAATACATACATGCATCTGTGTAATTAATGTTAGTAAAATAAATAAAATTATGTATATGCATTATTTATAGACATATATAATTGTATAACTATAATTACAATTATACATATATAATTGTATGTATGTATAATTATGTATAACATATACATATGTTATATATCTTATATTATTTTTAAAATAATTGTTTTTCTCTCTACTAAAACCTTGTGTAAGCCTCTGGGATACTAAAAAAAAAAAAATCTCCTATTTCTGCTTTCCTCAGAAGCATGTGGGCCTACAGTAGGGGTTTGCATTACACAGTCACACAAGTCCATAAGAATTTTAGAAAGGATAAGGTGATTATTTTTAAAAAAGATGGTCATTAAAATATCAAAAGAACTCAAGGGGCACCTGGATGGTGCAGTCAGTTAAGCACCGGACTCTGACTTTCGGCTTGGGTCGTGATCCTGTGGGTCGTGGGATCCAGCTCCTCATTGGGCTCAGTGCTGATAGGTCAGAGCCTGCTTGGGATTCTCTCTCTCTTTCTCTCTCTCTCTGCTCCTCCCCCACGCACTTTCTCTTTTCTTCAAAATAAATAAGTAAACATTTCAAAAAAAAAAGAAAAAGTCAAATGATTCAAGTAGTACAAAAAAGATAAGTAAAAAAAAAATGTTTCTCCTTCCTTATGATTCCCAGTCCCTCTCTCCAAAGAAAACCACTTTCAAATCTTGGACGATTTTGTATAGACCTTAACTTCATTTTTTCCTCCTAGAGAATAGATGTCCTCAGATAAGACACAGCAGATATGGAATAATCAACGTGCACAACTTAGGTCACCAGGGTGGGAGGTCATACTAATGGGTAAATGTTAGCTTGTCCCAGGGAATGCCAAGTGCAGACGCCACAGGGAGCTGTGCGAGGAAGTTCTGAGCAGGGTCTGTATTTGGATGAGAGAGAAAAGGCTATCTCTTTTGGTACTGGCTCATTATAGATTCACAAAGGAATCGTAGTAAAAATCTCAGCTTCAGTCTCAAGATTGATCTGAGTTGAGAGGGGTGGCCACATACCACAGTTTTCTTAGAACAGTCCTCTTTTTTTTTTTTTAATGTTTTATTTATTTCTGAGAGAGAGAGAGAGAGAGAGAGAGAGAGACAGAGTGAGCAGAGGAGGGTCAGAGAGAGAGGGAGACACAGAATCTGAAACAGGCTCCCGGCTCTGAGCTGTCAGCACAGAGCCCGACACGGGGCTTGAACCCACGAACTGTGAGATCATGACCTGAACCAAAGTTGAACGCTTAACGAACTGAGCCACCCAGACACCGCAGAACTGTCTTCTTTGAAAACTGTTTTTTTTTTTTTCATCCTACTCTCAAATTTGGTGAGTGTTCCATTTACACTCAAATGTGATCTGCTATTGAACTCTAAACTGCATGCTCACCCTGGCTTTAAGACAGGATTGGGTCCAACATGCTAAGATGTAGTTGTCTCGTCCTGACCTTCAATATACCAATAGTGACAATGATTAAAATTTAATTCAGAAAAAGTTGTGCTTAATGAGATACCCGTAGCCTTAAAGGAATACATTTCTATCTGTCTCCAAAGAAGCTTCAGAGGGAGGTAGTCTTAAATTCAGTATGGCTCAAGGATTGGCTCAAGTGTAGGTGGCTTACAAAGCTGATTTATCAACACACCAGAAGCAGGGGTGATCTCAAATGATCCAAGTTCAGGAGGAATGATGTACACTAGTTTATCAATTTGTAATGAGCCATCTGATTGGAGAGGCAATGGGACAGTCTACCTATAGGCATGCCACACGGGAAGCCACATTATTATCAGGCTGCTACTTGGAGAGCATGAAGTCAGACCGAATATTGTTAGTTATGTGATTGAGAAATGTAAAGACATCTGGCTGAAATAGACTCGTGCATATCTGCCCCAATAGCTTAGTATTTACTACGGTGCCTCCTTTTCTGACTGACTTTTTTTTTCTTATTAACACTTGACTTCTCCAGATACAGTCATCAGTTTTGTTTTCTTTTCCCCAAGCGCTGTCTTATGTGGGTGCTCTGGTCTTCGCTTTAAAATGGCTTCACAGGCACCTAGGTGGCTCTGTTGATTAAGTGTCTGACTCTCTTGGTTTTGTCTCAGTTCATCATCTCACAGTTCATGAGTTCGAGCCCCACATCGGTCTCTGTGCTGACAGTGTGTGGAATCTGCTTGTTACTGCCTCTCTCTCTCTTTCTCTGCCCATGCCTGCTTGCTCTATCTCTCTCAAAGTCATAAAAGTAAACTTAAAAAAAATAAAATGGCTTCACTGATTGCTAATTCAATCTATAGAGTGCAGGGGAGGGGAGTCTTTTGTTCTGAGTCCTTTTTTTCCCCACTACCCCCAGTCAGAACAGTGCCAGAACCCTGAGCAAGAACATTTCCCTGTGATTGTGAGATGAAGAGACAGTGGGTCATTTCTTATACAAAAGCCAAATAATTACAGTCACTTATTTTTATAGCATATTAAAATTAGGCTATCACATAAAAACAAGTCATGGTGTCTCAGTGAGGGGCCCCTGAAATGCTTCTGAGGAACAACAGTAAAAAAGGGAAATATTAACACTTGGGGAAAGACCTTATGACAGATTGTTATCATCAGAGTGAGTTTCTTAAAGTGGGTAGGAATGTGCCTGCATCCGGGTACCTGCTTTATTGGCGTGAATTTCCTTGTAGTGCTCTGCATAGTGTCATAGCCTGTCACATCTTATCCCACGTTAAGTAGTGCGAACAGCTGTGTTTCGTTGGCAGGTGATGTACACGATACATTTTTTAAACGGTAGCATTCATTCAAGAGCTTTGTTTTGTATTTGTTAATAAAGTCCACCAATGACACTGATGCCCCTATGATTCGATTACCTCTTCTGTAAATCATAATAGAACCCCCTTTATATTTTGAATGACTTTTTAAACCGGCCATGACTGGGCCATGAAAACAAGTTAGTATTGACTTGGGGGGTGGGGGTTGATATTTGCTTTCAGTGCTGATATTACCTCTACTGAGGGCAAAGCTTATTTGGGGGATACTCCGTGTGTTCCAAACCAAATTCATTGTTCTCTTTCTAAACATCCGTCCTCCAGAGCGATGTTCTCTCCTTCACTTATTACCCATATATCATCCTCATGAGGAGGCTTGGAGTCATCTTCTCCTCTTTCATTTTGCTTCCCACCCCCCACACCCACAGTTTTATCTGCCTTCCTCCTTCCCATTCTTGCATTAGTGCCGAGCTTCAATTCTGCTGTCAATTCACCTATGGATTTTGTTATTTTTTTTTAAGTTGATCTATTCTGAGAGAGAGAGAGAGCAAGCACAAGCAGCAGAGGGATAGAGAGAGAGGGAAGAAGAGAATCCCAGGCAGGCTCCATACCGGCAGTGCAGAGCCAATGCAGGGCTTGAACTCACAGGGCTGTGAAATCATGACCTGAGTCGAAACCAAGAGTCAGACGCTTCACCCACTGAGCCTCCCAGACACCCGATCGCTGGATTATGGAAGAAACCCCTCATCAGTCTCCCTGCCCCTTTTCTTTTTATTTGCTCTCCTTTTTTATCCCTTACACTGCTGCCAGTCAAGTTCTCCAAACCAATTTGAATGATGCCAGCACCTTCTCCCCAAATCATGCAGGGTCTATCTCCTTATCGTCCAAGGGGACAGGTTTAAATTCCTAAGTGTGGCATTTAAAACTGCCCAAGATCTGTTCGTGTTCTGTCTGTCAGTTCCGTCTGGAGGGACACTTTGGTGCTCATACTGACTGCTTATTATTCCCTGGGCGTGGCCACATTTTTATGGCACTTAACTTTGTTCATTCAGACCGTTTGCTCTCCTGCTATATCAAAACCTCATTCGACCCTTATACCTCTATTCAAATGTTATTTCTTTCATAAAACCTACTCTGAATGCTGTTGTAAGAATTGTTCCTCCTGAAATTTTTAGCACTTTGTTTTCTCACCAATGGCCTTATGGTTTGTATTCACGTGTCTCTCTCTGCTCTGCCCTCCACAAGTATTATCTTCTTGTTACAGTGACCATGTGTATCCTTTGAACAGATAGCTTTCACAATGTATGTTTCCAGTAAATATCAGCGAAGCAGATTATTACAGAGCTTAGAAGGGTACAATACTGTTGTCAGACTTTTTTGGCCATGTGTCTCAAATCTGTATATGAACAACAACAACAAAAATCAGATGACCAGCTAATCTTAGGAAATTAGGAAGATGGCTAATGAAGGATGTTAAAAAAAACACTGGAGCTAATGGAAGCTTCTCCTGCCCAACTTGGAAAGGGGCCTCCTCCCAGTAAATAATGTGAGCTATTTTACACCAGTGAGACTGACTTCTATAAGGCCCAGTGATTTCTTCTAGAATAAGTGCTTCATAATGGTCATTTAATATCCTGAAATGAAATTCATGGATGACAAGCCCACCGATACATTTACAATACCTAAAAAAATCGATAGGCGTCTGGGTGGCTCAGTCAGTTAAGCATCCGACTTCGGCTCAGGTAATGATCTCATGGTTTGTGGGTTCGAGCCCCGCGTCAGGCTCTGTGCTGACAGCTCAGAGCCTGGAATCTGTTTCAGATTCTGTGTCTCCCTCTCTCTCTGCCCCTCCCTCAGTCGTGCTCTGTCTCTCTCTGTCTCAAAAGTAAATAAACTATAAAAAAATCGATATGATGTCCCAACAAAAAATAAATGAGACATAAAAAGCAACTTATACTAAAATAATGTATATTTCCATATGGAAATGGTTGGGGTGGGGATAAACTGCTTCCACCAGTTCCAAAGTGCCTACAGCACAAATGATGGAGTTAGATGACCTTGGAAAGACAGAAGAATTGTGTTTTGGGGGATCCAGAAAATGTATCCCTGGCTTTTTGTGATGCACTGAGAAGAAACACAGTGCCTAACATTTAGCCTCAAAAACAGAGTGCTCTCCTTTTTATAGTAAAGGGCAGGGAGGTACTTGATCAGCACTTGAATAGAGAATGGAGGTTTCCTGGTGTTAAGATCATCAGAAAATTTGGGAAGAACACTCAGTGTCCAAACACAAGGCTCGGTTCACCTTAAAGAATATGCTGTTACTTGTTTACTTCTTCGGCTCTATCATCCTGTGCTAAAGCAGTCCTGCAGATAATCCTGTGAGAGTTGTAAAATCAAGGGGTGTCTTTGCATCCCACTTTCTTTCTCCTTGATCTTTCTATTTCCTCTGAATCTTCCTGTTTTCACCCAGATGAATTGCAAGGAAGGCAAGTGGGGACCATAGCACTGCTCACCTTGCTTTCAAGCCGAGGTTTGGGCGGAGGCCCCATGATAGCAGGTAGGAGATATTGGGGGGCCTCTCCCTTCTCCGCAGAGCCCACTGAGCTGTCCCTTATCCATGATAACTTCCTAATGAGGCTTGAAATATAATGAAACTCTATGGTCAAAACAACTTTTGAGAGCCGTCCAGTTCATTAGACATCATGTAATTTAACCTTCTTGTTTTACAAGCAGGGAGAGTAAATCCCCAAGATCTTTCAGCCTGTGAGTGTCTGAGCCTGGCCTGGACCCCACAGCAGCCGCCTTCAGGCCCAGGGCTCTTTTCCTCAGAACTCACTGCCTCCCTTACCTGGGGGTGGATTTAGCTGTTCCAGAAGGCTGCCAACACACAAAGCCTTGTAAGCCACCTTTATTTCCTCAAATATTGTTTCTTCCCATGGTACCTCTCCAGGCACATTTCTTCTAGTAACCTGTGGAACAAGAATAAACATAAAAATCTATGAATCCTCATCAGAATTGGCCTCCGAAATGTGTATCTTGCTTCTCCCTATATATCTCTATTCTTTACTTCCCATCCGTGTTCTCGGCCAAGTGGATTGGCTTCATACAGAGAACATACAGTCTCCTCAACCTGAGGCTTGCCGCCTTACCAGCATGTGATTATTGTTATTTTAAGTACTTATTTATTTATCTGTACAACAGCTGGGGTAGTAATATCTGTATATCCTAGCGTTCTTGAAAGGATCCAATGGTGGTAGTATGATGACACTTTGTAGACTGTAGGGTGTTGAACAAGAGTAAACTATCTACCTTTCCTTACGTTCATAGTCATAAAAATTACACTTTGGAATCTCTCTTCTGTTGCTCTATTTCAGGGCAATCTTAGGCAAGCTGCCTTTCCTCACTCTGCTGCTTTCCCATCTGCTAAAAAAATAAACCTTTATGGTAGAATTACAGGGGTTAAAGTTAAAGAATATGAATCTTAATATAGAAGCAGGCACATAGTTCAATGAATAAATAAACACTATTATTATTACTATTATTATTGTTACTACTACTACTACCACTACTTCCTCAATCCTCATTTATTTTCCAGGTTTCCTTATTCATGTCTTGATAGCCATCACATTTCCATGATATATTTGGATGGGTCATTTTGTTCCTATTTAGACTCCTGGAGTTATTACTGAGCCACCCTGTACAATTATGCAGTGGCCATAAATGAGACAGATGAAGAACCATGCAAAGAGGTTGCTTTATCCATTCAGTTGCAGTAGGATAGTGAAAATGTTGAAGATAGCATTTGATTGCTAAATGCAATTTTCACCTATTTCCAACACTTTTTATAACATGCTTAAGCAAAATGAGATATATATGGAAAAGCTGAATATCTTGTTTACTCACTATGCTTATTGTTATTGATAAACTGCTCTACAACACAAAAAAGAATTTAAAAAAGAAAGTAGAGGGATTTAGGGCACTTGGATGGCTCACTCAGTTAAATGTCCAACTTCAGTTCAGGTCATGGTCTCGCAGTCTGTGAGTTTGAGGCCCACGCAGGGCTCTTTGCTAACAGCTCAGAGTCTGGAACCTGCTTCGTATTCTGTCTCTGTCTCTCTCTCTCTGCCCCTCCCCCACTCACGGACCGTCTCTCTCTCCCTCAAAAACAAATACACATTCAGAAAATTAAAAAGAAAGAAGGTAGGGGCGCCTGGGTGGCTCAGTCGGTTAAGCGTCTGACTTCGGCTCAGGTCATGATCTCATGGTTCATGGGTTCGAGCCCCATATCGGGCTCTGTCCTGACAGCTAGCTCAGAGCCTGGAGCCTGCTTTAGATTCTGTGTCTCCCTCTCTGACCCTCCCCTGCTGTCTCTCTCTCAAAAATAAATAAAAACATTTACAAAAAATTTTTTTAAAAAAGGAAAGAAGGTAGAGGGATCTTCCTTTGAAATACTTCATCTTTAAGCTGGCATTCTTGATAATATACAAATGAGGACAATTTTATTTACTTTATTTTTAAAGACTTTAAAAAATATCCTTTAAATTGTTTAAAATATTTTTTAAAAATAAATTTTATTTATTTATCTTTGAGAGAAAGAGAGAGAGAGAGAGAGAGCAAGGGAAGGACAGAGAAAGAGGGCAAGAGAGAGAATCCCAAGCAGCGCAGAGCCTGAAGCAGGGCTCAAACTCACAAACTGCAAAATCATGACCTGAACTGAAATCGAGTTGAACACTTAACCAAGCCACCCAGGCACCCCAAGAAAGACAATTTTAAAAGAAAAGAAAAATCATTCAAATTTGATCTCTTTTTTCCAAATTAGATACTCCAATACCCCTAACTCTACTCCTCACATTGAAAAGACAGTAGAGTCTTGCCTCTCCGACAGAAACACACACACACACACACACACACAAACACACAAACACACAAATAAATAAAAAATTTGGAAACACCACTAACTGATGTTGCTTCATTAGAACATCACCTTATTTTAATCTGATGCCAACATTCTTGTGGTATTATCATTTTCAGTTATTTCCACACTTGTTACAAGCTTACATGAAAAGGGGAGAGTTTTGTCTTCTATATGAAGTCAATTTTTAAAGCAATTCTTTCACATTGTCTGTAAAACACAAAAGTCTGGGTGGCAGAGGGAGGGGGGAACTTTTCAGAGTGCTGGATTTCCAGGCATTGAATCCCCTAAATAGTCTACTATATAATACTACATTCCACCTGAATATAACATTTGTATAATGTACTCATTTAAATTCTTCATAGATAGAAGCATTTTCCTCAATCTAAAGAAAATCAGACTAGGCACAAATCCTGCAAGAAATCTGGAGGTAGAAAATGGCTCATCTGTTTTTAAACACTAAAGCTCCCTCTTTCCCTCTTTAAACACTCCAGCTAAGGGCTAATCCCCTCTCATTCTCCTTAAGTGATTATAGATACTAAACGGCCACAATTATGTTGCTGCATATGAATGTACTGTTTGATGAATGTAACCCCAACAATCACAAAGCAACAGAAGTAAGGAGAAAAAATGCAATAAACTATCATTTTTGTAAATTGCCACACTGAAGCAAAAATTATCACATACACACTCAAAAAGACAAAAATTGCCCAGCAAATGAGATCTATCAGAAAGAAAAAATTTATCATAAATGACAACGATCAATTGGCATTCTACTCTTTATCATATGAATTAATGATTACGTTTAGTCCTTGGACTGTGTCGTGCGCAAGTGTGTGACACATTCTTTAACGTGAATAAAGACCTATGCGATTAATAAAACATTATAGAGAAGGTATCCTAGATAATGAAAACTCTGACATTAACTTTGAATCTGAATCTGAGCCTGCCAATTTGCTTCAAAATATGAACTGGGAACAACATTTTAATTTATCTCTATCACACTTGTCAATTAAGTCGGTGTGCTCTGACCAAGTATTCACTTCTGCCCCAGCCCGATGGCTGGGGTTTGATGCTGGGGACAGAAGGACGGAAGCTGTCCCTGTGGCTGCCATTCACACATGAGACTATCATTCCCATCAATAATTCTGCCATCTGCACTGAGCTGTGGGGCGAACCCAGAGTGCCAGAAGCTTCAGGGCCACCACCAGATGCTCCATCACCTAAGAAGCTCTACAAAGTCAGCTATGCATTCATCCAAAGCATGACAGGGAAGAGGAGACACACACATCTAGGTTAATAAAGTTGGACTGGTAAGAGGAGGAAAGAGGCAAGCAATGAAGTGAAAAAAACTACAGATGCAGAAGCCTTCACTCTAAGCTAGCTAAATGTATTTGGACCATTCATTTAAGGCCTGTGTCCGCATCTTTAACACATGGAGGCTCATGTTTTCCTTCTTCATATGTTAGTGTAGGGAGGGAAATGACAAATTTTAGGTACAATAAAATAACAGGGAAAAGGCAAATTTTCTACAAAAATTGCAAGATCTTGTATATATATTCTGCAGCCCACATTTATTTTTCCTGTGTCCCTCATATACGTGCATGTATACACAACCCCCGAGCACTCAGGTTAGAGGCAATAGTAAAACCACAGGAAAATGAACAAATAAATATAATGCAATGATAGAATCATCCTTTTAGGGATTGGATAGAGGTGTAAGAAGTCTTACTATAAGATATCTAGCTGTGTGGTGTGACTGGACAGAGTACTTTTTTATTATAAGTTTTTTTTTTTTTATGATTTCTTCTACCATCTTGTCTTAATTGCAGGAATTATTTCTAGATTAAATTGCTTTCATAAATTTTTTTTTCAGATTCTAAATACTAAGATTAATATAAAAGCAATGCTACCACTGAAACCACATTAGTACACTGGAAAAAAAAAAGGGGGGGGGAGCTTGTTTTTTAACTGTCTGGGATAACAGCCAGAGGTCTGTAAGATATCAAATTCTTCACCAGTGTCAATGAATACAATTTTCTCACTATCTTTCCAAACCCTCTCAGAACACAGACACTTCTATTATCCCCAAATCCTACAAGAAGATATTGTATTCCCCTTTAAACAGAATCTCATATATTTTTCTTCACCCACTAGTTCCATTAATCTTCCATGCATTCGTTAAAGAGTGTTCATTGTGCTCTTCACTTGTGACTTGGTCCTAACTAGTGAAAGGACAGTATTTCTGATGCCCCTGAGATCTGGCAGTCTACTGAGTGAGAGAAACAGGAAGTAAAATAGATTAGGATACAGTAAGGATAGAGATAAGCCAGGTTTTGTGGAAAACAGAAGAGACTCAGCACTCCTGAAATATGTATATCTGAGATTGTCCCCTGACAAATGTATCATTCCTATTAATATCTGGAGAATGAGTTTAAGTCTAGCTAGAAACTATCTCTGTCATAAACGATGATGACTTTTGGATAACTTGGTTTACAGACAGTTCTATGGTTTCAAAGTGTGGCTAAAAGTCCCCTGGGGTCTCTGAGACAGTTTCTGGGGTCAGTTAGATCCTCCCTGTCTGCCTACATGTCCGTATAAGGTTAGATTCTTCTCATATTCTTTAGGCAAAACAACAGATCTTAACAAATAGAATGAAGAGGCCAGTTTGAGAATTTCTGTCTTGTTTTAAAGCCAGACATTAGATTTGCAAAACTGTAAAATAATGATGTACATATTTTGTTCAAGTAACACAAAGTACTTAGGTTAACATGAATAAATCTCTATTTTTAATTAGTGAATAAATCCATATTTTAAAAGTGTCTATTTACATTTATAATATATCAAATATCCGTAAGTATAACACACACTGTTGAAAGTTCCTAAAGTCCCCAATAATTTTTAAACTATGAAATTATTCCTGCCTTCAGAAGCTATTTATCTAGTATAAATTATTTTATTTTTTTAAATGTTTTTTAAAAATTGTAAATGTTTATTTTTGAGAGAGATAGAACAGGAATGAGGGGGGGCGGGCAGAGAGAGAGGGAGACACAGAATCTAAAGCAGTCTCCCGGCTCTGAGCTGTCAGCACAGAGCCTGATGCAAGGCTCAAACTCACGAACTGCGAAATGATGACCTGAGCCAAAGTTGGACACTTAACTGACTGAGCCACCCAGGCACCCCCTAATATAAATTATTTTATATTTGTATTGACTTTATATTTTTAATGCTTTTAAAATTCATTTCATGCATTTTAATGCTTTTAATTCATTTCAGAAAAATCAGATTTCATAGAAGATAATTTTTGTTTTTGTTTCATGTAAAATATTACATTTGATGAAAGAACTTGTTAATCAATTACTTTTTTATTCTTGTTAAATAACTTCATTTTTTATAGATTTAAATATGTTTTTAATGTTTATTTATTTAGTTTTGAGGGGGAGAGAGAGAGAGAGAGGGAGAGAGAGAACATGAGCTGGGGAGGGGCAGGGAGAGAGGGAAAGAATCCTAGGCAGGCACCACCCTGATGGTTCAGAGCCCAATGCCAGGCTTATCTCAAAAACCATGAGATCATGACCTGAGTCAAAACCAAGGGTTGGACACTTAACCAACTGAGCCACCAAAGTGCCTTAATTGTTAATGAACTTCTTATAGGCACATTTCTAAAAGTCAAAGATTTTTAATGTTGTTGCATCTAATTCCTGATTCCCATGCTTGATGTTATTGTTGGTTTTTTTGATTATTTTATATTTTGGTAAATTGAGTGATTTCATTTATTTTCATTGGTGCAAGATATATAACACAAATTTTGCTCTTTTAACCATTTTAAGTGTACAATTCGGTAGCATTATACACATTCACAATGTTGTGCAAACATCACCACTATTTCCAAGGTTCTATTAATAACCCGAACAAAAGTTCTGTAATTATTATAAAATTACTGTCTACCCCTACCTTCCCCCAGCACCTGATAACCTCTAATTTACTATCTATATGGATTTGCCTAGACATTACATATAAGTAGAGTCATACAATATTTGCCCTTTAGTGTCTGGCTATTTTACTTAACATATTGTCTCAACATCCATCCATGCTGTAGCATGTATCATAATTTCATTCATTTTTTTCAAGCTAATATTCTGTTCTATGTGTATACCCTATTTTCTTTATCCATTATTTGTTGATAGACACTTAGGTTGTTTCCACCTTTTAGCTATTATGCATAATCATTAACATTGTCATACAGATCTTCTTTCACTTACAATGGGGTTATGTTCCAATAAACCCATCATAAGTTAAATTATTGTTAAGTATAAAGTGCATTGAATACACCTAACTACTAAACATCATAACTTAGTCATGCCTACCTTAAATGTGCTCAGAACACTTATTTAGCCTCTAGTGGGTCAAAATCATCTAACACAAAGCCTATTTTATAATAAAGTATTGAGTGTCTCATGTAACTTACTATTATACTGAAAGTAAAAGCAAACAAACAAACAAACATAAAACCAGAATGTTGTATGAGTACAGAACAGTTGTAATTCTATCAGTTGTTTACCTTTGTGACTGCATGAGTGACTGGGAGGTACAGCTTCCAGCCACTGTCCAACATCATGAAAGAATACTGACCATACGTTACTAACCTGGGAAAAGATCTAAATTCAAAATTAAAAGGGGGCACCTGGGTGGCTTAGTTGGTTAAGAGTCTGACTTCGGCTCAGGTGATGATCTCACAGTTTATGAGTTTGTGCCCTACATCAGGATCTCTGCTGTCAGCACAGAGGCCACTTTGAATGCACCCTCTCCCTTTTTCTCTGCCCCTCCCCCACTTTCATGCACATGGGCACATGCTCTTTCTCTCTCTCAAAAATAAATATTAAAAATTTTTTTAAAAGTACAGTTTATACTGGATGTGTATCAATTTTGTACCATCGTAAATTTGAAAAAATCATTAAGTGAACCATTGTAAATCCAAGACCGTCTATAACTGTTCTTTTTTTTTTCTTTGTAAATATGTAATAGTGTAATTGATAAGTCATGTGTTAATTCTATCTTCATCTTTTTAAGGCACTATCAAATTGTTTTCTATGGCAGCTGTATCATTTTTTATTCCTACCAACAATGTTCAACTTTTTCTTTTTGTCTTTGTCTTTCAAAAATTTGGTTACAGTGTTTCCTGATGTGAAACATTTTTAGTTCATCTTACTTGCAATTCTTTGAGCTTCTTCAATATTTATATTATTTTATATAGGATGCTGAACTACTTGGATGTTTCTGTTATTTGTCTTTCATCAAGTCTGAGAAATTTTCCACCATTATGTTTTTCATATATCCTCTCTGTCCCTTTCCCCACCTTTTCTCCTTCTGGGACTCCCTCAATGTGTACGTTGGTTGGCCTGATGGAATCCCACAATTATCTTAAATTCTGTTTACTTTTCTTTAATCCATTTTCTGACCTTCAGAATTGATCATTTCTATCATCCTGTCTTCATGTTCTCTGATTCTTTCTTCTGCCTGCTCATATCTGACTTTGAATCTCTCTAGTGAAGTTTTCATTTCATTATTATACTTTAAGCTCTAGAATTTAAAAAAATTAGGTTTTGTATCTCTTTACTGATGTTTCCATTCTCTTTACACATTGTTGTTGTGACTTTTTCTGCTTCTTCCTTTAGTTCTTTCAGAATCTTTAAGACAGCTCTTTTAAAGTCTTTGTCTAGTAAATCTGCCAGTGGGTCTTTTTCAGGGATAGTTTTTTTTTAAATTTATTTATTCTTTTAAATAAGGCACATTTTCCTGTTTTATTGTATGCCCTGAAATTTTTTTTAACATTATATATTTGAATCTAATGATGTTTCTTGGAAATCACATTATCTGCTGTTTTGTGTAGAAAAAATATATTTGTTTGGTTATTATAGGCTGTTTCTGTGCCAAGGATCAGTCTGAGGTGTAAACTTTAGGTCTTCTCGGTTTCTTCTGAGCTGGTGTTTTCTCTGGGCATGTGTGATCACTTTCTAATTTATCCTTTGTATGTAGTTGTTTCTGAGTCTGGCTTTCAAAAGGAAAAAAAGGAGAAAAATGAAAGGGCAGATAATGAGTACTGGCCCTTTGAATTCCCTAGATGTCACTTTAACAGAAGGGGGAGGGGCTTGTAACAATGGAGCAGATGCAAACAAAAACGGCTACCTCCCTCTTTGTTTTTCTCTCTGTGATTAGAAGCAGCAGTCACCAAAGAGAACACAGACTGAACACAGTTTTAAGACCGGATCCTTTTTGCCCAGCCTAGCTCCTGAAAAGCGTGAGTTGCTTTGAGAACAAGTGCAGAGTTGCCAACCAAGAGGTTGAAGGTTGGGGGTTTTATAGCTACAACTGTTCTCAGAGCTGAAATCGACTGAAAGTAATGGCAACTTTCCCTCTGTGACATCCCCTGTAAGTTCCAAGCCTTCAATACACTCCAGAGGACTTCCAAAAGAGTTACATTAGACAGATTCTGCTAGTACCATTGTTGTCTGGGTGTGAGACAAATTCCTGGTGCTTCCTACCTCCTAGAATCCTCTTGCGCATGTGTTTTTAATTGCTATATTGTCTTGATAAATTGACACTTTTATCAATGTGTAATATCCTTTCTCTTGCAACAGTTTCCCTCTTGTAATGTATTTTGTCTGATATTGGTATAGTCACACCAGCTGTCTTATGGAAACTATTTACATATGATGTTTTTCCATCTTTTAATCTACTTGTGTCTTTGGATCTAAAATATGCCTTTAGTAGGCAGCATATATTTAAATTTCTTTTTTAATTTCATCTACCAACCTATATCTTTTGATTGGAGACTTTAACCCATTTCCATCAAAGCAATTACTGATAAGGAAGGATTTACTTCTGCCATTTTGCTAATTGTTTTCTATATATATCTTACAGTTGGGGTCTTTTTTTGGTGGGAGGGGTCCCTCATTTCATTTATTAATGCCTTCTTTTGCATTTAGTGGATATTTTTAGTGAACTCTTGATTCACTTCAAACTTCCTTTTGTGTACATTTAAAAAACATTATATATTTGATCTACATGAGGATTACATTTAACATCCAAAATTAATAGTAGTCCAATTAAAATAGATACCAACTAAACTTTAGTAGCGTACAAAAGCCATGCACCTACCTATACAGCTCTGCCCTACTGACCTTCCTTATGTTATTGTTACAAAGCATCTCTTTATATGTTATGTGCAAAATAGCATAACTTTATGATTACTTTGTTAGTTTATATTTTAAACCTGGTAGAATATTTTACTTAAATCTTACTTTTCTTGGGAATGGAGTGTCTTAAAATTTCTGGAACCCAAGTTTCACAACACTGCTCTGTATTTGGGGAAGAATCAGCCGTTCAGGATTTCTTACCCTGAACTAAATCTATAATGCTAATTGCCTTGTCACTTTTTTTATACAATCAGGCCTTAAAACTGAATTGGTCATGAAATGTTCTCTTCTCAGTTTATTATCTATTAAATATAATTTCACACCCACTTTCAATATCATCTTATTATACACAGACAAGTGAACTGAATTGCCAAGCACTATGAAAATCTAAATATTATCAAATAATAATTTTCCATTTTAGAGAAAAGTAACTTTGACTTATTTTTGCAAGTTGTTAAATTGATAAGATTAAAACAAGAATAGTGCTATTATGACACCATTGATAATTATATTACTGACTCTCTGAATGTTTTATGTCTTAGTTTCTCCAGATTCAAATTAGTAATTTTAATGGATGCCTAATTAAAGGGAAAATAGTACAATTACAGACTAAGATAATTCTTCTAAAATTTTCTGATATACATAAAATTTTAATGGGGTTTGAATACTATTATTGTATTATAATTGACATTAAAACATATTTAAAAATGAAAGCAGTTAAGTGCTGGTATCAGTTTTATTATAGAAGTCCTTTTCTTTTTGGTTTCTAACACTAAATGTACATTGCAAAAGATTTTAAAGGCTAAGCCAATGTTTAAATCATGTGGATTCTCATGAGTTTTATGATCATAATGCCATTTTCTGTTAGCCTCTACATTCATCTGCTAACTTCTCCTTTTCTGGTCTGTAATTTTTTTAACTTACTGTTAATTCTTTTATGTTTATCAACAAACATAGGCTCAGTCAACTCAATTAGCATGAGAGATCACATTAAGAAAACAAAAGAGGGCACATGGCTGGTTTAGTTGGGTAAGTGTCTGGTTTGTTAGCTTAATCCCTGCATTGGGCTCTGTGCTGACAGTGCAGAATCTTAGAATTCTCTCTCCCGCTCTCTCTCTGCCCCACCCCAATTTTTGCTTGCTCTCTCTCAAAAATAAATACACTTAAAAAAAAGAAAACAAAAGATAACAACTATATGATTATTTAAACAGATGTAGAAGGAGCATTTGACAAAATCCAACAGCAATTTATGATAAAAACTGTAAACAAAATGTATATAGAGGAAGTACACCTCAACATAATAAAGGCCATATCTGACAAACCTACAGCTAATTTCATACTCAAGAGTAAAACTGTAAGCTTTTCCTAAAGATCAAGAATAAGACAAGGAGGTCCACTCTACATTTATTCAACACAGTATTGGAAGTCCTAGCCAAAGCAATTAGGCAAGAAAGAGAAAGAAAAGGCATCCAAATTGGAGAGGAAGGGGTAATACTGTCACTACTTGCAGATAACATCATAGAAAACCCTTTGTCTCTACAAAAAGCAACAACAACAACAACAACAATGAAAATGTTAGATCTAATAATACATTTAGTAAAGTTGCAGGATACAAAATCAATATACAGAGAGTTGTTGCCTTTCCATACACTAACAGCAAACTCTCAGAGAGAGAAATTAAGAAAACAATCCAGTTTATAATTCCACCAGAAATAATAATATATTTAGGAATAAACTTAACCAAGGAACTGAAAAACTTATCCCCCCAAATCTATGAAACATTGATGAAAGAAATTGAAGATGACACAAATAGATATATTGCGCTTATATATTGGAAGAATTAATATTGTTTAATGCCCATACTACCCAAAGAAATCTATAGATTCAACTCCTATCAAAATACCAATGGCATTTTTTTTTTACAACCTAGAACGAATAATCCTAAAACTTGCATGGAACCACAAAAGATCCAGAATAGCCACAGCAATCTTAAAAAGGAAGAGCCAACTATAAGTATCACACACTCAGATTTCAAAATATACTATAGAGCTATAGTAATTAAACAGTATGGCACTGGTACAAACACGGACAAGTATATTAATGCAACAGAATACAGAGCCCAGAAATAAACCCATGCATATATAGTCAATTAATCTACAAAAAAGGAGGCAAGAATATCCTATGGGAAAAAGAGAGTTTCCTCAGGAAGCAATGTTGGGAAAGCTGATGGTGACAGGCAAAAAACTGAAACTGGGCTTTTTCTTATGCCGTACACAAAAATCAACTCAAAGCGAATTAAAGAGCTAAATGTGAGACCTGAAACCATAACATTCATAGAAGAATTCACAGACAGTAATTTGTTTAACCCTGGGTGTAGAAATATTTTTCTAGCATAGTCTTCTCAGGCAAAACAATGAAAGCAAAAATAAACTATTGGGACCACATGAAAATAAGAAGCTTGTGCACAGCAAAGAAAATCATCAACAAAACACAAAGGGAAACTGTTAAATGGGAGAATATATTTGCAAATTACATATGTGATAAGGGGTTAATTTCCAAATTATATAAAGAACATAAGCAACTTAACACCAAAAAATCCAGTTAAAAATGAGCATAGTGTTTCAATGGACGTTTTGTCAAAAAAGACATACAGATGGCCAACAGGCATGTGAAAAGGTGCTTAACATGACTAACATCAGAGAAATGTAAATCAAACCGCAATGAGATATCACTTGACACCTGTCAGAATGGCTATGATCAAAAACACAAGAAGTAACAAGTACTGCTGAGGATACAGGAAGAGGAATCATCATGCACTGTTGTTGGGAATATAACTGGTTAAGCCACTGTGGAAAACTATATGGATTCTCCTCAAAAATTTAAAAATAGGGTTATCATATGACTTAGTAATTCCACTACTCAGTATTTATTCAAAAAAATGTTAACACTAATTTGAAAAGAATGAGCACCCCTATGTACATTGAAGCATTATTTACAATAGCCAATATAGGAAATCTATCTATCTAAATGTTCATTAATAAATGAATGGGTAAGGAAGTGGAGTATATGTACAATGGAATATTACTCAGTTATAAAAAAAAGAATGAAATCTTGCACTTGGGACAATATGGATGGACCTAGAGGGTATTATGCTAAGAAAAAAAATAAGCCAGGGGGCACCTGGGTGGCTTATTCGGTTAAGCATACGACTTTCACTTAGGTCATGATCTCACGGTTCGTGGGTTCGGGCCCCGCGACGGGCTCTGTGCTGACTGCCAGCTCAGAGCCTGGAGCCTGTTTCAGTCTGTGACTCCCTCTCTCTCTGACCCTTCCCTGCTCGCGCTGTCTCTCTCTCTCTCCTATAAATAAAACATTAAAAAAAAAAAAAGAAAAAATAAGTCAGGTAGACAAAGACAAAGCACTGTCTTTGTCATATAGTTTTACTTACATGTGGAATCTAAAAATAAAACCATCCAAAGAAACAAATAAACAAAACAGAAACAGACTCATAGATACAAAAACAAACTGGTGGTGACAATGGGGAGGTAGGTCGGGGATGGACAAAATAGGTGAAGGGGACTAAGAGACACAATCTTCTAGTTATAAGATAGATAAGACATGGGAATGTAATGTATGGCATAGGGAATATAGTCCATGATACTATAACAACTTTTCATGGTCACACATGGTAATTAGACTTATTCTGGTGGTCATTTTATAATGCATATACATATCAAATAGCTATGTTATACACCTCAAACTAATATAACACTTTATGTTAATTATTTAATTAACATATTGACATGTTACCAAATACATTTTTCTGAAAATACACAACTTTATACAATTACTAGTTGTGAAATAATGTGTATATCATTGCATTTTTCTTGAATATTCTCATTAAATAGTTGTATTTAGTTTTCAAAATGTTTATTATTCATTCATTCATTCATTCATTCATGTATCCATTCATGCATTTATATTGTGTTAAGCACAGTTAGCATGAGGTCCCTCTGGAAAAATTATTAAATACCCAATACACTTATATGAACTACAGGTCCAGTGTTGTACAGAAGATCTTTAAAACTTATTCATCTTATATAATTAAAGCAATACACACATTGAACAGTAACTTCAATTTTCCCCACTTCCTGGTTCCTACAACCACCAATCACGTTTGTATACATATTTCATTTTCTTAGTTTATTTACCTGTCAATGAACATTTTGGTTGTTTCAATGTCTTGGCTATCATGAACAATGCTACAATAAACATAGGAGTGCAGATATATCTTCAAGGTCCTGATTTCAGTTCTTTGGATATAGAGTCGGAAGTGAAATCACTCGATTGTATCACAGTTCTATTTTTTAATTTTTTGAAGAAACTCCATACTGTTTTCCAGAGCAGCTGCAGCAGTTTATATTCCCACCAACAGTGGGCATCTTTTTCCACATCTTCACCAACAAGTGTTAGCTTCTGGTTTTTTGATAATAGCCATTCTGACAGGTAAGATATGATATCTCATTGTGCTTTTGATTTGCATTTCCCTGATGATGAATGATGTTGAGCATCTTTTCATATACCTATTTGCTACTTGTATGTCTTCTTTAGAGAATGTCTAATTATGTCCTTTGACCATTATTTATTCAGGTTATTTGGTTTTGTTTGTTATTACAATTGAGTTGTATGAGTTCCTTATATATTTTAGATGTTGACCCACTGTGAGATACATGGTTTGGAAATACCTTCTCCCATTCTATAGGTTGTTTTTTCATTCTGCCAATTGTTTCTTTTGCTGTTCAGAAGCTTCTTATTTTTATATCATCCGCTTGTCTATTTTTGCTTTTATTGCTATACTTTTAAGGTGTCTTCTCTAGGAAACCATTGCCAAGATCAATGTGATAAAGCTTGTCTCTTATGTCTTCTTATGGGAGTTTTATAGTTTCAAGTCTGTGTTGAAGTTTTTAATCTACTTGGGGTTTGTTTTGGTGTATGGTGTAGAATACCATTCCATATTCATTCTTTTGCATATGTATATCCAGTTTTTCTAACATCATTTGATGGAGAGACTATCCTTTCTCCACAATGTGTCCTCGGCTCTGTTGCTGAAGACAAATTAACCGTATATGTGTGGTTTTATTTCTAGGCTCTCTATTGTTTTTCCAGTCGTCTATTCTGTTTTTATGTCAGTATCTTACAACGGTGTACCGCCAAAACATTTACATAATTTAAATCATTCTGAACCCATTACTCTTGGCGGGACTTTGGCCCATTTTTAATTAAGATTGACATAATCTCTGTGTACAATATGGTTGATTTTCAAGGCAAGTTATTGAATTATCAAAAGTTTCCTATTTTTCCAAAGGGAGTAGTGCCAAATACTATGTTATTAATTTTCCCTACTCTTTTTAGCCATTCGTGGCTGCTATGAACAATCTAAAAATATAAGTGATCAATTTATTGGAATTAAGCAAATTTAACAATATACTTGAATGAAATTCCATGGCCCTTAACCTACTTTACTTTTGGAGCTACCTCCTTTAGCATTTATTCATAAAATTCTCTTTGCTCCTGTTAATGAATATTTTCCTTTAGAAGACTAGATTTGAAGGGCTGTAAAATTTTACAACTGATATGTGAAACTAATCCAAAAGAGAGATTCCCTACAAAGCAAATATGAACTGTCCAGATACAGTGTATAATATTGAGACCATATTTTTATAATGTATGAGTATTTTATAAAATACTCATTGTTTTATACTAATCTCATTTCTAATACCATGTTCCAGTTTGAGATCACATTGCATTCATAAATAGGTATCAAATTTTATTAATTCACATAAACCTTCATACATTATATGTACATATTAATATATGAGTTCTGTCTTATTTGTCTTTTTTTTATATTTTTATTTATTTCTAGGAGAGAGAGAGACAGCGTGAGCAGGGGAGGGTCAGAGAGAGAGGGAGATACAGACTCCGAAATAGGCTCCAGGCTCTGAGCTGGCAGTCAGCACAGAGCCCAACGTGGGGCTCGAACCGCGAGATCATGACGTAAGCGAAAGTCGGTCGCTTAACCGACTAAGCCACCCAGGCGCCCCTCTGTCTTATTTGTAAACTAAGTGTATTGTAGCTGTGGAGAATGGAATATATATTTTTAAACCATTTTCCCAAATATATATTTATTTGTTATTTACAAAATAATTAAAATTTATCAAAAACTTTTTTTCAAAAAGTTCTCAACATTTTATCAGAGCAAGAATACATATCTTTAAGTAATTTTGGGGCATCTAAGTGGCTCAGTCAATTAAGCATCTCACTTTGGCTCAGATCACAACCTCACAGTTCATGAGTTCGAGCCCTGCGTCAGACTCTGTGCTGACAGCTCAGAGCCTGGAACCTGTTTCAGATTGTGTGTCTCCCTCTCTGTCTGTTCCTCCCCCACTCATGCTCTGTCTCAGTCTCTCTCTCTCTCTCTCTCAAAAATAAATAAACATTTAAAAAGTAACTTATACAAATTGAAATTCATTTACTATATCCAAAATAACTGAAATTCATCAAAACGTATTTTAAATTTAATTTTTTTTATATTTATTTATTTTTGAGAGACAGAGAGAGACAGAGCATGATCAGGGAAGGGGCAAACAGAGAAAGAGATACAGAATCTGAAGCAGGCTCCTGGCTATGAGCTAGCGGTCAGCACAGAGCCCATCACAGGCCTTGAACTCATGAACTGTGAGAGCATGACCTGAGCCGAAGTCAGACACTCCACCCAGTCAGACTGAGCCACCCAGGCACCCCCAAAATGTCTTTTAAATTTCTGAACGTTTCATAATCAAAATCTAAATACATGCAATTTTCATTAAAATAAAATTAAATGAATAAAGAGGAACAAACAAAAATAAATTTATATATACTACATTTTCTTTATAGAAGTGGTAGATATACCATACATATATAGAGAGAGGTGGTATATAATGGAACATTATTCAGCTACAAAAAAAGAATGAAATCTTGCTATTTGCAGTGACATGGATAGAGTCAGAGTATAATGCTAAGTGAAGTCAGTCAGTCAGAGAAAGACAAGTGTCATATTATTTCACTCATATGTGGAATTTAAGAAACAAAACAGATGAGCAAAGGAAAGGAGAGAGAGAAACCAAAATGCACTCTTTGTTTTTTAAATATTCATTTATTTTTGAGAAACAGAGTACAAGTGGGGGAGGGGTAGAGAGAAAGGAGAGACAGCATTGGAAGCAGGCTCCAGGCTCTGAGCTGTCAGCACAAGAGATGCGGGCTTGAAGTCACAGACTGTGAGATCATCACCTGGGACAAAGTCAGATGTTTAACCAATTGAGCCACCCAGACACCCCAAAACACAGACTCTTAACTACAGAGAACAAACTGGTGGTTCCCAGAAGGAAATAGGTGGGTGGATGGGTGAAATGAGTGATGGGGATTAAGAATACAGTTGTCATGACAAGCACTGAGTAATGTATAGAATCGTTGAATCACTGTACTGTACACCTGAAACCATATTGGAATTAAAATAAAAATTAATAAAAAGGGGGAAAACAAGTACATTTACATGTTAAAAGGTACTACTCTTTAATGGGTTTAATCAGTTAAACAACTAGGTCTATGATTACAGCTAAAATAGCTAGTTAAGTCAGTGAAAAATAATGATTGGGAAATAAGTCAGACAGTTTGAGTTAACCATTGTTTAACTCAATTTCAGCTAAAACACATGACCCATTGTGAAAATATACAATGTCTTAGGTTCCTTATTATTGACAGGGACACAACAGCCTCATTACATTCAGTCAGCAGTTACAATTTCTCAGACACTGCCTTCAGTGTTCTCTCGAGGGTCTCCTTCATTTTAGAGCCACTTGACTTTCATAGATAACATGATCATATGCCATCAATTATTTTTATATCTTGAAAAGTTTTTAGCCAAAGAATGCACTACTAAGTAAATAAAATGATTAAGTAAAATAACTAAATTCATTTAACCAACTAAAAAGGGATGATTGAAAGGTGTGTTAAGGTACAACAACATAAAACAAAAAGGTACAACAATGTGTTAAAATGATCAACACAAAACATATCTATTTTTAATTTTATTAAGTAGAGAGCATTATTTCAAAAAAATGAGTGTTTAAAGTGCACTAAACATATGCATTATGCATATACTGTACATTAGCAAGTAAAATAACAGGATGTTGGAAAATTTTAGAGAAGTATCAACAGTTTGGAAATTAAAAAATCAAATTATAAAGAAAACATAAGCAGTGAGATATAGCACACATGCAGTAACTTAGGGTAGTATTAGTTAAGTAGAAAATTTTAGAAAAGTACAACAGGTTGGAAACAAAAAACATCAAATTCTAAAGAAGATACAAGCAGTGGGATGTAGCACACATGATGCACTAACTTAGGGTAGTATTAGTTAATTGAAAATTGAACTATTTGATCAGTTGTGTCCATAGTTTGGTTTATAAGAGTCCAAACAGGGGTGTCTGGGTGGCTCAATTGGTTAAGCATCCAACTTAAGCTCAGGTCATGATCTCGCTGTTCCTGAGTTTGTGCCCCAGATTGGGCTCTGTGCTGACAGCTCAGAGCCTGGAGCTTGTTTCAAATTCAGTGTCTCCTCCCTCGCTCTCTCTCTCTATCTGCTCCTCCCTGTTTGCACTCTGTCTTTCTCTCAAAAATAAATAAACATTAAAAAATATTTATAAGAGGCCACACCACTAGATTTTGAGATATTTCATTCAGAGTTTTGATATTCTGCAGACAATTTTAATAGAATTATCCCTTATTATAAATGAAAGATATGTTTTCATTCTAAAAGAAATTAATTTTGATCTGAATAAGTAATCAGTGTCATCTTGATCACAAATAAATATGCTACACTGTTTTTTGTGTTTAAAGAAGAATCTTTGCAAAACATTATTAGGCAAACTGTAAAATGTCTCCCTGAATCTCTGTTAAGATTTACAGATGCATTTTAGCTTATTTTTTCTTTACTAAAAAATTTCTTTAGCTATGAATAAAGAGAATATTCAATTTGGTGACCTCTCTTTTAGGGCCAATGTATAACAGATAAAGAAACATTTCTTCCTTTGGCATTTTACTATTTTTTCAACAATGGTCTATTTTGAGATTTTGTTTAAAAAATCAATATTGTTTATACCCACACACTACATTTATGAATATTTATATTTGATTTCACAAATGATATCTACTTTAAGGAACACAGATGTCCTTTGAGAATTTTTTTAAATGCTTACAAACATTTAACTGAAGGGTAAAAACCAATGGGGAAAAAAAAGGCAGATGGAGCTCCTACATCTTATTTCTAAGACTTCATGGTGGGTGCTTTTTCCCCTTTCTTTTATATCACCCTTCAATACACCCACGGCCAATTTAAAATACAAAAATCTAATCTGAAATTCAATCTTATAAATCTATGACCTATTATGTAGCCTCAATGTTCTGCAATTTGCAAATATTTTTTCTTAAATATATGAATAGGTATCCATTAATTTTTTTTAATAAATATTGTTTATTGTTACAATAGCAATAATCCTATTGGGCAATGTCAACAGGATGTCTATTGACATTTGGTCTCAATTAATTCATAGTCCTACATACTTAAATACTGAAGTACAATAATGATATATAATATCATATATATTATGCTTATAGTACGAAATTAAACATATAAAATTAATACCAAAAATAAAATACAAATACCTACTTAAATACAATTATTTAAAATAAAATGAGAAAACTTAATTGTTACTTTATCATTTAAATTTTAAAGTCCACTTAGAAATATTTTGTTATTGCTCTTTGGAGTAAGCCAACAACTTCTGTTAACTATAGAAAAAGTAAAATTCATATTTTATGTATTTTAAGTTTATTAAAGAAAAATGTAATTACTTCATAATACTTTATTTTTTCATAGGGCATTTAGATTATTTTCCATTTTTTGTTATTATATTGTATTACAATACTTGAACTTAACGTTTCAGTATTTGCAGAGAAATCACATTTCTTGTGATGAATGATCTAAATGTAAAGATTCTTTTTAGGACATGCACTATTTTCAAACCGAGATTATCCCATTAACTGTACCAGTAACAAGAGCCATGTAGCTATCATGACTGAAACCTTCAAGGACATGAGTGTGTGAAGTCCCTACTAGTGGTTATTCCTTCTTGTGGGTTCCTTCACTAATAAATGGATAACTCCTTCACTTCCTCAAACACGGGCTCAAAAGTCCCTTTCTCTTAGGCCTAAACTGATCCCCACTTAAATTTCAAATCTCTAGGATCCCTCACTCTCCATACTTTAGTTTTATTTTTGTAGCCTTTATCACTTTCTCACATAATCTATATGTATAATGAGGAAAGAATATCACCTCCCAAAGGAAAAGTTGATGATCAATTTCTAGCAAAATTTGAACAAAACAAATAAAATTTCCCTTGACGCTTATTGTAGTTGCACTTTTGGAACTCTCAGTATATTATGCACCCGAACAAAGTGATGGGCTACACCTAAATCAGTTTTGCTCACACTCCTTTTATAAACAAATTTTTCACCTACTTGAACTCCAGAGAGACGTTTGAAAGTCATGGCAGGAGATGGGACGTTTCAGTGAAGGAACTTCCCTTAACATTTTGGAACTTCTTGTGTCACTGATTTCCACCCAGTGGATGCCAGTAATATTCATCCATCATCCATGACAACTAATGGCCATCCCCTAAAACTTCCAATCCCTCTTAGAACTGGTGCTGCTCCCATTGTGTGCCCCTGCGTGGACAGGAAAGGCACTTATTTTGTCTACAACGGGAAGAAATAAAGATTAATGACAATACAATTTTTAAGTTCAGTGATAAAAAGTGGAACATGTTCTCAGATGATGAACACTTGTTAATTTCTAAAGCAAGGTCCTGTGCTGAGAGGGAGGGGAGATCGAGATGAGTTTGAAGAGAGTTGAGAAAATATGACTAAATCACTCCACTCTATGTGGAGGAAGCAGTAATATAAAAAGAGTAGGAAAATAAACATATGCATACATATAATATATGTATAAGGTGACATATATTATATATGATATACATAATAAATATATATTTATAATTAGATATAGGTGATTTATTTTCATACTCTTCATGTATGTATATACAATTTATATAATATATATTTAATTATGCATGTTTATCTATATTTATATCTATATTATCTATTACATTTATATATCTATATATTTATATCTATAAAACCAAAGGCCCATTAGTATAGGAAGGAGGTCATACTCCTTGCAACTATATAGTTTTTCCTAGTATGGTTCAGCAGACCTAGTGTAGACTTAAGAATTCACACATTGGATCTATCTGACTCTGAACTTATTCCAGGCAGGTGACTACAAGTAGTGAGGAAAACAAAAAACAAAAAACAAAGTTAAGGTTATCCACAAGACTAAGGTCAAGGGAGATGCCCTGGAGTCTGTGCTAGACAGGAAGTAATGAAGAAAAACTGAATTAGAGGAAGGAAATAAAATTCAGGTTTAGAGTTCTCAACGATAGTGTAGAACAGTGGGAATATGTGGAATCAGAGGATGTTTGTACGATTTCAGAAAATTAATCTTTTTATGCAAAATCTTCCTCTAAATCTTTTTTTAAAAAGTTTTTTCTAATGTTTGTTTATTTTTGAGAGAGAGACAGAGAGACAGAGAGAGAGACAGAGAGAGACAGAGTGCAAGCAGGGGAAGGGCAGAGAGAGAGGGAGACACAGAATCAGAAGCAGGATCTAGGCTCTGAGCTGTCAGCACAGAGCTCACCACAGGGCTCGAACTCATGAACTGAAATATCATGACCTGAGCTGAAGTCGGACACTTAACCTATTGCACCACCCAGGCGCCCCTCCTCTGAATCTTAAAGGTACTTTTCCTTATTCATGGCTCTGCACTTCAGCCCGCCGCCAAGTATACGGAGCTTTGGTTTTGTTTGCTCATATAAAATGAAGAGTTGCTTGGCACATTCAGTGTTTCTAGTTTAAAAAAAAAAAAAAAAAAAGAAGTATTCTGGCCTACCCTGTGTTTTCTTACTGCCCATTGGGTATACTTCTCAGATAGCATCAGAAAAGAATTCTGGACTAAAAGCTTTATGTTTTCATATTCAAGCCTCAATTTGGCGAAGTTCTGTGTGGTTCAAGCCAATGGAGTAAGGGAGACGAAGCATTTGTTTTCTCAACAGAAAGCTCACACACCAGCCTGTCTAGTAGAGAGAAAGAGAGCAAACAAACCTCAGTCTGTATACATTAGATTGATGACTGAGTTCCTAGACTTATCTCCTGTGCTAATATATATATATTATACCTATATGTATGTAATATATATATTTAGGTACTTTAATTCTAATATATATATATTTAGGTATATATAAATAAATATAGATATCTATATTTAGGTATATATATAGGTATATATATTTAGGTACTTTAATTCTACTTGACTGAGGCACACAGTCTTAAAGAGCCAAAGCGTATTTTCCTGTCACTATGCTAAAAGAATTCAGAAAAAAACAAACAAAAAAACCTTTTGTCTCCAGCAAGTATCATGAGTGGCACATCTGTTGATCTTTCTCACAGAATTGAACATATTGTGTCCATACCTCACAGGATATAATTTATCAAGCCCAGGCTCTCCGCCTTCATTCTTGTTTTTAGAATTTTACATTATGTATAATGAGAGGTACTTGCCCACCACAGGTTGCAACAGAAGCACAGGTAGACTTTGATCCCCCGAAAATCTTCTATCTGTGCAGTGGGAGGGCGGCTTCCAAGTTTTCTGTTGGCATAAATTCTGGTCTCTTACCAGGGGGAGGTTGTGGCATGGAACCAGATCATATCGGTACCATCTGCTCCAATTGGCAAGGCTCATGTCAGCTGCCAATTGTGATTCTCAGCTCAGCCCCATAGGCCTTCCTTTCAGAGGATTGTACTGTTGTATAGTCTTTGGCATTCTTGGAAGATTTGGTGTTTCTGAGTCACCTTAGGTGCTTTAAAAAGTTGGGAGAGACTCAGTACATTTTAATTTAAAATTCACAGGTATGTCATTTAGAAATGTTAACGTTTCTCTCTTAAGTTGCCATGATAGGTGTATATACACATTATCAATTTTTATGAAAGAAAAGTTTTCCCTCTTTTAGTTTTCTTCAAAAAGCTTTCACATTAGAAAATTCTTTCCACCACAGGAACCAATAAATGTTTGTCACTCCTTTACCTTAGCTTTGTGTTCATTTGAGTGTTTTTTTTTCTCCTCTAATGTTTAAGATCAAGCAGTCTAATAACCTTGGCTAAAATTATATCCTCTGGTTTATTGGCTGGATAACTGTAGGCATGTTACTGAAACTTTCTAAGTCCATCTACCAAAGATTATAAAACCGTAATAGCTGCCGACCTTTACCCATGTCCATAGCTCCATTCCAATTTTCAAATTACTTGACCTATCTGAAACTTTCGAAAGAAGATCCTGTCTACTGGAATTTGCTTTTCTGACTTTTTCCCACAATATAAAATGCCACCCTAAGAGTTTTTTCTGCACCTACCATTCTGTATTCTCTTTTTTCTGCCCCTACTTTAAGTATTAGCATTCCCAATTTCTCTCTCCCTCTGCTCTCTCTCCCTGCATACTCTTAATTGCTTTTATGGATTGAAGGGATTTGAATTTATGATTCCCAAACCCATATCTCAACTTGCATTTCTTGTCAGCACCACAACCTGAATATGTCACAAACTTGATTTACCTACTCCACAAAACCTGCTCTTCTCTGACCTTATTTTTGAGAAGTCACCATCAGTAAACTAGGCACTAACATGGAAGTCATCTTTTACTCCTTTCTTCCCCACTTATCATAAATGAAATGACTGACTCATCCTGCTTCCATCTCTAAGACATTATCTGATACTTGCTCTATGCTTTCATCTCCAGAGCCTTCTTTCTTTTTGGCTGGACAATCCCCATAGCATGCTTTCAGGTCTCTAAGCAGATATAGCCATCTTATTTCTTCTCCAGGTGGCAAAGATTCTGAAAACATGGCTCAGTTATATTACTGTATTGATTAAGTTATATTACTGTATTGATTAAATACTTTCAAAATATCTCTTTCTCAAGTAAGAATAGCTTTTGGTTAATTTCTAGAATCTATACACGAAAGATAGAAAACAGTTATATGATTGACAGAATACTGTTCTTGATAGGAAGTATTGTTTTCATTATGTTTAGCTGGATCTACATGGTGTTAAACAAATACTAATAAAAACAAAAACAATGATGCAATAAAAGGAAAAAAAAACAAAAAAGAAATCTGAAATTAGAAAAGTAGATGAGAAAAGCACATATGTATTAACTAAGATTATAAGAATTCATTCCAAGAGAGTGTAAAAATAAAGATTTGTATGGATAGGTTACAAAGTAATGAAGATTATATTAATAAAATATAATGCAATCAATACTTCTTTGAGGTAAATACAAACAGAAGGAACTCAGGAAAACAACTGTAAAATACAAAGTGTACTTTTGTGGCATCTGGGTGGTTCAGACGGTTGACTAATGGCCCAGGTCATGATCTCATGGTTCATTAGTTCGAGTCCCAGGGTTAGGCTCTGTGCTGATAGTTCAAAGCCTGGAGCCTGCTTCCAAATCTGTGACTCCCTCTCTCTGCCCCTCCCCTGCTTGTGCTCTGTCCCTATGTGTCTCTCAAAAAATAAAAAACATTAAAAATTTTTAAGTTATTTTTTGATTCCAAATGATTAATGAAGCAGAATTACTTCATGTATTTGAGGGGATAATCTGCTGTGAAGTTATGAGAGATTATTTCACACAAGAAGTTTGTCAACCTTTAGAAGAATGTGTGATTTATATATCGAAGCATTAGTAGATAATTATATCTTCCTAAAAGCATATATAGTGAAAATGGACAGGAATAGTGTGATAAGTGGACTAATAGTTATGTGAAGATATTTATGTCCTAATCTTTGTAATTTATGAATACTGTAAACACGATGGCCCCCTATAAAAGTGGAAGAGGAAGACAAAGAATTGGTCAGAGAAATCTACTGATGGAAGAAGAAACAGAAGAAATGAGCAATGAGAAGGACTCCATCGTTGGTTTTGAAGTGAAGAAAGCCATGAGCCAAGGAATGTGGGTTGCTTCTAGAAACTGAGAAATTATATCAGTCACCAAGGAACTGGGGACCTCGTTGCCAACAGCTAGAACAAACAAGAAAATGCATACTAACCTAGAGCCTCCAGAAAGGAGCACAGCCCAATTATACCTTGATTTTAGCCCAGGGGGACCCAAGTCAAACATATGACCTACACTCACGGAGTAGCTTCTTCCTTCGTTCACCTCTATGTTAGTACTTATTTTAGTATATTAAAATTGCCCCTGTACTTATGTTGCTTAAATCTGAAAAATCTAAAAGCTTAGGTATATGGCATACTTATGCTTATATCACAACCCTTAGCTCAATGGCTTACACATGATATTGATTGACAGAAGATGTGAATAAACAATTGAAAGAATAATTGAATAAGTTAATTACTATAGACATATATAGAACTAATAAAATAGTTTTCTCTTCTTTGTTTTATAAATTTATATCAACAGATGTGATAAATTCCTTAGGTCTTTTGAAAGATTGGTTATTTATTTGTGAACTGACTTACTTTTACCCCCTAAATAGGCTTATTGGCTAAAGGAAAATGGTTATGAGGAACATTAGAGGAAAAGATGATTTGTTATCATTTGTTCTCTATGATGAAGTGTTTGTCCAATACATTTCAACTGGAAATTTAAAATGTATGATCACTGAAATTATTTGGTGACTATTAAGCACACTAGTTATCATGTATGAATAGCACTTCCTGTCACAAATTGATTGTCACAATAAGTGAATCAGTGAACCCAGCCAAAAAAGCAAATAAGTATATAGACTAGGTATAGGCTATGCTTTAGGAATACAGGGCATATTTTATTTTTAAATTTAAAACATAATTTTCTGTTATACCTGGGCTATATATTGTGTTTTCTTTGACAGGGGTCACCAGTTTACCTACTGGGACAAGTCAAATTCTGGCAAGAAGTGCCACTCATACATGATTACCAATTTTATCTATCTATCCAGCTAACTATCTATAGATATAGATATAGATGATGATATATATATAGATATAAATATAGAGATATATACAGATATAGATACAGGTACAGATACAGGTATTAGAGATGGATAGGTTTCTCCACTGAATCTTAAGGGTTGAATGATAAACGGGATCAGAAATTGGCCATAATCTCTTCAGGCTTAGCCTGAATAAAGCATCACCTATATTCTTGATTAGTGTGATGAGTATATTTCTTTATTAATTCTTCAACAAAATAACTCTGAAATTTGAAAAATCAATACTTATGTGAAGATTCCATCCATTTCAAATATGAACATTTTTATGATGCAAATGCAAATCTCTATTTTTTAATAAAAGGAAAAAGTATTGCTAATTTGTCAAAGTCATTCCGCTCCTCTTCATCTATGTCCTCAACTGGCATCAGTTTTTCCCCCACCAATGGAAGCAGCACATCCTAGATGCAATCTCCATGATTTCACCCATTAAAATGCTTCCTAATTCAGATTTAAAAAGAGAAGAGCTAGCTCACTCTGTTTGAATAAGCCCTAGTTTATTACAGGCAATGAGATGATCAAATAAAAGCCCAGCTGAATTTCAGTTACAGAAGAGATCTATTCATTTATTCTGTGCACTTAAATGAAAGCTGTGTCAGCGTATGACGGTAGTTCAATAATACTAATCTTGATAACCCATTATATTTTTATAACAATTATCTTTCTGTTAGACATGCAAGTAGTCTTGTTAATCCATGCCACATTAGGAGAACAAAACAAAATAACTTTTCTTTCTAAGAAGATTAATAAATTTGCCCTTGCTAGTTTTATAATTGAAAGAATAAAATGGCATGTAACACAAACTGAATAAAAGCAAACACTGTCTTAATCCAATTATATATAAATACAATTCATCCCTCAATTCCACCTAAGGATACTGACCAGAAATTTTGTCTCTATTTGTTGACTGATACAGACATACTGGGTAAGAAGGACTGGACTTCCTACCCCTTTTGGGCTTTATTTCCATGAACAAACCAAACTCAATAATGCTCTACTGCAATACACAAGCATCAATGAGTACTCTTTGTTTTATAAATTTGTGATTCACCTTCTGATCAAATGGTAATCCAAATATTCCTCACTTATCAGAATTAATCAGTTCCTGAAAACTAACTAGAGAATGAATTTTCAGATAATGGTCATCTTCATCCATATTTCATTCATTTAAGTAGGAACTATGATGATATATTTCCAATCTATTTAAAACCTCAAATTTTTTTACATATCTTAAAAACACTATAAAATAGGGAAGCCTGTGTGGCTCAGCCAGTTAAGCATCCAACTCTTAATTTTGGCTCAGATCATGATCTCACGGTTGGTGGGATGGAGCCCCATGTCTGGCTCTGTGCTGACAGCATGGAGCCTGCTTCAAAACCTCTCTCTTCCTCTCTCTCTGTCCCTGCCCTGCTCACAATCTCCGTCTTGCTGAAAATAAACAAATATAAATTTAAAAAGATTTTTACAAACACTGTAAAATAGTTGTGCAAAGCCCACAGTGGAGTCACAAAACAATAAATTACCCAATTAATGAACTTAGGTTTTGTTGTTGTTGTCGTTTGTTGTTTTTTTGTTATTTGGGGAGTGGTTGTTGTTGGAATGATGCTGTGTACAATAACAAACACATTCACTGTTTTTCTAAACTACAACAAATACATGCCATAAATACAATGGCTTTGTCACTTAGTGTACAAACCACATCAGTTTTGAGTGTGATTTTGTATTAAAATTACACTGACTATAGTCATTAAACTGTGATGGATAGTCATCCAATTCCAATGTTACTAAAAATCAGAATAACATGTTAAGGATACATAAGAAATTCAAATAATACTAAGTAAAATTGCTACTTAATGATGGTGGATTTGCTTCAGTGAGGTTGGGTGCTGACAGGAGAGAGACAGAGTTAACAGTCCCAATGCCTGTGGCAGATTAAGTGCCAGCAAAGGAGCCAGGGCAACAGTAAATCCTAGAGGTTCACTGATCACCAAATCCAAGAAACATATACTCAAGACTCTTGATAACTCCAAGAATCCTAATAACTTAAGACCAACTTGTCATTACAGATTTTTAAATGTGATGCATCTGCTCATGTTATGATTATGCTCACTAAGATTTTTTTCATTACCTAAAATTTCAACTAAATTATTGGCATTCAGTATTCATGACTACTCATCTTCCTGTACTCTGATCACTGAGATGAATCAAATTGAATACACCAGGAGTGTGTTCTTCATTATTTGATGTTAATAGTTTTACAACATTTCCCCCATGCATTAAACCCTGCCATTTCCAGATTTAAGATGTATCCAATTCTTTGAGAGTGGGCTGGTCAGAGGGTTGCTTAACATTTTGGAAATCAAGAAAACAGCAAATAGTTTCTCTTATTCTCTATTCTTTATTTTGATGCTTTTCTTTCAAGCCTAAAGTATCTCCTTGATACCAAAGCTCTTTTGTAAATGCTTCATTGAATCAGTATCATCTCCATCAGCACCCTGAACAAGATACTGCTTAGAATATGCAGTGGAGGCTGTAAAGACAATTTGGTCCCAAAAGTTGCAACAATCGTGTCTTATGAGGAAAACAATGCACTTCATTATCATCTCTGTAAATCAATAAATTCTTTATAAATCAACAACTCCTTGAAGTGCTGTTGTCAAAGAGTATAGCTTTAAGATTTTCCTTCTTGTGTTATGTGTTTCTTCAACATTGAATGACCTCCTTTGTCACTTGGGCTTTATGATTTGAATGCTATATAACAGCCTATGTGCTCAACAACATTATTTAAAGAGTCTTGTAGTTTTTGGAGTTATGTACCAACAAAGATTTTACCTACATCTTCATAATTTCTATTCAAGAGCAGGGTAAGCCTATCTTTGGGCACTGAAAGTGCTTGTGTTTTTTTTAATATTCTGATATTATCAGACAAAATTGTCATATATTTCCAAAGGCCCCTGTATTAATAAATTAGAATATCTGCTTTGCAGTGTAGCCAACTCATGCTACTAGCGTAGTGTAGCTTAACTTTCTACATAAGCTGCTTCACCTGTGACCCTCAAATTATAGTTATGCATTAGTCTCAAATTTCCCAAACCATCTCAAAGTTGCTTTGAAATTCAGTCCTTCAATTATTTCTTTGTTCTATCTCTTTTTCCCTCAGCTCTTCAAAGTCTTTCTGACACTTCTGCTGTATCAACAAATGTTCAATGGTATCTCCACTTCCTATGGCTTTTGAATCTTCTGGAATAATGTTTATCTGGTACTTCAAAAATATTATACACTGTTCGAGTATCCTAGTGAGAATATCCAGAATCAACAAAACTTTCATAAAACTTGTGCATTGTTAAACTTTTTCATAGGTACACACCTCTCTCAAAAAGTTTCTCTCTCTTTTTTTTAATTGAAGTATAGTTGACCCACCATGTTACAGTAGTTTCATCTCAGGAAGTTTTGTTACCAATTTTTCTTCTATTCAGTTAGTTTTCCTAGGCTACTTTCTTCTCAGGACTTTACCCTTCATATGATGTTTTAAAATTGTTACATAAAAATGAGGAGCCTATGAAAATACTAGAAAATACTAATGCACAAACACAAATAAAAGATGTGATCCCATCAGAAGTATATATGAGCTATAACTATAGGTCACCTTACAACCTCTTCCTTTGAGTCACACAACTTAAATATTTGTCTTGCCTATTTGATGTAGAAGACACTGAGTTTTGGATAATTGTCACAGTTGTAATGGCAACTGAAAGTGGGCAGTGAGGGGTCCTATGTCTTTTGTTTCAGGGATTTTAAAGTCAATTCTAAAACAAAGGTGAAAGGCATTTTAGATGAAGTCAATTTGGGCTTCCCCAAATTGAAGCAACACTCTATAACCTATTTCATGCCAGAAAACAAAAACAAAAACAAAAGCAAAATGCCCAAGTAGGAGCCAAATGGTCCATTTTCATTTCAGCTATTGAGAGGTTTGTCAGTAACTGTTTGAGGGTAACTGGAAGACCTGGATAATTTCTTCCAATCCTGAGAGTTCTCAATACACTAACTTTTGACTACCTTTGACAAGCCATTTAATCTGATATCTTTAAAATGTGAGAACAGATTAGACTTTAAAATCTCTGACTTTTTCCCATTTACTTTTTATTGTAGCCAAGACAATATATAAAAACACCCTTTCATATATTAACCCTAATGCCTTAATTAGGAGATTAGTATAGAAATGATTTAGGTTTGTTTCATGTCCTAACACATTAAATATATATATTATTCAAAATATTTTACTTATATTACTCATTTTGCCATGATTATATTTGCCTTATTTCATTTGTAACGTGCTTATATCATCCTTTCTGCATAGATTATGAATTATTTTTTTAATTTTTTTAAATGTTTATTTACTTTTGAGCGAGAGAGAGAGAGAGAAATAGAGACAGAACACAAGTAGGGGAGGGACAGAGAAAGCAGAAGACACAGAATCTGAAGCAGGCTTCAGGCTCCAAGCTGATAGAGAGAGCCTGACATGGGGCTCACACTCATGAACTGTGAGGTCATGACCTGAGCCGAAGTCACATGCCCAACGGACTAAGTCACCCAGGCACACCTGCATAGATTATAAATTCTTAAGGAAGACAAGTTATATAAAATTATCCTTTCTATCTTGCATAGTACATATCTCATTAGTGAACAGGGAGCTAAATTATACGATCCTTGATGTATTTTTTTTCCAGCTATATGATCTCCTTGAATTGAAAATTTGATTATCCCGTCAATTTTTATATTGATTGTTTTTATGATTTTTAAAATTTTTCTAAAATGGAGGTTTGATATTATAGAATAGAGAAGATAAAATAAATTTTGACTAATTCTGACCTTTTGTCTTATTTCTCAATGACAAAAGAAAACTGCAGTTTTATATTTATTTTACATTTGTTAGAGATATTCTACATAAATCTGTTAAGGTGACTCACTCTTAGTTAAAATATGCCATGACATTTGGTCTTCTATCCAGAGAAAGGATGGTTATTTAAAGGTATTAGGTATATTTAAATGCTATCAGCAGTTTATAAACAACATGGTATAATGTTGATCATTTATTAACTGATGACAAGGAATATCACTGAAAAATCTTCACAATTCTGTTCAGATTATTTCCATCCAAACCAATTCTCTGTGGGAAATAATGCCAAACAATAACACTATTAAATATGATGGGATTCCTTTCAACCAAGCCTATTCAGGAATGATATTTTTGTTTTTTGCAATTGAATATAGCAGAAATTGATTGAATTTTTCTCAGTGCCTGCAGTGCAACAGCTCAGCAATAATTTGCTAAAGGTCTGCTGTGGCTCTTAAGAAGGCATTTTATTTAACAACAAATGTGTAAACTTGATGTTATTCTATGAATTTCCTGTGGCTTTAAACTATGCCAATAGAGAGAGCTGGAAGAGAGTGAAATGATTTAAAACAACAACAACTATATGAGGCTTTTCAACTGATTTAGACGGCAAGTTAAATACTATGATCTTGGTTTAACCCTTAAGGTTTTTTTTTTTTCATTAACCCTGAAACTATCCAAATAATTAGTCTTACTCTTTATATTATGCTTTACACATGCATTCATTATGCATTCTGCCATTCTGCATGAATTAAAGCACAGTGTCTGAACTGAATTGTGTCTCTCCTCAAATTCATATTTTAAAGTACTAATCCTCAGTATCTCAGAGTGTGAGTCTATTTAGTGATAGTGTCTTTAAAAAGATAATTAAGTTAAAAATGAAGTTGTCAGGGTGGGCCCTAACCCAGTAAAACTGGTGCCCTTATAACAAGAGCACATTTGGACACAGACCCAGATAGAGGGAAGGTGTGAAGACAGAGGGAGAAGACAGCCATCTACAGGCAAAGGAAAAGGGCCTGGAACAGACTTTATCCTCCTGGGCCTGAGAAGAATCCAACCCTGCTGACACCTTGACCTTGGCCTTCTAGCCTCCAGGGGTAAGAGAGGAAATCAATTTCTCTTGTTTATGCCACTCAGTTTTTCTGTACTTTCTTATAACAGCCCTATCAAACTCATTCAGAAAATAAAGCACTGTTTTATATACAGATGGTCTCCAACTTAGGATGGTTTGACTTTCTTTTTGACTACAATGGTGTAAAAGCAATACTCATCACTTGAAACCATCCTTCAGATTTGGGATTTTGATCTTTCCTGACCTAATGCTATGGGGTACAATTGCTCTCTCAGGATGGCAGATGATGGCAGTGAGCTGCAGGCCCAGCCTGCCCTGTAATCATGACAGTAAATAACTGACTGACAACCGTCAGCGCTGTGCAACCATTCTGCTTTTCACTTTTGGTGTGGCATTTAACAAATTACATGGAATGTTCAAGATGTTATTATAAAGTAGACTTTGTGTTAGATGACTTTGCCTAATTGTAAGCTAATGTAAGTGTCCTAAGTATGTTTAAAGTAGGCTAGGCCAAGCTCTGATGTTTGGTAAGTTTAATGTATTAAGTGTATTTTTCAACTTATGATGGGTTTGTAGTCTCATCATAAGGAAACGAAGTTCTGTAATTAAAGATCCTTACAAAGAAACATCCAATAATGGTTGAATGACAGAAATCTAAGTAGGTCACCTTGTCTCTAAAATATAACTGAATATAAAGCCTTGCAAGAAGGATTTCTGCGGTCAAAGCTGAACAACATTCAGATAGAGACACTGAGTCAGCAAATGATTAAATAGAACACAGAAGGGAAGACATGGCTGAAATAGAAGATCAAAAATAAAGATGGACACATAAGTAGTTGCATTTTATTACAAAAGAGGACATCATAGGGGTGCCTGGGTGGCTCAGTTGATTAAGCCTCCCACTCTTGATTTCAGCTCAGGTCATGATCTCATGGTTCATGGGATTGAGCTGTGCATTGGACTCTGCACTGAGCATGGAGTCTGCTCAAGATTTTCTCTCTCTCTCTCTCTGCCCCTCTCGCATGTTTGTGCTCTCTTTCTCTCTAAAAACAATTTTAAAAAGAGGACATCGTGAAATTGAACTTAAAAATGAGTATAAATTTTACAGACTAAAATGAGAATATGATTATCCATGGGTATAGATACCCCAAGAATAAGCTTATGGGCATGACAATGCAAAGAAAGTCATGTGCGGAGTAATGAGCTGGAAAGTTTAGAGAAGAGATAAGGTTGAGGAAAGTTGGTAGAAGGTAGAAAAGATTTAAAAATGAAGATTGGAAATGTGCCAAATCACTTGTACTTATTTTTGAAAGAAACAGGTGACCTCAACAATCTGGGCCATATGTTGACCTTCCTAGACCTAGTTTTAAGGAAGATAATTTCCCTGGCACTTTAGACAGAGCTGTAGTGAAAGGACAGATTGGAAGTCAGTCCAGAACTCCTGCCTTTGGCAATATTGAATGTATGAAAACACACTACTTAGGGAATTTTTCATTTCATTAACATTAACTTACTTGCATTTCCTTTAAAATTTGTTGAGTGTCAAATATAGGAATGCACCCTAATTCTGTCATGTGTTCATTTATGTCTTGGTCTATTCTAGAAATGAGAGGGAGGGAGGAAAAACACATTAAATTACCCCATGCTCCATTCAGCCTTCAAAGGAGTTTGGTTTCTTTAAATGGAAGCTGATGAACGTAAAGACGTTGAGGAAGACATGATGATGATGACGGTCTGGATTAACATAGAAGTTTCTGTGTACGCAGGACTTTCCTGGATTGTGTGCTAAGAAGAAAAACAAAAAAGGGGAAAAAAGGAAGAAAAAGCAGATTTCTGTGCCCTACTTCCAGAGTTTCTTATTTAGTCGGTCTAGGATGATAATGCAGATGCTGCTAGTTCTGGGAATATCAGATTAGCAAAATGGGTCTTGGAAAACAAACACAATAGCTGACCAGGACCACATTCTAAGGAATCAGATTGTGTTGTTTTTTCATATAATAGAGGATACTATGGGGTATATTGGAGTCTCCACTCTCTGTTGATTTAGGAATTATATCATTTTCTTTTTGCTTTTATTGTCAATCATTCTTTATCCCTCCTCCTTCCTTCTTTCTATTCTTCTTTTCCCCTTCATCTTTTTCTTAGAAGTTTCTACTTTCATGCTTCTCTTATTCTCCATATTTTTCTAGATTTGTGATAATAAAAAGGAAGTTTCTTAAAAATATTGTCCATAGAATAAGAGATTTTATCAAAACTCACTTTTCTTACCCTAATTCAGAAAATAAATTTACAAGGTGTGTCATTCAGATCTGTCTTGAAATTATTATTGATTTTATTAGTTAAGCATGGATAAACTTCTTCTTTGATGTTTACTGTCATTAGCTTAAAAGATGCATACATTTAGATGTGTTTTTAAGAAATTGGTATGTAATTAGAAACACTTTATTTCAATCAAGGAAATTTATGCCATCATGCATTGGAATAACAATGCAGATTCTGTAAGATATTTAATGATGATTATTATGTATTATTGTGGGTACCTGGGATTTTACTATTTTTTGAACATGTCAGTACATTAGCCGTTAGTTACTATGGTCCAGTAATATGAATGGTATCTGATTCATGTAATTTTTAATAAGTTATTGCAATACTCAGTGGTAGTTTAAAGTATTTTATTTTATTTTTTTATTAAATTTTTTTTAATTTACTCATCTTTAAGAGACAGAGACAGAGTGAGTGGGGGAGGGGCAGAAAGATGGAGGACAGAATCGGAAGCAGGCTCCAGACGCTGAGCTGTCAGCCCAGAGCCTGACGTGGGGCTCAAACTCATGGACAGCGAAATCATGACCTGAGCTGAGGTCAGATGCTTAACCAATTGAGCCACCCAGGTGCCCCAGTTTAAAGTATTTTAAATATCTCTGTACCTCAGGTAAACTTGTGTACTAAATCACAGAAAAATAACATTATAGAAGTTGTCGATATATATATTCACTTTTGAAACGACTTTCATATTCTGCAATTTTGCTCCACAAGTCAAGATGACTCCTCTTCCAAAAAGTGAAGTATAGGTGGCACGTAGTGTTCTCAGAACCCTCCGTCAGCCACTCTGACCAAAAGATAATAGCATTTCTGAGAAATAGTGAGCCTCTTGCAATTCAATTAAGTCCAATTAGTTATAACATAGTCCCATATGTTCTTTTAACAGCCAACTAGAAATAGATTCCATAGAAAACTATAATTCATGTCTCTTCTAAGAGAAAATTTAAGGCTGCAAGAAATTACAGTCACATATATTAAACACTTAATTCTCAGACTATGTCTATCTACAATATTTATAACTTAACGTGCAAAAATATTTCTTGGATCAAATTACCTGCATTGTATGATACCAAACAATGAGAACGCGTAGCTTATTTTCCTTGTATGTATGCCTTACTGCTTGAAGAAGTAAGTCTGGGGGCATAAGACAGCGTAAGAAAAGCCAGCTTTCAGATATTATTTCTACAACCCAACAAAGCAACTTAATTGGCTGTTGGGAAAAGATAATCAGATTAAGTTGGAAATACCTATGGTGAACTATTGGAAAATTGGATAAACCAGTGTTTAAGCATTTTCACAAAGGATTTCTATAGCTTTTCATTGTTGATTTGGGGTTATTCAAGTTCAACACATAAAATGACAACTGTAGTTTTGCTATTGATGGTAGATCAAATCAATTCTATCTGATCTACTAATAAATCAATATCTTTGTCTAGTATGGACAGGATTCATGAAGAGATATAACAGGAATTTATAATTACTATAAACCATTGGTAAAATGTAATTGCAAACCAAAAATCTAACACTAGGGAGTCACTTGAGAGATTTAACTATAACTCACTGCCAAATGAAATTTGAGGCCTTTTAGATGCAGCTATTAACTAATAGCTTCTGGAAAACAAATTAAGGAGAAATAGTTAAATCACTCTGTTTATATCAATCCCAAGTCAGAGGAAAGACACTCATATTGTACGGAAGTTTATTTGTTTGTTTTTCAGAGAATTTCAGTTGATAAACTACTTTCTGTGAATTCTATTGTTCTTGCAATTAGTGACCAATACAAAGGGAAAATTGCAACTATTTCTAATTTATAGACTCGTATATCAAGTTTTCAAAATATGTCTCTGTTTATGTAAACTTACCAAACATTTTCATCAGCAGCCCCTTAGGAAGCTATTCCATGGGGAATAATATTTTTACACAAACATATTTGTGCTTGGATATCAACTAATTACATCATTATCACCTATAAAGAGTGATGTTAAGACATTGTTTCAAGCATCCCATGATAGTGATGATACAGAAACAAAATGTCAGAATATGAGGGTAATGTCTCAAATTCAGTATAATATTTGCACTTCGTGGTAGATGGAATAATGCCCCTTTGGGGGTCTATAGTAGCCAGATCCAGTAATTGTGTTACCTTAAATAGTATATTTGTTTCATATGGCTACTATAAACAATTACCACTAACTGGGTGGGGGGGAGGTTGGACAAAAGCAATTTATTCTCCTATTGTTATGGAGTCCAGAAGTCTGCAACCAAGCTGCCTAAAAGGTTGATTCCTTCCATAGGCTCTGAGAAACTGAGAAAGAACCCATCCCTATCACCTTCTACTCTGTACCTCTATGTTTAATCCTTTTCTGTCACTTATATGGTCTTACTCTTTATTGGACTCAGGCTCCATCCTAATCCACAATGACCTCACTTGGGGACCTTCAGTTACAGTTACAAAGCTTTTTTTTTTTTTTTAATTTTAAAAAAAGCCATATTCTGAAGTCCCAGGTGAGCTTCTCTTTTGGAGATCCCTATACTATCCAGAAAACATGGCAAGAGAGACTTTGCAGATGTGATTAAATGAAAGCTCTTGAAATGGGGAGATTACTTTGGATAATCTGGATGAGCCCAGTGTAATCACAATGATCCTTATAAAGGAATAGATGGGGTGGGATAATTAGAGTCAGAAAAGGAGATGTGGCAATGGAAGCAAAGGTAAGAGAGAAAGAGATGGAGGCAGAGATGGATTTGAAGATGCTACACTGCTGGCTTTGAAGATAGAGAGATGGGCTGGGAGCCAAGGATGCAGACAGCATCTAAAAGCTGTAGAAGACAAGACACAAAGTCCTCCCCTCCAGTGCTTTCTAAAGGAACACAGTCCTAGTGACATTTTAAATGTAGGACTCTGAATTGTAGAACTCTAAAATAATAAATGTATATGGTTTTGAGCCTCTAAATTTGTGGTACTTTGTTACAGCAGCAGTAGGAAACAAATGCATACTCATATAAGAAGAATCTATATTCTACCTTGCATTGGGGATCCTTACAAACTGTTAAGATTCAGATTCCTAATGCACAGTGATGATATGCTAATTAATGATTATAAACTAGTTAGCTACTGCATTTCAAAATCATCTTTTTTTTTTTTTTTTGAGATAGAAAGAAAGAGCATGCAAGCAAGCAGGGGGAAGGGCAGAGGGAGAGGGAAAGAGAAAATCTTAAGCAGCACCCCCAACGCCTAGCTCAGACCCTTACCCGGGGCTCGACCTCCAGACCCTAAGATCATGACCTGAGCTGAAATCAAGAGTTGGACACTGAAACAACTGAATTACCCTGGTTCTCCTCAAAATCATCTTCATAAGAATTTTATTATTAATTTTTTCTAAATTTATTTTTGTTGTTGACATAAAATCGGTATAGAATTATGAAAAAAATTAAATGCTAAGTATAAATTTCATGTGAAAAAATAAACCTATTTCTATTTTATAGACACACCTGACAAGCTCTTATTGTCTGTGGGTAGCAGTAATATGTTTCATCAGATTATGGAACCAACTTAATACTAATTGTTCTATTTAACTCCATGTTGTTTCCTAATGTAATAGGGCTTTACATTTAGAATAAAACCCATTACACTTTTACATCTGACAGGTTTTTGCCCCACAAAAATTTCAATTTATTGGAGTACTAACATTGCAACTAACAACAATTTTGGAAAGCTTATTGTTAATGCAAAAAAAGAAAATACCCTTGCAAAATTTACCACAATTGTTTACTTTCTGAAAATGAGCACTAAACCATTTGCATAACATCTGCAGTGCTTGGAGGGTTGAAACACTAAAGCAATTAGCTCTATTCTATAATGCAACTCAAGCAACGTTGAAGTTGAGCTAACTTAATATTTAGTTAGAAAAGAAAAGTCACTTTATTTGCCCTTTACTATTAGTGCTTCTTCAAACTACCCGATCATGGTTAATATGTTAAGAATCTTGTTTTCAAGACAGTTCCAGAAAACATCATTTTAAGAAAAAAAAGCTCTCAGGGACATTCATTTAGTCTTCCTAATATGTGTTTGTTTACATCTATTTTATGTACTTGAGTAGTACAGATTTTACACAGTAGTTATAATATAGTAAATAAAGCTGTAAGTCTGCTATAAGGAATAATTATATTAGTGATATGACAAAGTAACTATGTTATTCTAGATCAATGCACTGGGCAATACTTTTACAATTCTAAATAAATATTAGTATCTACAATTTTATTTTTAAGAAAATATGTTATAGGGGCACCTGAGTGGCTCAGTTGGTTAAGCACCTGACTTTGGCTCAGATCATGATTTCATGGTCCGTGAGATGGTGCCCCACATTGAGCTCTGTGGAGACAGCTCGGAGCCTGGAGCCTGCTTCAGATTCTGTGTCTCCCTCCTTCTCTACCCCTCCCCTGCTTGCATTCTGTGTGTGTGTCTCTCTCAAAATAAATAACTATTAAAAAATTTTAAAAATATATTCTAACCAGGAATTCATGCTTTGTTTCTAAATAGTCATAGGATTTGACAATACAGTGTTTTTTGATTTGCAAACACATTTAAGTTGACAATTTAAAATTTATTATTACACCACATTAAATTCTGTATTAAAATAATCTTGATTAGATGTACATCTAATTCATTAAATGTATTAGATCTAGACACATCAATACTATGTAGCTATATGTATTCTACAGGTGAACTTTAGTAATGTAAATCAAATATCTATGAGTATTAAAAGCTCTGTTGTGGGGGCACCTGGGTGGCTTAGTCAGTTAAGCATCCGACTTCAGCTCAGGTCATGATCTTGCAGTTTGTGAGTTTGAGTCCCGCATTGGGCTCTGTGCTGACAGCTTCACAAAGCTGACAGGCTTTGTGTCTCCTGCTCTCTCTGCCCCTCCCCCACTCATGCTCTGTTTGTCTCTCTCTCTCTCTCTCAAAAATAAATAAACCTTAAAAAAAATTCTAAAACAGTTCTGCTGTCCTGGAAAGACATGAGTCATTCCACAGCTCAACAGGGCAACATTCAAACAATTCTATAAAACAGCTAAGAATGCAATTAAACATAAACCAAATAAAAAAATATTTTTATACATGGCTATGCTTGCCAGAAAGAAAGGGACGTTACAGGTTCCAGAAATGAAAAGGTCCCTGATAGCAAGAATGTTGAGCTCTCAAACTAATGAAGGAGATAGGTAATCTTAATCTGGGGGAGGAAGGTCAGGTGATGTAGAAATGGTGACTGGGGTTCAAAACTCAAAGCAGGGAAAAGAAAAGGGAAGGACAAGGATGTTAAGTTACAAGACGGGAGGTTAGAACCAGAACTTCTGCAAAACCTGGGACCCTGGAAAGGCTGTATGTTTTACAAAGAAAAGACTAGCACATCCATCTACCAGGGGCAAAGAAAAGGTTGACTAAGCCCTGTGTCCATGTTCAAAATAGTAAAATATGGTAACATTTTCCCTTCCTCTGAGACCCTGACTACCACGACCCACCTCTGTCAGATTTGAGGCTAAAATCTAAACTCCCCACATGATGAGGGGAAGCTGCAAACCTGGGCTAGTTGAGGAGGAAGCCCAACATCACATTGTTCTGACTGATAATCATGTCACATCACATCACAGTCTGATCACATGGTTTGGCTGATGATGAAGCGCCTGGTCTGCATGTGGGGACTGCTGGCAAGCATCTATGCCAGACATACGATCTCATGTATCTAAGGGCATTGACATTCCTCTTTCCTAAGACTCCTTGTTACCAGGAATGTAATCTTGCTTCGAGTTCCTGAATGTCCAGTCAAAATCGTAAGTCATAGTTTTGCTCATACTCAGGTCATCATCATTGCTCTTTCCAAGCAAAGTGAGTAGCTAGATGTGTTAATCCAGGCTGGTCCTGAGTGGGGTAGTCATTCTGTTAATGTCATCCTGAAGCTGATATCTCTTATGAGACAGAGCTTTCTCCAAACCAGGGCTTTCAGATATTTTCCACTTCGGTAAACAGGTTACAGGAAAGTCCTCTGGAGATTCAAAGATTGATTATAGAAGAAGTGGCCATCCAGTATTGTGCCAGAAGGAGGCAGCCTGGAATTTCTGGTACAACTGTGTTTAGCTTTAGTACTTACGTAAAATTTATGCCATGTAAACTATTTCTGAAGGGCCAGGGCCAGGAGTACAGCTCAACACACCCAAATTTGTAACTAAGTGGATCAAATGACAACCAATTGATGCTGAGTGGGTTTGTTTGCAAAGATGCTTGGAGTTTTGTGATTTGGCATCTAATCATTTTGAGAACTCAATAGCAGAGCAAGCAATGTTTCTCAAATGTACAGTAGTTCTTTAGTGAAGTAGACATGGGTGTGCTCCAAAACTTTATGTCCAGCCACTAGAGTTCAGATACAAATGCTTGACAAAATTTGCATAAAATATCCTGTCCATTGGCAACACAGCAACCAGTTCTATTGACTTGATTATAAAAGCCAAAAGTTAGACCTGCTCTCACTCTAGTGTGAATCAGCTGGGGGACTTATGATTTTCTTTTTCTGCTTTCCAATTAAAATATAGCTTTTTTCACTTGTAAATATAATGTGGAATATTCTTATTTTTAGAGTATGTCTCTTTCCCAATCCAAAGAGCTCTAGTAAAATACACATGCCTTTTAAAGGAGTAGTGTCGTACATACAATATCTTTCTTCAGGCTGTGAAAACAATATCCAGATATATTCTAGACTATTGTAGGTCTCTTCTCTTCACAGAAACTGTATCCAGGCCCAATATTTGCATGGGATTCATTTCTTTTTTTTTTTAATATTTTTTATTTATTTCTAGGAGAGAGAGAGAGAGAGAGACAGCGTGAGCAAGGGTGGGTCAGAGAGAGAGGGAGTGACAGACTCTGAAACAGGCTCCAGGCTCTGAGCTGGCAGTCAGCACAGAGCCCGACATGGGGCTCGAACCCACAAACCGCGAGATCATGACCTAAGCGAAAGTCAGATGCTCAACCGACTAAGCCACCCAGGCACTCCGCATGGGACTCATTTCTATCATTTAAGTCCTGATGTTTTCTGTTCTAATTTCTATTAACATGCTAGCATCAATAGAATAATTTGACTTGATATTATCTTAATGATGAGGACAATTAAGATCCTTTTGGACTAAACACTTAAAGTTGATACAAACCTGAAGACAGCACAGTGAATGGAGGTGTATTGCTGTACTTACTGTGTATAAATCTAAAACAATTTCTAGTACTTCTGTTTACTAATCAAGGGCAGGAAACAAACATTCACCCAAACCCTGGCTATATCAGATGCTAAAGGTGTTTATTTGCTTTAGTAAAAACAGACAGCATCTGGAACACCTTCAAATGGAGTCACCAGTTAATTAAACTTAGAAATTCACTGTCATTCTCTATCTGCCCTCCATCTTTTGGACTTGCAAAAATTGACAGTTAAATGGAAATGTGATAAAAACTGTGACTATCTCTGAATCATTTAAATCCTTTTAGTAATAATAAGATCTCTTACGCCCCCTTGGATATGCAAGTTATTTGTCAGGGAAGACCTTCGGAGAGCTCGGAAACTAAGGAACTAATGAGGTGAAGCTGTGGCTCCATAATAAATACTGTTTGTTGTATAAGGTAAAATTCCATTTCTTTCCTGACATCAACTGGCCTCCATTCCAACAGGTGAATTGAGGAGTTATTTTGGTCCCAAATTAATGTTATTTCAGACTCACAACCGATGTCAAATAGTCTCCCAATAATCTGGATATTTCGTATTTTCCCTATTCATATTTCTTATCCCCCAAGTAAATGGTTGCTAGACCACTGAGCACTTATGACTTTTGAGGTATCTGAGCTCTGCTTATCCTCCCTACAAATAGGAAGGTTGCTCAGCTCCCTGAAAAACTTACATATAGACGAGCAGGGAAGAAAGACCAGTTCCCTGCAGGAAGCTCACTTTCACAATGGAGTGCGAGAAAATGGAGTTTCCAATGTACAACAATGGAATCAACAAATACTAAATGAGCTATAATAGAGAGCATTTACAAAATACAAATAAAAGATAAGAATATATATCAGCAAATAAGTTTAAATATATGAGAATGTTCTGTAACTACTGTAATCCTATAGGTATAAAAAGTATGGGGCAAGAGGCAATTTTCTTCTTTCAATATTTTAAAATTTTATTTATTTTTGAGAGACAGAAAGCAAGCAGAGGAGGGGCAGAAAGAGAAGGAGACACAGAATCTGAAGCAGGCTCCAGGCTCTGAGCTGTCTGCACAGAGCCTGACGTGAAGCTCAAACTCACGAACTGTGAAATCCTGACCTGAGCCAAAGTCAGATGCTCAACCAACTGAGTCACCCAGGCACTCAACAGATAATTTTCCAATGCAATATTACAGATTATGCAAGCTGACTCAGAAATGAATAAAACACTAAGTAAATTTACAACCATTGAAAAAAATTTATAAGTGAAATAAATCACTTTGATTCTATCAACAAAACAAACAAATGATCTGGACCCCTTGAAAGACCGTATAATCACCACCTTGAAAACGATAATCCAAAGGTTATGAATACATATGCACACATATGAATACATATCCACCGGAGATCCTGAAAAACCAAAGCAATCTTGAGAAAGTAAAACAAAGCTAGATCTATGAAGCTTTCTAATTTCAAACTATATCATAAAGATACAGTAATCAAAACAGTATGGTATTGGCAAAAATAAACACATAGATCAGTAGAACAGAGCAGAGAGTTCAGAAATAAACACAGAGTTATATTTTCAATTAATTCATGACAAAGGAACCAAGAAAATGCAATGGGGAAAGAACAGGCTCTTTAATAAATAGTGTTGGGACATGTGGACAGCCACATGAGAAAGAATAAACACACACACACAAATTAATTCAAAATGGCTTAAAGACTTAAATGGAAGACCTGAAATCATAAAACTCCCAGAAGAAAACATAGATGGTAAATTCTTGGACATCAGTTTAGGTGATGACTTTTTGGATTTGACACTAAAAGCAAAAGCAACAAAAGCAGAAATAAACAAACGGGGCCACTTCAAACCAAAACACTTCAGGAAAAGCAAAGGAAACCAGCAACAGAATGAAAAATAAACCTCCTGAATGAGGGAAAACATTTGCAAAGCATTATCTAATAGAGCATAAATAACTCATACTTTAATATAAAAACAACAATAACAACAAGTAATCCAATTGAAAAATGGGCAGAGGATGTGACTAAACATTTTTCCAAAGACATATGGCTGCATACCAGACACATGAAAAGATGCTTGATGTCACTGATCATCAGGGAAATGCAAATCAAAACCACAATGCGATAGCATATCTGTCAGAATGTCTATGAGCAAAGAAACCAGCAGTGACAAGTGTTGGAAAGGAAGTGGACAAAAAGGAACCTTCATGCACTATTGGTGGGAATGTAAACTGGTAGCCACTGTGAAAAACAGTATGGACATTCCCTCAAGAAATTAAAAAGAATGGCCACATCATCTACCAGTTTCACTTTGGAGAAAGAAGAAAACAACGTCAACTCAAAGAACATATACATCCCTGAATTCACTGAAGCATTATTTACAATATCCAAATATGAGAGCAACCTACACATCCATTGACAAATGGATGCACAAAGAAAATGTGGTATATATTTACAATGGAATATTATTCAGTGATTAAAAAGAATAAAATCTCACCGTATGTGACAATGTAGACGGATCTTGAGGCCATTATGTTTAGTGAAATAAGTCATATAGAAAGACAAATATTGCATGCTATCACTTGCACGTGAAACATAAAAACAAAAAAAAACAAGCTCATAGATACAGAAAAAGATTGGTGCTTGCCAGAGGTGGGGGGGGGGGGTTGGAAATAAATGTGTAAAGGGTTCAAAAGTTATAAATTTCCAGTTATAAAATAAATAAGTCAGTGTGATATTGCATGCCCATTATACCTCAATAACAAAAGAAAACTTCTTTAACTCAACAAACACCTATAAATAAAAACTCTACAATTAAAAAAAAATCTACAGTAAGCATCAAATTTCATCGCTGAAATAGTAGAAGTACAGGAGGCACTGAACCTAGTTTCCACCTCACTTCAAAACTCGAGCTTGCCCTAAAATACGGACATTTGCAACATCAATCATCCTCCCTTAGAAGGGGGATACTTCAGCCCCTTAGTTTATTGTGAGGAAACAGATCTCAGTGGACTTAAGCAATTTGTCTAAATTTACTCAGCTAGTAATTAGAGGAACATTGACTTAAATGCAGTGAAAAAAATTCTTTTGGGTTTGGGGGGAAGTCAGCTGAGGTGACTCAATTGATTAATCCTCCAACTCTTGATTTTGGGTCAGGTGAAGATCTCATGGTTGGTGAGATCAAGCCCCACATCAAGCTATATGCTGATAGCACTGAGCCTTCTTGGGATTCTCTCTCTCCCTCTCTCTCTGTCCACCCCCCACCCCCTAATGCATGTGTTCTCTCACTCTCTCTCTCTTTCTCTTCCCCAAAAAATAAATAAACATTAACAAACATAGAGCCAGCTGAAAGCATCCTGGTTGATGTCCTTTCCCATCAAAACACAAACACATAACACTTGTAACTAATCTTGTTTATCAATTGTTTGTTACTCATTTTGCAATGGGAATTAAGCTCAGAATTAGATTTTGTCACTTTTATCTCACAACAATAAAAGAATAATAGAAATGTACAAAACGCAAGTCTCTGTACTAATAAGATAATACCAAACTATGCTAGTAAACATGATTTGTTATATGGGGAAAATGTAAAAAATGAAAACCACTCTAATTTCTATATTAAATTTGAGTGTCTAACAAGTTATGTTTTTTTTTCCACAAATTATAAAACCAGGGGATGTAATGTGAAAGTTTGCTAGGAACCAGAAACTCAAACTATTTTGTCAGAAATCATTTAGAACCTTAACTATTTGGCAGAACTGAACATATTACATGCTTAATGCAACTTGCAGAATAAAGAAAAATAAGTTTGAAGCACATCTTCGAATAAACTTTAAGTTACCTCCAAATGAAGGTTATTGTTATTCCAATTCCTCAGCTGATTTCTGTCATACTGGAATAGATACCTAGGCTTGAGAGATTCTAGTTTGTTTAAGATGGTAGAAACCTAGGAGCCCCTACGTGGCTTAGTTGGTTAAGCATCTGACTCTTGATTTCAGCTCAGGTCAATATCTCAAGGTCATGAGATGGAGCCTGTCTTGTGGTCTGCACTGAGCATGCGGCCTGTTTGGGATTCTCTTTTCCTCTCTCTCTGGCCCTCCCCTGTTCACACTCTCTATCTCTCTCTCAAAGTAAATAAACATTTAAAAAAAAGGATGCTAGAAACCTTAAACTTATATCCTGATTTTTAACACAATGAGCATATCAAATAAAATCCACCCTGGGGCTACTGTCATACAATTAATAACCTCTCATTTACACTGTGAAAATATTAACTTTATATTCATAACTTAATTAGCTTATTTGTATGTTTGCAAAAATCATATTGAGAGCTTATCTTGCATGTCCTTTCCCTTTATTTCATTTATATTTATTTATTTACTTATTTATTTACTTCATAAATTCATTCATGTTTCAAGAGATGCAGACTACAAATCATGGTTCTTATTAGTTCAAAGCTTTTCAAACTATTCCTATAGGCTAAGAGATGAAGGGAATAATATACTTGTAGAGGGAGTACAGAAATGGTAGAGAAAGAAATACATAGTAACTGATATAAAGGCAAAATCCTACTGGACAGTTGTTAAATGTGCCCAAGAAGACTTTATTCTAGACTATTGCAAGGCTGTATAGAGGAGAGACTATAATGGAGGAGAGAGATTGAACTCAACTTGATGAAAAGAAGGAAGGGTTTTAAAATACTGGGCTTAGCTAACGGGCATGTACTGGAGGACATTAGTAGGAAAGATGTTCAATGTAATCAGGCCAACTGTGTTGGCTCATTGTCACTATGGAAGTTAGGCTCTTGCCCTCCCAACAGAGATTGAGAGGTAGAGACACTGTCTTTTTGATGATTACATTTCAAAGGGATAATTTCCAGGTTGTTTCCAGAATATTTACATCTCAAAGGAGCAGAGAAAGAGTTTATAATCACAAGTTTTCTAAAATAATCTCTAAGAAGGTCAGGAAGAAACCTATCTAAAGTTTAGTCAAGCTAAAGGAAACATTAGGCCACCATGGTCACTGATAACCATTATGGAAATGTAGAGATTAAGATGATATTTGCCAAGTATATTAAGTTCTTTACATTTCCATAGACACTACATAGAGCAATGGAATAGATATGAATAGATGGCCACATGTTCAGGATTAGTGAAGAGAAGCTTGACTAATTTCATCGAAAAATATGCTAGACCATTTCTTGCTTGTTAGAGAAGGACAGAAACTGGGGTGGAGGTGGGGACTAAAAGACCAACAGAGGAAAAGAAAGAAAAATATTGAGCTTAAATTTTACATACACTATTACTGAGATTCACATGGCTCTCAATTAGAGACTGATTCAGAAATATATACATTATATTATATATATTTGTATATTCATTCATATATATTCATTGATATTCAGAAATATATATTATATATAATATATAAATATATATTTACTTAAGTTCTATCTCTATATATATGATTTTATCATGAAAATCTGACCCCCTATTTTCTAGTTCTTGCAGTTATTAAATCTCAAAAGCCATAGCTCAATAAATGACATAACTAAAATCTTACTCAACTCGATTTTCCAAGTACATAAATTCTTCCCATGAGGGTTCGGGATTTTTTAAAGAGCATTAACTTTTTCACACCACTGGGGAATCATGCACTGCATTTCACAGTTGATACATTAAACCCCAGTGAAGCACTGGGTGTTATATGGAAACCAACTTGACAATAAACTATTTATCAAAAAATAAAATTAAATTAAATTAAATTAAATTAAATTAAATTAACCTCGGTGAATTAGGAGTATTGCTGCATTTGTTAAAAGGACCATATTTGTTCCATGGAATAAATTGGGCATTGGGAGAATGGAGTTAGAAAATTCAGTATTAATTTCATGATTTCAATGCTGAGCTTCTAAGTACTAGACAGCCAAAAGAATATAGATGGTTTCAAAATTCAAATGTACCTAATTTGCACACTGAGTCATTTTAGTAATTATATTTGCCATGTATTAATATGCTGCCATACCTTTTCAATAGTAAAGCTTTTTAAAATAAAGTACAAGGTATTTGGATAAACTATTGTTTTAAGTGATTTTATGTTTTCCTTTTAACTACTGTTATATATGAAATAGAAATCTGATACAGCTTTATTTTATATAGAATAAAATTTTAGTGTCATAAAGATAAGAGATTTTGTGACTAACTTTTTAAAAGGACCTCAATAGAACATCTTGTTTTCTAGAAAAAGTATTTCTCTGTGGATTTTCCATTGAAACCATTAGAACCAGACTCAAAAGTTTAGTTCTTGTTTTCTCTAACCAATCTTAAAAGAATAACTTCCAAATTTGTAATATAACAAGATTAACACATATGAGACATTCATATTTCAACATTTTTAAATCTGGAGAAGTTTTCGAAATTATTAGTGTCACTCTCCTTAAAAAAGGAATAAAATACTAATCTTAAAACCTGATGTATTAATAGTGTTATCCAAAATGAACTGTTATCAAAATTATATTGATACTTTTACTATAAAACTAAAATTTATTTTTAAATAAGTTTAAGTTCTTCAGGACTTTTCATTAGGTTAGAATGATTGTTAACTTGAGTTTATAGCTCCTCGTGTTTGTTCAAATTACATATAACCAAACTGCTGTATAGAAAATTGTAAGGATAGAAAACTGGGTGGATCAATCTGATTGTTGATTTTGGCTCATGTCATGATCTCATGGCTCGAGAGTTTGAGCCCCACATCAGGCTCTGCACTGACTGCATGGAGCTTGCTTAGGATTCTCTCTCTCCCTCTCTCTCTGTGCCCCTTCTGTGCTTGTGTGTGTGCTCTATATCTAAAAAATAAACAATAAACATTTAAGAAACTTGTAAGTATAAAAAATAAAGCAATAAATAATACCGATAATGTTAAAGAATATTAAGATAAAGATATACTTTTGAGTAGGCCTAAATTACAGTGTCTTAAAATTTGTAACACAATATAATTTTTATATGTACATCTGATTAATTTTTAAAATTGGTTTAAAAATGAAAGAAAAGACATAAAGCTAATTTCAGTGATGTATTTGTTGATATCTAACTGAAAACCCTTAAATACAATTTAATTCCAATGGGCATACTAAATACTGGCTTTTTATACTCAGGTACTATTTTGCTATAAATAATCTTCCTTGACCAGACATGTGTTTACCAGAATATACAGCTGGCTCAATTCTGTACTAGTGTCTCTTTTCAAAATAACAAAATGCAATGATATTTCTTAAGAGCCTCAGCTTCTGAAAACACCTTTCCAAAAGTCTGGCCAGGTTAATGCTAGTAAAGAGCTAACGGTGCAGGGCATTGTTGATATAAAGAATAGTTTGGTGGCTCATGTTTTCAGTATTTGTTTTAGTTTGTCTTCTGAACAACAATCTTACTTCTAAGGTTTGACCTGATCTAACTTCTTCTAGATTATATATCAATATAATATTATATATCAATACAGGTTTATATGTCTAGTGTAAGAAACTAGAATGGAAAAAACCTGGAAATTATCAAATAATTCTTTAGATTTACATTTACTTATAAATGGGCAGCTATAGCAGAAGCCATTGACAGTATAGAGCAAGACCCTCTGCCAATGGGTATGAAATAATAGTAAACGTTACCTCATTAGTCCTTTTACTTAAGTATGAAGCGATTTTTAAATTGTAAAAGTTGGAGAAATATAAGTGATTTGCTCATTTTAAGTTAACTTTTGGTGATGTCTTTATTTCAGTATATACAATGAACTCCCTTTTCATATTATTACCACCTTTAAAAGATAAATATAATTCATATTATGCAAGCAATAAAACAAATATGTTTCTTTCCCATTATTTCTTTCTATTCTGTATGTTGTTTGGTTACCCACTTCTTAGGATATCGTTATTTATTTATTTTTGAGAGAGGAAGAGAGTTTTCAGGAGAGGGGCAGAGAGAGGGGGGAAGGGAGAATCTTAAGCAGGTTCCATGCCCAGTGAGGAGTCCAACAAGGGGCTAGATCTCACCACCTTGAGATCATGACCTGAGTCAAAATCAGGAGTCAGATGCTTAACCGACGGAGCTGCCCGATGGCCCCTGGACATAGTTATTTAGAAGGATTTCACCTAATCTGAAATAAGGGCAAGTAGTAAAAGAAAAAAATATGCATACAAATGTACTTGGGGCTCTTTCTATAGCAGGAAGGCCTGATGTCTTCCAAGGGAAGTAAGAGAAATACGATTACTCAGCACTTGGACATCAAGATATGTAAAACTCAGGTGTCCCACGGAGCAAATGTTGCCACTTGAGGGATGGATTGCAATAAGCCTGCAGAAAGTGAAGGGCATGTTCCCATTTTCCACAAGAAATTTTAAAACTTCTTTATGAATTTTTGCTGCAACCACCTTTAACTTCACAGTAAAATATGGTTGGAAAACATATCATTCATCTTTACATGTATTTATAGCTCAAATATGTATTTGGGATTTTCCATTAAGAATAATATACTATTCTTACTTTGCCTGAATTCACACAGGAGTAATTCTCTACAGGACTACACTTCATTTACTTTTTAAGTGTGTAACTCTGGAAATGATTTGAATATAATGAAAATGCTATTAAATGCACTTTTGTTGAAGAGCATAATAAACCTCACTTTAATAACCAAAATGTAATCTAGTCATTTGTCTTCTCGGAGAACATTGCACGCCTGGTATAAAAGGTAAAGGAGCTCTGAGTGTGCCTTTTCCTCTTTATTTTTTTATGTCAAACCAAAGCCAGGAAAGAATTATAAGTTATTACGCATACATTGTTTGTTAAAACCAAACTCATTGCACTATATTTATGCCCCAGATGAGGAAATCCTAAATGGGTAGAAGCTTAAGAATGGCTTTATTTTACAACTCCACTGGTAAGAATAGCATAAAGGGTATGTTAAAAAATGGTGGAAATTCTAAGACATCTTGGGGAATTATAAAGAAAAGTACATAAAATTATAGTGTGGGGAAATTTAAGGAAAATGTGATGTGATATTGAATTCTGGCATGACCCTGGTGGAAGGGTGGACATTCATTCGGGCCTCTTCAATTATAAAATAATAATTGCCTTTATTTTCCTTTTGTTTAAAACTCCCACATAAATATGCTTGGAGAAAAACATTATTATTTTCAGAACACTACTGAGGTTTGAAGATTCAATGGTTAGAAGAATGTAGAATCTATTGCAAGACAGAGATAACTTCGAAAAGAGGACATGACTTATATATTCCATAGTATATTCTTAATCTCTCCCCAAATAGAGCAAATTACTATGTAATATTGTCTTAATTTGTTTCAAAAATAATATAATTAATTGCATTCTATTTTTTTAAGTTTATTTATTTTTGAGGGAGAGAGAGAGAGAGAGAGAGAAAATGAGTGGGGGAGAGGCAGAAGGAGGGAAAGATAGAATTCCAAGTAGGCTCTAGGCTGTCAGCACAGAGCCCAAAGCAGGGCTTGAACTCACAAACCAGAAAATCATGACCTGAGCCTAGATCAAGAGTCAGAGGAGTCTCCCAGGCACTTCTCATTAATTGCATTCTTATTTAAATAACAACAACAACAGGAACAAACAAAACTAGGGGCACCTGGGTGGCTCAGTACATTCATTAAAGTCTGACTCTTGATTTCAGCTCAGGCCATGATCTCACAGTTCATGAGTTCAAGCCCCGCATCAGGCACTGCAGTGATAGCATGGAGCCTTCTTGTGATCTCTCTCTCTCTCTCTCTCTCTCTCTTTCTCCTCCTTCCCCACTCACACTCCACACTCCCTCTCAAACAAATAAACATTAAAAAATTAAAAACAAAACAAAACAAAACTAAGTTTCTAAAACTACCTGGTTTCATTCATGTTAAATATTCTAGTGACCTTCAGTTACTAAAAAATATACAAATTATATATAGTTAACTGCTCTTACATTCTCCACTGCCTGCCCAGACCAGAAACCACAGGACCAACTTTGATTCCACCTAGTTTCAAATCTGTTGACTGTCTTACTTGAATTCAGAACCACCCCATTTGAGTTGGATTGTTCTGGGAGAGCCATGAGTTTAAGCCCTTTACTGGGGTCATGGTTGAGGCACAAGGAATCATCGTTTGAATTATGACCAGCTTCGGGTTTGCTGAATGCTCTGGGGCAGTGGCTGCTCATTGAAAGCACCCAGGGAATCTGTAAAAACAAAACACACTGATGCCTGAATTCCAACCACACCCAGGCTCAGATTCGATTGGTCTGGGATGTGTCCCGGCAAAGTCTGTTTTAAAAGTCCCTCAGGTGATTCTACTGTGCTGCTACGTTTGAGAACCACTTCTCTTACCTAACAATCATCTGGCAGAGAGGAATGTGAGCACCACTGGATTTTGAGAAAGTACATGGATGAGAGAAGAATCTGAAAGTTTTGAGAAAAAAACATATGATGATTCCTATAGGAAGTGATTTTTTTAGGAAAAAAAAACATGTTGGAAGGGAACATTAACCAGTTTTGCTGTATTGATGTGAAACATGGTTCTTTTCTATGTTCTCATATTTGGTCAACTCTATTAAGTCTTGGTTACTTAGGGGATGGCATTAGGTTGGCCGGGATGGTGTTCTATCTCTACCAATATCACCCATATAAGTCAGGGTGGGGGCTCTGGAAAGTCCCTCCACACACTATTTTAATTCCCTAGTTAATTGTCAGTGTCTTGCTTTCACTTAACTCTTCATGAAAAAAAATTTTTAATCACTGTCTACAGAATCTTGTAGTGTGTCTGAGAACTAGCTAAAATTCAGTAAAGGTTTGTTGAATAAATATTGAATAATGACCAAGTTGGTTGAATGAATAATTTAAAATTATTTTTGCAACTAGTTTGGTCTTTATTAAGCAAAATAAACAAAATATTCTAACCTAAATACTGCCTTTTCTCCTTTTTTAAAAAATTTAAGAAGTTTTAAAAATTAATATTCTCTTATCTCAGACTTACTGTTTTGAGACTCATGACTCAGCTGGGGTCTCCTTTATTTTCTCCTTTATCCTTTTAAAGAAGCTTCTGAAATAGGCAATATGAAAAGTGACATCAAGTAAAATAAATAATACTGAGAATTCTAGGAAAGTTTTCCCTTCATAAAGTTTCTCAGACTTAAGTAGTTCATCTTGGCTATGTATGAGCCATTATCTAAGAGTCACTCTGCTCTTGGGAAGGACCATACGATGTGTGGCAATGCCAATTTATTTGAGGAAGTATTCTCCTTTACAGCCAGCCAGGAAATATCCTTATTGACATAGAATTGAAGAGCTCCATCTTCTAATTTAACAACAGATATGCTTTATTCTTCTAATTTGGAAAACAAGAATTTACTTAGTTCCAGCTTCCTGTCTCCTATTCTATTCTAATATTTTGCCCATTATTGCACTCTGCCCTCTTTCTCATCACTCTCCTTTCCTTGCCATATTAATGAATTTTTTACATTCATCTCTAGAAACTACATTCACACTTGTAAAAGATTAATCATTTCTCCCTGGCCTAGACTTCTATTTTGGGTGTCATGGATTTCAGTAGTCACCCTCTGGACTCTGCTGCTCTCATCCTTGACCTGAGAGGCACTCATCTCCACCTATATTCTTTGAGGACTTTGGCAACAGTCTTCTTGCTCAGGACAACACCTCTCATTTTCCTAGCACACTGTTGCTACCCAGTTGTATTTTCTGTTCATAACAGCAACTGTTTCCAACTCATGCTTCAGATAATCTCTGATCACGAAACTCCTCTGCTTTAATCCCATTGAAGTTGTGCTTTGATATAATTCAAAATTCTATTCATAATCCACTTCTCTTCCACCTTTTCTCCTATGGATGCAACTGGCTTTCTGTTATGTAATTTCGACAGCTGTCTTGTTTTATATACTCAATAAGCTCCATATTATATCCTTCAATTAGAACCAAGCCATTACCAACTCTATGTTTATCTAAATCTACACCCTTTGATATGGGAATGACTAGCCACATTGTATGGAGGGGGGAAAGCTCTCACATGGTAATTGGGGACCTGGACCAAGTTAGCTCTATCAGGTGCTCAGGTATTGATAACAATCCTATCTGGATAGCTCTCTACTCTTCATCATTGTCCAGATTGTTCTCAGCTTAACTGCCTTTGGTGTTTAGCTATAAATTCAAATGGTTATATTCTCCATAGTGTATAAACAAGAGAAACAATTTTAATAAAGAGGGCTTTTGCACATAATAGATTAGAACAGATAGTGAAAATCACTTTGTAAAAGAAAATAGTTACTCAGTTTCTAGTCCTTGGTATGGCCTTAATTGATTTTACTAATATAAATAAATTAATCTAAATAAAACAATGTGACATGCATAAAAGGAAATTTTATCCAGGAAAGATAGAATAGGAGACACAAAAAGTAGGCAAAAACCTATTCATCAAACATCTTTACTAAAGGTGATGATAATTTTAGTTTCACTTTTGACCTGAGATAGACCATGGAGGTGATCAAATTTCAGACATAGGCCTTTTCCTTCCAATGCCCTGTTAGTGTCACATGGTCATATACATTTTGTTTAATTTAAAAAATTGCATAATTTAACCAGAATTGGTGAAGATCACTGCTTCTTTGCATTATGACTTTCTTTCACAATACTCTTCCTTACTTGGGATTGCTCTGGAGTGGACTCAATGTCATGGAAAGGAAAATTTTTTAAAAACTTCATTGGGGGACATCCAGATGCCCAACAGACACATGAAATGATGCTCAATGTCACTCATCATCAGGGAAATACAAATCAAAACCACACTGAGATACCAACTCACGCTGGTCAGAGTGACTAAAATGAACAAATCAGGAGACTATAGACGTTGGTGAGGATGTGGGGAAATGGGTACCCTCCCACTGTTGGTGGGAATGTAAGCTGGTGCAGCCCCTCTGCAAAACAGTGTGGAGGTTCCTCAAAAAATTAACAATAGAACTCCCCTATGACCCAGTGATAGCACTGCTAAGAATTTACCGAAGGGATACAGGAGTGCTGATGCATAGGGGCACCTGTACCCTCAATGTTCATAGCAGCACTCTCAACAATAGCCAAATCATGGAAAGAGCCTAAATGGCCATCAACTTACAAGTGGATCAAGAAGATATAGTTTAGATATCTATATAGTTTATAGTATATAGTTTATATACACAGTGGAATACTACATGGCAATGAGAAAGAATGAAATCTGGCCGTCTGCAGCAATGTGGATGGAATTCGAGGGTGTTATGCTGAGCAAAACAAACCAGGCAGAGAAGGACAGATACCATATGTTTTTACTCATATGTGGAACAGGAGAAACTTAACAGAGGACCAGGGAAGGAGAGGGGGAAAAATAGTTGAGGAGAGGGAGGGAGGCAAACCGTAAGAGACTCTTAAATACTGAGAACAAACAGAGTTGATGCGGAGTGGGGGAGAGAGGAAAATGGGTGATGGGCATGCAGGAGTGCACTTGTTTTGATGGGCACTGGGTGTTATATGGAAGGAAACCAACTTGACAAAAATCATATTAAAAAATAAAAATATCATTGGGAAAGTTTCAATAAAATAAATAAGAAACTACAAACTCCCAAAGTGAAAGTACACATGAATATTAAATTTACTTAGTGAAGACTTGAGAGAAAATGCAGATAAAATTAATGCGATGCAAAACAACAATAATAATAAATTGAAAGAGTTTTGACACTGAGGAGCTAATTGTGATGAAAAATGATTTCAGATCACACCAACAGTAGTAATTCATGTAAAGGAAGAGATAAGTGTTGAATAAGAATAATTAATAGACTTTTGTATTGTTTGATACTCCAATTAATGGAGTGGCATAAATCATATAAACATGTGGGGAAAATATTTAAATTTCTTGCTGATGTTACATGAAATACTGATATGGATGAGATAACATAAAAATCACAATATAACCAGGAGAGCAGTGACAAATGAGTTAATTGTTTTTATTGATTCAAGTAGTGCTTAAGACTAACTACGACAGTATGAAGGTTCCTCAAAAAATTAACTATAGAACTCCCCTATGACCCAGCAATAGCACTGCTAGGAATTTACCGAAGGGATACAGGAGTGCTGATGCATAGGGGCACATGTACCCCAATGTTCATAGCAGCACTCTCAACAATAGCCAAATCATGGAAAGAGCCTAAGTGTCCATCAACGGATGAATGGATCAAGAAGATGTGGTTTATCTATACCATGGAATACTACATGGCAATGAGAAAGAATGAAATCTGGCCTGTGTAGCAACATGGATGGAACTAGAGGGTGTTATGCTGAGCGAAATAAGTCAGGCAGAGAAGGACAGATATCATATGTTTGTACATATAGTTGGTTTAGGAGGAAGTTAATGGAGGATAATACGGGAGAAGAAGGGGAAAAAATAGTGGGGGAGAGGGAGGGAGGCAAACCAGGAGAGACTCCTGAATGCTGAGAACAAACTGAGGGCTGATGGGGGTAGGAGGGAGGGGAAGGGGGGTGATGGGCATGGAGGAGGGCACTTGTGGGGATGAGCACTGGGTGTTATATGGAAACCAACTTGCCAATAAACTATTTAAGGAAAAAAAAGAAAGATAATTAAAAAAAAGAATACGTACAACAGAGGAAAATGCAAAGTGTCCTGAAATCCTACATCTTACATGTGATACTGCAGTCTTTTGAAATTTGAATAAAATTTCTGAAATATACTTGAATTTACAAATAATGAGACAATGCTAGAAATTATAAATAATAACAAAAACTTTCTTAAATCTTCTAGAGACTATACTGATTATCTTTCTATTCTCTCTGTAGAAAATATTACAAAATTGAAAAATGAGGAGTCATTCAAGGAAAGCCAAAAACATAGAGAAAATGTGTTATAAAAATGTGTCAGGGGACGCCTGGGTGGCTTAGTCGGTTAAGCGTCCGACTTTCACTTAGGTCATGATCTCGCGGTTCGTGGGTTCGAGCCCCGCGTCGGGCTCTGTGCTGACTGCCAGCTCAGAGCCTGGACCCTGCTTCAGATTCTGTGTCTCCCTCTCTCTCTGGCCCTCCCCTGCTCGCGCTCTCTCTCTCCTAGAAATAAATAAAACATTAAAAAAAATTTAAAAAAAATGTGTCAGGGATTAATTAACAAAAATATATTTTCTCAGTTTCATGATGTTTAATATTTTCTAGTTCTCAGTTTTAATTTATTGCTATATACCTTCACAATCCAATCACTTTATTATTGGTTTTGCATTTATAATTTTCTATATTTTTATAAAAAGTCTCCTTATCCTCTAATCGATATAAGTTTTAGTGCTCACAAATCTGGATTTGCATTTGTCTTTGCCTATTTTTCAGGCTTAGCTAAGCATATTAAAAACAAAGAGAAGAATGTAGTGACAATATATGAAATAGAAAAGAAAACACTTTTCTTTAAACTGTGTTAAATGCTTTCAAACAGGAGATTTCAGAAAGCAATACTGACTGAACCCAAAATGAGTTTTCTCATGGCCATTTCTTTTTTTTTTTTTAATCTTTATTTATTTTTGAGAGTGACACAGATTGTGAGCAGGGGAGAGGCAGACATAGATTGTGAAACAGGCTCCAGGCTCTGAGCTGTCAGCACAGAGCCCAATGCGGGGCTTTAACCCACTAACTGTGAGATCATGACCTGAGCCGAAGTCAGACGCTTAACCGACTGAGCCACCCAGGCGCCCCTGTCATGGCCATTTCTTAAAATATGTACAAAATTTTTCTTGGGAAAAAACTTTAAAAAACAGGTAGTGGTTGTTTTCTAAACAATTTTATAGGAATATGTAGGAAACCAAGATTTCTTCAAAATTTCTGAAATACCTACTCTGTGCTAGGCACTCTTTTTAATGTTTTATTTATTTTTGAGAGAAAGGGAGACTGAACACAAGTGGAAGAGGGGCAGAGAGAGGAAGACACAGAATCTGAAGCAGGCTCCAGCCCTGAAGCTGTCAGCATAGAGCCCGACATAGGGCTTGAACTGACCTGAGCTGAAGTCAGATGTTTAACCGACTGAGTCACCAAGTGGCATCTTAAGGGCTTTTAGCTATAATGTTCAATGATACCTTCTAATCCCTTCTTTCAGTGGGGCTTGGGAAGAATACAAAGGAATAAATACAATTTTTGGTTGTACATGTCTGTTCAGGCTGCTATAACAAAAATAACATAGTCTGGGTGGTCTAAACAACAAACATATATTTCTTACAGTTCTGGAGCCTGGGAAATCTGTATTCAAGGCACTGACAGATTCAATGTGTTGTGAGAGCCTTTGTCCACTCCCTGGCTCATTGTGGATATGGTGAGGGAGTTCCTGAGATCCTTTCTTTTAAGGGCACTAATTTCATCCATGAGGGCCTTGTTCCCAAAACCTCATCACCTTCCAAAGGCCCCACTTCCTAATAGACTCATATGGAGGGTTGGGATTTCCACAGATGAATCTGAGAGGGACACAAACGCTCAGTCCATAATGAAAAAAGTCGTACATAATGAATGAATAAATAGAGCCCTTTAGTAAAGTATAATGGAAGAAAGGAATACTATTTTATGTAAGGAGGTAAGAAAAGCTTCCCGAGAATGAAAACTACATGTTTTATCTAAATGATGAGAAGGAGGCAGACATGAGAAGAGGAACAGGAAGTTATTTATACATAGGGAAGAGCAAATACAAAATCTATGTTAATATGTGCGTGTTTTAAGTTTTGTGCTTACTGCTATTTTTTTTATTTAAAAAATTTTTAATGTTTTTTAATTTATTTCTGAGAGAGAGAGAGAGAGTGAGTGAGCAGGGAGGGGCAGAGAGAGAGGGAGACACAGAATCTGAAGCAGCTCCAGGCTCTGAGCTGTCAGCACAGAGCCCGACGTAGGGCTCAAACCCACAAACTGTGAGATCATGACCTGAGCTGAAGTTGGACGCCCCTGTGCTACTTCTTAATATATGTACTATAAATAGTTGGTAATCTGTATCACCAAAGTAATTTGGTTTTAATTAAACAGGTTTTTATAATACTTCCTCTAATAGAGTATTCTTCATGAAAGATACATAAATATGTTGAGGAATACCTAGTGTACATCCACTTTTGCTCATCTATGCTTCAATTAAAAAGTCTCAAAAGACCCTTGGAATCCTGTTTAAAATGAGCTTCCATGCAACTCAATATTTGTCTTGAATTAATTTTGAAGACACAACAGTTGAAGAGAACTGACAACTAATTGCATCACTAGCAAAGGAAGAGTCCTTGTTAAGGCTGTGACAAGACAAATCGTGACCTTAGTGCTTTTTGAAGAAATTTTATACTTGACAGCTTGCTGAAACAGCTCTTTGAAAAGTAATGCAGCAATTCATCACCTTCATAATTGATAATATATCCTATAAAATGATTTCATTTAAGGACAGACAAATAAAGGATACCATTTGAAAGGATGTAATGAATTTGAAAACTCAAAGAAATTTGAAATGGAAGAGCACACTATGATAATAATAGTCTGTGTAAAGTCTATTAATATGCACTTTGTGCTGGTCATGGGGTACAGAATAAGATCTCAGGAGTCAGTGTGTCCAAGTTAAGACCCCTGCTCTTTTACTTAGTAGCTCATTAACCTTGAAAATCCATCTAAACTCTTCATATCTCAGTTTCCCAACAGCAAAACACTAACAATGTTTACTTCATAAGCTTATTATAAACATGTAACAAAGATCTTTGCAAATAATAGCTACTGCTATTATTACTTTAACTGATTTCTTAAAATATTAAAATTTCATTTTTTTTACCGATTTTAGACAAAACTAATAAGTGAAAATGCATCATCTGCTAGTAAATAGATTTGATAAAAACTGCTGCCTTCAGGCTATCATCTTAATTGTGGCCCCTTTTCTTTCCTTCCCTTTGGTTGTATTTCAAGGTTTAGAGTAGATGAAGTACAATGCAGTTCATCTTAAATATAAAATAATGATAAAGCCTGTATCTTCGAGCAAACATGAGTTTCAGTGAACTGCGCTAAACAAAATTTACCATCTTATTGCAAACTATTCCTGTGGTCATTCTTGGTGAAGTAAATATGACATTATGACCCTTCCGATGCTCTGTGGCCTCTCTTGCATGTGAGCTCTCCTCCAATGATGCTGTTCTTCCCCATTTCTCAACCTCTCAGTTCTAAATCATGTTTTAGACTTTGTCATGATCAGAAACTGCAAGAGCATCTTGCTTTGTAGTCACCTTTAACCTACATTCCACAGCTTTTCCCTCGTTCTGTTATGGATAGATAGGTCCCACAGGTTAGGATTTATAGACTTGATTTTGCATTTCTTTACCCCTTCATTGTCCCACTTCTTCCCTCAGGAAGCTGAGAGTCCAGTCATCGTAGTCTTTTCTTGCCCTTCCCCCCTCCCCCCCACCTCACCTCTCTTTTCCTATTCCTAGTTTTGTCTTTTGCTAAACCACAACCCTGATTGAATCTAACTCCCGTGCATCTACACCAGAAACCATGTGGCTGGCTGACTGCAAAAAAAGGAAAAACAATTAACTGACTGTTCTTATTAAATTCAGGATCCTAGCTGGTTTCAATCAGTCTTCAATAACCCTGGCAATCAATGTTTTCCTGGTTCATTCAGACTCACACATGCCCAGAAGACTACTCACTGATGTGTCCTATCTCTTTAAATTGCCAGTACTCTCTCCCCGCCCCCCAATCTTTTTCCTTCACTGACTACCTAGCTTTCTATTTCTTTGAGAAACTGAAACAATCAGAGTACAACCTCCATTAATTCTGTAACAACAACATTATCTACCCACTTGCCTGCAACTGTGTTAATATAATTTATGTTTCCTCCCAATAATATGGATTTACTCTCTGTGCTTCTAGCAACGGCCAACACACCTACCTGCTTCCTTGATTCCATCTCCTTTCAATTACTCAAGAACTTTACTCAAGCAATTTTTCCCTTGTTCAAACAGATTAATTTTTCCCCTCTACTGGATGTTTCCCATCAGAACATACACTGAATTGTAATTATGTCACTTAAAAAATCTATTGGCTTCATTATTACTTTCAGCTATTACCCCACTCTCTCCTGTCCTTCATAGTACAACAACACAAAAATGTATCTTCATTTAAAACTCCCAGAGGGTTTTTACACTTTTCAAACAACCCTACTCATGAACACAAATCACCTCCATTTTGCTGAAGCCAGTGGTCACATCTAAAGCTTCTTCTCTCCTTTGACATATCAGTGTTTGACATCCCCTTTTCTTTAAACTTTTCTTATATGGTTTTAGGACAAGAACATCTCTTGGTTACTATTTTATTTCATTGGCTTTTACTTCTCCATCTCCTCTGTCTGTGTCTCCTTTCTTTCTATAACTCCTCATTTCCCTGACTCATTTGTATTGGCCATATAGAGAACTCCATTTTCTCAACCGTATTTCAATATGGATATACCCCATCACCAAACCCATCCAGGCTAATAGTTTTATGGCTTTTCCTCGAAAACAAGAGTGTTAATTTAGGGAATTTCCATTTGCTCTCCCTTCTGCTTGGAATATTTTTCTTCCCTATATACATACAATTGCTGAAACCCTCACAGCCTACAGAGCTGCACTTAAAATGCTACAAACCCTAAATTTGTCTTCTGTATTATCCACACTTTCCTCTCTCTGGGATTCAGTTTGGATTTTTTTCCTGATATTATCTTTCAGTTTATTGATTCTCTCTTTAGTCATGTTCAGTCTTATATTAGAATTATACACTGTAATCTTGACTTTGGTTATTGTGTCCTTAAGTTCTATACTTTTGTTCTCTTATTATGGCTCCTTGTATTCTGCTACATTTTGAAGTCTCACATCTTTTAAGTGTATTAAGGATAACTAATTTAAAGTCTGGGCTTCAGATATAGACTATAATAAATGGAATCCTATATGCTTTTTTGTTGTGTTTTGTTTCGTTTTCAAGTTGTTCTATGTCTGTGTCTCTGGCTCTCCTTGTCTTTCTTATTTTCTCTTAATGCAGTCTTATCTCCTATTGTGCCTAATTAACTTTGAGTGAATGCTGGACATCACTTATGCAAAACCAGTGGAATAATATGAGGCCTATGGTTATGATAGAATTTTTATTTTCATTTGGGAAGTCTCTGGGAGTGATAGAATTTTAGGATAATTTTATCCAATTTCAAATATTAAGATGATTTGAATCTAAAACTTAGTTTCTACAAAAACCATTTCTCTTTCAGATCTCTCTTACTTTTAAAGTGTAAACATTTGAAGTCTCAACCCAAAGCATAAGTGATAGTTATAAGAGACACTCTCTCTTTATGAGCTTGGTCTCTAATTCATTTATCCCTATGTCACAAAATCTTCCAATATGCCCCTAAGTTTCTCAGATTCATACCACCTTTTCCAGATCAAGCAAATACTTAATTTTTTTATGTCTATTTATTTTTGAGAGAGAGAGAGAGAGAGAACATGAGCAAGGGAGGGGCAGAGAGAAAGGGAGACACAGAATCTGCAGCTGGCTCCAGTCTCTAAACTGTCAGCATAGGTGTGGGGCTTGAACTTATGAACCATGAGATCATGACCTGAGCTGAAGTCAGGCACTCAACCAACTGAGCCATCCATGCACCCCCATATTAAGCAAATACCTAGAAGAAAAACATCTCTACTTATGGACTCATCCCTTTAAGTGTCTTTGTGGATTGTCTAGTTTGTGGACCCATAATTATTCATAATACTTTCAGTTCTCTAACAACATTAAGCAGATTTTGAACAATATTGTGAACAACTTTCTATGCATTCTTAGCAGGTATATCGGTTCAAATTATTCTGTATATATACTTTTCTGTTATTTATCTCTAATTTCATCTTTCCTTCCTAAATTTCAACAATGTCTCCCCAAGGATCAGCCAAAAAAAATCTTGACATGTAATTGAAATGTAAATGATATTATGTTAAATATAAACTTTGGAGAAATTGCATCTCTCTGAATTAATATATTAAAGTGTCAGGAATCAAATTACTGGTAAATGGAAACGAAATTGAAAATTTGAACTGCAATATTTTTTATTTGTAGAAAATAATTGCAAATTTTACAAGGAAAAGATAGTGATTGAAAGCACTGTGAATGTTGCAACTAGACTTCTGACACAGAATGGAATCAGTTGTACCAGGAAAGGTTAAACCAGAAACTCAATGAGCCTGTATCAAGGACTATGTGCCTAAACATATTTCCAAACAAAAGCAAAGACTCTCTTACTCACTGTTATTCAGTTTTCTTCTTCCTTATTGAATATTATTAAATTTATAATCATCCCTCTAATCTGAGTAGAAACGAAACATTATTATTTACTGTCCATTTGCTCAGATCCAAGCACACAGTCACTTAGGTGACACTGGATGGATCCAGAAACATATTTTGGAAACTCAGTCCACAAATTTAGAACAAAAATCACAAGTCAAATTTAACAAGATGAGGTTTACTAGGGATAGTACTTTTCTAGATTATTATTTTCATTATTATGGAATTTAATCAAGTTTATATAAAATAGAAGCTCTATTTTGAATAATTATTTATTTTTCAAGTCCTCATTTATACAAGAAATGCATATTGATAGAAATTCTGAACTTCAGTAAAGATGGATGCTGCTTTCAAAAGCAAAAATACAATTAAAATGAGGGCAGTCTAAAAACTTTTGTTAAGAATATACATACCTAGGGGCACCTGGGTGGCTCAGTTATGCATCCAACTCTTGGTTTCAGCTCAGGTCATGATCTCATGGTTCTTGGGATCGAGCCTGGAGTTCTGTTCAATGCTGACAGCACAGAGCCTGCTTGGGATTCTCTCTCTTCTCTCTCTGACCCTCCCAACTTGCTCACTCTTTCTCTCTGTCTCTCAAAATAAATAAACATTAAAAAAATTAGGGGCACCTGGGTGGCTCAGTTGGTTAAGCATCCGACTTCAGCTCAGGTCATAATCTCGTGGTTTGTGGGTTCGAGCCCTGCATCAGGCTCTGTGCTGGCAGCTCAGGGCCTGGAGCCTGCTTCAGATTCTGTGTCTCCCTCTCTCTCTGACCCTCCCCTACTCACGCTGTCTCTCTCTATCAGAAATAAATTTTAAAAAGCATTAAAAAATTATATTAAATAAAGAATAAGCATATCTAGGGGCATGGGTTTGAGCCCCATATTGGGCTTTATGCTGACAGTGTGGAGCCTACTTGAGATTCTCCTCTCTAGCTCTCTCCCCCTCCCCACTTACTCTCTGTCTCAAAAATCAATAAATAAACCTTTTAAAAAATAATAAGCATATCTATTTCCTGGAATCTTTCTTTGCAATGCACTACTTGTCAAAGTGAGACTAAGGTGATGATTAAGGCTGAGTGTTCATTGCTCTTAGTAATGGGAAAAGCAGAGACCTAGCTATTTGATAATAACAATGTACATTGTCAACTGAGGCTCATATACCTGAAAAATTAGCATAGTAGACTGAAATTTTACACATTTTGGTCCTTCCTTAAGAAAAAAAATCACCATCTGCTCATGCTTGTTCTTGCATGTTTCTTCTGAATATAAAAAATAGAGTGGAGCTCCCAAACTCTCTAGGCCTTGTTGGGATACATTTGGTAGGAAAATTGGGAGAAGTTGAAGGTAGAGATATGAGAGAAGACTAAACGACATCTTCTTATAGTTCATACTCCAAAGATGTGTATGCACATTTGTATGCCTTCTATTTACATGGCTCAGTAAAAGATACCACCTATGTAACACTAATCATTACAGACTTCCTCTTTAGTATATTCTGTCATATGGACTTAGCAAAATTAATCTCAACAAATTTGAAAAAGAATTATCTACCTCGAAGACAAAATTAGAATTTCTGATACCTGTACAAAGTGCAGAACATATTAAGGAATAAAAAAAGCTCAGACATAGCCATAGCAATCTTCATGACTCCAATATACTGTGACAAAATGGCCAAGTTTAAAATATTTGAAACTCCTGACTTTATTTTGCATGCCTGTTTTCCCAACTGTGAAACTATCAATTTAAAAAAAATTTTCTCTGAAATGTTTTCCAACTCCCTCATTAATGCTGGTACTTAAATTAATTTTTAAAAAAATAGATAATTGATGACATTTATAGATTGCAGAATAAATCTGAAATGTATAAAACAAAAGCACATGTTCTTGGTTTGTTTGCTGTGTAAAGGTCACGAGGCTGACTTACAGTCCCCAAACGTTTAATCAAAGTTTTAGGTACTGTATTGATATAATTAAACAAACCATATACTTTGTTATTATTGCTGTTGTTTTAAACAGTACACTTTAAATTAGACATATTATCTTGCATGGGATACATTAATCTCACTCTTCATTAGAAGAGTGTTGGTCTTCTCCAAGAGGGAGAAGGGGAGGGAGGGAGGAGGGGGAGAGCGATAGAGAGACAGAAAGAGACATAAAGAGAAAAAGGAGAGAAGGAAACAAACAGGGATTGATCGTTGAATTCAGCCTCTGGATGGTACCTCCACTCCATGCTTGTGGGCTCCAGTCTGCTAGCAATCTTCCCTTCCTGTTTGCCTTGTGGACTAAAGATGATGGACTTGGGACTTGCCTAGCCAGACCCTGCAATTGCATCAACCAATTCTTTATAATCAACCTCTGTCTCTCTCTATTTCTCTCTCTCCCTCTCTCCTCCTCTCTCTCTCCTTCTCTATCTCTTTTGACCTTTCTCTCTACAGGCTCTGCTTCTCTGCTTGAACCCTGACTGGTAATGAGTATCAAACTTTCAATAAAAATTGTATTGAAGAAAACTGAACCATAACTTAGAGACTAAGCTTCAATAGGGAGTTCTTAAAATTTTATTCTTATTAGCACTTTATTTGTTTAAGCAGTTGTAAGTCCACAGCAAATTTCAGAGGGAGGTATAGAGATTTGTCATATATCTCCTGTTCTCATCTGTGCACAGTCTCTCCCATTATGAGCTCTTCCCACCAGAATGATACATTTGTGATCATTGATGAACCTGCCTTGACTCATAATTATCACCCAAAGTCCATAGTTGACATTAAGGTGCACAATTTGTGCTGTACATTCTATGAGTTTGGACAAATGTATAGTGGCACATATCCATCATTTTAGTATCATACAGAATATTTCCATTGCCTTAGAAGTCCCCTGGGCTCTGCCTACTCACCCCACTACTCCCTCCCCTCCCCTGTAACCACTGATCTTTACACTGTCTCCAAGTTTTGTCCTTGACATAATGTAGAGTTGCAATCATACATATATGTAGCATTTTCAAATTTGTTCCCTTCGCTTAGTACTATGCATTTAAGTTTCCTTCATACTTTTTCCTCCATATCTATTTTCTCCAAATACTTGATAGCTTATTTCTTTTTAGTACAGAATAACACTCTATTGTCTGGATACACCACAGTTCATTTATGCACTCACCTACTGAACTGTGTCTTGGTGGTTTCCAAGTTTTCACAATTATTAATAATTCTGTTATACATATCTGTGTGCAGGCTTTTGGGTGGACATTGCCTTTAATTCATTTTGGTAAATAGAGAGGAGTGCACTTGCTGGATCATATGATAAGAATATGTCTATTTTTGAAGAAACTTCCAAGTTGTCTTTCGATGTGGCTGTACTGTTTCACATCCACACTAGCAGTGACAGTTTCTATTGCTGCACATCCTCGTGCATTCGGCTTTGTTGATATCCTGCCTTTTGGCCATTCTAATAGGCATGTTGTTTTATCTCAGTTTTATTTTAATTGGTGTTTCCCTACGACATTTGTCATCTGGATAACTTCTTTGGTGAGGTGTCTGCTAAGGTCTATGGCCCATTTTTAATGGGGTTGTTTGTTTGGTGAAATTGGTGAAATTCAAGAATCCTTGTATATTTTGGATGATAATCTGTTATCAGATGTGTCTTTGGAAATATTTTCTTCCAGTCTGTGTCTTGTCTTTCTATTCTTGACAGGGTCTTTTTTCAAAGCAGAAATTTTAATTGTAATGAAGTCCAGCTTATCAATTACTTATTTCTTGGATCTTGCCTTTGGTGGTGTATCCAAAATGTTATTGCCACACTCAAGGTCATCTAGATTTTCTCCCATGTTACTTTCTGGGAGTTTTATAGTTTTAATTTTTTTTTAAATTTATGTTTGTGATCCATTTTGAATTAATTTTTATAAACAGTTTAAGTCTGTGTCTAGATTCATTTAATTTTCTTTCCATGTGATAACTAGTTGTTCCAGCATCATTTATTAAAAACCTATAGTTTTTAATGCATATTTCCATTGACTTTCACAAAGAGAAGGGGAAACCAATTTCTTTATTTCTTTTTTTAATGTATTTAAAAAAATTTTTTTTTTTTAATTTCTAAGTGAGAGAGAGAGAGACAGCATGAGCAGGGGAGGGTCAGAGAGAGAGGGAGACACAGAATCTGAAACAGGCTCCAGGCTCTGAGCTGTCAGCACAGAGCTCAACATGGGGCTCAAACCCATGAACCATGAGATCATGACCTGAGCCAAAGTCAGCCGGACAACTGGCTGAGCCACCCAGGCGCCCCTGGGTGGCCCTGGTCAAGATCCAGCACAATGATTTTTTTTTTCCCAAAGGGTCTAGAGGACGGAAATTATCTCACATTGAACTCAGGTCTGCCTCTTTATAACGCTGTCAATTTCATTTGTTCTCTAGGCATGCTAAATGGAATAAAATTAAAGAAACAAAGTAAACATTCTTTAAGAAATAATTTTCTCTCTGCTACAGAGACTGTGATGGAAATGTCTTGTCACATTTCATAGTTATATTCAATCTCATAGTTTGTAGATTATGCACATTTCAGCAAATTTACTATAAATTATAGATAGATAATATAGATATAGTTAATTTTAGGAGTCCATGGAATACCAATGTGATTTCCTCATGAAAATGAAAATACATTAGAAAGTTTTGGAAAATGAAAATGCTATGACAGGGGTTTTCTGGTATTTTGTATAATGTAAGAGTGAAATCGATTTTAACTGCAGAGATTTGAAACTTACAAAATCATGTTCCCGGTGTTGCAAGAATTTGGCCTCAGTATCTTTTCTATCATTCAGTGTGGTACTCTTGTAGACCACAAGAATACCTCATATACATAATGAATATTTTAATGAGCATCTGATTCTAATCTTAGAAAATTGATTTCTTCTTCCTGTTTCATAATAGTATTTATATTGCCTAAAGGGATTTAATGATGACTATTTGTGCCTCAAATTTCTTTAAGATTGAGTGTTAAGGTTTAAGGTAGTAAATGAGGTTACAGCTTCATAACCATATCAAGTTCAAATAGTTACATACTAGGTTTCTGAAACAGTGAGTATCTATAGCCCACAACACACAAGATACTTTGTCAATGTATAATTTTAAATACAATATTTTACAAATTGTCAAACAATGTTTTAACTTTCGGTTATTCCATAGGTGAAGAAAACATGCACAACTCTTTCAAGAAAAACTGATGGCCTAAGATTTGAAACATATTTGTAATTATTCATTTTAATGAGCTTCTAAAAGGTTATATACATTAATAAAATGGCCATATGCAGGAGGTGGTATATATACTTTGTCGTTATAGGAATTAGTTATAGGAAAATAGTGATGGATTTGATATTTTAGAACAGTTTTAGTTTCATTTAGAAGAATATACATATATTACATCTATATTTTTAGTAATACCTTTGTCTCTATGTAACAGCATAAGCAGTGTCTTAAAGAAATAAAAAAATATTTGTTCTACATAATATGCTGACAGGCAGAAGTCCAGGGCTGATGTAGCTATTCAGCTATGCCTTCAGTGATCAGCTCTTTCTATCTTTTCTGCCTGCCACCAAGAGTGGGTAGATCTCTATCATCCGCTTGCCAATTAATGGAAGTAAGAGTTCTGCTGTTCATCTGCATGTTCCAGAAAGGAAGAAAAACATGCTTAAGAGAAAAGGAAAGTTTCCTCATGACAAAATTATTTTCATTTGGGAGAATGCTCCATATTCAGGGACGTGCATCTATATCTCATTGGAAACTGGTATATTTTATGAATGAATCCCCCAGTTGGAAGGGATGTTATTAGACGGAGTATTTTGCTTACTAACTTCTACAGTTGGAAAAGAGATACAAGAAGAAGGTTGGTGATAGAGGTGGAGTGAATTAACATTGTCAAATCCTTTTGTTTTGTTCTGGTATTTTTTTTACTACTACTTAAAAAATGCAGTTTACAAACTTTCTCAGAATCTAGATTCTCAGAATCTAGTTGTTTAAAAATAATTTTGTTTGATTTTCATATTTTATTTTCAAAATTTTCTAAGGGATTTAGGAAATGGTCCATTGTTGAGCTTGCCTCTGATCCACGTGGCATGGCAAAAGGTAGCGCTCTTAAAAACATGTCAGGAGATGACAGCACAGAGCAGACAAGCTGTCAGAGTTTCTGGCCATCTCACAAGGCTATAGAAGCAAATTTTTGAGTTTGGAGATGCCAGCGAGCTCCAAACTTGGTGGTTCAAATAACAGAAAGAATGAAGATGTAGAGAAGTACCATTCCAGTTCTCACCTGGATGCATGGGTCCATTTCTTAAGCTGCAAACGGCTAAGAGCTTTCAAGGAATTAAAGTCTAAAAAGTAGAGAAGAGTTTTCTTCGGTCTGATAGTGCTTTGGAGACAAACATTGGAAACAGAATCTGCCAAAAAGGCAAGGATCTAGAATATCCCAGGTCCCAATGGGGAACCTTTGTAGGATAAAATGCAAATATAGGGATCAGTCAAAAAGAGAATTTTATAAAAACTGCATTTAACTCTAAGTGAGCTCAGTTCCTGTCCTGTCTACCACCCCCACCCCCCCACCCCCAAATAGACTAAACTCACTCCAGAGGAAAATAGTGTTATCAGAATTTTTGAAAGCATTCCATACATAATATCCAGCTCTACTGCATTGACCTCTGTAACCCAAAAAGATACGTTCAAGAACTAATCCTGGTACCTGTGAATGTGACCTCATTTAGAAACAGGGTCTTTGCAGATGCAGTTAAACTGAGATTAGATCATACTTGATGAGAGGAGGACCTAAATGCAATGGCTGGTATCCTCATAAGAAGAGAATAGGACACACAGGGAAGAAAGCATTAGGATACTAGAGTCAGAGATTAGAGCAGTGCAGCTACACGCCAAGACATACCAGAACTCACCAGTAGCCACCAGAAGTTGGAAGAAGTGAGGAAGGATTCATCTCTGGAGTCTTCAGTGGAAACATACCCCTACAGACACCTATTGGCCACTCAATTTGAGGGATTTTGTTACGGCAGCCTTAGGAAATTAACACACTAGCATTCTATTATATACTGTCAGGAACATTAAGAAATAGAACTGGAGAAAATCAACAGTGGATTCAGACCAACAAATGACACATTTATTATAATTACCACCAAAACTATGAAAAAAGTATCTAGGGAAATATGTAATGTGTTGGAAACATTTATCAGCGATTTAAGGTCTATAAAAAGGATCAAATAGAAAGTTAGAAATTTATGCATTATCTATGTGTTATATATGTATCACACACATACATATATATATATTAGAATTAGAGAAATAATTTTACACGTTAGAATCAATGAAAAAGAAATTAATGTACATTAAAAAGACTAGTCGAAAGTATGCTCTCTGAACAATGTAATAAAATTTAGGGAAAAAAAATACATGACATAGTAAAACAAAACAAAACAAGTCAAGAGTTGTATAATTGGAGTCCCAGCAAAGTAGGACAGAAATGAAGCAAAAACAGCATTTGAAAAGATAATGGCTAATACTTTTCTAAAACCTCTCTAAATACTCAGGGCACTCATGAATACTCTTGATAGGGTGAACAAAAAGGAGACTGAGATTTCTGTTTCACAGTTAAATAATTAAGCTCTGGTAAGAGAAATAACATATAATAGGAACAACACAGAAAGCCCAAGTTTTAAAATAGGCAAAGATCTTAAATCGTCACTTAACAAATTAGGAATGCGCATTGTCAACACATATATAAAAAGCGGCTTAACCGTTTAAGTCACTACAAAAGAAACAGATTTGAAATTCTGCAATGTGAGACCATGAATGTGACAACCAGTCTAAGAGCAAAAGGGACAAGTCTGACAATGAAGATTGAGAAATAGCTACAAATGAAGCGCCTGAAATGCTCAAGTCATTGGTCACTCGCACTCAGATCACTTCAGAAAATTCTTTGTCACATGCTCTGATACAGCAATTTCCATCTTTAGGTAAATACCTATCAAACTGTTTCCATAGTTTACCAAAACGTATGGACAAGAATGTTCACAGCAGTGCCATTCATAATAAACAGAAAACTAACCCTTAATGTTGATCAATATTAGAATAGAGAAAGAGATAGTATATTACAACAAAATGCCATAGAGCACTGAGAAGAAATGAACAATTGCTGTACTCACAACAGATTTGAATCTCACAAGCGCAATGTTGAATGGGTGAAGAGATACAAATGTGTACTGAATAACTCCTTTAATTAAAAAAAAAAAAAAAACCTTGAAGACAAACAACAAATCTGTAGTGTTAGAATTCATGATAATGGTTAGTTTCTATGTGTGGTTTAATTACCAGGAAGGAGAAGAGTCGGAGTTCCTGAGGCGCTGATCATTTTCTCTTTCTTAGTCTGGGTGCCTGTTTCATGTTTGCTTTTATTTTGTTAAAATTTATCATTGTGTGCATTTCAATGCATATATATTTTCATTAAAAGCTTATTTAATAAATAAAATAATGTGAGTTAGAACCCACGATAACCAAGACAATTGGAGTGAGTGGTGGATATCAAATTATTTGGGTTTTAAAATCAGATGTATTTGGCCTTGAATGAAGGCAGAGCAATTTCTGGTCTCCGTGGCCTTGGAAAAATAACTTAACATGTCTAAGTATTCAATTTAGCCACATTAAAAGGGAAATAATAATACTTGTTTGAGGCATAAATTGTCTTCCACAGTAATAGAACTTAACATCATGTTGTCGATGAACATGTGCTTATATTTTAAAACAAACGAGCAAACAAATCAAAAGTATTTTTCATGGTGCATCACTGAAAATATTTTTAATTTCATCTCTATGACCAGTGCCAGTAACTTTGTTAAAATTATGAGATACTAAGTTGAATAATTCACAGCTGGGCATCCCATATTTTTATTTGCTAAATGTGGGGGAAAGGAGAGAGGCCCAGAGAGAGAAAGAAGTCACAGTTTTTTGTAGCCTAATCTCAGAAGTGACAGGCCATCACTTTTGCATATTTTATTTCTTCTAATAGAAGAGCTCAAAGCCATGAATTCTAGGAGGCAGGAATCATTGGGGGCCCGCTCAGAGGCTGTCAACTGCAACCCCCACCAGAGATCTTCACAGTCAAGCCCCCACTCTACTCTGTGCCTTCACCTTAAAATATACCCTGTCATCCCCTCCGCATCTGCCTCTGGCTCTGTTTCAGTTCTTTTTAGACTCCATGCCTCCAGTCACAGTGTCATTGTTCATACTTTTCCTTCTTCCCGGAAGGCGTTTCCCATCAGCTTTGTGTACTTAACTCTTCTTCGTCTTTTGGATTTTATGTTTATTTCATTATGTCCTATTTTTCTCAATTCCACTGGTACCCAGTGAACAACCTGTATGCTACTTACAGCTCTTCCCACAGGTAGAAATTCCCTCCACAACAGTTAACCACTTTTGTGAAGGCTGTAGGTTGACAGGCATCCAATGCTGACTACCACCAACATGAGACACCAACCACCATGGGAAACAGATCCAAGTTATTTGCTTAATTGCTCTTCTGTCAGTTGGCCATAAATTTGAATTGAGGGAGAAGGACCAGTATAACAGATCTGATGACAGGAGTGATAAATACATGAGCCACGTGCTTATGCAATTTACATATGCTTTCTCAATTTTTCCTGGCGCATTCCAAATACACCATTTCCACTTGACAATAAAATACCAGTGCATCTGCCTTAATTATGCTTGATGGATCTGATAATCTGATAATGCACAGCTCACAGGGAATAATTACTTGGAGTTCCATGGTCAGGGACTTTATGAAAATCCAAAGCACAAGAAGGGGTATTTGTAGTTAAAGGAAGGGATAGTCCTATGACACAGAATGGAATGACCATACTACTCAACCTTATATGTCTGCTCTGAAACTTTCATATAGGGGCCTGTCAGAAATCCTGAACAATGGGGATATCTATAGCATTATTTGCATTTGGTTATACGGTCTAAGAAATAAGGCAGCTTATACTGTAACTCAGACCTATTGTAGAGCCCCTTCTTTCCTTAGGCAACATTAGGAATTATTCATCTTCTATAGTATTCAAGGGTCTCCAGAGAAGCAGAAGAGTATATATGGAGGTTTATTAGAAGAAATGACTCATATGGCACATGAGTGGCTCAGCCAGTTGGCAGTCGACTTCAGCTCAGGTCATGATCTCACGGCTTGTGAGTTTGAGCCCCACATCAGGCTCTGTGCTGACAGCTCAGAGCCTGGAGCCTCCTTCAGATTCTGTGTCTCCCTCTCTCTGCCCCTCTCCTGCTTGCACTCTGCCTCTCTCTCAAAAATAAATAAACATTAAAAAATTTTTTCTTAAAAGAGGAAATGACTCACTTGATTATGGAGGCTGAGAAGTCCCATGATTTGCTATCTGCAAGCTAGCAATCCAGAAAAAGTTGATGGTGTGACTCAGCCAGAATCCAAAGGCCTGAGAACCAGGGGACACTACGGTGTGAAATCCCAGTCTGAGGGCTGGAAAAGATGAGATGAGATATCCCAGCTTGACCACAGAGGCAGGGAAAAGAGTGGATTTCCTCTTCTTCCTTCTTCTATTCCACTCAGGCCCTCAATGGATTCGTGGATTTACTTTGCAATTTACAAAACTGATTCAAATTTTAAAGTCATTTGGAAATACCCTCACAGCCACACCCAGAAATAATGTTTTGTACAAGAACCTATGACCAACCAAGTTGACACATAAAATTAATCATTCACCATCTCAATGACTTATAAATAGATTAAGTGGTGTTTCCATGCTATTTTTGAAATCAAAGAGTCTTGGAGTAACTGGGTGTGACTCAGTTGGTTGAGCATCTGACTCTTGATTTCGGCCCAGGTCACGATCTCACAGATTCGTGAGCTTGAAACAGCTTTGCACTCACAGCACATGGATCCTGCTTGGAATTCTCTCCCTCCCTCTCTCTGCCCCTCCCTCTGCTTATACTCACATGTGTGCTTTCTCTCTAAACAAACAAGCAAACTTAAAAAAAATTGAAATCAGAGTTTGACAAAGGACTCTACTTGTGAAGAGTAACATTTTATCTTCCAATTTAGAGAAGATGTTCAAAAAGCTTGCATTTCTGGTCTAAAAATGTGCCAGTGTTGCAGGCTTCTGAATCATTCTGGTGTTTTGGAAAGCAGAAGAGTTCCTCCACTATTTCTTCTCTCCCTTAGCACAAGTTCACTGAGTGAGAGTGGTGACAGTCTAGAACTTCAGTAGAAATAGAAGGTCCCAGGGAGGGTAGGTGTTTGTGGGGATAGCACTAGTGGAGGTGTGAGAGATCTGTCCCAAAGACACTGATAACAGATCAAGCCTTTGCAAGGGCCTCTCCAGGCAGGAAGCAAGGCAAACGTGCTGATCTGTGGCATTCATAATCTAGAACCCACATATGCATATTTACCACTTTAAGTTTTTATATAAATTAATATCTTCTTGGTCATATTACATATATAGTGCAATTAATTGTTAGTCATTAATTTATTACCTAATTATCATCAGAGATTGGGAGGCAAGTTGATATGAACATAGAGGTGAGGAGAAGGGCATTCCCAAGCAGAGAAGGGATTATCTTTTAAAATATATACATAGTATAAAGCTAAGACTGGCAAGACTATGACAAATAGGTCAAAGATCAAGGTAGAAAAAAGTTAGTGACTTAATTGTCTGCATTCATTCTAATAGCCAGCAGTATCATCATTTGTATTTTCATACCCTGCATAGAGTTCGGCCATTATTTGGAAGAATTTAATAGTCTTGATAGTGATTATTTTATGCAATATAATATGAAAAATAATAATATGAAACATATATGATAATAATTAAAATTAATTATCTCCAGGATATCATCTATGCTTTCAATCTTAGAGACTTAAAACAAATTTTAATTAGCATTTATAGGTCCTATCAGGTAACAACACCTTCTTACTTCTCATGATAATTGTTTCTATGAAAGCAGAATATATAAATAAGAACAATATTTTAGTTCTAAATGAACAATTACATTATTAAGTAATATTGCTTACTGAACACACGTGGATTGCCATTTGGTATAAGAGAGAACTTAAAAAAGATTTAGGTAAAGATTTGTAAGTAACACAAATAGAAACGACTTGAAAGTTCATGCAATATGTCAGTGAGTACAAATTATATAGTATTTCTAATTTTAGCAACTGCAATCAGACTCCAATTAAACAAAATGAAACAGTTTATGGAGGAAAGACAAATAGTTTTTAAAAATTTAAATTCAACACTAGGATTTTGGCTTTAACATACACTTCCACATGGCCTTACCACACTTATAGATAAAAAAATCATTCTCTATCTTTCTGGCCTTTCACATAATGGATATGTTTGAATTGGGTCAAAGGTACATGTTTTATAGGAGACATATTCTGTCCTTCTGTATCTGAAACATGGGAACCTCGAGACCTTCATTTGCTTCTCTTTGTGTGTACATTTTGGATATAAAGAAAAAGATAAGAATTTACATGTAAGTTTTCACTGAAACTTTTACCCTAGATTTAACACAATATCTATCAATCACATGCCAAAAGCACTTTATAAGGAGACTAAAGAAAAGAAACTCGTTTCTGAATTATTTAGTCCTTGTCAGTCAGTACCTGACAGTATTGTTATATTCTCCCACATTGTCTACTTTGTATATGTAGGAGTTACTTTGTCATCAGATATTAGAAGATGATAGGCCACAAAAAGTATATGCTTCCCACACAGATGTATCAGGAGTTTGAGGGAAAGTACACACATGCGCGCGCGTGCACACACAAACGCACACACACAGAAGAATGCATTCTTTTCTCATTCCTAGGGTATTATTTGGATGTGTTTCACTCTTTGTCAAGCTATTAAATCTTACCTTAAAACTTCAATATTTGTTCATAGAGCAAACATTTGAAAAGCAGAGCAGCCAGCTTCTGTTCTGTGATCAGTTTCTAGTAAGCTTTATACCAAGAGCATCATGTGCAACACCCCTCCTCGACAACCCGAGTGGTAGACGATTGTGCAGTGGTCTGACTTCCACATACATCTTTTTGTGCATGGGAATGCACCGAGTCGTCCTGCGTCACAGGAAGCTCAGATTGGGGATGACTTGGGGCACTCTCCTTGTGGAAAATTTCCTGCCAACAAATCCATACCTTATTAGGCTATGTAGGTCCATCTGTAGAGATGTAAATCAATCTATCAGGCAGTATTTCACCATAAATTTTCACTTACTATGAACTGTTTCAGTTACATTATGGCAGAAAATAAAATAATTAAAAGGTCATTTGGAAGAACTGTTTCTTTTACATCAATAAATCCTTGGTCTCCATACAATTCAACAATCCTACACATACTGCCATTGATGTTAGAATATTAATCTAGATATAGATTCATCTCTAACCCAAATGCCTGTTAATATCTGTTCTAACTTGAAAACATACACATGTAGCACATCATAGTATTAATCTTTTAACAGTAATATAAAAAGAGAAAATTTCTATATAGTTATAATGTATGTGGGCATCTTATTTCCCTTTTCCCACTAATGGTCATCAATCAGAGAGCTGTTTGCTCTTAAACTGCCTTTTTACATTGTCAAGGGTATATCTTTCTCTTTTATTTTTTTTTGAACTTGTGAATTTATTTATTTATTTATTTATTTATTTATTTATTTTACAAATAGTTTATTGTCAAATTGGCTTCCATATAACACCCAGTGCTCATCCCCACAAGTGCCCTCCTCCATGCCCATCTCCCCCCTCCCCCCCACATCCATCAGTCCTCAGTTTGTTTCTCAGCATTCAAGAGTCTCTCATGGTTTGCCTCTCTCCCTTTCCCTCACCATTTCCCCCCTTCTTCTCCCCCATGGTCCTCAGTTAAGTTCCTCCTAATCCCCCTATACGTGCAAACATGTGATATTTGTCCTTCTCTGCCTGACTTATTTCACTCAGCATAACACCCTCAAGGTCCATCCATGTTGCTGCACATGGCCAGATTTCATTCTTTCTCATTGCCATGTAGTATTCCATGGTATAGATAAACCACATCTTCTTGATCCATTCATCTATTGATGGACACTTAGCTAAAACATGGAAAGAGCCTAAGTGTTTATCTTTCTCTTTTAAAAGCTGAGTTTGTATCACCTGCCACCAACCACAGACACTTTTTGTACTTTGCTGTGGTGTATAGCTAATAATGAGCTACAGAATTGCATAACTCATCAAAGTGATGAAAACTGAAGCATATAGCGAAATCCCAAGTTCTTTATTAAGAAAGTGGGCCTCATCACCCCAGCTTTCAGACTCTGTCCCTTTTAGTCTTTACTGGTTATTTTGCAAAAGCAAATTCTGACATCTGGAAAGAGTACTAGAATATTATGAATGTAATGAAATACACTTTAATGCTGTCTTCTTTATCGCAAGCATTAATAAATCTCCTTTCTCCTATAGGAGTAAGGAGGTAGAGTTATTAATTTCATTTTCAGCACCTATGAAAGATAGTCCACTTATATGAGAGGCACCACAGGACTGAATAAGTAAGACACAGAGTTAGGATTTTGGTTGTTTTGGTTTTGTCAAGCAAATACATGCTAGAGATAAACTTAGCAAGACTTCCTTCACTTGTAAAATGGTGATGAAATAAGAGAGACTACCATCTGTAGAAACAGCCATAATCTCTCATCAGGATTTAAAAAAAAAAAAAGGCAGTTTTCAGTCCTTGGTCATTTTCAGCTCATGGTCCTGCTCCAAACAGCAAACACTGTGTGTTTTCTGGAATGTTCTGCATACTTCCAAATCAGATTAAAGAGTTATAAATGGTAAAATGGTGTTAACACTTGAAAAATTGTTTTGCTTCAAATTTCCTCTAGCATTGAACATGTTGGTGAACAAAATGAAAATTAAAGCTTTGTATAATTCAGTAAAAGACAGAAGGACTAAATTTGCCTTTGGATATTTTTAATTAAGTAAAATGTAATTATCTTAATTAGATAAATCTACCATTTCAGCCAAACTTTATTTTTAAGATTTTGAGATGATTTTCTCAATATGATTTTGGAAAGAACACCATTCAATCTCTTACTCAATTCTCACTTTTCAATTTTGGCAATGCACTATTTTACAAAATAAATACCCTAGTGAAGAGTTACTTTATAATATATCAAACAGCATATGAGACTATTGAAACACACATATTGTAGTGTAAAAATGTATGTCTGTGTCCACATTAGTGTGTCTCTTAAAAGAGTGGAGAGGGAGTAGTCTAATGCGATCACTAGCTCAATAGCAGATCCTATTTGCCCATCTGGAAAGGTTTCTGATACTTCATAGTAAGTACCTAAATTATTAAATAAAATTATAGACAAATATTTCAGAGTAAAATAATTGGTTCCTAATAAATATTTGTTGAATTTATTTTTTAAAATGGTTCTTTATTTTTGAGAAAGAGAGAGAAAGACACAGTACAGGCAAGGGAAGGGCAGAAAGAAAGGGAGACAGAATCTGAAGCTGGTTTCAGGCTCTGAGCTGTCAGCACAGAGCCCGACATGGGGCTTAAATTCACAAACCGCAAAGATTGTGACCTGAGCCGAAGTTGGATGCTCAACTAACTGAGCCACCCAGGCGCCCCACATTGCATTTTAAAATACGATTTCACAGTATATTTGAGCCCAGGACTAAACATAAGAATGAGACAAACTCAGTGGCTTGACTCATCTGACTCAACCCACAACACTCAGCCCATGGCCATCAAGCCACATGGATGTGTGTAAGTTGCAAGTTTCTTGGCAAATTCACATGTCTTGCTAATTCTTGGCATACTCATGACATTTGTGGTGAGATTACCTTTTAATCAATATGAAAGGGACATTGGTTTTATATTTAAATTATTAAAGTAAGTGTCACCAGTATTACTAAACCCCATTGTGGCAAATATTAACTGTGTGCTACATGCAGGCGGGGGAACAAAGAGAGTTTTTGTTTGTTTGTTTTTAAATTATCTACGTAATTACTTATCTATATCCTTCCTACTATATTACAAACAGCTTTCAAATAGGAGGTGTGTTTTCCCCACTTCTTTGAATCAGCAATATTTGACATACTGCCTGAAACATGGGAGAATTTTAATTAGTTTTAGAATACTAAAGTGTTTTAAGTATAAAAGAAAATGTGTGTGTGTGTGTGTGTGTATGTGTGTGTGTGTTCATCATATAATAAACAATGCCACATGGATGGACACATGAATAGTAAACGCAAAGTAGAATTCTTCCCTAGCGTTTAAGCATAGGTTTCTGGGTCAAACTACTTTTATAGAGTCCTAGGTACATGTATTTACAAAATTATTGTCACTTCAGTATATTTAAATTTTCTCTCCATAAAAAATATACCATGTACTCTGTAAAAGTATTTAAATTAACACCTAAGTATCTTTAATAAAAATATTTAATTTGGGGCACCTGGGTGGTTCAATTGGTTAAGCATCGACTTCTGTTCAGGTCATGATCTCCCAGTTCATGAGTTTGAGCCCTGCTTTGGGCTCTGTGCTAACAGCTCAGAGCCTGGAGCCTACTTTAGTCTCTCTCTATCATTCTCAAAAATAAATAAACATTAAAAATTATTCAATTTAAAGTTTACACATTATGTTGTGAGGCTTACCTCATTACAGAATGTTCATTGCCTATGAGTGAGTATGTGTTCTTATTTCTGTGACAAGGGAAACATGACCATAATTCTATTTACCATCTTTGTGGCTATTAAAAAATAGGTTTTAGCTCTGAAATTAAAAGGGCTTGAGAGTTTTCACTCCTGTATTTAAACCGAGGAATTGCAAAAACAAAAAAAACAAACAAGAAAAATCTTAAAATCAATACCCTTTTTAACCAGAGAATTAATTTCATAGGGAAAACACACTGAGTGTAATAAAATTTGAAATAATCTACATCTAAGCATGCCCTATTCAGACTGCAGAAAAACAAAGGCAAAGAAAAAGATCTTGAACAAACCCGGAGGGAAAAATGCATCTTACCCATAAAATAACAAGGGTGAGAATTACATTAGACTTCTCTTTCTAAACCAGGCAGATGAGAAAAGAATGTAGTGAATATTTTCTGTGTTGAATGAAAAACTATCAACCTAGGAATCTGCATCCAGAAAACCTTACCCTTCAAAATTCAAGGAGAAATAAGGAATTTTTCAGACACACCAAAACTGAGGGAAACCATTGCTCATAGACTGCCTTCTAGGATGTACTAAGAAAAAAAAATAATACATTTTTTTAAAAAGTCTTCAGGGAGAAGCAGAATGATATAGGTATGAAGCAATATTGAATAAGGAAAGAACAGTGGAGAAGGAATAAATCAAGCTAAAATAAAATCTTTTATTTGTCCTATTCTTAAAGATCTAAGAGATTGGTATTTGTTTAACATCATAGTATTAACAGTGTTTGGATGGATAAATGAAATGAGTGGTAGCAATGCCATTGGTATGGGAGAGAGGAATTGAGAATATGCCCTTATAAACTATCTGCACTATACATGAAGTATAATACTGTTATTAGAAGGTGGAGTCAGATTAATTAAAACTATGTGTTGTAAAATATAGGGAGTCCAGTCAATATTCAAGTATAATTGATGACTAAAAGAGGAGATTAAATGGAATCAGATAAGAAGATCAATAAAGCCAGAGACCCCCAGAAGTGAGGAGAAAAATGAAATAACCAACATGTGCAATAAATGGAGAACACTGCCAACAAGATAAAATATTCATTCAACTCTATCAGTAATTGTTGAAGGTGTGAAGGCTCTAAGTACACCAAAGACACATTGTCAGAATTGGTAAAATAAAAGACTTAACTCTATGTTTTCTACAAGAAACCCACATTAAATATAAAGACTCAGATATATTAGAGGGTCAGAGAAATACCATGTTTACACTAATCAAAAGATAGTTTGAGTAACTCTTATAATTTTAGACAGAGAAGACTGCAGAAAATGGAAAAGGAACTGAAATAAATACGGGCATTACATAACAATAAAGGAGCTGATGGGGCAGCTCAGTGGTTCACTCCATTGGTTAAGAGTCTTAGGCTCAGGTCAGAGTCTTATGGTTTGTGAATGTGACCCCTGCCTTGGGCTCTGAGCTGACAGCTGGGAGCCTGGAGCCTGCTTAGGATTCTGTGTATGTGTCTCTCTCTACCCCCCTCTATCTCTCTCTCTCTCTCAAAAATAAATAAACATTTAAAAATAATAATAATAAAGAAGCTGATTCTCCAAGAAAACATACAAATTCTTAATATGTGTGCTCATAACACTCTGTGTCAATAGGATGCAGCAAAAATTGATAGGTCCTGAAAGGAGCGATAGACAAACCACTATTATAATTGGAGATTCCAGAACCCCTCTTTCAGTCATGATGGATCAAGCAAGAAGGGGGATAGACTCATCTATCTATATCTATATCTATCTATATCTATATCTATATCTATATCTATATCTATATCTATCTATATCTATCTATCTATATCTATCTGTCTATATCTTTATTGCCTATCATCTATCTGTAAATATAAATGTATTTAATTAATATAAATACATTATAAATGTAAATATATTTAATTAATATAAATATGTATATTTATAAAGCATTCCCTTCATGGAGCATACATTCTAAATGGAGAAAAATATGACAATGTTTAGTGTATCAAATGGCAATAAATGACTTAGAGAAAAAACTAGGAGAAAGTATGAATTGTTGAGTGTAGTGGTTTGAATTTAAATAAAAACATTGGAAAAAGCTTAATGTGATGGTAGGAATTTAGGAAAGCCAATTGGATGGCTGAAACAGGCTCCTTGGGTATCTGGGGGAAGAATATTTCAGGCAGAAGAAACAGTTCAAAGGTAATGTACCTTCATTGTATCACTCAGGGTTTCCTTTCTTAAATGGGATCACTAAGCAATTACTACATGTATTTGTCTTTCCTTCCTAACCACTCTAAAATTTATAGTAATATATACAAAGATTTGGTGGAAAATAGGTGAGTTAGTGAAACACAAGAAAGGGTTCTTTATAGAATGGAACACAGATTTAGTTTCTGCAAAGTTGCTAAGCTGAGTGGATCAGGTGATACGAAGTCAAAAGCCTTGATACGCCTTTTTATTTTTTTCTACCTAATCCCAAACTGTGAAACTGTAATTATATGACACTTCAGCATACCATAAAAGGTTAGATCAGAGGTTCTCTGCCTTTGACCAAATGTCATTTATTATATGACTTATTTAACACAAAATAGTTTCAATTTGATCTTTAAAATAAATTATAGAGATTGTAAGAGGATAAAGTTTGAGCCTGCAGTATATTACCATTTACAAAGGTCCTTGTAAAGTTGCCAGTGGAAATCCATAAGTCATCTAGATGCTGCTGTTGAACACCTTTTTAGAACTGTAGTGAGAATAAGGAAGTTGGAAAGGAATTATGAATAATGAATAACAATATTTCAAATAAAAAAAGTAAATTCTACTGAATACATGATGCATCACATGATGCTGGAAAAACACTTAATCAATATGAGGGTATTTCCATTTCATAAGCAAGTTAAAACTTTTTAATCCAAAAAAAGCATATAATGGCCATTATAGAGTAAATACTAATGAAGTAACTTTGTGAAGAAAAACCTTGTTCTTAATCAGGTTTTAGCAGACTTCCAATTTCTAGTGATGGCTTCAAATAAAAATTAACTGAAAATCATTGTTCGGGGATGTCATTAGTTTCAAATTTATATTTTCTATCTTTTATGGATACAATTTATAATTATTTACAGGACCATGCCCACTAAATTGAGTAAAAATTTAATATGGTTTGACAAATTAATGGATGAATTCCTGAAAACTTGGAAACTTTATTGACTTACTGACCATTGGGGGAAAAAAAATGTAGCTGAATAGAAGATGATCTTTAATGCATCACACACATACTTTTTGAGACTGTTTTGTCTCCTGTATTAAGTGGGTAGTCTCTACTTATATGTTTCTCAAATTGAAAAAATTAAAATTGACTATTGCTTAAAATTACAGATTTGCAGATCATAGATTATTTAATATTCAAGATGTTCTTGTTTTCTAAATCTCAAAAATGATATTCAATTACTTTATGGGGTAGGGTTTCATCTTCCTTCAATATATGGATAATACTGCTATTATATCATATGTGTTAACCTGACATATTGGACTAAAAAAATCTGCATGACTAATTATTAATTTTATTCTACATAAAGCTATTTATTGGATAAACAATTTCCATTTAATAGGAGATTATGGTTAAGCATGTATTTGATACATTACTTACCTCTTTAATTCTATAAATGATTATACATACGTATAATGTAGTAAACTAGAAATATAATATATACATATATCTCATATATATAACATTGTAGAACTGTATTAAATGCTGCATAGGAAACCAGTATAAGGTATGCATTTTTCTAATTGTGATCGATACCTAGATCTTCTTTAAGACTTGTTAACTTTTGTGAAAACAACAGTGGCATGATACAGAATTTAATGACGTGCTATTAAAACCTGCTGCAATCCACAAATGGAAGAGGGAAAAAAAAAGACATTTGATCAAGGTCACACCAGGATTAACTCTATTTTTGTAAAAGAGTGCCTGGGGATGTTTAATATCCACACATGGCAGACGAGACCTTGGTTTTATAGTCTCACCTGAAAGACCCTCACATACTCTATTCTATAATTAATTTACTTCAGAAAGGATGGAGGTTAAGACAGGTGGGATTTGGAAGGAAGCTGAAATTCTACAACTGTGCACTGAGAACTTAGCAAGATTCAGTTTGCAGTCATGTATTCTTAACCTAATGAAAGTATATGTATAATTCACCTGTTTCTTTCATTTCCTCTATTTTTATGACAGTAGGTGCTTATGGAGCAAGGCCTCAGCCCAAGCTGGGCCCCCACCCTCCCACAGACTCTGGGGTGTTATCTTCTTTGATGAGGACATTTCAAAGAGATGGTTCCCAGGTCTTTGAGGAAGATATTCCCAGGTTGCTAAGCTGGTGAGAGGCTTATTTAGCTTTTGAAATGATTTACATACATTTCAAAGAGACTGAGAAGGAGCTTATAATTACAAGTTTTCTAAAGTGAATGCTCTAGGAAAATAGCATGGGGAGAAATCACTTCCCTAATTTTCAACAGAGAAAATAAAGCCTCTCATTTTTAATTTGTATGTATCCAGACAGCTGTTTTTCCTATTTCCAAATTGTTTTCTGTTTTTTTTATTGTGGTATAAATCACAGTGATTTATCTATTTTTATGTCAATACAAGTCTCCCAATTTTTGTAGATTTTGAGAAAGTCTTGAAATCTAGTAATATACTTCTACAAATTCTCTTACCTTTTAAAAGATTGTTTTCACTAGTTACTTATGCCCTTTTTATTTTCCTATTAATTTTTGAATATGACCATTTTTTTCATAAAAAACACCTGTTGAGATTTTGATTGGAATTTCATTGAAATTATAGATTACTTCAGAAAGTATTGCTAACCTAACAATATTAAATTATCCAATCATGAAGGTGACATATTTTCCATTTATTTGTCTTCTCTAATTTCTCTCAGCAATGTTTCCTAGTCTTCAAAATATCTACCACATACTTGATTATACGTTTTGTATTTTACAAGGCCAATGTAAATGACATATTTATGACATTTTCCATTAGCTTACTGCTATTACGTAGAAGCACAATCAATCTATTATTTTGTTGCCCTTGCAATTCACCACCTTACCTAATTCATTTATTACTTCTAATAATTTCCTAGGAGTGGATACATACATAATTAATCATCAACAAAATGTTTTATTTTTTGTCTCCAATCTTTGTGACTTTCACATGTACTTCTTGCTTGACTGCATGTACTATAAGTACCAGGCTGAATAGCAACATTAAGAGTGAGTAAGGTTTATGGATATTAAGGAGGGCACTTGTGATAAGCACTGAGTATTATATGTAAGTGGTGAATCACTAAATTCTATACCTGAAACTAATATTACACTGTTAAGTAACTGGAATTTAAATAAAAACTTGAAAAAAATGAGTAAAAATTAAAAAAAAGGAGTGGGTAAGGTAAATAGTATATAGTATATTTAATATGTACTAACATAGCATTGCTTATCAAAGATCTATTTTTAAAAAGTAGGTGGGGGACACCTGGGTAGCTCAGTCGGTTGAGCATCCAACACTTGATCTTGGCTTAGGTTATGTTCTCATGGTTTGTGAGTTCTAGCCCCACACTGGGTTCCTTGATGACAGTGTGAGGCTGCTTCAGATTCTCTCTCTCTCTCATTCTCTCTCTGCTCTGCCCAAAATAAATACACTAAAAAAAAAAAAAAAAAAGTAGGTGACATAGGCAGGACATCTGAAGTTGCAAAATTTAAGAAAGTACTCATTGCTGCCCAATGCAGACCCTGTACTTACAAGAGCCTGAAAGTGTGCTGCTTTATGAGGGAGTTGCCTCGACACAGTTGGGAGAGAATCATTTTTTAGTTTACTCCTATATTCCAGAAGTATAGTCATCCTTATGACTGAATTTTAATTCCTTCTGTTGTATAAATAAATAAATAAATAACGATCTTTAGTTGCAAAATGATTATTACTTTAGTTTATATGAGGTTTATATTTAGTTTATGCTAGTATATATTAGGTTTGAATAATATCACAATTATGTTAAATATTTTGAAGAGGCTCTTATATTTTCAGCCTAAATTTATATATATGATAATAGTACATAAGAGAGTTAGGATCATGGTATTTTCCCACATTTCATGCATAGTTCAGATTGTCATGTGTTAGATTTGGAATGGAACATGGAAATCATCCAAAAAATTAAACAAACAAAGAAACAAGCTACTATTTACTAATCTTCTCTTCTAAGCACTATACCTATTTGGATATTATTTTAAATAAAATTTATATTTAAATTAAGTCTTTGCAAGAGCAATTTATTTTTATTTTTTTAAATAAATTTAATGTTTTATTTATTTTTGAGACAAAGAGAGACAGAGATGAGTGGGGAAGGAGCAGAGAGAGAGACAGGGACACAGAATCCAAAGCAGGCTCCAGGGTCTGATCTGTAAGCACAGAGCCTGATGCAGGACTTGAACCCACAAACTGTGAGATCATGACCTGAGCCAAAGTCATATGCTCAACTGACTGAGCCACCCAGACATCCCGTTCCCAAGAGCAATTTAAATTAGGTATTATCAATATCTACTTTATAAATAAGAAAACTGAAAGCCAGAATGGAAAAAAAAATCACTCAGCTACAATCTCACTATTGGTTATTGGTAGAGAAAAATCCTTGAGAGAAAGTATTTTTAATTTTAATTTTTTTAAAAATTTTATTGGTGTATCCCAAAGCCTAAAAGAGTGCCTAACGCATAATCGGCACTCAATTAACATTTATGAAATGGATAAAATAATTTTGATGCTTGGGTAAGTTTCATTTCCATTGCTCTTTCTGCTGGTAATGGTAAGTATCTAATAACACATCCTAAGTGAAAATAATTATCATATTTAGCAGTTATATTTATGGCATATCTGTTTATTGGTAGTAACATAAGGCATTAAGGATTTGCTTTCATCTTGCAAATTCACTTGGGGGCTATGATGTGCTGACTTCAGCTTATGTTAGGATAACGTAAAGCTCGTGTGATACAGCTTGAGTCATAATAAATGTTTTCCAGTAGGTGAGAATGTTGTCAGAGTATGAGCCGTACTTGCAATGCAAACCATCAGCATACTAGAATATCTGTTCACGGCAAACAGATATAGACAGTCTTCAGAATCAAAAGAAGGAAATTAGTCAAAATTAAGCCAGGTTCTGAGAAGAGACATAAGAAGAGAATCTAGTATAAAAAAAAAAAATAACAGACCTAAAGGGAGAATGTAGAAAAAGGCCTAGATCTTGTAGGACAAAAATGAAACAAATGAGCAATGGTTCCTATGTCCTGGTTAAACCTAAGAGGTTTTCTCTTCTGAATGAAGTTGTTGATAGTACTGAGTGCTTTAAGTCAAGGTAGTCTTGCAGCTGGGAGAAGACTGATACTATAGAACTGGAACTCGCTGGGTTTATTAAAAATAACTGAGTTTTGTCAGAAATAATCTTGGTTTAGAGGCCATTTAATAGTATGCTTTATGTGTGGCATGGGGAAACCCAAGTTGTTCCTAGGGCTCAATGTAGTGTCTTTGAGCTGTAGTGAAATACATGACATACAAAATATATATTTGCTCCAGCACTCAGGAAGCTCACAGTCTTGTGTGAGAGACAGACAATAAAAACAGTATCATGTTTATGAATGTATTACATAAGACTGACAATTTGAAATTCATGCTCTGAAGGGCAGCAACAGCCTCCTCTAAGTGTGTGCAACAAACAAACAAACAAACAAACAAAAACATGTCCTATACTGGGGCTTTTCAGAACTTTCCCAAGAAAACTGCTTTTAAGTTAATGTTGAAGTTATGGATGAACAGATTTCCTAAGAGATATACAAAATGGGAAGAGAAAAACATAGGATTTATCCTTGAGGAACTCTAGAATGGATATCATTTCCCTTAGAAAACAAAGAAAGGGCAGACAGGTAGGTAGAAAATAAGAAAGAGTCAGTCCATGGAAGTCAAGAGAAGAATTATTCCTACAAAGTCTCCTCCTGTGAGTTGTCCACTAGAACAATGGCTTTCACCAGGAGGGTGGGGGTAGTGATTTTGCTCCCAGAGAAACTTGGACATATATGGAAACATTTTTAGTTGTCACAGCTGGGGAAGGTGCTATTGGCAGCTAGTAGGAAGTGACCACAGATGCTGCTAAACATTTTATAATACAAAGGAAAGTTCCCCAAAACAGATAGCTGTCTGTTTGTACCCCAATGACGGTGGTACTAAAGATGAGAAACTGAGCATTCGTGCAAGTTCAAAGACGATAAAGTAACCACAGGCTGAATGAGGTGAGTGGAAGTCCCAGGTAAGGGAAGGAGAGCCAGAGGTTAAAATAAGAGCTGCCATTGATGATAGAAATTATAGAGGGCCACCACTGACAATAGAAGCTGAGGCTTAATGCTGTAGGAGACTTCTAACAAGGACAAAGATACATAACTATTAAGAAATTCAGGGGGCACCTGGGTGGCCAGTCAGCTGAACATCTGACTCTTGATTTCAGCTCAGGTCATGATCCTACAGTTTGTGGGACTGAGCCTCTAGTCAGGCTCTGCACTGACAAACTAAATAAACACACTTAAATAAGAGAAATTCAGGAAACATGAGCCATATTTGAAATTTGAATGAAAACAGTCAGCTTTTTGGATTTAGCATTGATGATTTGATATTCCTTCATTTTCTCATTGATTCTTTTAGGAAATTCTAGGAATCATTCATTTATTTCTGTCATAGGATGAATATCATATCCTACGAATCATAGAATCTATTCATTTACTTCTATTGAGTTTATCAAATTAAAATAGATTACAAAGATAAATTGGTGTTAAAGGCCTTGAAAATCTATAACAAGATGTTAACTTGATTCTGGAAAGAGAAAATATTCACAATTCTGCAATCTATTGGGTTCATTGATTCTGTACTTACTGAGCCTATCCTATGTTCTAGGTGCTCTAGGTAAGAAGCTTCAACAATCAGCTATATTGACAATGGCCTTTTTCTCTTGAAGCATAAATTCCAGTTGGGAAGAAAGAGACAAGAAAAAAGTAAATTGATATGTAAGATAATATTAGATAAGGACAAATTCTATAAAACCAAGGAAATTAAGCAGTACAGAGGCAGTCCCTGATTATACAGGTGAGAGTAACTGAGTTGGTGACCTAGGTAGGGAAATGGGGTGATATCTTAGATTTTGGGGTGAAGCTATTGGTCATGTAAAGACCTATGCCAAGCTCATGCCAGTAAGCTGTTGAAAGAGGTAAAGAAAATACATGAGGAGGAAAAGGAATAACACAATATGTTAATGGATCATATTTGTGATATTGAAGTTTTCAGGAATGGTTCTAGAAGTGTTGGAAGTGAATCCAGTCATTTAATCCATGTGGAGAAATAACTAGTTGATTTGGGAGCAAAAAGTAATAAAACAAAATAGCAAATATTGCAACCTAAAGTCATAAGCTTAAAAAATATAGTGTTTGGAGCATCTGGGTGGCTCAGTCGATTAAGCGACTGACTTCAGCTCAGGTCATGATCTCACAGTTTGTGAGTTCGAGCCTCATGTTGGGCTCTGTGCTGACAGCTCAGAGCTTGGAGCCTGTTTCAGATTCTGTATCTCTCTCATTCTCTCTGACCCTCCACTGCTCATGCTCTCTCTCTCTCTCAGAAATAAATTTTTAAAAAATATAGTGTTTGAAAAAGGGAAGAAATATGTTTAAGGGGCATATGTTAATCCATATTTTATACTTCTGTTTATTGTGTAATTTGTCAGTATTGATGGAGAATTAAAATTCTCATTCATGGATCCCATTCCAAATAATTATTTTTAATAGATATTTACAGGAAAAATTTGAAAGCTACCTCACTCTGAGAAGCATAACTAGAAGTTGTTGTGTGTTTTTTTAAAACAGAGAAGATACTTTAAATTTTTGGTAAAAATGTTATTTGGAGGTTCATAAGACTATAGATTCTTCTAGAGTATAAATGATTTTATAGTTATTGGAGCAAATGAACTGACAGTTTCCTGAGATTTGACTATCTGGAATTGTTCTGGAAATTTATCTCTAAGGCTAAATAGTGTGGCACCATAACTATTGAGTTTAGATGAGGGAGAGGCAACAAGGACATCCTTGAATAAATAAAATGTCAAAGCGGGGTTGAAGGCAATAGTCATGCCTAGCATGGAGGAAATCCTTAATGACACTTTTAACGGAGTTCAAAAAAAAATCATTGCAATTCCCTTTAACTGACAGCAAGAAGAGTAATCTGTCAGCTAGAACACTTACGGCTAGCCAACTAAATTGGTTTGAGGCATCCTGAAGGAAACCAAATCTAATCTAATCAATAACACTGACACACCAAAGAGATGTACGTAGGAGCAATTTTAAAAACAAGGGGTGATATAAATTTGAAATGGATCATAATTCTTCTTTTTAAGTTTCTGATAATAAGTAAAATTTAAAGGAATATTTGTATTCATTCATGCTCCCTTCAATTTTAGCAAGTAAAATATTTGTTGGTGGTGACCCCTTTGAAGGATAAATGACTTAATGTGTGTGTGTGTGTGTGTGTGTGTCTGTGTGTGTGTATTCCTCAACACACACACATTCTCCTATATAATATACAATTTTACCCTAATAAACAACAGGATGGCCTTTCTCTCCTTAGCTATGTTTGAATCTCAGTTAAAACACTGGCTAATCAGAACCTCAATAAGTACCAAACATGGCAAATGCTTATCTTTTCCTGACTCAGCTGTCTTTCAGCTTCCTTTATCTCAAACTTATAAATGTCTCTAATTGGGCTATTTGCCCAACATTTTCTCATTTCAATATTATGATTGACCTTGAAGAAAGTGTTCTGGGATTACACCCATACTAGTAATTATAGCTCCATTATGCCCCTTACTGAACTCAGGAGACGTTTAGACTTTGATCAATGTATTCATTGCAATTATTGATTGATAATTATAATGCATTACTTGCTGACTTTCCAGCCTTCCTCATTAATTGTCTTGCCACAGTCCAGAAATATAGTTTTGAGACCCTTAACATGCATTTCACCAGAACTTGTTGCTCTATTTTTACTTACTATGTTTAATCGCTCACTTCCACTATTTTTTAAAAATTTTTGATGTTTTATTAATTTCTGAGAGATAGAGAGACAGCGTGAGCAGGGGAGAGTCAGAGAGAGCAAGGGAGATACAGAATCTGAAATAGGCTCCAGGCTCTGAGCTGTCAGCACAGAGCTCAACGCAGGGCTCGAAACCACGAACCGCGAGACCATGACCTCAGCTGAAGTCAGACGCTTAACCGACTGAGCCACCCAGGCGCCCCTCACTTCCACTATTAAATCCTCAGTGTATTATTTGTCGTAGCTTCCTGGCCCTACACCTATGGATCTAAGCAGCCTTCACCTCTCTTATGGTCCCTTCCCTGCTGCCTGTGAGCTCTTATAAACTTGCGATTTCCAGACTATTACAAAGAGCTCTAAGAGACCTGGTTCTTTTATTTTTAAGTCTATTTATTTATTTTCAGAGTGAGAAAAAGAAAGAGAGAAACAGAGCTTGAGTGGGGAAGGGAGTGAGAGGTGGGGAGAAGAAAATCCCAAGTAGGCTTCTTGTTGTCAGCATAGACCCTGACATGGGGCTTGAACCCACAAACCATGAGACCTTGACTTGAGCCTATATCAAGAGTCCGCGGCTTAACTGACTGAACCAATCACCCACCCGAGACTGGTTCTTAATTATTACTCTAAAACCTATAAAGACTCTATTTTTATCCTTTATATTTTAAAGTGTAAACTGAAACCTTAAATATATAGAAGTTTGTGAATATTACCATTTTTCCCTTGAATTAAGGACAGTTAAATACACTAACACCTCTTCATCTAACAACATAATTTGGGAAGGTGGTAGAATTTAAGACTTCCATCAGGGTAGAAATATGTTTAAAACTACATATTTGGGCAAGGAAATGGGGCATATAACACACTGTGTTCAGTCACTTTAAGTTACCACTTAAACTACACTAAATGATGGTCCAAGTCAAGATAGTACCTTATATGCATTTGTGAGAAAAAATATTAATAGTAATCCATGTATTCCTTCTACTCAATGGATAATTATGAAAACCTTTTGTAGACATTTCAAATCATGATTTTCCCAAGTGAAGCATGTATTTAATGTCTGATATTTTTCTCATCTATCCATTTAGTCATATTAGTTAATGTGGTTATTGTTCATACCTCTCAGACCATTCCAAGCAGTTAGATGCTGCCTAGGAACTTCCTAGTAAATTTCCTTCTTTCCCCACACATTATACCTCTTCACATATTTATGTAACGTTTTACTTGTTTGACTCCATGTTCCTACTTGGCCACTAGATTTTAGATCTATTTCCTTAAGTTAACATATGGAAGGTTTTAATATAGCTTTATCCATCTAGCTATATAAAGATGAAAAGGAAAAGAAAAAAGCTGATACAAATGAATGGTGTACTCTTACAAATTGCATATGCATCAAAGGAAATTAAATAAAAAATGAAGAAAACTTAGCCATGTTGAGTACAGACAAAGGCAATTATTTTATTTGGCAAAAATTGTTTCTTTTACCCATCTACAAAGCTGCATGATTCTCTGTTTTATCTCATTGCCTGATTTTAATATTTTTCTTAATTGTAGGTGATCATTCCAATATTTAATCACACTGCTACCTAAAGAACTAGTTGTTGTTGTATTTTTTCCTTTCGGTTTCTTCAACTCAGCTCTCAACACCTTTTTAGCCTGAGTATTGGCTTTCCTATTACTATTCTCAAAGCTGGAGTTTTCATATGAGAAAAGACTGAGACATGTGAGTGGCTCAGTCGGTTAAGTGTCTGACTTTGACTCAGGTCATGATCTTGCATTCCATGAGTTTGAGCTCCGCGATGGGCTCTGTACTGACAGAACCTGGTTCTGATTCTTTGTCTCCATCTCTCTGCTCCTATTCCACCCACTCTCTCTCTCTCTCAAAAATAAACATTTAAAAAACTTTAAAAAATGAAATAAGAAAATAATTGATAGACAAAAACAGAATAAAGATAAATCTGTGAGTTAAAAATAAAATACTACCTAAGTGATGCCAATTTTGTGATCTTCTTGTGAATTTTATCTATTTTTTCGTTTCTAATTTACCTATTTTTATCATGAAAATAATATAAAGATGATCATTCTATAAATAGAAGCAATTATTTCATATAGAACAGGAAGTGATTCACCTAGATATACCATTTTTACAATTAAAAATAAAAATAATATTCTGTAATATTTTAAATCATGATACATGAAAAATGAAAATGTGAATTTCACACCATTTAAAAATTTTTTAAATGTTTATTCAATTTTGAGAGAGAGAGAGAGAGAGGGTGGGAGAGGGGAGGGGCAGAGAGAGATGTACACACAGCATCCGAAGCAGGCTCCAGGCTCTGCACTCTTAGCACAGAGCCTGACGTGGGGCTCGAGCTCACTAACCATGAGATCATGACCTGAGCGGTTGGATGCTCAACTGACTGAGCCACCCAGGTGCCCCTCACACAATGTTTTTCTATATTGTGTAGAAATATATGTGTTTTAACTTTTTTTTTGTAGATAAAACAGGCATTTTTTTAGTGTCATTGAATTGATAGAAACAATGTGTAAGTAATGTGTAAAAATCTTTTGATTATCTCCAGTTACATGACAAAATGTCACCCTCTGTCACATCCCTTGGTTTCTCTCAGCTCCAAACAGCTTGAGGAATAAAACTCATCTACCAGGATCCAATGCAGACTTTTTGCTCTTAGCCACCTGGAAGAACGTGCATTATTTTCACACAAAACCACTGAGTGTTTGGTTATTGAGAGGTGGGGAAGAAAGGAGAAAACAATGTTGAGGAAATTTACATATGTTTAAAAAATAAGTTATTTAAAAGTCTGTTCACACACATACTGTCACACATATTCGAAGGGCTGTTTGCTTATTCATGGGTATTTTCAGGGCTTATTTGCAGTGCAGCAACAGCTACATTTTTACTGAGTGTGATCCAACTTAAATTAATAAGCCTCAAAATAATTCATGATTTACTAGTGAATATGAAAGCAGTTCTTCAAGTGTACTTCCATTTGGACAACCGTTAATCTAGGCAATGTCAAAAACAATTTTGTAATTTCCCCTGCTTTAATGTGCTATTTCATATCATCTGTGATGATATATTTTATTTGAAGATCATCACATTAATCTCTAGATTGGCATAATAATTATCTGTTATTATCCATAAGTTATTAATGGTCAACAAGCCTAAATTTGAAAGAATTGTGAGTGGAAGGCCGATAAAAATAAGTCAACATTTCTACACACTAGTTGTTACATATAACTTTTATCCAACAGTGAGACCTTGTTCAGTTGTAAAATTTGCTTCATAATGGTAAGCTCACAATGACAATCACCTGTTCTTCGAAAAACATCACATGATCTTTTGTCCCCTTTTCAGGGTACATACGCTGAGCTAATATATGGCTTCATTCCTTCCATTAGCGCTGTAATATATTTTTTTTAATTTTCTGCCTCAGCTACACAAATTAGATATTTGATTTATTAGGTCATTCTGACAGAGAGATTATTTATCATTACCCAATAAGATGAAAAATAACCCAGTTAGCTTTTCTAAATCATAGAAAAATTTCAACCTTTGATAACAATGTTAGAATTTTAAGCTTTGCTACTAATAAAAATGTAGTTTCATTTAACCTGATAAATTTTATGTTGGTTTTCATATTTTTCTATTTATTCTATAAATGCTATATCAGCAAAGAACACTTTATAAATAGCGAAGAAAACAATTAAATAATATCAGTAGTTTAGAATAATGTTTCCTGATTCTGACCCCTTCTATTTAATACTTTTTCTCTGCTGCTGTGCTTGACCAACGTATGCCTTATGTACGTCATGGCTGTCAGAAACTTGGCCCCCATGAAATTTGTCCTATGATGTTGTGTCTGTGGATATGTGTGATACCTGACAAAGAGACTCTACAAATTATGGTTATTAACCAGTGGAGTTTGGATACTCCACAAATATAATTATGGGTATTAGCCAGTGGAGTTTAAGATAAGGACATTATCTTGGATATCCTGGTGGGCCTAATATAATCACTTAAGCCCTTAAAAGCAGAAGAGAAAGTTGTAGGCTTTTGAAGCAAGAGAAAGATTTGCTGTGCTTGAAGGTAGAGGGACTATGTGCAAAGTGTGGAAGGGAAATACCTCCTACCCAAAACTACTGTGCTAGGACCCAGAACCTGAGGTGAGAGCATTAGCCTTGGTTGATGTCTTGATTTCAGCTGGGTGAGGCCCTTACCAGAGAATTTAGACACACCATGCTGGTCTTCTAACAAACAGGATAGATGACACTATACACGGTGTTCTAGACTATACATTTGTGGCAATGTGTTACTCAGTGATAGAAAACAAACACATAGGTCTTATTCTAGGGCGTTATTATTTTTCACTATTCAGATTATTCAATGATATGTAATGTGGATACTAGTGTCATGAGTAATATGGAAGAGATAGAACATGGTTTAAAGCTTTAAGAAATCCACCATGTAGCCAGAAACATACACAGTTACAAAAGAAAAACTGAAAAATCTTTATCAATTGCCACAAAGAGAGAGAAGTATTTAGGAAGAGTCCCAGAGGCAGGATAAACTGTCTTGTTTGGTCAAAACTGGGTCCTATCATCTGACTGGCTCTCAAGATTGTCTCATTAACTCTATTTCCACTAACACTGCTTTGGTTAAGTGGCTGGAAATAAACAGGAACTGCAAATAGGATGTTGAAAGATCATATTGGTGGCATTACATGGACAGCATGATGTCACTCCACTAACGATAGACAAACAGAAAATGTCACATATCTAGATTTTCTATAATCTCAGCATGACCAAAAGATCTAATATTAAGTAACTTAATTAAATAAGTAACTTATAGTAAGTTAGTTTTGGATAAGGTCTTTGTAAGGATGTTAAGGGAAAAGATTACTGGGTTGCCTTATGCAGTAGAATATTCAGGATGCAGGAAGGGGACAAGTCAAGACTTACCCCAAGATTCTAAGCCAGACTACTGAGGAAAAAGATACAATAAAAAGAAATGAAGTAGCATTAAAGAGCCAGTTGGGTAGAAAATGGAGTATTAGGGAGTTGGTCTAAAATAATGTCTGAATTAAGATATCTTCTGTTCCAAGTCGTAGAAGCCATGACTCAGTCTACAGAATATAGAAGTCCATCAGCTCACATAACAGCATGCAGGTTTGGTAGTGACAGCATTTCAATATTGCAATCTAGGACTCAAACTTGTTCCCCATCTTTTTTTTTCTTTCTTTTTTTTTTTTTTTTTCCTGTTCACAGCCTAAGCCCCATTCTAAAAGTAATTTCTCATGGTGGTTTTAGAATATCTGACAGCAAAATCCACACCAAAGTACTTCCCTGACCACATTCTGCATAAGAAATTTTCTCCCAACTCATGGGAGCCACTCTTTTCCTCAGTCTGATTAAGACAATTTAGGCATGTCTTAGGACAAAAACAATCACAAGGGAAATACTGAAATTGGCTTAGATTAGATTTAGAGTAATCCAACAAGATAAACATAAAATACAATACAAAAAACCTTTTAACAAAAGCTCTGTTTATAAATGTAGTAAAAGAACTTAAAAATATAATTCAATCTTATGTTTAGAAAAATGATTAAAGAGGAGAGGCACTTGGGTGACTCAGTTGGTTGAGTATCCAGCTCTTGATTTCAGCTCAGGACATGATCCTAGGGTCATAGGATCGAGCCCCACGTGAGGCTCTGCACTAAGCATGGAAACTGGTTAGGTTCTCTCTCCCCATTTGCTCCTCTCTCTCTGTCTCTCTCTCCTGCTTACACACTCTCTCTCTAAAAGGAAAAATAATTAAGAGGAAAATACACTGTTCTGTAACACAAATGTCATCTTGTTGGTCAAGCTTTGAAGGAATCAGTCTTGTCAGATTGGCCATCCAATATGGCAATGCTCAGTTCTATTCTCTAATACAGTTCTCGTATCATTGTCTTCATGGCTCTTTTTTTTTTTTTTAATTTTAAATGTTTATTTATTTTTGAGAGACAGAGAGTAAGCGGAGAAGGGGCAGAGAGAGGGAGACACAGAATCTGAAGCAGCCTCCAGGCTTCAGGCTCTGAGCTGTCAGCACAGAGCCCAATGTGGGGCTTGAACTCATGAACCATGAGATAATATATAACCTGAGCAGAAGATGGACACTTAACTGACTGAATCACCCAGATGCCCCTGTCTCCATGGCTCTTAGTTCTTTCTCTGTAATAGACACTTTCTCTTCCTCCATATCCTCCATGGCCCTGTCTAAAATGGGCATTTGTGAATTTGCCAATTTGGGAAACTTCATAGTTTTAACAAATCTCACTGCTCAAGTACAAGTACATATTTACTAAAGGGGCACATTGTTTTTGTTTTTTGTAATAGTGAACACTTTAATAATTTTGAGGATAGTTGTCTTATAATATAGGATTATATATGTTATTGAAGGAAAGCACATTTGTTAGAATATGTGTGACTCAATTAAGAATGTAAACAAGCGTTATCGTAGAAATATGAATTCACTCACCAGATATATATTACCTAATTCACCAACTATGACCTCATTGATGCACTTCTAATTAACAATTGAGTATGAATACTGAAGATTCTCTTATAATAATGTATATTTATCGACATTCCATATTGTGTAAGTCATTTTACAGAGACATTAATGTTATTCTTTTTTCTTAAGTTTATATATTTTTTAAGAGAGAATATGTGTGGGGAAGGGGTAGAGAGAGTGGGAAAGAACAAGAATCCCAAGCATGCTGCGTACTGTTATCTTGGAGCCTAGTGCAGGGCCCGAACTCATGAATCCCTATGAGATCATGACCTGAGCAGAAATCAAGAGTTGGGTGCCCAACCAACTGAGCCATTCAGGTGCTTCCACAATAAAGTTATAAGTTTGATAACACTTTTAAGAAACATACTTAAATGGTCCATGCTGTATAAGGAGAAAAATGATACAAGTTAAATGGATTTAAGGAATTAAAACCACTAATGACATTAGATATACTGTGGAGAGTTATTTTCTAACAAATTGTGGAAATATAAGCCAGAATGAGAGGAGAGAATATTCAGGAAGTGCAAGCTACATGGACTGGACTTCATGATGTTCAAAGCTGACAGTAGTGACGGTATGTAAGGGAGTAATATGGTTAACAGAACTTCTTTTCTTTTTCTTTTTTTGTTTGTTTGTTTGCTATATCATGTTTATTTTCACTCAGGGAAGAGCATCTGTCTTTATGCTTTAGAAAACAAATGGACCATTTATAGAAACGTTTGAAAGTTTAACAGTGGAAGGAAATTACTTACAGAGCAATGACCTGGATAGCAAAACCTAAATTCATGATTTGCATATTGTGGATTATCAATATATGTGAGCATGTTTTCCCCCACTACTGCTAAAGAAAACATTTGTTTCATCAACAACTGAGAAACTACTTCGTATGAAAAAAGAAAGAGAAAAATGTTGGGTAAATATACTGAGTAGTTTATTATAGAAACTAAGGAAGATGAATGAGTTCATATTGATGGATATCATTTTTTTCTCCAAGAAAATACAATAACATCAGCAGAGTGAAGGGGCAAAAATTTAAGCCTTCAGTTAATATTTCCTATTTATTCTATTATGAACAAATGCTTTATATATAATTATACTTCTTATTTTACAACAGATAAAAGACCTTAAGACCCACACATAGTATTGTAATGATATACCATCTCCTTCTATTTTTACTTTATCTGGGTTCTTTCACTGATTTTTCTCTTTTGCATAGCTTAATTATGTCTGGTTGTAAATTGTTTGACTTCCACAGAACTCAGGGCAAAGTTAGCTGATTTATTGGAGAAGAAAGAGGTTTGAGGCAAAGAGATTCTTAAAAAGATTAGTCCAGTTGATGTGTGGTTTATATATACAATGGAATACTACTTGGCAATGAGAAAGAATGAAATCTGCAATTGGCAACAATGTGGATGGAACTGGAGCATATTCTGCTAAGTGAAATAAGTCAGAGAAAAACAGATATATATTTTCATTTATATGTGGAATTTGAGAAACTTAACAGAAGACCATGGGGAGAGGGAAGGGAAAAAACAGTTTCAAATAGAGAGAGAGGCAAAGCATAAGAGGCTTTTAAATATGGAGAACAAACTGAGGGTTGATGGGGGGCTGGGGAGAGGGGAAAATGGATGATGGGCGTGGAGGAGGGCACCTGTTGGGATGAGCACTGGGTGGGGTGGTGACTCACTAACACTGGGAGGTGTTAGACCTTTTGTACCAATCAGCATTTCTGGTAGAATCTAAATGGTTATAATAACTTTTTTTCTTTTCCCAATCTTTGTGGCAGATAATTTTACCCAAAATCTGAATAGGGAAACAAGCAAAATCCCTTAATAATTGAAAAGTCAATATTTCCAGCTTGACTAATGTTCAAATTATTCATGGGAACCTACTCCTAAAGCCAAGAGCACACTTTATACACTATGTTAGCTAACTTGACCATAAATTACACTAAAATAAAAAGATTCGTCCAGGTGATGATGTAGACTTAAACTACATGATTGGCAATGGTTCTTGCTTCCAAAAATTGGAGAGAATATATTTTTTTTTACTAAGTTGGAAATGACGCATAAGAAAGCCAACTTCTGGGTTAATCTTTCAAAACAAATAGCCATTAATTGAGCTAGTGATTACTGGAGAAGAAAGAGGTTAAGAAGTAATCTGATGCTGTTACTTTGGGACATGTTGAGTCTAACATGTCTGCAGGGCATACAAGTGGAAATGGAGATTTAGTTAACAGTTTAAATGCAGATCCAGAGCTAGGAAACAACTTTTGAGCTAGGTGCCATTACATGCTTGATTATTGAAAACATGAAACAAATTGGTGTTGATTGGGAATGACAAATAATGAAAGCAGGAGGAAAGACTCTGCTGAGAAGAAAGGGAAAGATGAATCAGTAGATGAGATAAAGGAGGAATAGTAGTAGCTATGGGATTATATTTGGTATTTTCTGAATATTCTCTGCAACAAGCTATTTACATAAATTGTGTTTGTATTTGCTCTTAACCATAATATTTTTGGGATGTTATTACTACCTACCTTTTACTACAAAAGAAGCTGGACCTCAGAAAGGTTAAATAATTTGCACAAGTTTATCAGTATAGGGTCCAGCAATGGCAGAAACCCAGGTCAACCTGAATCCAAAGTGGTTCATTTTCCCACAACCCCATGCTGCATGTAGGAGATAACTTCAGACCAAAACAATTTTTCAGGTCATTTATGTAACAGTAATTTGGGGATTCCAAAGCAACTGGGTGTAAAAGAATTGGTGAGCGAGTTTTTCTGCTGGTGATTTTCCTCCATTCAGTCTCCTAAGTCCATTAGGAAGATGGCTACCCTTTTTGCTTTCCTGGTCTTCCTAATCATCTAGAAAGTCCCTGCTCTATTTCCTCTTACTCTTTGTTAGAACACTTTTTTTCTGTTTCTCTCTCTCCAGGCAAAGGCAGGAGAAAAAAAATAAAAGATCTCCATTATGTTATGTGTCTGCTCATCAGCAGAACAAATTCCCATGGCTCTCTGCTTCTAATCAGAAGGAAGTAATTTTCCTTTCTCACCTGACTGATTCTCCAACTTGGCTCTCGGAGCTGACTGCTCTCCAATGTCTACCTCCAGGTACTCAGCTGCAGTTCTCAGTTAGTGCTAAAGTTCACTCATTAAATATTCACCACTCACTCTCCAAGTTATGTCCACCTATCATCCAAGTTATTTAAAGCGATACCACTAATGTTACCAAATTTCAGTTAAAAATCAGGTTAATAATATATAAACAATATTTATATGATTTAAAGATCTATCCTGTATTTACGAGAGTAGGTAATTAAATGCCTGCTGACATAATAATAAAAACCATCATCACCACCACCATCATCATCATCATCACCACTGCTACAGTTTATCGAGAACTTTCTATGTGCCAGACAGTGTACTGTATACATCTCAGTCGTTGTTTCATTTAGCTGGTAGTGTTTGCTCAATGTATGTAATCAGTTAGTGGGAATCAACATATGTCAATACATGCAGGGTTCACATATATCCATCTAGTTTAACAAATCTTTGTGTGTTAGGTGTTATCATCACATTACAGATAAGAAAATGAGTTTGAAATTTTTACAGCCTTTCTAGAAAATAGCCAGTTTTAAATGTTTATTTTTTTAAGTTCTAATAACACATGAAAAGCTCAGGCCTAAGAATGCTTCATCCACCAAAGATATCCAATAAATGGATATTTAGATTTGTTCATCAACTACAAAAGTTCATAGTATGTGTAAAGACAAAATATACATAAATGTGTAAAGTGATATCAAGCTTCCATTCCCTATAAAATGAAGGCAAAGACAAAACACTTATGAGAAACTGTGGTGTTTTTTAATAATTAGGAATCAAACCACAACATTTTCTCCATTGCTTTTAGTTCCCTCTTTGTTCCAGTCTGGAATCTCAATTCACATATTACACTAAAACATAACCTTTGTGTCCCAATGAATGCTCAACTTGTAAAGACAGACACAAGTGAATCGGCTCGAGGCTACCACTCGGTAGCAGTGGAATATATTTTGTTTAAACTAAGCATCTGATACTAAAAATGTGCCTTTGAACAGTTGCTAAAAGTGAGTCAGTGCCACAGATCACCTTGTCAGTGCTTTGACAGCTAAGCTGATGTGTAAAGGTGAGTTCCAACTGTTTCCTTAATTTACAGTGTACGAATTCTGCAGCCACCTGTCTAAGAGAAGCAACCATGCAGGGTTTATTGGTCCCCAAGCACGTTTGTCACCCATCTTGTTAGACCTCTTGTACCAATCAGCATTTCGGGTAGAATCTAAATGGTTATAATCACCTTTTTTTTCTTTTCTTGATCTTTGTGTCAGATAATTTTACCTAAAATCTGAATAGGGAAACCAACAAAATCCTTAATAACTGAAAAGTCAACATATCCGGCTTGACTAATGTTCAAATTATTACTCTATCACTAGATAGTTGCCCTATTAGCGTTTTAGTCATCTTCAACAGGAATACATTTTTGAAGGTCTTACATAACATTTCAACTGATTTAGTAATCATATTTTGAATTCTGTTAATATATCAAACATCACAGGCTCTGACTATAGCCTCATTTTCTTCTAATTGTATAGTATTTATCGGATTTATTTCCTCTTGGTGCACCTTTTGATGTTTTACCAGTTACTAGTTGTGTCAACAAGGTCAAGATGAACAAGGTCTAACAAGACTTGATTTAATTAAGGTTCGTATTGAAGCATTAGAGAAATAGAACAAATTATAACACCCCCAGGGTCATTTGAGAAAAATAAATTCAGTTAAATTTAAAATCTCATAGGCAAGTGCCTAGCATATATTAAGTACTAAAATATATTATTTTCTGTCTCCTCTCCATCTTTACTTCACTCTTTCATTCATTGATAAAGATTTAATACCCTCAGGTTGGAACTGGTATGAAGTGAACAATTCAGTCTCATTAAATCACTTACTTGTAGGTCACATGTTGGTCGGTTATTTCACACTATATTTTTGTTCCTTAACAGTGAAAGAGTCTTTACTCTTTCTTAGCTTTAAGAGTCTTAGAGTTAGGTTCAATGTAGTAGGGTTCCTTTGGAATATATGCTACATTATCCTAGATATCATTCCTGTTTTTTGTTCTGTTGTTTGTCTGGTTTATCTTGTCTTTGAAAAATCATTGTTGCAAAGTAGAAAACATGACATAAAAGAAATATTGAGTTTTGTGACCTGGGAAACATAGGGAAGAAATATATGTGTTTCTGAGTTGCTGAAGATAATTTTTTTTCTCATCTAAAACACCCTTAACTTGGGGCACCTAGGTGGCTCAGTCGGTTAAGCATCCAACTTCGGCTCAGGTCATGATCTCACGGTTCGTGGATTTGAGCCCCTCGTCGGGCTCTGTGCTGACAGCTAGCTCAGAGCCTGGAGCCTGTTTCAGATTCTGTACCTCCCTCTCTCTCTGACCCTTCCCTGCTCATGCTGTCTCTCTCTGTCTCTCTCTCAGTAATAAATAAAAACATTAAAAAAAGTAAAATCAATCAATAAAACACCCTTAACTTATATGGCATACACTTTAATCTTCTAATATTTAAAGTGTTCATGATAAGACTGGATAAAAGGGTGGAAAAGGTCATTAATCATACTTCTCTTTAAGACTGAATTCTGTTATTCTACTTTAATTTACACTTTCAAAACATGGAAAGAAGAGTTGGTTATAAAGCCAAGTGGATCACTTTTCCATGAAAGCTTCAAAGTAGTAAAAGTGTGTGTGTGTGTGTGTGTGTGTGTGTGTGTGTGTGTGTATCCCATTCAACTGAATCTCAATGTATTCTACATGAAGACCCTTTTAGTAGTCCTCATGGTTAGGGTAGGTTAACTGAAGTCAAAAATTTCAGAGCTCTCCCTTGAGTATGTGATAACAGTGTTATATTTTAGCTGCTCAGGTTAGTGCCTACAGTTGTCAGAGAAGTGAACTAAGTTCTAAGGATAACATGACTGACTTGCATGTTGATTGACTTATTGGTTGATTGATTGATTTTATATAAAGAGCGCATGTAAACTTGGTCTCTGTCTATAAATTGAGATAAATTATGCTGTCTACCAAATGCAATAATTCCTAAAATCAACTTTGTTTTTACTGATGTAGTAAACTTGGAGATTTTCCCATTTTTCCTTCCAAAAGTGATCTCCTCTTATTATAGTAAATCATAATCTTCTCTAAGAGAAAAAGCTCAATTTGCCTCCGAAAGCATGGTAGTGAATGACAGACATTTGGAACAATTCTAATTTGTTCTTGAGGTACATATATTACTTTTAGAAGATTACTTCTAAGAGTTCAGATTCATGGTAGATACGAATATACATGACATTATAATAGCATAATAACTGGTACCATGAAAGAGTTTAACAAAATGCATTAAAAATAAAGTGAAGCAAAAATAAAAATTTATCTTTAAAGCCAAGACTCCCATGGCCAGGAAACTGAAAACCAGAAATAAAATAAAAAGGGTGAGGGATAGAAGGAAACTCTCATTGAATTAGTTGCCAGTTCATTTCTAGACACTGTGCTGGGCATTTAATATATTTTTATCTAATGTAGCCTTTTAATTGTTTCACATATTTTATCTCCTTGAGCTATTTTATTGTTTAAGGAAATGAAGGTTTATTTAATTTAAATAGCTATTTGAGGACCCACAGTTAGAGGATAGATCTGAGTGTTCAAGACAGGGCTCATAAATTCTGTGTAGGGTTCTTTGTCCCACTTTGTGTTATATAAAACTTTTCTCTAGAAGGATGGTTGATGATCAAGGAATGGCCTGCTTTTTGGCATCACATTTTTCTTAATAATGTAACTGAGTCGATCCGAACAACCAGTACTTAATTAAGTGCCTGGATTATACTTATGGGGGTTGAGCGACATCAGTGAACAAGGCAGACAAAGATTTTTTCCCCCTGTGGAACTTACACTGTAATGGAAACAGGGAAAAAATCAATATTAAACATACTAAATGAGTATGGTATATAATCTAAAAGAGAGTAATAGTACTATCAAAGTACATGAAATAAAGGGGAGTAGAAAAGTTCAGAAGGACAGGGAGTGGGCTGCAATTTTAAGTAATGTGCACAGGGTAGATAGATCTCACTCGTAAGATGACTTTTGACCAAAAACATAAAGAAAGTTAGCCATGTAGATAGTCTGGGGAGCCAGGAAAATAAGAGCAAGGACACTAGGGCCCAGTGATTGAGGCCCTAGTGAATGAGTTAGAGACATAAAAGTACAGGATAAATCAGAGGTAATTGAGGAAGTGGGGAATGTATATTACGTAGGGACATGTAGGCCATGTGTGTACTTTGGCTTTTACTTTGAGTTCACTGGAATGCCACAAAAGGTTTTAAGGGTAAGAGTGGTTTAAGAGGACTTGGTCGAGATCAGACTCTAGGGAGGAAATGCTATAACCTGGGAAACTAGTGACATACATCCAGGTAAGAAGTAATGATAGTGGAGACAGTAAACAATTATCATATTCTAAATACAGTTTGGAGTTCAAGCCAACAGGAATTTCAGTGAGCTGGGCATAGCCTGAGAACCAAAGAAAATTAGAAAAAAATGATTCCAAATTATTTGGTCTGAACTATTGGAGTATTGAATTTGCCATCAACTGAGATGAGTAATATTGCAGATGAGCAGGTGTGTAGGAATTAGCTCGGTGTTGAAATGTTAAATCTGAGGTGTACACTCAACATTCATGAGAAGAAATCTAAGAGGTGGCTGAATACATATGGGTCTGAGTTAGAGGGGAGGTCTCAGTGGTGTTGGGATTTGAGTGGTTGGAATGTAAAGTCATGATCCCGGACAAGATCACCAAGTGCAAAAGAACCATAGAAGATAGTTTCTGGGCACCTACCTTACGAAGTCCAGGACAAAACGAGGAACCAGCAATTAAGAACAAGAAGTCAGTGAGAAAGAGGTAGAGAACCTAAGGGGGTGGGATCCTGGTAAGCTAGGAAAAAAGGTATACCAAAGAGGAGGGAATGACTTACTCGAAAGTTGTTGCAACTAAGCTGAAAGTAGAGAATTGACCACTGCACCTAGAAGCATGGAGGAGAAACCGTTCCCCTTGGTCAGAGCAGTTTTGGCGAGTTGGTGGTGGAGCAGGGAACAGCTGGATTTCAGTATGTTCTTAGGAAATGAGAAGAGGAAAACCAGAGATATTCCTTCAAAGAATTTTATTGGAATTCAGAGTAGATAAACAGAAAAATGTGAGTGAAAAATAAGTTCAGTCCTAACTTTCTAGAATTCTACCTCAGTGGAAGTTTTAAGCTTAAAAGTTTGATTTCAATTTCTTGGCTGTACAAGGTCACACAGATATCACTGAAACTCTTTCTTATACACTGGAATATATTTTAAAGCATTTAAAAGTTATATAACAATAGATCCATCCACTTAAATATAAACTTGCATTGATTCCACAGCCATAGCTCAAGTATGGCAAACTATCGGCACAATTGATACACATGAGGGAATAAGTTATACAAGAATATGTTGTATATGGTATGCTTGGAAAGTTATATATTGTAATACATATGGCCTTATTACACTGATGTACATATTTCTCTACTTCTCGTGGCTTTATATTTGCTTGATATCTTCTTAATACAATTACATATGATATTGGAATCAACTGCTAAAATATTCATACAGACATAATCAAGGAAAGTATATTAACTTCTTTTAGGAGAAAACACAGGATGGGGTGGGGGTCAACATTTCTTCATTGTTATTAAACACTTCAACCTAGAATGAAGGACAAGAATCCAGTTTTATGAAATGTAACTGATTAGAGATCCTAGCTTTTTTTTCTTAGTCAATACTAAGAAATGATCAGCTGAAAGGTAGTGTTTAGCTGTTAATCTGATTTTGAGCCAAAAGCATATGGCTATGTAGATGGGACATGCAAAATTTAAAGAATCTGTTTCTCTTTTCTAAAAGAAATCTCCAAAGTGATTCCTAAGAACTAAAAAGCAAGGATTATTGTATATATCAATATTTATCAAAACTATTTTTATTTCACTAATTATAGCCTTTTACTTTCACTAGTAAGCAATTTAAGATCTTTTCTGGGAAACATGTCTACAAGAAAGTGGCTTTAAAACTGGGCAATTTTGGGGCACCTGGGTGGCTCAGTCAGTGAAGTGTCCAACTTCAGCTCAGGTCATGATCTCATGGTTCGTGAATTTGAGCCCCATGTTGGGCTCTGTGCTGACAGCTCAGAGCCTGGAGCCTGCTTCGGATTCTGTGTCTTCCTCTCTCTCTGCCCCTCCCCACTCATGCTCTGTCTCTCAACAACGAATAAGGGTTAAAAAAAATAAATAAAACCTGGGCAATTTTACACTAAACAAATAGATCTACTTCCATGATTCTTAAATGAGATTAAATAAACAGCACGTCTTGTGATAACCAGTGACCACAGTGGTCAGATGCTTAGAGAAGGGTCATCTTGCCCACATGTGTGCATGTGAACTAAGCATACCCCTGAACAATGAAGGCTGCTAGACTTTTCCAAACACCTGCAGGAATGTGGGCCAGGGTTATTTAGGAAGAAACCTTTGTCAACACTCCAGAGTATGACCATGAATTTCACACAGTTGTTTGTATTTAACAATAAATTATTTAAGGTGTGCACTTTATTCTTCAACTAGCCGAAACACTCTCTATGGGACTCATATGTTATAGGGATAATAGAAAGCCCCAGGGTTTAGACAATTCAATACAGACAATTCACACATAATTCAGGGACCACGATATCTGCATTTCCATAATGACAAAATAATCTATCATATTGCCTGAAGTACTAATTTTGCTTCTATTGTTATAATATTTAGAGTGTAAAATATAAAATAATAATTTCAAACATTGTTAAGTGTTTTAAAAAATTTAAGTCATCACTTGTAGAGGAAAAAGACTGTTTTGTTCTGATGTTTTCCCTTCAAGTAGTAGCAATTTTTAAATAGTTTTTCTCTGCATGAATTCAGAATCAAAAGATAATACAATACTTACATGTGTTGAAATCTAGGGGGCATGTGGGATAAAGAGGTGCTGTGTTACCCCACAGCCAATGAACAGATAGGGTCTGAGCTCTGTCAGAAGAATCAGGCCCTCTGAAAGAACATTCTAAAAGGAGAATGCATAGCTGTGAAGTTTTCTTTCTCTTTTAGGGCCACATCATTATATGGGCTCCCTGTAGCTCTTCCATGATAGATGTAAGAAACATTTCAATCTCAATATTGTGTCTTCATAGTTTCCCTTTGCAAAAAAAAAAAAAAAAAAAAAAAAGCTGATGCTTAATGCCCCCTTTTTTTTTATTATTATGCTTGAGTTGTGTACCAGATCAAGCAATAAGAAGGGTTATGTACCAAATAAAGCAGTAAGACTGCCAGTGGCCACCTGTCCCTTGACCTTCAAGTCTATGCCACGAGATGGGGAGGATTTAGAGCACTTACTCTGAGCAAAGCCTTCTGCGCCACCAGAAAAACAGAGGTGGCTGTGTTCCCTTTCCACATTTTCTCCTATTAGAGTGGTCACATACACTTCTGTTAAATGGAATATGTCCATTTTCTTAATTTCTAAATATAACTCAGGGTAACATTTATGGAGCAAGAGAATTTTCTAGTTCATTTGTTACAGGTACCTTTAATTATTTGTAATTGCTTTAATATATTTGAGCAGGAATAGGTTACGGATATCACATGTGGAAGTCATGTTCTTAGCCAAATAAAATAATAAAGTTTTGTCTCAAGAGAATATGACACTATTAAATTTCGGAGGATGTTGTCCATTAATAAAACAAGGGCAAGCGGAATCTCCCTGGTGTTACAGAAGTACTGAAAAGCAGAGTAAGGCTTATTTTAATTTGTATTTCTCTTTTATCTGTAATTGAAAAATGCTGGCAAACTAGAAAAAATTTAAAAAGATGAGCCAAAAGTCCCTGTTGAAATATTAATTGTGCAGAGAATCCTACCTACTACTGTATTTATTTAGATACTTTTTTGTTTTGTTTACATCATTTTGAAAATTTCACCTCCAAACTATAACATATTGGACAAGTTATCAAAGTAACTTGATTAGAAAGCTATAAATCAATTCTTTATGAGTACACTCCGATGTTACAATGAAATTTATTCCCATTAAATTCTTGTAGCTTGGGGCACCTGGGTGGCTCAGTCGGTTAAGCGTCTGACTTTGGCTCAGGTCATGATCTCACAGTTCACTTTGTGAGTTTGTGCCCCACTTGGGGCTCTGTGCTGACAGCTCCAAGCATGGAGCCTTCTTTGGATTCTGTCTCTTTCTCTCTGCCCCTCCCCCACTCGCCTTCACTCTTTCCCTCTAAAAATAAATAAATAAAAACTTTAAAAGTAGGGAAGCCTGGGTGGCTCAGTCTGTTGAGCATCCAACTTCAGCTCAGGTCATGATCTTGCAGTTTATGGGTTCAAGTCCCCCGTCAGGCTTTGTGCTGACAGCTCAGAGCCTGGAGAGCCTGCTTCAAATTCTGTTTTTCTCTCTCCCTGCTCCTCTGCCCCCCTCCCTCAATAAATGAATAAACATTTAAGGAAATTCTTGTAGCATAATGGATATCTTGTATCACTGACATTCAATAAACTACACATTTAAAGTAGTGGTTTGATATGTTTTGACAGATGAACCTACGAAAACTTCAACAAAATTATGATAGTGAACATGTTCATTCTCCCCTAAAGTTCCTCTGACCTCTGTGTGGTACCTCAGTCCCCTTCCTCCTTATCCCCCCACTTAGTGCCAAACAACTCTGATAGACTTTCTGTAACTATGCAGTAGTTTGCATTTTCTAGAATTTTAATTTTTTATGTTTTTTTGAAATTTATTTCTGAGAGAGAAAGACAGCATGAGCAGGGGAGGGTCAGAGAGAGAGGGAGATACAGAATCTGAAACAGGCTCCAGGCTCTGAGCTGGCTGTCAGCACACAGCCTGACGTGGGGCTCGAACCCACGAACCCTGAGATCATGACCTGAGCTGAAGTCAAATGTTTAACCGACTGAGCCACTCAGATGCTCCTAGAATTTTAATTTTTAATGGAACTATATACTAGGTTCTCTTTTTTGTCTAACTTTTATTCATGATGATTATTTTGAGATTATCTTTGTTGATGTGTGTATTGATAGTTTATTCCTTTTTACTACTGAACAGAATCCCACATAGGATATACCCTACCTGGCTTATGCATTGATGAGTTTATGGCCACTGGAATTGTTGCCAGTTTGAGGTTATTACAAATGAAGTTGCTATCGACATTTATGTACAAGATTTGTATGGACATGTGCTTTCACTTCTTTGCTTAGAATCTCCAACTATAATAATTTGTCAAATTCTCCTTCCATTTCTGCCAGTTTTTGCCTGATGTATTTTGAAGCTCTTTTAATAAGATATTAAATAGTTAGAATTTTTATGTTTTCCTGCTGAACTGACTCCTTATGAATTAATCTTACCTCTGGTAATATCTATTAATAAAGCTATTAAGTCTGCTTTATCTGATATTACATTCAGTTTCTAATGATGCAAAACAAATGATCATAAGTTTAGTGACTTAATACAACAATAGTTTGCCTCTATCAGTAGTCCAGGCATGATGCATCTGTGACTTCTGCTCAGAGCCTGGGGTGGTGGCTTGAATGGATTCTCCTCTGAAGGCTTGACTGGGAAAGAACTTGCTCTCAAGATCATTAATGTTGTTGGAAAATTCTATTTTCCTGCAGCAGTATGTTGTAGTCTCTGACATTTTGCTCATTATCAGCTCGAGACCACCCTTGGGTCCTAGAGCCTGATGTTGGTTGATCATTCCTTGTGTTAGCTTCTGTAACCTGTCCATTCATTCCATCAAGCTCTCAAGGAGGGCCACCTTCCTCAGGAAAGGACTAGCACTTCCACTGTGAGTTAGACCCACCCAGAAAGATCACCTTTTGGGTTACCTCAAAATCAACTGACAACATCTTGATGATTAATTACATCTGCAAAATTACTTCCTGTTTGACATATTCTGTTTGCTAACACAAGTTCCACCCACACTCTAGGTGAGGATGCAAACATCAGAGGATGGGGATCCTGGGGTGACCCGAAGGTCTGTCAATGAGGCTGCCTGCCAGCAAAAGGAGCAGTACCAGGATGTCAACCCACTGTGGGTTTTATAGGTGTCAGATCAGCAAGAAAGACAGGAATCACATAGACACTAGGTGGATCAACACTTTGGTCACACAAAAAGATACAGAGCAAAGTCAGCCTCAATAGTGAGCATTGGTTCACTATGGCCAACAGGTCTTGTCCCACAGCCAACACAAGGAAATAGTACACATGCACTCTCTTAGGCAACAACAAAGACCTTGTTCCTTCCTCACCTTCTAGAAACAAATAGAACAGTGATGTTGGCTAGATGACACATTCTTTAATCAGAATAAAGTTCTACTTAAACTCAGTTTCTCTCCATGGGTGCCTGGGTTAGTTAAGCATGGTGGAAGCATGGTGCCTGGTTCCACTCAGGTCATCATGATCTCATGGCTTGTGAGTTGGAACCCACATTGGGCTCTGTGCTGACAGCTCAGAGCCTAGACCTTGATTTGGATTTTTGTATCCCTCTCTCTCTCTCTGCCCCTTCCCTGCTTGTGCTCTGTCTCTCTCTATCTAAAATAAATATTTTAAAAACTTAAAAAAAAGAAGTCTCCATGCTCTCTGTCTCCATTAGAACTCTATTCTGTGGATTGTGTCCTCCTGATTCTCTAGATTCTAAGGTCCTTCTCCTCAGCTCAAGGAGATCATCAGACTTGGCATGAGTTCTCCTACCTAAACATCAGGCTCATAACTCCCTCAGTGCATTTATTTGGGCATCACTGCCTTTCCTTTCTTTTCTTTCTTCTCCTTTCTTCTCTCAGGGGTCACTTTCTGCCTTGTGTGGTATTTAGTATATACATATCATTGTGTATCTTCTGTGTTATTTTTAAGTGTTTTAGATGACAGTATAAATCCAATTTCTATTATTCCATCTTGACTGGAAAAAGTCCCCATTATAAATTTAAAAGTTTCTCTTTTCTTTTCTTTGAAACCTGGAAATAGGTTAAAGTATTAATGTTGCAATGTTATGAGTTGCACAAATCTCATGACATTTTAGATACCTTTTATAGTCTTGCTAATTTTTGGCTTCAAATCATTTTGAAAATTCTAATGGACTATATGACAACTCAACAGAAAACTTTAGGCTTTGATTTTGATTGATCTGTATTCAGTGACATGAAAATAACTAAAGATAGCATTAAAGTATACTTAAACATCATATAGAGGCAAACATTTTAAAACTTGAATGAAATACTTTCTCATACACAGCTCTACAACGAATTGAACCAAAAACTCACTCTTGGGGTTGCATATTTTGAATAGGTACATGAACCTCATAGAAGTAAACATTTAATAAATCTGAGCTGTGGTTGTTATGGCTATCATGATATATACCTTAGGCCTGTGTTCATTGAGGATAAATTCCTGATAGCCCAACTAAATCCTTTCTCTCTTTCTCTTTCTTAATTTTTATTTATTTAGGTAGTTAGCTAGTTTTATTTAGTTTTTATTTTAGAGAAAGAGATAGCATGCTTGAGCAGGAGAAAGGGGCAGAAGGAGAGAAAGAATCCTAAGCAGGCTTCACACTCAATGCAGAGCCCCAGGTAGGGCTCACTCCCACAAACCTAGGATCATGACATAAGCCAAAATCAAGAGTGGGACGCTTAACCAACTAAGATACTCGGGTGCCCTCCCTGTTTAGTCTATTTTTTAATGTATCTCTTTTTATGATGTAGGATCATAATTTGGGCCTTGTTAAAAGTTTACCCGATGATACAGTGACAGATAGGAACCAGCAGGGCAATTGCCCAGTGACAAAACAACTGACTGTCATCAGTCTAATGACCCTAATAAAGAAGAAGAGATGAAACAAAAGATCACCATATAGGGCATCAGAACCACATTATGATAGACATCATATGATCAATGATGACTGTGGGGAACCCTAAAACAAGAAAAATTAACAAAATGACTGATATCAGTGATGGCAGGTATCAACAGGTGTTTGCCATGGGCAAAGTAAGAATGAAAATCAGCAGCAGAGTTTCTGTAACTCAGACCATTTATCAGCTGCCATATCTAACTATTAGCTGAATAATCAAGGTATTGTTTGCCCAAAACTGTGGTATATAAAAAGAATGGAATGCCATAATTTTTTAATGTAAAGAGACAACTATATCAACATAAATTATATGACAGGAATTTTTATAATAGGATGAATAAAAATGCTTCCTTTGGTCATTATCAAAATACTCACTGAATATAAATGCTGATTTAAAGAGTAAGTTTTCTGAATTGAGATTAACATTCCATATTTAATGTTTTCAATAAGTGTTTAAATGTTTATTTATTTTGAGAGCGAGGGAGCAAGGAAGGGGCAGAGAGAGGGAGGGAGAGCAAACATAAGAGGGGCAGAGAGGGAGAAGGAGAGAATTCCAAGCAGGCTATGCATTGTCAGCACAGAGCTGACGTGGGGCTCAGACCCGCAAACACTGAGATCAGGAACTGGTCTAAACCAAGATTTGGACGCTTAACCAATTAAGCCACTCAGTCATCCCTCAATAATTTTGAAAGGCAGCTAGACTAATAAAAAACTGACTCTGGAGTAAGACTCTCTGGTTTCAAATTCTGATTCCTCCATTTTCTTGCCATGTGAATTTCTACAAAATATATAACCATTCTGTGGTTTAATTTCTTTGTTTTTAAAGGGGGATAAAAATTATATCTCCTTTAGAGAATTGTTTTGTGTATTGAGTTAGTTAATAGAAGCAAAGCTGTTAGAAAAATGCCTAGAATATTAGAATATTTATTTCTTAAATAAAGCAATAAAAACTGTTGCTGGACACAAAAATTGTGGTACAAAAAACAAAGCCACTGTGATAGTAAGGAAAACACAATGTAAGTCAGGTTGTGTAATTTTACACACACAAATCAAAAATGGCATTTTTAGATGAAAGTAAACAAAAATGCTTACAACGATTTCTAGTACTATATAATATTCTAAATAAATTCATAATTCAAAGGGCTACCATTATTAGTACTCATTGACATAATTCCAAAATATGATAATCTTTTACTCCTTTATTTCCATTCACTTTGAACAGTGCTAACCTTCTCATTATATAACTTATGATATGAAGTAAGACAAGTTGCCTCATTTCTAAGTTTGAATCAACATCCAACATTTTATCCTTTGCACTTCCAATGTCATAAAAATATCTCTGAGTTCCTTTAATGAGAATTTTTGCCATGTCACTTCCTCTGGGATATCTACATCCTTTTCTTCATAACCACCTCTCATGTGTCTAATTATTTCTGAATTTTATCATGTGATTGTTAAGGTATTGAAGCTGCCTTAGCCCCTCTGGCCAGCCTGATAGTCTTCAAGACTTAGCAAGCAATCTCAGTCAGTGTGATTGACTAAACCTTTCTTTGTATATTTATAGATCATGCATTCTTTAAAAAAAAAAAAAAAAAAGAACAGAGCCCTTCTGCACATCACCAGGCCATCTCCATAAGCCCTTCACCCTCTTCACCTGGCCTGAAGGAACCAGACACCCTGGCAACCCTTTCTCAGAGCACTGAGAAAATGTGTATAGCTGGTACCTTTGAGTCTGCACCTAATCAAGAACGTTTTGGACCACTGTGCTCCCTTTACTGATGAACTGCCCTAAACTTCCTTAAAAACGCTTGGCCCAGGCAAAAACTGAAAAGTCTGTCTCCGTGGACAATAGTAAGAGTCTGACATCTGCCCAGCTGTACAGCCTCCTGAATAAACCTTATATCCCTTTCCAATCAAAATTCATCGCTTGAGTATTGGTTTTTCAAATGCTGGGAAGCTGATGGTGGGTTTCAGTAACTGTACCTCCATGTGTTAGAAGCTATTAATATGGTGATTTTATTACTGAGGAAACCAAAGTACACAGACATATGTATATGCATAGTGAGAGAGAGAGAGAGAGAGGAAGAGAGAGAACCCACTTCAAACTCTAGCAGTTGAACCCTAGAGTAGGATTCTACTTGGCTACACTTCAAATAAGGCAGGTGACTGAAATGTTAACACACGGGCCCTGCACTAGACCAATAAAGTTGGAATTTCTGGAGGTGGGGTATCAGGCATGGGTGTGTTCAAAAGCTTCTCAGTTGAGTTGAACAGGAAGTCATGGCTGACAATTACTGCTTTTGAGTCTCCATACATAACGAATAGGCCTTAATAACATTAAACACAAAAGATGAAAGCATCCTACAGTATTCCCTCCTTCTCAGTGGGGGATATGTTCCAAGACCCCAGTTCCAGTCTGAAACCGTAGATAGTACTGAACTAAACCTAATATATACAATAACTTTTCCTATACATATGAACCTATGAAAAAGTTTCATTTATAAATTAGGCACAGTAAAAGATTAACAATAAATATTAATAATATGTACTGTAATATTAGACAATAGGTGAATGTGATCTCTCTCTCAAAAAATCTTACCTTCCTCTACCCGCTATTTTTCTTGTGACGCTGTGAGATAATAAAACACCCACAGATGAGAGGAAGGGAAGTGAATAACCTAGATATTGAATGTAGCATTAGGCTACTACCAACCTTCTTGGGATAAGTCAGAAAGAGAATCATCTCTTCAAGACAGAAAGTGAAACTGTGGATAAGAGGGAATTACTGTATTCACTACGTGGTATTCAAACGATTGAAAAGAAATAAGGTTAGAACTCTATCTGATACAATTCCCCTCCAAAATTTCCAATAATGTAATAGCTCATGGTGAGAATTGTTATGGTATAGTTTAAGAGAAGATCTATGGTTAAGATAAGGTAGAGAGAAAAAGAAGACAAGGTAAAAAAAAAATTAACCAAACCTCAACACTGAAAATTTTCCTGCAAAATAAAACCCCAATCATTGAGCACACATGATTTTTATTACTTGCTGTCATTAAATGTATTAATTTCTCAATCTATGTTTTTGAAGTCTCTGTCATGAAGATCGGCTCTAGGTAAAACAGCCCTATGACGTGAGTTCCTTGAAGATTAGTTTCAGCTAGCCTCAGTCATGCTGCATTATCTTATACCAAGCAGTATCTTAACACACCAGGAATATTGGGAATAGATTTTGATTGTTTAAAACTTCTGCAATTTGGCAGTCAATTTTGAAGAAAACTATTTTTTCCTTCATTCGACGAAGCCTCAAGTGGTATCAATAAGCCTTTCTAATATTTTTTAGTAGAAATGCATTTTGTTCTCTACTATTCTTTGAACAGTTGTGAACTTTCAGCTTTTTAATTTTTTTTATAATATCCATTCTCTACAAAACAGTGCCCTTGCCAAAGTCTTCAGTACAAATCAGTATAAATAATGGAGGAGACTATGCTCACTGCAGTTGCTATAGTAAATGAAGGGTTTGGACTTGGCTGAGTGCAATAATTTCTGAATAATTAATAAGATAGTTACACATATTTGAAAAGAATTGTATGTAGGTATGCTTTTATCAGATATCACAGAAAATAAGGAATGTGTTGTTCTGACATCTTTACGTTATGCTATGAACTATCACTAAAATTTACATTTAAGTAACAAGGTTGAAAGATAGCCTTAATTTTGTAGTTTTGTTCTTAATTCCAGATAATACTCTGAGGGAGAAACTGTTCCAGTGAGCTGTGCTCTATAACTAAAGCAGATCTTTGGTTTAAAAATATTATCGGGACATGTGCCTGGCTCAGTCAGTAAAACATGTGACTCTTGATCTCAGGGTCATGAGTTCAAGTCTCCTGTGGGGCATAGAGCTTACTTTAAAAAAAACAAACAAGAATATTATGTTGAGATTTATCAAGTTTATCCCAAAGGCAGTATTTTATGTTGTTTCAATTACATTTTGATTATATACTCTCTAAAAGATACCACATTATCTACTTTAGGCAGCAGTTTAAATATTTTTGTCTGTTTCAATACATCTACTAGCTAATAATTACATGTATAGTACATGCCAGTAGATAGTCCAAGCTTTGCTTTTTAAGACTGCAAAAAAGATAAACTTATGAGGTAGCTGTGGGAAGTTCTTGCCCTACCAAAACCTGGTTCTCTCTTCTGACTCTGAGATTAAGAACCAAATCTTTAGGTCACATAGGAATGAGCAAGGCATATAAACTGTGCTTAAGGAACATGCAAAATAGCTCACAATGCCTCCTAGGTGATTTCTGGAAGTACTGACTCTTGGGAAGTATTCAGAAACCACATAATGCTAAGGAGCCTTCTAAACTGGGAGGTTTATCAATTTGAAGAAGAAATGAGTGCACAGGAGAGGCACCATATACATACAGTTAGTTGTCATAGGGTTATAGACTTACAGAAACAAGGCAATTCAACAGACCAATTCACCCCACCCACACCGTCTTGTTTTATAAATAAGGAAGCCAGAACAAAGAGAAGCCAAATGACTGGAAGGTATTATGCTAAGTGAAATAAGTCAGTCAGAGAAAGGCAGATATCATATGTTTTCACTCATATGTAGAACATGAAAAACTTAACAGAAGATCATGGGGGAAGGGAAGGGAGAAAGATAGTTACAGAGAGGGAAGGAGGCAAACCATAAGAGACTCTTTTTTTTTTTTTTTAATTTTTAATGTTTTATTGATTTCTGAGAGAGACACAGCATGAGCAGGGGAGGGTCAGAGAAAGAGGGAGATACAGAATCTGAAACAGGCTCCAGGCTCTGAGCTGGCTGTCATCACAGAGCCTGATGTGGGGCTCGAACCCACGAACCATGAGATCATGACCTGAGCTGAAGTCGGATGCTTAACCAACTGAGCCACCCACGTGCCCCAAGAGACTCTTAAATAGAGAGAACAAACTGAGGATTGATGGGAGATGGGGGAGAGGGGAAAGTGGGTGATGGGCACTGAGGAGGGTACTCGTTGGGATGAGCACTGGGTATTGTATGTAAGCGATGAACCATGGGAATCTACCTCTATAGGGTAGAGGTGTAACATATAGCTACACTATATGTTAGCCAATTTGACAATAAATTATATTAACATTAATCAATTAATTAATTAAATTTTAAAAAACAGCCAAATTATTTGTCTAAGGACACATTGCTAAATGGCAGCAATAGGACACAAACTAGTCCCATGTATTCTTAAAACACCCTTGTCATTAAAATTTCCCAACTCATGTGGGTGGCTCAGTCAGTTAGGCATTGGACTTCAGTTCAGGTCATGATCTCATAATTCATGAGTTCAAGCCCCATATCAGTCTGTGCAGTGACAGTGTGGAGCCTGCTTGAGATTTTCTCTCATTCTCTCTGTCCCTCCCCTACTCATGCTCTCTCTATCTCAAAAGAAAGAAAGAAAGAAAGAAAGAAAGAAAGAAAGAAAGAGAGAGAGAGAGAGAGAGAGAGAGGGAGGGAGGATGGAAGGAAGGAAGGAAAACAGACAGACAGAAAGAAAAAAAATTTTCCCAACTCACAGTTACCCTGCAAGTGAGTTGTCTACAATGGCAGTCATGCTATCTTAGGATCAGCAACCAAGAACCAAACTCAGTTTTGAGACGTTAAGCAATATTTTGCCCATCCCAGTCATTGCCAAAGGCTTTTGCTTTTTGTACATCAATTGTACTTCAATAAAGTTGTTTTAAAAAAAAAAAGGTTTCTACTTAGTAGAAAATTCTACACTATTCAAGTCTGATACATTATTATATCAGACCTACTAAGGTCAACAAGGTAACATGTACTTATTTTATGGCAGATAATAACTGGGGAAACTTTTATATAAATGAGTAAAAACATAAATTCTATACTAGAATATTTTCTACTCCTACACTGTAATAACAATTAAATTTAATTAAAATTATGTTTGTTTTCAGAATATACTTCTTATAGCTCTACTGCCATTGCTAGTATTTTCCTTAATTCTCAGTAAATATTTGCAAGATTATTTTATTATCTTGTTTTACATGAGAAAAAATGAAAGTGTGAAGATATCAACAAATTATCTGAAATTACCTAAATTTTAATAGCAAGGCATGGTTTTATCTCCAGGATTTCTGATTCCAAACTCGAGGGTACTTTTTTCCTAAAACAGAGGTAAAGATTTAAACATATCTGTCAAGGAAATATGAAAAATATTATGAGTGATTTAATATGTCTCTATAATTCTAAGTTCTTTAGTACTAAATATGGATGAAAGGGGTGGGGATTTATCACGTCAAAGAGCCTTTGTTTTTCAATGGTATAATGGACGGACACTTTACAAAACACATCTTTAAAGAACAAGTTTTGTTTTGTTTTGTTTTTGCTACTGTTGTTGATGTGATTATTTTTATGCTGAAAAATTATTGTTTAAAAACCATTGGAGAGCAACAAATACTTTCTTTTTCTATATTTTCTATCATAGCCTATTTTCTTTTCTTTTTCCTCAAATTTTTATTTAAATTCTAGGTAGTTAACATATAGTGTAAAATTGGTTTTAGGAATAGAATTTAGTGATTCATTTCTTATGTATAACACCTAGTACTCATCCCAACAAGTGCCCTCCTTAGTATCCATAACCCACTTAGATCATCCCTCCAGTCATCCTCTCTGCATCAACACCAGTTTGTTCTCTATCCATACTGTAGTTTACTTTCCACCTTACAGGTGTAATGAAACTTGAAGTTATACCTTGCCAGGAGCACAAGAATAAAGATTTTGAAAAGAGACCATTATGTTTATGATAGAAATGTAAGCAAATCATTTTAGTACTAGGATTAGAAATTTTAGGAATTGGGATAAATTGTAAATATTGTCAATAATTTATACTCAGATATTCCTACAACATTCTAGGATGATTATAGCAGTAATGTTTTCTGTTTAGGTGCTTTGATATTTCCCTATCTGGAGTAATAGTACTTTTGTATTATACATATGATTAACTTAACAAAGACATGATATCAATTTCATTTTTAGCTACATCCTTGCTAGAACATATTTGAGAATAATTGGTTGAGTTTAAATAATTGTATTGTTAAAAATATCAAAATGGAGGGGCTCAAATAAGTGTTTGACTCTTGACTTCAGCTCAGGTCATGATCTCACAGTTTATGAGATTGAGCCCCGCATTAGGCTCTGTGCCAGCAGCCTGCTTGGGATTTTCTCTCACCCTATCTCTCTCTCTCAAAATAAATAACATTTAAAAAATATATCAAACTGTATTCAAAATAGTACTCTATTCTTGTTCCTTGAAATAAATAAATAACCCATGGTTTCTTTTTTTAATTTTTATTTCAGAGAGAGAGAGAGGGAGAGCATACATGAACAGGGGAGAAGAGCAGAGTTGAGAGAGAAAGAATCTTAAGCAGGCTCCATGCTCAGTGCAGACCCTGACCTGACATGGGGCTCAATCACACAACCCTGGGATCATGATCTGAGCCAAAATCAAGAGTTAGATGCTGAAATTAAGTCAGACGCTTAACCCATGGAGCCATGCCAAGTGTCCCTAATTCATGTTTTCTTATGCTCATATGTTTTATAGCATTACTGAATTTCTAAAATATATATAATTTACAGAGTGAGGGATTTGGTTTATGGGAATATGAGTTCCTCAATAATTATGCAAACTATGCTCTTACTGTTTTTTCTCCCCCATGATGTGAGCTCTTATGTAATTCAATGTAATTCTAAATCTATAATGACAATGATATGGCTATCAGGTTTTTCTTTAAAGATACATTTTCAGAATATATCTATTATGTATTGGAAGGTCCTTATGACACAAAACAATAGATACTAAAAGATACTTTAGTATTAGTCTTAATTAAAATCACTTCCAGTCTTCCTATAAATAGTATTGTTAATAAGCGAGTAAAACTGAATTGCTAGAAATATTAGCATTTCATTGTCTAGAATAAGTAATGAGATTTACCATTAAGTAGCTGCTTAAATATGTTATATCAAGGTGGTTAACATTCAAGGGATGCAAAGAGTTAGATAGACATTGAGGCAATTATCCCATGAGGCAATCCTCCCATAGCCAGTCTGTGGTGTGACTGAGTTCAGCCTCTAAAACCATATGACCTTGTTTTACTACTTGTCAATTGTGACTATAGATGAGTCAATCAATCTTTCTCTGTCCCGTTTCTCCATCTATAAAATTGAGCTAATAATCAAAATGCTCATCTCAGAGACTGTTGTATTAAACAACTTAATACAGGGTAAGTGACCCTACAGAGAGTATATTCAACAAATGACTATAGTGGTTATTATTAATATAATACACAAAAATTTGAGGAAACCCTATTTTTTGACTATGTGATGAATGATTATTACTTGAATCATTGTTTCATACTGACTTCTGAGAGATTTTTCTCAGTGTTGTATCCTCATGGGGCGGGGAGACATTATAAAGACTGTTTAACATGTGAAATATGGAACATGATCTACAGAAAGACAGGTTTATTCATGTGCCTATTATAGGAGGGAATCTTCTATATAATTAGAGGTCTTCTATGTATTTAATGTCTGTAACCAAAACAATTATCTAAACTTGTAAAACACTCTGGTCATGTTTGGCAGGAACTTCCCCTGAAGGACAGAAAAAAAAAACTCACTGAATGTTGGAATACTTTTATTTTACTTCATTTTATTGTATTTATACATATTTTTTGCCTCACAAGTTGTTCTTAAGGGGAAATGAAGTCTACATTTAATTAAAAATGGCCTTTAAGGCATTTTTCAGAAATATTTATAAATGTGGGGCACTGTTCAGAAGAGAGTCCTTTGTGATAATTATATTCTCCATGAATGCTGATTGAACTAATTAAAAACTGCAAGTCTTATCAAGATTATTTATTGAAATCTATTTGGCAGCTTTCATTACTTTACATACCTCAATAGTTTATGCTTTTATACTTATTTAAAAATGGCAGCAGTAATTCAAGTAAAGAATAAAAGTTGGGAAATGTTTATCTGATAAAGCAGATAAAGCCATATCTGATCCTTTGTACTTCAAAAAATGACTCAGTGGCTAAGTCCATAGAGTATAAAATAGCTTTTAAATCACCTAGTAATTTAATTTGTATTTTGCTTTTATTATCTGGAAATGTGCATTAGGTAACATCTATTCAGCTTCCTATTTCAGTTCATTCCCATCAGTTGATGCTAATAAATAAAAATTGTTATTAGTGGTGGTCAGGAGCTATCCATTAGGGGACTGCATATGGCAATTCTAAATATAATTGTATTCAAAACCAAGCACTACATCAATCCGCTATGAATAAATGCTTAGTATTCTCCTCCCAACAAGTGCCTTCCATATTTCTCTTGTGTCACCGTTAGCTCAAGGCATAGAAATTCACCCAGGGAAATATGATCAGAGAACTAACAAAGTGAAAATATGGAGGGAAGCAGAGTGGAATGGGAATTTTAGCTCTGCTGCTTACTAGTTCTATGAACTTGAGCAAGAAAATCAGTATTTCTGAATCTCAGCACCTCATTTGCAAAATAGAGTAATAAAATACATCTTGCAAAATTGTGGGAATAATGCATATCAAATGCATGGAAGGGTTCCTCAGAGGGAAGAACTCAACTCATCACCAAAGTAGAATAGCTTTAACAAGTAAAAATTATGTAAAAGTGCAATGGACTTCTTCCTGTGTGTGACCACTTATTGGTATTATTGGAAAGAGATTCATGCTTTAACTAGAGGGCTGGTTCAGTTAGCTTCAGGGATCCTCAAGCCTGATATTAAGTTTCGGCCAGTGCGATTCATGCAATTGACTAAATTATTTATATTTGTGATAGAGATGTGGGTAAGTGTCATCTATTGTTGCTTTGAATATTTATTTCTCCAATTCTACTGAAAAAACTAACCAGGAAATTAGGAACTCTCCCTTTTCATTGATGAAATTGTGACAATTCTATTCTTATGGAAACATGCAAAAATATGAGTCTAGAAGATGTAATTGATAAATCAAAGCACAGATGGTGAATGGCTCAGGCAGTGAGACACAAGGTAAAATAGAAAATAGATTGGCTTGAATTCATTCTACAGTATTTGTTGTTTTCAAAAATCATTGCAGCTGCAAAAAAAAAAAAAAAAAAAAAAAAAAAACTAACTGGTTTCTTGAGTATTTTATTGACCTTCCCTGCAGTCACCAGTGTCACTCCATCTATTGATTAAACATAACTACATTTTTCCCTGAGTGTCTGTCAATTGAAAATAAAATCTGAATTATCAATTGCAGGCTCTCATGAAAATCAAATAAAAATGCCATAGAAGCAGGTTTGGTTACATCTAAAATTCTGTTCAAGCCGTTTTTTATGATGTTAAAGATTCACCTAGAACCTGACTAGAGGTTCTAGAGGTTTATCGAACAACCGACATATGTAAATTCCCAGGTAATGAAAAAGGAGCAAGAAACTCATTTTCAGGGAGAAAACAAACACTTAAGAATCAGTTTCTGAGTGTGAATGAAATAAACCGGTGGGAAATTGTGGAAACTACTATCACTAACATACAGCACAGTAAGTGAGAGCAAAGAGATATCTGGACAAGTTATCTCCTGGCCACGAAATTTCTGAAGAGATCTTATTAAAATTGGTAAAATTTAAGATTAAAAAATAGACTATTGATAAATGTAATTGTATTGAATTTAGTGGGAGAAGGTTTTGAAAAATCACTGGAATGGAATGACCTAGGCAAGATGGCAGAAAAGGTGATTTCTGACTTGAGCTTTCCTCATAGAAATCCCAGAATAGCCACAGACAATATTCTTCTGTGAAATTCTCAGGGTCTGGGGGTGAGGCTGAAGTACTTCTTTGGGCTGCAAAACCCAAGGCATACTACATTAGAAGACCAAAAAAAGAGGTTTCACTTTGACTGCCTTGCCCACCCTGAGGCCTGCATAGCACCCCACTGAGAAGCTACCCCTGGGCTTACCTTTCCCCAGGGGAAAATAGAGAGCTTGAGGTGAACATCTAGCTTCCTCAACATGATAGGATGCTTCCCGGGATTTCCACTAAGGTCTCTCCTTAAAAAGACCAGTTGTGGAATAACCAGGATTAAACTCCAGAGATCAGTTAGAGATGAAGGAGGGGGTGGATCTCGGTGGACTGTGTGCTTGTGGTGGTACACAAACAGCAATCCTGGCCCACTGACTGCCTATTTGCAGAGCCAACTGGATGCTCTCGTCAAAGCACTAAGCACTAAGGAACTTGAGTGACAGTTTTTCCTGGTTTGGGTCCCCAGTAAGTGGGCCATACAGGCTGTGAGCAAAATCTACAGTTCCACCCCATTAGGAAAGCAATCAGAAGCACTGCTCATCTGCTGAACATGATGTCAAGCCCCACCACTAGGAAGACTGTCCTGAGACCCCGGGCAGCTGAAGGGCTCATCTTCCAAACCCTCTAGGACAGAGTCTAGTGAGCAGTCTCACCCAACTGTAGAATACAACCTTTGATCCCACTTGACCAGGATCCCATACAGTGATCCTTGAAGTCTCAGAACCCAGCCTATGGTACTACCTAGCTGTGGAGACTGGCTTATAACCCTGCCTCATAACAGAGAACAGCATGTGACCCTTCCCCATTGTAGGCTCTAGCCTACAGCTCCACCCAGCTCAGGAATATACCCTGAATCCACTTGGTCATGAAGCACAGCCCATGTACCTGTACAAATTTAATGTTTATTTATTTTTGAGAGAGAGATAGACAGAGCATGAGCAAGGGAGGGGCATAGAGAGAAGGAGACACAGAATCTGAAGCAGGCTCTAGGCTCTGAGCTGTCAGCACAGAGCCTGACACAGGGCTCAAACTCACAACCATGAGATCATGACCTGAGGCAAAGTCAGAAGCTCAATCGACTGAGCCACCTAGGTGCTCCTCAAATTTAAAACCCTGTCTGTGGTCCTGCCTAAGGAAGAATCAAACCAGTGGCACCATCCAGCTGGGAACCATGGCCTAAGGTCCCACCCAACCAGGGATGATTGCCTGTCCCAGGCTTTAGCCCCATCCAGTTGTGGAACCTAGCCATCAGCACTGCTCTATTAGACCCTACCAGCCTATAAGTCCAGCTAACTCCAGATTTCAGAGCCCAGGAAACCAACCTACCAGGGAGCCGAGCCAGAGCCTCAGATTTTCAGAACAGAAAAGGCATTTGACAAATTTCAACATCCATTCCTGATGAAATCTCTTAACAAATTAGATAAAAAGGGAATGGACCTCAATATACTAAGGGCCATATGTAGCAAGAACACAGCTGTGATCATACTCAATGGTAAAAGTTTGAAAGCTTTTCCTCTGTGATTAGGAACAAGACAACAGCGCTCATTTCACGACTCCTATTCAATTTAATACTAGATATCCTACCCAGAGCACTTAGGCAGGAAAAATAAATAAACGTCAGCCATATTGGAAAGGAAGAAATAAAATAGCCTATATTTGCAGATGCCATGATCTTGTGTCTAGAAAACCCTAAAGACCACATTAAAAAAAAAAAAAAAAAAGAGGGGTGCCTGGGTGGCTCAGTCAGTTAAGTGTTTGACTCTTCATTTCAGCTCAGGTCGTGGTCTCATGGCTCCTAAGCCCTTCATGGGGCTCTGCACTGACAGTGTGGAACCTGCTCAGGATTCTGTCTCCTTCTTTCTCTACCCCTCTCTCACTGGTTTTCTGTAACTTTCTCAAAATAAATATAAACAAACATAAGCAAACAAATTGTTAGAAATAACAAGCAAATTCTATAAAGTTGCAGGACAGAAAATCAACATACAAAAACTGGTTGAGTTGCTGTATCAATGAACTATTTGAAGAAAATAAAGAAAATAATATCATTTACAAAAGAAATGAGAACAAAATATTTAAGAATGAATTTAACCAAGTAGATAAAAATACACATAAATGGTAAGATATTTTATGTTCACGTATAAAAATTAGTATTGTTAAAATGTGCATTCTACCCAAAATGATCTATAGATTCAACACAACCCCTATGAAAATTCATGGTATTTTTCACAGAAATAGAAAAAAAACAATTCAAAAATTTGCATGGAGTCACAAAGGCCCTGAACAGCCAAAGTAGTTTTGAGACAAAGGGACAAGTTGGAGGCATTATCCTGAACATCCTGGAACATCCTGAGTTCAAACTACAGTTGACCCTTGAACAAATCAGCTTTGAACTGCATAAGTCCATTTATATGCAGATATATTTGATAAATATAGTACAGTACTGTAAATGTCTTTTCTCATCATGATTTTCTTACCATTTTGTTTTCTCTAAATGATTTTACTGTAAGAATACAATATATAATCACATAATGTACACAATATGTATTAATTGACTATGTTATCAGTAAGGCTTCTGGTCTACAGCAGGTGAATCAGAGTTAAGTTTTAAGGGAGCCAAAATTTCTACATGAATTGGGGCGCCTGGGTGGCTCAGTTGTTTAGCGTCCGAATTGGCTCAGGCTATGAACTCACGGTTTGTGGGTTTGAGCCCTGTGTCAGGCTCTGTGCTGGCAGCCTGGAGCCTGGAGTCTGCTTCTGATTCTCTGTCTCCCTCTCTCTCTGCTCCTCCCCCACTCATGTTCTGTTTCTCTCTGTCTCAATAATAAGTAAACATAAAAAATTAAAACAAAAATTTCTACATGAATTTTCAGTTGAAAGGGGGTGGTCAGCACCTCTAGCCCCTGCAATATTCAAAGGTCACCTCTATATTACAAAGCTCTTATAATCGAACCAGCACAATATTGACACAGAAACAGACATGTAGGTCAGTGGCACAGAATCAAAGCCCAGAAATAAACCCATGCATGTATAGTCAACTAATATTTGACATAGAAGCCAAGAATACTCAATGTGGAAAAAATTATTTCTTTAGCAAGTTGAGAGCTTTTCCAAGTTAGGGAAACTGGTTAATCAAATGCAAAAGAATAAAATGGGAGCTCTATCTTATACCCCTCACTAAACTTTACTTGAAATGAATAAAATAATTAAATATAAAATCTGTAACTATAAACCTCCTAGAAGAAAACATAGGAAAGAGTCCTTGATATTTTTCCTGACAATAATTTTTTGGATATAATCCCCAAAGCACAAGCAAAACAAATAAACAAAAATAACAAACAAAAACTCAAAAAAGAAGTGGGACTACATCTAACTAAAAAGTTATTTTGCAGAAAAGAAACAATCTTCAAAAATGAAAAGGCAATCTATAGAATGGGAGAAAGTATTTGTAAATTTTATTTCTGATAAGGGCCAAATATCCAAATTACACAATGAATTCATACTACTCCATAGCAAATAGTATAATAACAATCCAATCCAAAGGAACTAAATAAACATTTTTCCAAAGAAGACAATGCAAATGGCTAGCAGGTACATGAAAAAGTGCTCAATGTCACTCATCATTAGGAAAATGTAAATCAGAACCACAATTAGATATCTCTTCATAGCTCTTAGAATGGCTATTATCAAAAAGACCAGAGGTAAGTGCTGGCAAGGGTGTGGAGAAAAAGAAATCCTTATAAACTGTTGGTGGGAATGTAAGCTGATCCATCCATTATAGAAAACAATATATAATGAAATATTACTCAGTCCTAAGAAAGGAATTCCTACTATTTATGATAAAATGGATGAACATGAAGGACAGTAGTCTAAATTTTTTTAATGTTTTATTTATTTCCGAGAGAGAAACAGCATGAGCAAGGGAGGGTCAGAGAGAGGGGGAGACACAGAATTTGAAATAGCCTCCAGCCTCTGAGCTGGCTCTCAGCACAGAGCCCAACACGGGGCTCGAACCCACAAACTATGAGATCATGACCTGAGCTGAAGTCAGATGCTTAACCAACTGAGCCACCCAGGCACCTCAGTGAAGGACAGTAGTCTAAGTGAAATAAGTCAGACAGAGAAAGACAAATGCTTTATGATCTCACATACATATAGAATCTAATAAAGCTGAATGCATAGAAACAAACAAAAAAAATAGATTGGTGGTTGCCAGTGGCTCGTATGTGTGTGGTGGAGAGAATGGGAAATTGTTGGTTAAAGGGTACAGACTTTCATTTGTAAGACTATGTTCTGGGCATCTAATGTTCAGCATAGTGATTATAGGTAGGATATTAAGCTGTGTACCTGAAAGTTGCTCAGAGATTGGATCTTAAATATTTCCACTACAGCAAAAATGAAAACAAAACCACAACAAAACAAATAAATAAAAAAAGTTGTGAAGTATTAAACCTTATTATAGTTTTTATTTTTTTACAATTATGCTTATATCAATAATCATGTTGTACATCTTAAGTTTATACAGTGTTATATATTCTAATAAATCTGGAAAAAATTACTTGAAGTATTTTGTTTTCACACTAACTTAAGGTATACCTCCATCCCTATACACCACCCCTAAATTGTAGCATTTTGCCATTAGTTATAGGCCAAGAGGCTGAAATTTATTGCTTAAATGAAGGGTGGGTGAATGCCACCTAAAACAAATAATTATCTGACTTTGGTTATCAAATTAGAGATTTCTCTTAAGTCCATAGTAAAACATTCGTGTTTGTTAAAGACTTATTTACTTTAGAGAAAGAGAGAGCACCAACGGGGGGTGGGGAGGGGGGCAGAGAGAGAGAGAGAGTGAGCCTGAAGCAGGTTCTGTGCTCAACACAGATTCTGATGTGGAGCTCAATCTCAAAACCCCAGGATTGTGACCTGGGCCAAAATCAAGAACCAGAGCCTGAACAGACCTAGCCACCTAGGTAGCCTCCTCAAATTTGTGTTTTTTTTGTTGAATAGGAAATAAAATGAAGTTATGTGCTCTAGCATGCCAGAGCTTAAAAGTTTTATTTTAAAAGGAAACAAAAAATGTTTAAACTCATGAAGAGGTAGTCTAGAACAGAACTTAGTTATTTGATAGAATTAACAATTCTCTTTAAAAAAAATTGTAAGCAATTTCTGAAATGCTCAATGAGATTACGTGCCCCTCTAGAGAGTTGGATTTTCCCAGAAAGCTAAATTTTAATCTTATAAGGTGCTTAATAACCTTTAGCTAGACATTGCTTTATTTTTAAATAATACTTCATCAAAAATATTATCTATTAACATTTTTTCCTATGGAATATGCTCAATTGAAGGAACTGGAAGAAATGATTTTTTTTAATTTGAGTATAGCTGACACACAGAGTTACATAAACGCGATTCAATATCTCTATATATTATGTTTACCACAAGTGTAGCTACAATTTGTCACCATATAATACTATTATGATATCATTGACAATATTCCCTGTTTTGTCTTTTATTTCTGAGACTTATTCATTCCATAACTAGAAGCTTCTACCTCCCACTCCCTTTCCCCATTTTGTCCATACCCCCAACCCTTTACCTTCTGGCAACCATCATTTTGTTGTCTGAACTAAATCTATTAGATGTCTTGTCTCTTGCAGAAAGCTCAAAATAAAGCATTTGGCCCATGCACCCAGTCAACTGGGTGGTAGCAGGATGAAGGGTGAATCAAAGTAACCTTCCTTAAACTCTTCTATGAAAAACATTAACATATAACATTCAAGTAGGAGGTGGAGGGATGCAGAAGAGGTAAGATACAGTTTAAGGCATTGATTGGTTCTTAATAGGGAACTCAAGGCAAAGGAGTAGTAAGATGCAAGGAACTTGAGACAAATGGAGGGGAAAGCAGAAAGCAGGAGCGTCTGGATCCTTGTTTTCAGTTTGGCACACTGAGGAGAATCCCCTGTGGGATGCACTATGCTAACACCAGAAAAGCGACATGGTCAATAAGCTATTGTGCAAATCTGCGAAGATGACCCGGAAGAAAACAGTTAAGAGGATATTCCCTTACCCTAGCAAGGAAGTCAGCCGTCATCACTTTTGGCAAAGTCAAAGGCAGGTAGGGAAGTGGGAAAGGTTTCTAAAGATGAGAGAGAAGGCTCTAAGTATGCTCATAGTTTTGAATGCCTATCTACTTCCCACACACATTGTGTGAGATGAGATTGTATGTATATGCTCAAATGAGTAATAAGCCACATCATATCAAAACTTGACAGTTCTAACACAGCAGATTGAGTGACAAATTTCACACACCCCACAGCTTCTATTAGAACCATACAGAATAGACATAGGTTAAATTTTGAACATATGCGGATGACCATCTGCACAGTGAACAAAAATCCATTCCATTATTTTTACAATGCATACATTTCTAAAGATCAAGAGCAGGCATGGGGCAAAGTAAAGAGATTTGACAAATTCATTCCTTAACACATCACACAGCTGAAGACTGAATCCCTGTGAGCCAGGGGGGTCTTTTTACATCAAGAAGAATTTACTACTTTCTAATAGCCAGCAACCCCAAGAACTGCCTGCCCCACTTTCTTCTTTGGTATGAGTAGGAAATGCATTTCTGTGATATTATGCACCGAGGTAATGGAATATTGAAGAGTAAATGTTTTATATTGTGAAATATTTCAGTCCAATAAAGTTGAATTAATAATGATGTGGTTATTACATTTTTATTCGAACATTTATGTTTATAAGGCTGGCCCTTGCTTTGGCTATTTGGGTTTTTTTTGTGGTTTCATATACATTTTAGGATTATTTGAGCTCTGTGAAAAAATGTTGCTGGTATTTTGATAGGGATGACATTATATTTATAAATTGTTTCAGGTGGTACGGACATTTTAACAATACTGGGCATTCTAATCCATGAGTGTGGAATCTCTTTTCACTTGTTTGTGTCTTCCTCAATTTCTTTCATCAATGTTTTATAGTTTTCAGAGTAGAGGTATTTCACTTCCTTGGTTAAGTTTGTTCCTAGCTGTTTCCTTTTCTTTTCTGGGGCAATTGTAAATGGGATTTTTCCTTCAATTTCTCTTTCAGCTACTTCATTATTAGTATATAAAAATGAAACAAATTTCTATATATTGATTTTATATCCTGTGACTTTATTGAATTCACTTATCACGACTAGCATTTCTTTGATACAATCTTTCGGGTATCATAGTATCGTGTCGTGTCATCTGAAAATAGTGCAAGTTTTCACTACCCATACCAATTTGGACACTCACTTATCTTGATGAGCACTGAAAAATGTATAGAATTGTTGAATCATTATAATGTACACTTGAAATTAACACTCTGTTAATTATGCTTGTATGAAAAATTTAAAAATCTCTTTTGCCTTATATTGTACTAAGTGGAGGACACAAAAATATCATTCGATCTGCCATGCTGATCGTCAGCATCTTAAGAATTTACATTCCATACAAATTAATCCCAATTAAAATTTCAAAAATGTATGTTTCAGTTTACCTAATATCTAAGTTACTATTTTCTTGATACAATTTATCTATTTAGAGGCTTCCACTGATGGTTGCAACAAAAGAGCTTTATTTATTTTTCTTGTCAGTCACTGTAAAAATTTGATGACAGTTTTTTAAAATAAACCTTTCTTGGAGATTCTGTTGTTTTCAAAATTTTATTTAAATTCAAGTTACTTAACATATAGTGTAATATTGATGTTAGGAGTAGAATTTAGTGAGTCATCTCTTACATATAACACCTAGTGCTCATCACAAGTGTCCTCCTTAATACCCATCACCCATTGAGTCTACCCCCACCAACGTCTCCTCCATCTACTGACAGTTTGCTCTTTAGAGTTAAGAGTCTCTTGGCGGGGCAGGGGTGGGGTGGGGAGGGAGAGTGTGGCACTTGGGTGGCACAGTTGGTAAAGCGTGCAACCCTTGTTTTCAGCTTTGGTCATGATCTAACAGTTTGTGATATCAAATTCCATGTTAGGCTCTGCACTGACATTGTGGAGCCTGCTTGGGATTCTCTCTCACACTATCACTATGCCCTTCCCCTACTCACATGGGCACATGTGTGCATACTCTCTCTCTCTCTTTCAAAAATAAGTAGACAAGTAATAAAAATCTGGTTGTGGGGATATTTAGAGAAATACAATACTATGGAAGAAAGGGTTGAGAAACAGATTTATATACACAAGGGTATCTGGAAAATGATAAAATGTGGAGCATCATAGACTGATCAATAAATGGCTGCATATTTTCAGAAAACAAAGTCTACTAAAAAATAAATAAGCAACAACAAAACCAAAAAAAACCCCAATAACATGCATGCATATTCATTCTGGGAGAAAATATGAAATCTAACATACTATTAGAGAAATATTCATGTTTAAAGGCAATTTTCATGGAAAGGTGAAATCACGACAATCAAAAGGATGTAAAAATGAACATATGTTAAAGATTATTTAACTTATTAAGTGAACAACCAGGTAGACATTATAAATGGTTCAAGGAAATTTTTTAAAAAAGCATGTATATGTATCCCTTTATGTAAAATAGCTCAAAAACCATGAAGAGTTTTAGACTCGGATAACCCAGAAGTGTACTGTATATAGACAACACTTGTAAAATAGCTCAAATATAGATGACCTCATAAGGTCTAGACAGTGCAGTGTTTTGTTGAAACACGTGTTTTCCCCTTATTCTATGATAAACAGTCTCAAAGAAAGATTATTGTTGATTACACCAGGCTTTTCTCATTAGATCTGTACTGGGTATATACATAGCTATAGCAAGAATGTAAATCTGCCACAAAGTCTTTTGCAAGTTGATTTTGCTGGAAGTTTTATGAGGAATCTCAGATAAGGATTGTAAAGTTGTATTTTAAGTTATACGAGGGCTAAGAATCCAAGCCATGACACTCCACCAGATTTTACTTGTAATATCTATACATTTAGATAAATTGTCAAAGTCCCAAAATATCCTAAGGCTCCTGAGTCTGTCAGGAAGTAACCTTCTCTCCTCACCTAGAGGACTGGAAAAACTGTATGCCAGATACCAATTCAGTTGCCCAAGATGTCTGTGTGAGATTGCTCAGTAAGGTCAGCTTTGGTTTCTGGAAAATCACTAGTCATGTCTAACCAAATGAACATCACTCTAAATTATGACATTCCAGGAAAATCCTTGTCTGTTAAACCAATTTTTCCAATTATGTCCTAGTAAAAAAAGGAACAGTTTCTTACTGCAAATAACTATATTGCTATGTAATTTATTCAATCCTATGTAATTAGTCCTTATTTCACTGCATGTTGGTTTAGAAGTTTTGGCAAAACTTTAACATATCTTACTGCTTCTTTTCAACTCACTTGCACATACAATAACCCAAGCCAAATAAAATTCCTTTGCACAATATAGTAATATAATTAAGTAAGACTTAATAAGGGTTTCTGAATTCTGAGGGGGAGAAGGTCAGACAGGGAACATAAGATAACATTTTAAAATGATTTATTTTGGTTTCCAAAATCAGAAATTATTAAATTATTTTAGGTTATAGATTGCTTAACAAGAAAGGGGGTTTCCTAATATATCCAGTAAAGAGGATACTAAAGCAACATCAACAATACTCAAGACAAAACACAAAAAGTACAGTTCATTCAATTGGTTTATTCAATCCTATGTAATTAGTCCTTATTTCACTGCATGTGGGTTTAGAAGTTTTGGCAAAATTTTAACACATCTTACTGCTTTTTTTCAACTCACTTGCACATATGATAACCCAAGCCAAATAAAATTCCTTTGCACAAGCCTACACCTTTTATAACCTTTCAGGTTTTGTCCTTCATTCTCTTTTTTCTCATTCTGGAGTGGCCAAACCTTCTGCTTTAGGAGAAAACTGCGTGCTTTTCTCTTAATAAACAAAAACCTATTTCATTATCTTCTCTACGAGCTTGGACCTTTGTGCTATTATGGCTCCTAGTAGTCTCATTTTTGTATACTAATTATAACTTTTAATCAAAGTAACTTCTATTTCACAAGGAAAAGTATAGAATGGATCGTTGTGAACTCTCTGACACACACCAGCATCTTAATAGACTAACAGGGCTCATGAATACACACAACACAAGTTTCTATAGCTACAACTATCCTTTCAACAACTTCTAAGAGAAGCAAAAATGAACACGTTCATTAGAAGACCTGTTCTGTAGGGTATAAAATAAGTTCTAAAGAGAGAATGTCTTTATAATATAGAAAAATAAAACCAAATGTATATAAACTTAAAATAATGATTAGTGATCAACATTTCAGTATTTTATAATGTGTATAAATGATTGGGTATCCAATAATTATCAATTAATTAACACAACTTAATATCCATCCAAAGTACTCTTAGCTAAGATCTTGGGAAAGTATATCTAAGCTGACATTCTACAAGTACAATTACATTGAAATAGTCAGAATAATAATTGTGTGGTTAAACACAAATTTACTTTCTTCAAAGCCTTAAATATTAACCAGAATTATGCTAGTTCATTTGGTCAGTGAACCTGTATAAATTTAGGAAGAACATATGCAAGTAGACTATAAACATATGATTGTATGATACTTTAATATTGACAAATCAGGGAAGACGTTCATGTTTTTCTTAAAGTGAAAATATCAGTCTTTTTTTTAAGTTTACTTATTTTGAGAAAGAGAGAGAAAAGGAGAGAGAGAGAATCTTGAGCAAGCTCCAGACTGTCCACGCAGAGTCCAATGAGGGTTCAAACTCACTAACTGTGAGACCATGACCTGAGCCTAAACTAAGAGCCAGTCGCTTAACTCACTGAGCCACTCAGATGCCGCCAAAATATTAATCTTATTTGCCAAAGACTTACCTATATTTTGTGAACTGCAATTCTAAAATCATTTGAGTTATTTTTGTTAACACATTTTCTTCTATTATAATAAGCACATTAGGAGTAAAATTTCCTTATTTTGTGGGAATCTTAGGAATTTTCCACTTATAACAGCACTTATTTATATCTATACACCAATCAGACAGAGATCTTTTAATTTTAGAGGCTTTACAAACTAGTCCAGAAGAAGCATTTGGATATAGGAAAATATTAAATGTTCACACAGTGAAAGGTAAAGGTTTTATGAAACATAGACATTTAGATATACAGTCCTAGATACAGAGTTTGTAGTTTCAATTCTAAAATTTCAGCCACAGGCAAAGATGAAATACAGAAACACAAAAAATCACTAGTTTAGTGATGAAAATGGTGTTTTCCCTTCCTAGTGGGCACACATTCTTAACCATTTTAAGATCAAAGTAGAACAATATACAAACAAAATAGAAAAACACGCTAACAAACCATATTCATTTTCACTTCTCATCTTTCAGACCTCTTTATAAATCATTAATCCATTTACAGAGACCACCAAATAGTCAAACTATGAACCCATACTTCCCAGCAAAGAAGAGACATATTTATGGAGAGTTGGAAAATAGCTCAAAAATGCGGAAGCATGGCTAGAATTGGATTACCCAAAAAGGAGAGCTCTAGGAGACAATGAATTTTTGGCAATTAGTTCAAAGGCAAAGAAAGGCTAGAGTCAGATGGCCTGAAGGGAACTTATAGTGCTTTGGTTTCTATTACGATGCAATTTATCTCTCCTTTCTTAATATGGCCAGGCTTTCTCTGTGTCATAAAATTCAGAAACTATAGAGAAATGATAAAAAATGTTTTCTATGAAAATAAAATATACCAGAATAACCAAACACAACATAAATTGAAGGATTAGTTTTTGATTAAACATTATAAAGTATATATACACACATATGCACATATGTAATCCATATGTTTATCTACATATTCTAAATATAAGTATAAAATCTTATATGAAGTATGCATATGGGGTACATATAGTCATAACACTCATATTATTAAAAAGTTATATTATAAAGTCATGCAATTAAATACAACAATCCAAAGAAATGGGTAATAGCTACACAGGAAATGAACAAAAAAATAAAATGCAAATATGGAAAGTTCCTTAATTTCACCAATCATCATTAAAAACAAATCAAAATAAAAAAGGTAGAATTTTTCCTCTTCAAAATTGAATATAATGATAACATTCTCTAATATCCACATGCAATATCGAAGTCATTCTTCTACTTATAGAGAAGGATTTAGCTCATCTATTAACCTTAAAATGTACATACTCATTATGCACAACTCTAAAGCAAAGTTGCTTGTAGAAAATACTTTCAATTTTAATTCTCTTAAAATTTTCTGTGTCATCTTGTTTTCAAAAAATAACAAGTATATACATATATATTCATTTTGACATGAAAAATACTATTACTAATAAGATACTAGCAGAATGAGAGTGTGAGAATTACTAATATTGAGTACAATGGACTCCAAGTATATAGGTTTCCAAATCCAAGTCTTATTTGTACACCTTTCAGTTGTCCTTATTTAGAGCACTACTTGCATCATTGTAAATATAACCTGAATTTATGAAAAGGAGGATTCTAGCTATTATTATATTACATATTCTGATATTTAGAAAATGAAGTTTAATTAACATTGTAAAACCATTTATAATAGAAATTCATCTGACTATACTCCCTTGCTCTCTTCATTCAGGGGATCTTTGAGAGTTAACTGAATCATGTTAAAAACCAAAAACATGTCCTCAGACAGCACGTACTAATGCTAAGATTTTTGGCCATCTGAAGCGTATACCCTAAGGCTATTCGCTATTTTCTAAGGGACTCAGAAGAAGATTTGTAGAATTCCTTTCCATGACAACACATTACATTTATTTCATCAACTATGCCAGAAACAATGTAGTGCTTTTACTAGTACAGTAATTTTTTTGGGTCTTTGTTTGTTTTTCAAAACAAAACTAAACAACAAACCATATGTCAGTAGTCACAATGTCATATTGTTTCTATGTTGTGTAGGAGTGGTTCAAGAAGTCCACCTTTGAAGAGGAAGACTAAGAGAGAATTGGAATGTGAAGGACCATAGTAGATGTAAGAGGTCAAACTTACTTGGCATCCATGTTTCTAACAGTCACTGAATTCTACCCCAGCTCCTCCCCCAAAAATCTGGTGAAACATCTGGTGTGTTCATCTCAGGTCCCATGAATAAAGGGTAGAGATCAAGGGGAAAGAAAACAAAAACAGTAAGTCAAGCCTTAAAGTGAAGTATAGATATGGTAAAATCTGTCTACTATGTGCTGCTTGCATATCAATAGAGGGATTAAAAATTAATGCCCTGTTTGCTGAACGGTGTTTGTGTTCTGGTACTACAAGATAAAATTCATTTATTTCTTACTTCTTCTAGAAAACCTGACTGTTCTTTCTCTCTTTTTTTTTTAAGATGTGAAATAAAGTCACCTTTATTGAGACTTCCAACCGCAACATAAGAGAAGTCATCTCTAAGGAAAATTCTTCATTTTCAAAAAAGCCTACCATTGAAATGTTATCCTTTTTGCAATGAAACATTGACAGCACCTGAAGTGATTTAAAATGGCATTCAAAGAATAATAGTTCAAGAAAACAGACTACATTTGAGTTTAACATAGATGCATTTCAGTAAGATTATCAGAAATCTCCAGTGATATTACAATGTAAAGTTTTAATTATATAGAGATATAAAAGTCCAGGTCATCTATGCAAGCAATGCTGGGATATGGTGACAGTTCCCACTTGAAACAATGATGAATATTTTGGGAAAAGATGAGGAAAATAGGACAGATATTTGGTAAGTGAAAAGAAAACTGTTTTCTTGCGGGAGAGCTAAGGGCGATATTTGAAAGTCATTCACTGCAATCAATTCCTACCCTTCATGAAGGGGCTTTTGATGAGAAGTCAGCTTAATTTAACATCTCCCAAGCAATACGAAAGGGAAACTTTCATTTATACAAACCAAACACAAAATTCAAATGGCCAGTTTTCAGTATTAAGCAATCTTCCAACCCAGCTAATAAAATAAACAAAATAAAATAACTTCTCCAGTTGAAGCTACATAACACGTCCCACTCTCTGGCTCGTTCTCTTTCTTGCTTTTACTCAGTCTGAAATCAATTCGCTTTACTTATCTTGGGTATTATACTTCTTATGTGTCCTGAAATTTAATTTTTTTTTCTGTCAGTAAGCAAGTCTGATTCAGAAATCAAAAGGTCAATATCTTGAACAAATCTTTTTTTTTTCTTCCCTAATACAGTTTGACAATTTTATTTTTTTTTTCTTATCCAATATAAAAGTATGTGTCTCATAACTGCTGTTGTGAAGTGTACAGCTGCTTGGTGAGTCTTGCCTGAATGAAACCGGTTTCTCAAAGACCAATCCAAATAAATTAACACATTACTTTTCCAGGAAGTAAAACAAAGGGATGGAAGTGGCTGTTAATACATCATCCTTTGTGAATAGGTAAAGCTGTAACAAAGTATTTTCTTTCTTTAGCATCGGTTCATGGTTAGTGGATGAAACGTACATACTTTCAGAAACAAACTAGTGACCAATACCTTTGTAGAAGGAAATAAAAAATGAAATAAAATAAATGAAAAAGGAAATAATGAGAAAATAGTAATTTTAATCTACATATTTTGTCATGAGTGTGTACTTAAATGTTTACGCATGTGGTTATTTTTCTAGATAATGGTAGCTACACACAATTTGCATATTTTGGTTCTGCAATGCATTTCAATAGGTAATATAACTTGATTTCACTGAATTCTCATATCTGTCCTTTAGTTAATTTCAACTATCACTTATTGGAAAAGATTTTTATTGCTTCCCCATATTTCCCAGTAACCTTTTACTTAATTAGGGGCATGTGATTTGTTCTGGCCAACAGGTTTGGAGAAGTGACCTATGTCACTTTTCGATCTTCGCATTTAGGTTTTTTGAGTATCTTCCATTTCTTTCTCTTTCTGCATATGTGACAGTGGGAGATCTGTCTCTAGATAATGCAGTTACAAAACAGTGACAACCTCTCTCACTCAGGGTCCCTGATTGATATAGGGATCAGATACCCCACTATCCTGAATGTGACGTATAACAGGAGTACAAAATAAAAGCTCAGTTTAGGGATTGATTTATACCACCTGCATTTCTACCTATTCTGACAAATATGCCTTTTAAATCTAATAAATTACGGATATTTATATCAAAACCACACAGTAACTTAAGCCCCATTCCCATGTCCTCTTCTGCCTAAGAAATTATTCTATTTGAAAGATAGTTTAGCTTCATATAAAAATATTGCTTCTGCTACCCCTCCATACTATCTATTTTATATTTTAATATGATCTTCTGACTAATTACTAAATTGTTTCTCATTCACAGCACTTTTTTTCATTCTATGATGAACAGCTTGTTTGGAATCTTTTATGTTCTTCATCTCCTCATTTCTATTGGTTTTCATTTGCTTTCTACTCTAACCTCCTACCAACCCGAACACTAAACCTTGGCATCACCCGAAACACCTCTACTTCTAAAATATTATGTCCATTCTTGTACTATGCCCTCTGAATCTTCTACTCTTCTTATCTCTTTATTGTCATTGTAATGGCTTTTTAAATTTTTTTTTAAGTTTAGTTTCTTATTTAGAGAGAGGCAAAGACACCCCAAGCCGGGGAGGGGCAGAGAGACAGACAGAAGGAAAATCTCAAGCAGGCTCCTCACTGTCAGCACAGAGTCCGACCTGGGGCTCGAACACAGGAAACCATGAGAACATGACCTGAGCCAAAATCAATAGTCAGATGCTTAACTGACTGAGCCACCCAGGTGGTCCTCGTTATAATGGCTTTTTAAAAAATACCCAAACTTCCTGTCCTTAGACTTATGTCATTTCCTTCCACTAACAAGTTCTTCTTTTTACCTAATTTTCTGTTTAGGTAAGATACCGTGATCAATCTCTTCAACTAATTGTTTGCCAATATCTTCTATATGCCTGCCTAATCGGCCTGTCTATATTTCTGCCCCCCCCCACACACATGCACAAGCACACACACGTTATGTATATAGTAAATGCCTAACCTGAATCAATCTGTTCATATTTTAGAGACCAAATTTATAACCACTGTTGTCCCCAGAATAAATCCAGTAAAGTGTGTGAATAGTGTTGCTAGAAATGTATATTATTCAAATTTACCTAGTAAGTTCTATTTCCTATTTTCTACAGTGGTTATTGATTAACCTCTCCTTTCTTACATATAACAGAACACCACTATCTGTACACCTTGTTTTGATAAAATATTACACTTTCTTCTTCAATGAGAAAATAGAGATAGTTATAAACTAAGAGGATTAATGAGTTAAATAAACTGAAATTAGGTTTAAAATAAGATATCTAAAATTTGCAGAATGAAGAAGGAAATGCAGGGGCATGTGAGTGGTTCAGTCGGCTGAGCATCTGACTTCAGCTCAGGTCATGAACTTACAGCTCATGGGTTCAAGCCCCGTGTGGGTCCTACTTTGGATCCTGTGTCTCTCACTCTCTCTGTCCCTCCCCCATTCACACTCTGTCTCTTGCTGACTCTCAAAAAGAAATAAATCTTTAAAAAATTAAAAAAAGAAAGAAATGCAAACAAAAATGCAAGAACCGAATAGTAGGATAAAAGGATATCTTTCAAAAAGGATCAAATAAAAATTCTACTAATGAAATAGAGAAATGAATAACATCAACTCAATAAACAAGCTGAATAGTAGACCAGACAGATACAAAAAGGATAATTAGTGAGTCACAAGTTAATATTTTTATTTGTTTAAAAAATATTTTGACCACCGGGATGCCTGGGTGGCTCAATCAGCTAAGCGTCCTACTTCAGCTCAGGTCATGATCTCACAGTTCATGAGTTCAAGTCCTGTGTCAGGTTCTGTGCTGACAGCTCAGAACCTGGAGCTGCTTCAGATTCTGTGTCTTCCTCTCTCTGCCCCTTGCCCACTCATGCTCTGTCTCTCTTGCTCTCAAAAATAAATAAGCATAGAAACAAAAAGTTTAAAAATAATTTAACCACCTACTGTGTGTCAGGGTAGGAAGTGCTCTGTCTTTATGACAATTACACCCCAGCGGGAGGAAACAGGAAATACGTAAGCAAATTAATATGTCATGTATCCTATAACACATGATATACTGTTACATTTTGACAAGTGAAATGAAGAAACAAAGGTACTATGAAAGAGAATAACATAAGAGAAACATTCAGATAGAGCGGTTTTGGGAATCTCTCCGAGAGGCAATACAGAAGTACATTTAAATGAGGCGATGGGTACAGGAATGCAAAGCTCTGGGAAAAGAATATTCCAGGGGAATAAGGAGGAAGAGCAAAGGTCCTGAAGCATCAATAAATATGGCAATGGAAGAACAATAAGAAAGCCGGGCAGCATGAATAAGGGAAAGGGCAATACATAATTCATTGAAAAAATAGGGTGTTATTTCATTTCCTAATCAAAAAAGTGAAACGTGTAAACATTGCTAGGTTGTATCCCTTTCCCCATGAGAAGTGACACGATTTCTCTGATTACCCAGACACATGTGTTCTTGTCTGCTCACACGCCACAGCATCCTTTACAGTCTCTGATGCCTCCAGTAAATTTTGGCCTGCCCTGCACTCCCGACCATCTTTGAACCGACCCAGAGGAAACTCTGTGCTGCCACTGTTGAAGGTACCTTAGGTGACATCCTGGTGTCAATATGAAAAGTGCTCGGGCTGTCAGACACCGCTCACCTTGTACAGGAGCAGTGACCCAGCTCTCTTCATAACATTCTAGGCTGAGCCTCGTTAGATTCTGAATCAAGCTGCTGAGCCGAAAACTACACCCTCCTCATCCTGCTCCCCCAGCCTGTAACTCCAAACACTGAAATGACGTTAGCAACACACACACACACACACACACACACACACACACACACACACACCCTATTCTCCAAAGCAAATAACTGTCTTTCCACAGAGTATAATCTTTATTCATACAAAGTAGAAAAACAGACCAAAACAACACCATCAACCACTACCTGCAAAATCAAACCAATAGACCCTCCCAATTTTAAGAAAACAATGTAGACAACCAATTCTGAATTTTCTATAATTCAGCTTTAACAAAATGCTGATAACTTGTGATTTCCTTAAAGAAAAGTTTACCGAGCTCTCACCCAAAGGTGAGTTGAAGTGGCCACGACTGGTACAAGAAAAAAATCCTGCAGCAAAATTCAGATGATAACCTGGCTTCCATTGCTCATAATTTCAGACATTAAAATTAGAAAAATAAAGTGATTCACAAGTCAAGACATAATTTCAATGAACTTATCTTCCTGTGTGTGTGTGTGTATGCACGCGTGCCCTAATACAGAGCATAACATGATACAGGTAATCAGTAATTGGGTATTAATTGTTTAAATGGGAAGAAGCAAAACATACTACAATTGATTTACTCTCTTAGTGTAAATATTGTCTTGGAGGTAAAACGCAAAGTTTGAATATTACCAAAGAAGCATCTTTGTTTAAAATCGGCCGATAGTTCCTCAAAGATTTTCACTTTATATCTCACAATGATGCTTTGATAGAGATTTGTTATTTATCAACATTTGCAGAGTGATTTCAAGTGGGGTGGATGTCAGCTTTTTTTCTAGAAGTGAGCTTTCAGGTTAAAGTCATTTGCTTTGGAATCATTCCAATTGCAAAAGCGCCATGTGAGAAATGTGTGAGTAAACGACACTGAATTTGTAAAAGGATCTGAGCTTACCTGTTTTTATGTCCCATTCCAGAGACTTTGTCATTTGCTGCCCTGTGGACAGTAGCTTGGCTAGCTTTAAAAGATCTCTCTTTTTAAATCTCACGGATTTCCTCATTAATCTTCCCCACACATCCAAAACACTTTTTACTACCCGTCTCCTGCTTAGCTGAATGGAATCAGGTGTAATGTTTTGTTTCAATCATCCTGGCCCTTCTCTGCTGCATCTATTTCAGATATGGGATAATATTTGTTTTAGTTCAACTCTTCCCAACTATCAAAGTCAACATTCAGGTCTTAGTCATCCTTAAACAAACTATAAAAGAGCAAAATTTGCTTTGAAATACTGCATACGGGTTCATTTTTTTAAATGGTACATTGAAAATGTGATGATTTGTCATTGAAATGCAACATTTATACACAAATGGAGGAATGTGTTTATACAACTTCTTTTTGCTCTTCTAGACGTGCTGTGCTCTGAAAGCAATCTTTTCAGAGAGACTGCTTTATTTCTTTAAATGTCATGTGGATGCAGTAGGAAGGGGAACTGGATGGGACGCAGACACTTCTTTTATCTCCCCACTCCATTTAGTAGGATAAACGAGGGGAAAGTTTTTTGAAAATTTTCCATTTGAAACTTTGGCATGCTCTCAGGATTTCTTGGGATATTTTATCTGATGTTTAATCTGTCGTCTTCCCTCTCAGTTCACCAGAACTTCCATCTTACCTAATTGATAAGGACCTGCATTTGTTCCGAATGTTCTGAAGGGTGTTGTGTGAGGGGCGAAGTCCAGGAGTCAGGACCACCCGCTTTCCCTCATCGGTGCTCCCCAGCTCTATGTCCACATGCTGCTTCATATTAGAGATATTTCATGAGAAACAGGCATTTCCCATCAATCTATGAACTCAAGACTGGAAACTGCAATGTATGTATCTTTGCTTCTCCCACAGGCTCAGTCATGTAAAAATAATGAGCACCCAATAAATATTATAGAATTGAATTGAATCTTTGTTCTCACGTCTCAGGATTCCAAGTGACGTTTGAGCACTAGGAGGCATCTTTAGGGGTTCAGAAAAAAGGAGGAGAGTTAATGGAGGTTGCTACTGTTTTGAATGTCGAAATCTATAAATCTTAGTTAAAGGAATGTAAGAATCTAGTTCATCTCAGTTAAAGGAATCTAGAAAATAAGAGTTGAAAGTGAATTCAGAGGGCATGAATAATAACAATAATATTTTAAATGTTTATTTATTTATCCTATGAGAGAGAGGGAGGGGCAGAGGCAGAGTATCCCAAGTGGGCTCCACGCTGTCAGCACAGAGACATACTCAGGACTGGAATGCATAAAGCGTGAGATCATGACCTGAGCCGAGATCAAGAGTCTGACACTTTACTGACTGAGCCACCCAATCAAACAATAATTTTTAACAGCAGCTAAAAATATACTAAACACTTTGTACCAGGCTGAGGGCTAAACCCTTCATTTGTGAGCTCATTTAAGACCAAACTTAGAAGCGGTGTTATTATTACCTCCAATCATAGAACCGACCCTAAGTAACTTACCCCCGCGGATATCTCCCAGCATTCTGTCCAGATCGTAAATCCAGGTGCTCAGACTCAGGAGCCCTTACTCTTTCTTCACTGTGCTCCCACTCTATCCTGTCTTTCAGGGAAATCTAATTAAAAGATATTAAATGTATAATTGCACTAGTCTTAAATTGCAGATTTTAATAATTTGCAAAAGTATAAATGATCTTTGCTTATATATTTTAATATAATTTCTTTTTTAAAAAATATATATATTAAGATTGTTAGATTGTGAGCAGACTTAAGATTATGGTTTTAACAGTGGAAATTGAATGTGCAAGTAAATGGGCAAAACCTGCTGAGGAGCCGCCTGGAGGAACCCAGCTTCTAAACACAGAGATTTCAAAATGCCTTCAGGTGGATATTATTGAAAGCATGGGCTTGACGGTGACATCACATGATTCTGCCACTTGCCATGTGTCGGGTGTTCTTTCCTTACTGAACATACTGCTCTAATCCTTGTCTGTATTTTATTTTTTTCAAGTTTGCTTATTTATTTTGAGAGAGGGAGAGAGAAAGAGAGAGCATTGGGGAGGAGCAGAGAGAGACAGGAAGTGAAATAATCTCAGGCAGGCTGGAGGCCATCAGCACAGAGCCCAGTGTGGGACTCGAGCTCACAAACCATGCTATCAGGACCTGAACCAAAGTCGAGTTGGGTGCTTAACTGACTGAGCCACCCAAGCGCCCCTAATCCTTGTCTTCAAATGAGACGCTAAAACCTTAGGACACGTCTCTGCCCGAATGCAATAGATTTTCTGAGGACAGTGGCCCCTTACTCAATGAGATGTAAAACACAGCGTCAAACATCATCATCTGCTTTTACAAAAATAAATGTGTGTATGTGCATTTTTAAAATATCTCAACTTTTGTAAAATCTGAAGTTTTGCCTATGTCATCCTTGCTTACTGAAATTATCCAAACATTCAGCTTTGCTTTTTCACCAGCGTGTCACCACCAGAGGCAGTGTCTGAAAGTGCTCTTCCCTATTCTCCCCTGCCCCAGGCTCACCAGATGCCCCTGCTAAACCGCACGTTCCTGGCTCTCCCCTACCAGCTTCGTCCGACGTTCCCAGTTGGAGCCCAGGAAGCTGGCAGTTAGAATGTATGAATGGGGGCGCCTGGGTGGCTTAGTCGGTTAAGCGTCCGACTTTCTCTAAGGTCATGATCTCGTGGTTCCTGGGTTCGAGCCCCGCGTCGGGCTCTGTGCTGACACCCAGCTCAGAGCCTGGAGCCTGTTTCTGTCTGTGACTCCCTCTCTCTCTGACCCTCCCCTGCTCACGCTATCTCTCTCTCTCTCTCCTAGAAATAAAAATATTAAAAAAAAAAAAGAATGTATGAATGAGTGGGTGAATTAACCAATTAATTAATTAATTAGTGATATTTCATGGATATATACTTATTTCCAAACCTATTGGCTTATATAAAATAAAAACGCACATCATTTTTCATACAAATAAAATGTTTTTGAAAGACAAGGAGAAATCTAAATGCCATTAAAATGAAACGTCAATGAATATTGAAACAAATAAGGCAAAGTCATTTGCATGCAAAACTCTTTGCCATAAATCTCTTTTCCCCGTTATTCAAATCTCCAAGTCAGAAAAGCATTATTTTCTACCCAGATCACTACAACTGTCCCTTCCGGTAAGGAATCTCTGATCTGCTTTCTACTTCCTCTCTAGTACTGAGGACTTTATTTGGAAATTGTCATCATAAATTTTTAGTTATTTCTTCTTCCTTTATTTGTTGTGCCTAACTCCTTATCTTCAGTAAAAATTTTAAAACTCTCTCCTAAGTTTTCTAAGCATGGACATTTTAATATTTTTCTTGTAGAACTGTTGACTCTCTCTTATCTTCTAATCTCCAAATATCTTAAGCAGGTAACAGCATAAGTGACCGACCAGAACATGTCACCACCGTATCTACAATGTCTCGCTCAAGTGTGTATGGTGAGGGAACATGCGCATGAGCAAGAATTCACGGTCCTAAGAGGCTGTTCGGTTTAATTTAGGCCACATGATTGAGCTCAAGTCATTCAAATAGCTGCACTTCCATAATTTTATAATCTCATAAATTGGAATGGTAGTATACCTAAAGCCCATAATATGCTTGAGTTAAATGGGTTAAAGCTAGTGCAAGTATTTGGCAAATGTCAAGCTTTATATAAAACTTTCACCTGGGGCACCTGGGTAGCTCTGTCGATTGGGCGTCCGACTTCGGCTCAGGTCATGATCTCCCTGCTCGAGGGTTCGAGCCACACGTCGGGCTCTGTGCTGACAGCTCAGAGCCTAGAGCCTGCTTTGGATTCTGTGTCTCCCTCTCTCCGCCTTCTCCTACCCTGCTCTCTCAATCTCTCTCTCTCAAAAATAAATAAACATTAAAAAATAAAAAAAAAATTCACTCATTTAGGAGCACCTGGATGGATGTCGGTTGCATAACCGACTCTTTTTTTAATTGAATATTTATTTTTGAGAGAGAGAATGATTGGGGATGGGCAGAGAAGAAGACACAGAATCAGAAACAGGCTCCAGGCACTGAGCTGTCAGCACAGAGCCTGACATGGGGCTTGAACCAATGAACGACGAGATCATGACCTGAGCCAAAGTCAGATGCTCAAATGACGGAGCCACTGAGGCACCCCAAGTGTCCGACTCTTAATCTCAGCTCAGGTCATGATTTCAGGGTTTGTGAGTTAGAGCCCCATGTTGGGTTCTGCACTGACAGTAGAGCCTGCTTGGGATTCTGCCTCTCCTCTCTGCTCTTCCTCCACTTATACTCTCTCTCTCTCTCTCAGAATAAATAAATAAACTTAAAGAAAAAAAAAAAAAACCTTTCACTCTTAAACTTATGCTTTTTTCTTTACCTTATAATCTTATAATCACGTTAGTAAAAATTGACCAAGAAAAATTTACATATTTCATAACTACTAAGGCTCCAAAATTATAAAACAGTATTCTCACAATTATGGTACACATGTATATAAACATCTACTTATATAGATACTACCTCAAATACACAGGCCCAGAGGGAACACCATATTTTGCATGTCTGTATTTTGTCAGGTATGTAACATATATGAATCTCAAATACTCAATAGCATAACTACTTGAATTTTAAAAAGTAAACGTTAAGAAACAATAACTTTCACATTGAAGAGGGTGGGTAATTACGGGACTCTGACTCCAGGATTTGAGTAAAAGGGTAAAGGGTGAGGCTTAGTTTGACAAGAGCCAAGATTTGCATCCACAGTCATCTGCGGTGAAAGCCCACGAGTCTACACAGCATCGTTGCCACGAGCTCAAGCTTTGGCTCTCTTATGTAGTGTGGATTGCCTTTTGGGTTTTGTTTGTTGTGGTTGTTTAAATCAATATCACTTTAGACTACAAGAGAATTTAGAGTTCAAGGATTTTATCCCTTTCCATTTCTTTGCTTTCTCTAGTGCTTCAAATAGTAAGATTTATATTCAATCATATCTCTGACTAAACGGACTTAGCTGGTCCCTGAGGACAAATAGGGTCACTTATCTTGTACAAAATGGATTCTCTGACTTTTGTCTTTCTTCTTGCAAACTAAGTAGTAAATAATACAAAGCATATTCGATTGCTATTTTTTTAATATTTTTTATTTATTTCTGAGAGAGAGAGAGAGAGAGAGAGAGAGAGAAAGCATGAGTAGTGGAGGGTCAGAGAGAGAGGGAAATACAGAATCTGAAATAGGCTCCAGGCTCTGACCTAGCTGTCAGCACAGAGCCTGACATGGGTCTCTAACCCACAAGCCACGAGATCGTGACCTGAGCTGAAGTCAGACACTTAACTGACTAAGCCACCCAGGCTCCCTTCAACTGCTATTTTTTTTAAGATTGGCTCATACGTTAAAAAGTATTCTCTAATAATGAATTTTAATAATTAGACCACATGATGATATATTTTTATATAATTAATATTTGTGAGTATTGACTTTTCAATAATGGAAATCAACTGTATGTATTAATGAAGAGCACAAATAGACAAATATACAAATATTTAGGGTCTTAGGAAAAACTCTCTGAATTACACACCATAATTTAAGAAGTTATTTTAAGTGTATTTAGTTTTTACAACTTATTAGTCCAGGAAGCCATCTCTCCACTCCATGAATATAAACTTAAAGTACTACTATCATAGAGTTAAAATAAGTTTTATTTTTATCTTCTGACACCACAGATATTAAACAGTTTTAGAAAATTACAAGGCATTTAGGAGAAATAAATCATCTATGTCCTTTGGTGTGTTCCTACGAGATAATCTGTCTCAAGGAATATTTGCACTATGTCTTGAAGTTCCTGCCTCTAACATGATCTACAGTCATTAACTATTAGAAGGTGGCATTCTGTATGTATCTTTTTGAGAATAAGACATGATATACTCTGGGGTAGCGTGGTACTTCAAAAGCGACTTTTCTCTCTAATAATTGAAGGGACATTCGAGCAAAATGTTTAATTTTGTATTTCTGCCCACGTTACACAGGCAGCATTGTAATAAGCCACATGACTGGATTTTTGCCAAAGACCGTAAAATGTAGGGCTTAACGCCTATAGGTACAACGATTCATGATAAATTATTTTCCATTTTAAGAAAGATACCAAGTGAGTAATGGTTTTCTGACTTTAAAGTTGGCATGATTGAAAGAGTTTTCCCCGTTGATCAAAGAACCATAATTCCACTCTAAGGCTAGGGTGTTGTATTAGTGAATCACTCTGAAAGTCCCTCCTCCAAAATAATAATAATAATAACAAAGGACTATGTTGCTCTGTGACATGCATCACATGTCCTGGATTGCCTTTGTATTCTTCATAGTGATTCATTTGCATCTGTAAAGTAAAGATTGCTCTGAAATTTAATCTCAAAAACTGCTTTCTTCAAGGATGTGATATATAGGAAAGAGCAGTTTTGGGGGTCAAGATAAAACCCCGGGCTTACAGCTCAATAGTGATAATGCTTTGTGTAATTCATTTAATTTTGTATTGGCCTAAGTTAAAAAAATAATTCACATGGTGTTGTAGTAAAAACACTTTAAAGCACACGTAAAGCACCTACTGCAATGCTTTCCACAGTCTAGTGTTGCATTTATGGTACCTGTTGGATCCTTTCTTTTACATTTTCCATCTTACTCAAATACTATATCATGTGTATTAATTTTCATTTCTTTTGCTGTGAGTTTAACATAATATTTGTAGTTAAAATAAAGGTTTGCTGCCTCTACTTTTTTCTCAAAATTTTATTGTGAAACTTGGGTCTTATAACTGGGTTATTCTAGACCTACATCTGTTGAACTTGTCACCATATGCATTTGTCAGTAATCTTTAATTCCTAATTATAGTGATACTATAATTCTTTTAGTGACACGGATCACCATAAAACATTAAATAATAAACTTACACCTTATAAAGAGATCTTCTTGAAGGTAGACTCAACAATAATGTCTCTGAACTCGACATCCGTAATCTGTTTATGGCCTCCATAAAAGCTGAGCTTTACGAAATGTGGGGATGGGGGGAGGAATGATACCTTTCGTTTTTGCACAAAGACAGTATTTTTCACTTGATCATTTTAGTTTTGGGATATAATTACAGTTCTGTTCCCTTTGACTTGCATAGCCAGTTCTGCTGTTCTGCTGTTTCTAAGGATTCTCTAGAGTCAAAGGGTATTTTTATTTTTTGATACGTTTTAGTGGTATTTTAGATTGTATAAAAATTCACTATAAATGCTGAAGTTCTGAGAGGCATAGTCTTTTTTATTCTATATTCTTTATGCCTTGTAAAATACATATTTGAATTTCTGTGCTTGAGTTTTAGAATTTTAGAATCCAAATGCTTTATATAGTGGTGGACAGATCACATTTTCCAATCAGAATTTTTAAACTATCGGGGTTTTTAAAGTTTATTTATTTGAGAAAGAGAGAGAACACAGGCAGGGGAGGGGCAGAGAGAGAGGGGGGAAGAGAGAGAGAGAATCCCAAGCAGGCTCTGTTGCTGTCAGTGTAGAGCCTGATGTGGAACTTGAACTCATGAACTGTGAGATCACAACTTGAGCTGAAATCAAGAGTCAGATGCTTACCAACTGAGCCACCCAGGTGCCCCTAAACTATAGTTTTTTGTTTGTTTGTTTTTGTTTTTTTAATTTATTTCTAGGAGAGAGAGAGAGAGCGTGAGCAGGGGAGGGTCAGAGAGAGAGGGAGATACAGACTCTGAAACAGGCTCCAGGCTCTGAGCTGGCAGTCAGCACATAGCCCGACGTGGGGCTCGAACCCACTATCTTTGAGATCATGACCTAAGCGAAAGTCGGACTCTTAACCGACTAAGCCACCCAGGCGCCCCTAAACTATAGTTTTTAATTGATTTTAACCCCAAATGGTATAAAAACATAGCTTATATTTTCAGAGACTTTTTCTATTGAGCATGGCTCATTTACTATAAAATTTGGGTCAATAATAGAAAAGATCATCTATAAATAGCCTCCTATGGAAAATAATAAATCCTAAATACTTTAAAAATTTTAGTGAGCCATGCTGTAACCAAAAGAGACATAACTGACACTTTTTCTCAAAGGTTCATCTTGAGTAGCAAATGTAAATTTTGAATATTTATTTTCCTCTTAAGATATAAATATAGAAGAAAATACGGCCCTGAGAATTTACTCATATATTCACTTTTCCTTGAATACAGAAGTAAAATGTGATGTTAGCAATGAGATTAAAATGTCAATATTGCTCTGCTTATAACATGAATGTTTGAGAAAAATCTTTATGCAAATACTATAGTATTGAAATGTTGAATGATTGCAGCTCATGGCCTTGCCTCTGCTGATCTCAGAAGATATTTTCACAAAGTTATCAGCTCAAATTTTGGCCACCCTACAGGCCAAATAGAATGAAAAGAAGAGGCATCTGAGGCATCTCATTAATATAGGTGAGCATTTAGGACAACAATGTCAGTTGATGGTATTGCCAACTGTAAACAGCTTGTGGCCTTGACTGCTTCCACACAACCCACTCAAACTTGAAATGATTGACATTATTTATACACACATACACAGACATTATACTAATGATAAGTACCTATTCATATAACATATAATATATTATTTTTCGCCCTAGCAATGCTGGGTAACTACAACATGAATTTTGTTACAAGCTGACTAAAGTATGGAAATGTTATATTACGATATATGATTAGATAAGAAAGACCCCTGTATATCAATCAAGTGTATTTACTTGGTTAATTAAAGCTTTGGGTAAAGTTGAAGATCACCACTGTTATCGAACCAGGTTCTGTGCTAGTCTCTGAGAATCTTAAAATTTAAAAAAATGCTACCTATGTATTCTAGAAAAATCTAAAATGAATAGCAATTGAACGAACTGAATAATAACCCACACTAGGGCTGAGGATGAATAAGCAAAACAAAATGTCTGAAGTGGTTGAAGTTTTTTTTTTTTTAGTTCAGATATGATTTATCTGAATCTCAGCAAAAGAATCCAAACCAACATTTAATTCCATTTGATACACATTTGTATTACATAATATTTCCTAACTGTTTGTTGGAAATGAAACAAAACCAACATGTTTCTTATGAAGTGATGATGATATTTGTGTTGTAGGCATAGTGTTGGAAAGCTTAGTAATACTATTTTCAGGAAAGGAAAGTAGTGTATTGTCACTGAGGTTTCTATTCAGGAAATAAATAGTATGAAGAGTCAAACTTCAAATCATCTTTGTGGGAGATGTAGAAGATTGGATAAGTTTCTGAATCCTGAATTTAAGTCAACAAAATAAGCAGCTAAAATTATAGTAAGCTGTTCACAAATGCTCGCTTCAGAATACCGTGTGGAAGCAAAATTAGGTAAGAACCCAATGTAAAACCGGAAACAGTCAATTTTATATTCTTGCCAATAAAAGTCGCAGAACTTCAGGGTTAGTAGACTAGACAATTTCATCCAAAATGATGGTCAGATCAATATACTTTAGCAAAATGCATGTCCCAGTTTTTAGTTTAGAGAGAAAACTATCACTTCCAAATGTTTTATGTTATATAAATGATATTTGCTTTATGTTTCTGTTGAAGCAAATGCATGGACAATAGTATTTGTGATATAGTTAACTTAAGCTTTCATCTAAATTAGCACTTACGTTTGGGTGCCTGAGTGGCTCAGTTGGCTGAGCATCCAAACTGGGTCAGGTCATGATCTCACAGTTCATGAGTTCAAGTCCTGCATCGGGCTCAGTGCTGACAGCTCAGAACCTGGAGCCTGCTTCAGATTCTATACTGTGTCTCCCACTCTCTCTGCCCCTCCCCTGCTCACATGCTCTCCTTCTCTCTCTCTCTCTCTCTCTCTCTCATTCTCAAAAATAAGTAAACATTAAAAATTAGCTCTTAAGTTAACATTTAAGTTGATATAAAAAGAAAAATACTTCATTGTTCCTAAACTAAAATTTGAGCCACAAGCTGAAATAATTCCATATTGAACTCCTACTTTTAAAAAACTACTGATTTTAAGTCAGTTTTCCCTCCTGGAAATGTCTAAAGATAAATTGTACAGAAGATGATACTACTTTGAACATCTTAATGTACTCAAATCATAAAAACAGGATCTCATCTCTGGTAATACAGAGTAGGTTATTCAGACTAATAATCCCTCTGAAAATAACTCATAACTTTTGAGAACATCAAAAATTTGAAAAAAAGTATAATGAACTAGGCCAAATTTCAAAGGATTAAAAAGAAAATATATCTTGATGGAGTTAGATATATTCCAGAAATGAAAATGACCCATTGCTATATTCTACCACATTAATAGATAAAATCAAGAATGTCCAGTAATTCTCTCAACCAATGCAAAAAAAAAAAAAAAGCAGTTTGAAAAAAAGCCATATTTAAAAGAAAATATTTTATCAAACTAGGAATGTAAATAGATGTTCTTAATTAAACAAATGTTCAAAGCATATAAAAAATTCTACATGTATTAGACTTCAAACAAATTTTTTTTCCTTTACATTGTACTAGAGGTTCTAACCACTTAGTAAAGTGAGAGAGAAAGAATTGGAAAAAAAGCAAATAAATCCATTATTTCTTGCAGATGAGATAATTGTTTACAATTAATTAATGGAACTGGAAGAATTGCTTCATGCAAAACAAAAACCAGAAAACAAAAACATTTTCAATAAATCTGCCAAAGTTTAACAAATATTTCTCTCAATGACCAGATAGTAAATATCTTAAGTTTTGCCATTCATAACGTTTCTTTCAAAACTACTCAACTCAGTCATTGTAACACAAGGGTGGTATTAACACTATATTACCAAATATGTGTCACTGTGTTCTAATAAAACTTTATTTACAAAACTAGGCAAAGAAACAGATATAGTCTGCCAACCCTGATACATACATACTCACAAACTGATAAAATTCACATTACGAATTTAAGAAGCACCTGCGTGGTCCAGTTGGTTAAGTGTTCAACTTCCATTCAGGTCATGATCTCAGGGTTTGTGTGTTTGAGCCCTGCATCAGGCTATGTGTTGGCAGCTCAGAGCCTGGAGCCTGCTTCAGATTCTGTGTCTCCCTCTCTCTCTGCCTCTTTCCTGATCCTGCCCTGTCTTTGTCTTTGTCTCTCTCTCTCAAAAATAAACATTTAAAAAGAGAAGAAGAAAGATTCCAGTTAAAATTAATAGAACTAGGGGCACCTGAGTGGCTCAGTTGGTTAAGGGTCCTACACTTGATTTCTGCTCAATTCATGATTGCTTGGTTGGTGATATCCAGCCTTGCATCAGGCTTTGCACTCACATCATGGAGCCTGTTTGGGATTCTCTCTCTCCCTCTCTCTGATTCTCCCCTGCTCCTGCTCTCTCTCTCAAAATAAATAAACATTATAAATGAATAAATAAAATAAATAGAAGTTTTACTAAATATAGATATTTTTTAATGATGCCAAGAATTCTATGGGGAAAATATAAAATTCTAAGGAAATATAGTAAAGCAGGTAAGTAAAAGAAGAATACCATGATGCTGGGGAAAAACATAAGATAGTATACATTCAACTAAAAATTATTTATAAATTTGGCATAAATTATCAAAGTCTTTTTTTACATTTTTTATAGTTTATGTATTTTTGAGACAGAGAGAGACAGAGCATGGGCAGGGAAGGGGCAGAGAGAAGGGGAGACACAGAATCGGAAACAGACCCCAGGCTCTGAGCTAGCTGTCAGCACAGAGCCCGATGCTGGGCTTGAACCCATGAACTATGAGATCGTGACCTGACCTGAAGTCGGAGGCTCAACTGACTGAGCCACCCAGGCGCCCCACGATCAAAGTCTTTTTAAGTTTTCTTATATAAACTTAGTTGTAATTGACAAGCTAATTCTAACATTTATATGTGATATAAGAAGTTAAGTATAAAATAAGTCTCTTATTAAAGTAGAAGAAAGAGGAGGAAGAATTTGACTCTACCAAGAAGTGATTATTTTTAAAGACATTCTGATAAATATGGCTATGGACAAGTAAACAAATGTACCAATTGTACAAAAGAGAGAAGCCTAGAGATGTATCCATATATGGGCACTTCAATATATGACAGGAGACACTATAGAGCAGTGCTAAAAATAATGTGTATCTTGGGACCCTATTCATACACTGCATACACACACACACACACACTCCAGGTGAATTAAAGAACTAAATGAAAAGTCCCAACTACAAAGCTTTGAAAAATGTATATAGGCAAATATTCTCATGATCTTAGGGTATGAAATACTTATTTAAATGAGCCAGAAAGTAAAGAAAATATTTTGCAAAGAAAACTATTGATAAATTTAATGATATTAAATCAAAGAGATGATAAATTAAGGAAATAAAGATTCTATGTATAGTGAGAGAAGATATTTGTAGTAAACATAACTGACAAAAATTCACATATAAAATACATAAAGAGCTCTTAAAAGCCAGCAGAAAAGAAAAACTTGTGAAAATGAACAATATGCTTGAACAGGCCATTTACAAAGGTGAAAATCCAAGGAAACAATAAGCATTATTCATTGCATAAAATATTTTAATGTTGTACCATTAGAATACTTTGATGAATTAATGGGTTTTAGTGTTATTATATATTTATTTCACATTTAAGGAGGAAACTATAATAAAGACAAATAAAAGTAGCAAACATGGTTCTGAATTTTCTCAAGTTCAAAATGAATAACATCTAAATCCATGTCATCTTTTTTTTTATTTCTGAGAGAGAGAGAGAGAGCGTGAGCAGGGAGCAGGGGAGGGTTAGAGAGAGAAGGAGATACAGAATCTGAAACAGGCTCTGGGCTCTGAGCTAGCTGTCAGCACAGAGCCTGATGCGGGGCTCGAACCCATGAACCGTGAGATTGTGACCTGAGCCGAAGTTGGACGCTTAACCGACTGAGCCTCCCAGGTGCCCCCGATGTCATCTTTTTTTACTGAAGATAAAGATAAATGTACTGGATATGAACAATATACACCTGCCTATGCTCAAAACATTTGGTGTGAGTTATCTTACTTAATTCCATTGATATACATGCTTATTACCTTTTTTGATTTTTAAATAGGGGAACTGAGAAGCAAGAAGTTCAGGAAATTTATCCCGTCACAACCCGTCAGTGTCAGCCCCAGTGGCAACCTGTCCAAATTAAATAGTATGCATCTGCTGCAAGCGGAGACTTAAAGACTGAGTGCCTGCTGAAAGCTAATGGATTCAGCCTCAACATCTATTAGGAAGAGTGGGCAAATGTGAGAAGTATTTGCTTGAATGCCTGTGTTATGTCGGATAAGGAGATGCCCCAGCTAGGAGAGTGAGACAGAATAAATAGGTGAGGAAGTCTGGTATGAAATCTGTGCCCTGTGTGACTTTTTTTAAAGGTAAGTTTTCTTTTCTTTAAGTTTATTTACTTATTTTGAGAGAGAAAGAGAGACAGACAGACAGACAGACAGACAAGGAGAATGCGCACACAGGGAAAGGACAGAGAGAGGGAGGGAAAGGGAGAGAGAGAATTCCAAGCAGGCGCTGTGCTGTTAGTGGTTAGCACAGACAGAGTCCCACTCAGGGCTCCATCTCACAAACTGTAAGATCATGACCTAAGCCGAAACCAAGAGTCAGATGCTCAACTGATTGAGCCACCCTGCACCCTACCCACCTGATCCTTTTGAGCTAAATCCAGTTCCCTGTGAAAGGAGGAAATAAAGGCAAGGTGCTGAAGGAGTCGTTTTCTTAAAGGACATTTTTAGAATGTGTGCTCATCATACTTGTCAGGTACCTGATGATCTTGCAAAAACTCATTGGGAATGGATCCCTTGCTCTTCTGTAAGGAACTCAAAGTGGCTGCAGCATGAGGAGGGTAGAAGACTTTGAAAGCCTTGGCTGGCATCACCGCCGGCGTGGATACTCACTTGTTGTGAGCCAGAAAAGCAACCAGAGCAGGGAAGCAGCCCCAGGTGGCTCCCATGGCGAATTGGGATAGAGCAAAAAACAGGACAGAACCATAGTGGTGACTGTCGTGGGTAGATCTGTCTGGGAGCTTTCCATATACATCCTCAGATATTATTAGTGCAAATTTTCCAGGGTCCAGAAGGCCCTCTCTTTGCTGGCGAAATGGAAATAGAAAACATGCGTTATTGACTCTAATGTAACTTCACTTGTGTCAGTGGACCTGAAGACCCTAGAAAGGTTCCTAGTCCTGGTACAGCATACCTACGTGAAACGTGGATCCAAAGATGTGGGTAAACTCTGTTTGAACTGGTTTTCTTTAAGGAAGTGTTGATTAAAGTAAAATGATACGTTAATAAGTAATTTAGATTTCCAAGTGTAAAACATAATCTATAACTACTTATAAATGTTTATTTTAATGAGTATCCTAAGCAAAGGTTAATTTAAATATTCAGATATTCAAAAGCAATCTACCTCTTAATTGATTATGAATAATAAACAGGCACTATGCAAAAGTGGAAATCCCAGAGACAAATAAGCGCACAAAAAGCTTGGTTCAACCTTGTTATTAATTACTACACAAATTTTAATAGTGTGCCAGTATATTCTTTAATTTTTACTCATTTGGTGGGTTTTAAATTGTAAATTTGTTATATGACCTATGTAACATTTTAGGTAGGAAACTACCATGGAAACAAATGAACAAATATAAAAATTGGTCTTAATTTTCCAAACTGCAAAAAGAGGAATCATCTGAGTAAATAATTAAAGCTTGAAAACACAATAGTTTATTTTTTTAATTTATGAAATTTCATAATATTCTATAATCAAATGAAAGACGGCAGCATTGGTTTTACCCAATCGGACCTTATACTGTATTAAAAATTATATACCAAGCAATCACACAATTTCCTGGCTATAATCTAAACTTTTATTTCTGTAGCCTCTATGAATGTATTACATAATTTATTTATAATATTCCTTCTTTATTGTCTAGCTCTGTTTGCTGGAATGCAAGCTCTGTAATGGGAAATCTTTGTTTTAATTCACCAAGGTATTCTAAGAACAAAGAACAAGTTCTTCATAAATATGTTTTGACAAAACGGTTACAAAGTAAATTCATTAAGGTCTAATACTAAATGCAACTAAGTGTTAATGGAACTGATAGCAAAAGAAGTCATTATTCAGAAGAAGGTCTACATGTGGTGATTTTATTTAATTATGGTAAAAGAACAAATGAGATGTTATTTATTTTCATAAAAGGGAGTTTACAGTTTATATAGTTTCTATCTCTGGTATTGGCATGTGACGGTGACATGAATACACACTCTGAAACATTTCTTCTAGAGGTTGAAAGGACATAAGTCCAGTGACCCTAAAGCTTTGCTATGACTATTTCTCATACTGCAGCACTGAAGAAAATGACTAACTGCTTTTTTAAAAAATTGAGGTGAAATTCACATAACATACATTCAATCCTTTAAAGCATAAATTCAGTGGCATTCAGCGCATCATGTTGTTGTTCAACCAACACGTCTTTCAGTTTCCAAACATGTTCATCCTTCTAGAAGAATACTTCATTACCATCAAGTCACTCCATGTCGACAATTCCTCCCAGCCACTGGCAACCACCAGTCATTCTTTTTGTCTCTGGATGTACTTACAGATATGTCGTATAAATGGAATCATAAATAGGTGACATTTAGAGTATGGATTCTTTAAGGTCATCCACACTGTTCATCCACACTGTAGTTAGTATACAACAAAATTTCATTCCTCTTTTAGGCCAGATAATATTTCATTGCATGTACACACCATATCTTATTTTTCCATTCATCTGATTGATAGACAGGGGTGAACTGTGAACAGTGCTACAATGGACACTGTGCTTCAAGTATCTACACAAGTCCTTGGGGTCCATTCTTTGGGGTGAATACCTAGGAACAGAAGTGTTGAATCATAGAGTAATTCTACATTTACTCTTTGAGGTACCATTAAACTGGATCATTTTACATTCCCTCCAGTATTTAATGAAGGTTCTAACTTTCTTTTCACTCCCACCAACACTTGCTCTTTTCCATTATTTTTAATATCATCACCATCCTAGTGGGTATAAAGTGGCATTTATTTCTACATATTTATGAATTTCCAGTTTTCCTTATTTTTATTTCTAATTTTATTCCTGTGGGTTGTAACCATACTCTTTGTGATTTTAATCTTTTTATCTTTATTGAAGCTTGTTTTGTGATTTGACATATGACTAGTCATTGAGAATGTTTATGTATACAAGTATACTTGGGGAAAATCTATATTTTTATGTTTTTGTGTGGAGTGCTCTGTATTCTCCTATGAGGGCTAGTTGGTTTATAGTTTTTTTTTTTAATGTTTTATTTATCTCTAGGAGAGAGAGAGAGAGAGAGAGAGAGAGAGAGAGACAGTGTGAGCAGGGGAGGATCAGAGAGAGAGGGAGTGACAGACTCCGAAACAGGCTCCAGGCTCTGAGCTGGCAGTCAGCACAGAGCCCGACGCGGGGCTCGAACCCACGAACCGCGAGATCATGACCTAAGCGAAAGTCGGCCGCTCAACCGACTAAGCCACCCAGGCGCCCCTAGTTGGTTTATAGTTTTGATCAAATTTCTTTGTGTCCAATTGATCTTTTTCCTGGTTTTTCTACTTATTATTAAAAATAAAATATTGAGGTTTCCAGCTGTTATCATGGACATTATCATATACTTCTACCTTCATTTCTTCAATACTTCTATCAAATTTTGCTTAATATCTTTTGGTGCAATGTTGTCAGTTGTATTTATGTTTATAATTCATACCTTACAGACAGACTGACCTATTATCATTACATAATGCCATGTTTGTTTGTTTTTTGTCTCTTGTAATCATTTTTGACTTCAAGTCTATTAGAAATGATTTTTAGTAGAGCCACTGTAATTCTGTTTGAGTTACAGTTTGTGTAGAATAATTTTTTTCTATGGTTTCACTTTCATCTTTCTGTGTTTATGGATATACATTGCGTCTTGTATAGACAGCATATTATTGGATTCTGTTTTTTATCTGTTTGGCCCTTCCTTTTCATTGGAGAATTTAATCCATTTACATTTAGAGTAAATACAGATAGGAAATTACTTCTGCTACTTTGTTATTCTGTGTATGCCATACAGGTACTGTTCTCCAGTCCCTCCAATGCTGCCTTCTTTGATATCTATGTTTCTGAAGTATGCCATTTTGGTTCCATTCTCATTTTCTCTTCTGTATATTTGTTAGTTATATTATTCATGGTAACCCAGGCATTCTTCTCTTATAACTTTAATATTATCCCCTACTTGAGGTCTTCTGTTAACTAATTTAACTACTTTAGATAAGAGGTATATTTGTCTATTGTGGAGAATACCAATGATACACTGAGATCCTGTTGTGACTGTTCTTTGAGAAGATTTAGGGCTATGGCTGAAAAGAAGGCAACGGTAAACCAGAATGGAAATTCAGTGGCCTTAATCTGAATCAGTAAAGTTCCTTCCTATGGGATTATATAAGCCTGAAAGAAAAACGTCTATTGAGAGAGAAAAGGACTGAATTTGAGCTCCAAGTTAACCTCCTCAACTTGGACTCTGTGGCCAGACACCAGACCAAACTGTATCACTGTGCAGATATAGTTGTAAATGTAAATGAACTATTCTTTTACAACTTCCCTTCAAGGTTATAATGAAAAAAATCTCAAGGCAAATTGTCTCTCCATTTGACATGTTAGCCAGAAGTCTTTGGCAGACATAAAAAAATCTATAAGCTCCCTAAAGTTTCAGTACTCTGCCTATTTTGTCACTCTGAGGGCACCCAGAATGAAGAGTCCCCTTAAACCAAAATTGTCAATATTCAACTAACTATCTTATCAGGTTCACATGGTCAAGAGTCAAAGGACTATTTAGAATTCAAAGCTGGGCTGCTTTCCCTAAAGGTGAAGGTGAAAAGCTGGATTCATATATCTAATTCACAATACTAATCTTACCAGTAAAAGCCACTTTTCACACCCATTGGGGGGTGATTAACAAGACACTGATTTCACCATCCAAAATTCATGTTTAATATTTATGCTACCAATTAGAAAGTCCTCTTTTGTTGATTATAAAGAAAGGACAGTGAAGACATCTAACAGCTTACACTTCAGTGGGGTCCCCTTGTTGAACACTAGCTAATCATTCCTGCACTGTGTGTTTCTGATTTGGAGAGTTGATCTGTCTTGGGTAAACATAAAACAAAGCAAACAATAATGCCATACTGTCTAAATTAAGACATTCTGAAGTTAACTATAGATATTACGACAAACAGAATCATACAATTGGGTCATATTGCAGATATAATAAATAAAAATAATGTACAACTGGCATTAGAGGTATTTAAAAATCTATTAAAATCAAAGTTTGGCTAAATCCATATTAATTATATAAAACGTCTAGAAAAATATCTCAAGTGAACATGCGACTGGTTTTATAAAGTACACACTGCAATTTCAGAAAGTAGATATACATTTAAGTAATATTTCCTACTCAGTATTAAATTGGTAATTTTAATTAATAAAATATAAGAACATACCTATTATAGTCACTTTAGATATTCAGCATAAAATAATTTATGTAGTTATCATTTGTTGTGAAAATAATGTTTTATTAAGCTGTATTTTATGCAATGATAATGAATATCACCTACCTAAAAATAATAAACCTGTCCCAATAGCACTTAATAGGCTATTTTATCTATTCCTGATAACAAAATTTGTATAATTCCTGGCAACCTGAGTTAGAATTTTAATTTCCATTTTATGCCGTTTCTCTTTGCAGTCAACAGATGTTCCCCACAACAAGGAGAATAATGTGCCTGGAGAATCCAGCCTCTAGCTTTTAAGTGAAATAGTTGCCATAAAATGCTGTGTCTTGAGTTTTGATCATAAAATTTCCAAATGTAGGTACCTCGATCAAGTACTAAAACAAGACAATTCTTTCCTTTATCATACTAAAATAACTGGTTACTGCTTCTCTAGGGGATCAATATATAACCTTCAAAGACAGAACTTCAGAGTCATGTATTGCCACAATAAATGTTCAATATTTTCCCTAGTATTGAGTGAAATGTTGAGTGAATGTAACTTTCCTGTCCCAATTCTGTAGTTGAAAATAATTCCTATGCTTTTCCCATACAATAGTTGTGGCAAATACTTTTGAAAAGAGACCGGTTTTATAGTATTGAATATTGAAATTAATTAGAATTCCCATTGCACTGTGCACTGCAGTCTCTAAAAAATTGTAGTAATGAGCAGTGAGATTAACTACAAATATTAGGGCACCTTGGACTATTATGCCTTGATATTACATAAACATATGTAGTTCTTGAACAGTTCAAATATTCTAAGGAGTCAGTTACATCAACAGGCCTAGGAGGCCCCAGAATAGTTAGAGGACATGGTCCCATAACTCTTCAGAAGTACCACTCTATTCTGGTTCATCTTAATATTGTCTCAACCAGCATTTCCAACCGTCTGTTCTTGAAGCTGGCATAACATAACAACACATTGTTATCAAATAATCATATCTGAAAGAACACAACATTTGGTTTAATGACCCCCTTTTAATTAATCGCAAGCATTGTGTTTATAAAACTGTTGATTTATCAAAACAAAGCCAAGTGATGGATAATGGCAAACATAATTTCAGTCAGTTTGTCTGCTTTACTTCTTTCCTATAATCTCACCAGGTGTTGGCTAAGTTTCAAATTTAGTCAAAACATTTGCTCCAAGTAGGATTTTAAAAATTAACCTACTTTAGTTTATTCACAGCCTGATTAAACAGATAATTAAAACTTACAGATGCAGATCCCTGTTAAATTACTGTAGCTTGAATGAATTGGTGGAGTAGGTTATTAGTTGTACATACACAGGCACAAAATGAACCAGTTACTGGGAGGAAGACATATCAATATTCGGTGTTTTCTACCTTCTGTGAATTTTTCTAAAAATAGTTCCTTTTAATAATTTTGAAAAGAGTGGGGAACTTGGAAAATTTTTGAAGTTTATGTAATATGGAACTCTTTGGCCTTAACTTTTTCCAGCTTGCACTATTGTTCATTGTACCATTTTAGAATGAAATTTATCATGAAGGAAATTTTATTCGCATTAAAATCCTTTCGTGACATATAAAGAATGAGATCATAAATATTTTCCTGAAAATGGTCATTCAGAATAAATTGTCATCATGCAAATTAGATGTGTGGTCAAGTCTCTATTGTGATTCATTCTTGTTTGTAGGATTATCTGATTCTCAATTTATCTTCAACTTTTTTTAAATTTTTAAAGATGGAGATAATTGTCAAGCATTGTTATAAAAGGTAAATTAGATGATGTATGTGAACTACGTTTCACATTTCTAAGAGAAAAATTCTTGCATGGCTTTTTTTCTTTCATGCATTTGCACACGAAATACATTTTAAAAAATATGCCAAATGAAAAGAAAACAGAAACTTCGGACTTCCACTCTCACATATGCTACTTTTTTTTTTTTTTTTATTTCTAGGAGAGAGAGAGAGAGAGAGACAGCGTGAGCAGGGGAGGGTAAGAGAGAGAGGGAGATACAGACTCTGAAATTGGCTCCAGGCTCTGAGCTGGCAGTCAGCACAGAGCCCGACGCGGGGCTCGAACCCACGAACCGCGAGATCATGACCTAAGCGAAAGTCGGCCGCTCAACCAACTAAGCCACCCAGGCGCCCCTCCCATATGCTACTTTAAATTTGAATAAGTTACATACTGAATCTGACCTTGATTCAAGTAGTTCACCGTTAAAACCAGTCTCTGTAGGTAATGGAGAAAGCAGAGAAAGCAGAGAAAATATATATACAACTTCTAGCAAAGATAAAATATATATGCAACTTCTAGTATTATTTTTGGCATTTTGTATTTACTCAATAATTGTTACTTGCCTTAAATTTCTTTCAATATAATTTATTGTCACGTTAGGTAGCATACAATGCAACAGTGTGCTCTTGGCTTCAGGAGCCAAAGAGCCAAGAGCCAAAGAGCCAAGCTTACATACAAAACCGAGTGCTCATCCCAAGGGCCCTCCTCAGTGCCAATCACCCATTTTTCCCTCTCCCCCACCGTGCCCCATCAGCCCTGTTTGTTGTCTGTATTTAAGAATCTCTTATGGTTTGCCTCGCTCTCTGTTTGAAGCTGTTTTTTCCCCCATTCCCTTCCCCCATGGTCTTCTGTTAAGTTTCTCAAATTCCACATATGAGTGAAAATATATGATATCTTTCCCTGACTGACTTATTTCACTTAGCGTAATACCCTCTAGTTCCATCCACATCGTTGCAAATGGCAAGATTTCACTCTTTTTTTTTTTAATTTTTTTTTTAATGTTTTTTTATTTTTAGGAGAGAGAGAGCGTGAGCAGGGGAGGGTCAGAGAGAGAGGGAGTCACAGGCTGAAACAGGCTCCAGGCTCTGAGCTGGCAGTCAGCACAGAGCCCGACGCGGGGCTCGAACCCACGAACCGCGAGATCATGACCTAAGCGAAAGTCGGACGCTTAACCGACTAAGCCACCCAGGCGCCCCAAACTACATCTTCTTTATCCATTCATCCACTGATAGGCATTTGGGTTCTTTCCATAATTGGGCTATTGTTGATAGCACTGCTATAAACATTGGGGTACATGTGCCCCTATGAATCAGCTCTCCTGTATCTTTTGGATCAATTCCTAGTAGTGCTATTGCTGGGTTGTAGGGTAACTCTGTTTTTTATTTTTTGAGGAACCACCACACTGAGCAATTTTCCAGAACAATTGCACCAGTTTGTGTTCTCAACAGCGCCAGAGGGCTCCCATTTCTCCACACCCTCGACAACATCTGTTGTTTCCAGAGTGGTTAATTTTAGCCACTCTGACCGGTGAGAGGTGGTATCTCAGTGTGGTTTCGATTTGTATTTCCCTGATGGTGAGCAATGTTCAGCATCTTTTGATGTGTCTGCTGGCCACCTGGCTGTCTTCTTTGGGAAAGTGTCTATTCACATCTTCTGCCCATTTCTTCGCTGGATTATTTGTTTTTCAGTGTTGAGTTTGGTAAGTTCTTTATAGATTTTGGATACTAACCCTTTATCCACTATGTCATTTGCAAAGATTTTTTTCCCATTCCCATGTCTTTTAGTTTGGTTGAATATTTCCTTTGCTGTGCAGGGTTTTTATCTTGATGAGGTCCCAATAGTTGATTTTTGCTTTTATTTCCCTTGCCTTCGGAGACATGTCAAGTAAGAAGTTGCTGCAGCCAGGTCAAAGAGGTTGTTGCCTGTTTTCTCCTCTAGGGTTTTGATAGTTTCCTGTCTCACATTTAGGTTTTTCATACATTTTGAGTTTATTTTTGTGTACAGTGTAAGACAGGGGTCCAGTTTCATTCTTCTGCATGTTGCTGTCCAGTTCTTCCAGCACCATTTGATAGACAGACTCTATTTTTTCCATTGGATATTCTTTCCTGCTTTTGTCAAAGATTAGTTGGCCATGCATTCGTGGGTCCAATTCTGGGTTCTCTTTTCTATTCCATTGGTCTATGTGTCTGTTTTTGGGCCAATACCATATTGTCTTGATGATTACAGCTTTGTAGTAGAGGCTAAAGTCTGGGATTGTAAGGCCTCCCGCTTTGGTTTCTTTTTCAATATTACTTTGGCTAATTCGGGATCTTTTGTAGTTCCATACCAATTTTAGGATTGTGTGTTCTAGCTCTGAGAAGAATGACAGTACAAGTTTGATTGGGATTGCATTGAATGTGTAGATTGCTTTAGGTAATACTGACATTTTAACAAAATTTGTTCTTCCAATCCATGAGTATGAGATGTTTCTCCATTTCTTTATGTCTTCTTCAATTTCTTTCATAAGCTTTCTATAGTTTTCAGCATACAAATCTTTTACCTCTTTGGTTAGGTTTATTCTTAGGTATTTTACAGATGTTAGTGCAATTGTAAATGGGATAGATATCTTATTTTCTCTTTCTGTTCCTTCATTATTGGTATACAGAAATGCACCTGATTTCTGTACATTCATTTTACATCCTGTGACTTTCCTCAATGCATGTATCAGTTCTAGCAGCATTTTGGTGGAGTCTCTCAGGTTTTTCATGTAGAGTATCATGCCATCTCCAAAAAGTGAAAGCTTGGCTTCTTCTTTGACAATTTTGATGCTTTTTATCTCATTTTGTTGTCTGATTGCTGAGACCAGGACTTCTGACACTATGTCAAACACAGCATGTGACAAGAGTTTATTAATATTGTCCTGTAGTCAACATCCGTGCATGCATATACAATGGTCCCCATGCAGTAACATTTTTTTCTTTTTTTTCTTCCTCTTACTTCTTCCCTTCTCTATTCTGGTTTTTGGGTTGTTTAAGCAGACATTTTTAGTCTATTCTTTTTACACCTCTTCTGTATCTTCTTTAGTTTCTTCTCTTCTGTATCTTCTTTAGTTTCTTCCCCCCCACCCCTCCTTCTCTCTGGATTAAGCTGTATAGTTTCTCTGATTCTTTGCCTGGTCAATTTTTTCCCAATTTTTTTCCATTTCTCTTTCCTCACCCCTGTCATTTCTCTCTTTGTATGATATAAAACTTCTTCCACCACCACCCTCATGATATTTCAAATTACTAACAGAGACTTTTAACAGATTTCCTACTCACCTTGAACCAATTTTCTCATCTAGTAAATGATGAAATAATATCTATTTTTCTGTGTAGTTATGAAAATTTAATATCAGTATCAGTCAGTTAGTGAAATGCCTGAATCCTTGTGTTGTCATTATTGTGCTGATTTACATGAAGGGTTAGGCTTGTGAAAATATATGCTTTAGGTCTAGAGGTGCAGTAGAGGAGGTTGAAATTATTAAATATATACACATACATATATTCTATAAGTGAATGTTGTTAAAAGCACATGCCTGGTTTGAAAATTTTTCTCATTACTTTTCCCAAAAACATTATTAAAATTAATGCTAAATATATTGTAACCTTACTATGTTAACAAAACACAATAATGTAAAATAATGAATTGCCATCCATTTGTGTTTTATGAGCCTTACTTAAAAAGAGCATTTCTTTGAAAACAGGTCAACAAAGATGGCATATTAAAAACTGCATTATATTAATCTACAGCATATTGAATTTTAAGAAAGAATTAGTCATTATTGAGGGTCTTTACACAGTGTGTACATATCAACCATTGTAAGTCAAATCCAAAGAGAATATCAGTTACTTAGTTAAAGGCTCCATTATCATTTGAATTCCGAATAAAGAGAAGCATATGTTTTCTTAACTACCTATGGATAGAACCTTGGTTGTATTTTGTTATAACTTTTTAAATCTTCAGAAAATTATCTCATATAATTGAAGCTAAAACACAATCCAAAGAGAGTAGACAGAAATCAAAGGTGATACTACCATTCTGAAATTTAGAGCTATTTATTTGTTTTGATTACATCTTTTCTTCTAATCAGGTTAATTCAAAATAAAAAGTGAAAACAAGAAAGGAAAAAGGTAATATAGAACCAGAGAAGAAGAAATGAGATATTTTCAGTCCTTTGACCTTTTTACATACTGTCCAACATCATTGAATGTTAATTACTTATTATAACTGGCCTGAACATCTAGAACAGTGCCACAACAGGTCCCCATGTCATTATATGCAGGGCCCTTCACACTTCCACTAAAGTTATTATTTTAAGAAACAGTATATTTTAGGGGTGCCTGGGTGACTCAGTGGGTTAAACATCCAACTCTTGATTTTGGCTCAGGTCATGACCTTGCTGTTTATGAGTTAATGTACGCAGATAGTCAGGAGCCTTTTTGGAATTCTGTCTCTTGTCTCCCTCTCTCTCTGCCCCTGCTCTGCTTGCACTCTCTCCTTCTTGCTTTCTCTATCAAAAATGAACAAATAAACATTTTAAAAAAGGAGATAGTATATTTTGTATCTCTTCTGCCAAAAAGGCAGATTTCCCCTTAAGTGATAAAGAACACTCAATGTAGTTAATAATCAAGACCCTTCCTACTCTGAATTTAAAGTACCTTACTGTCCATTTCCTCCTAGCATTTATTCCTTCTGACCTGAGCATGAACTGGGAATGGCTCCATGGTCTTGATCATGGAATTTCATTCTATTCCATCTAACTGACATTTCATCCTACTCATATTAGCTTCTTGAAATCTTGTTAAAACCCAGCTCAGATTTCTATATTTGGGAGTCTTTTTATGAATTTCCTGTACTGATTTATTACTTCTTCATTTGTGATTCCATAATACTTCATTTATATTTGTATCACAAAATTTGTTATAACTATAATGTTTTCTAGTTACCTGTGAACTTGGCCCTTTTCTACTAGACCAAGAACTCTTTGTTTTTTTTATGGGTTTTTGTTGTTATTGTTGCTTAATGACCCAGTGCCAAATTTGAGGATGTGTACATAGTAGCCTCTCATAAATGCTTATTTAACCAAATTAACATCCATAAACGTGTGCCAGACAGTTAATGTTTTATGCCATAGCATTTGTTTTCTTTTAATATCTACTATTCTGGGATCAGTGCCCATTTGCTTATGTGACATATTGAAAGAATATCGATAAAATATTTCCCTACAAGTTCACCTTGCTGAATATTCTAAACTATTGCTCCATGCCTTCTGCTTGTATCATCTCTTTTCTCAAATAATTTCATCATTTTCAATTACAAAATCCTAGGTCATAAGGACTACAGTGTGTAGAATTTCAGCTTCCGCCCAGAAATCTCTTTAGTAAAAGCCAATATGTCTTCTTTCAATTAATTATTTTTATATCCATTTAGTAAGGAATTCTGTTATTAACCTCTCATTTAAAGTCCATCTTGTCCTTGTTGAGTCTCCATGCATCAGAATAGAGGTGAACCTGCCAGCCTCATCAGTTTTTTTTTTTTTTAAGTACATTTTCAGCTGTAAAGATTGCAAGGAGAATGAAAAAGTCCGCTGTCAAAATTAGGAATTATTCATCATGACATTTTTTCTCTGTGGTTATAATTTGACCAAGAAGAAGCCAAACATATTCAAAGTTCTATGTGGATAGCAGCATAATATCTAGATCAGAGTTGAAATTTGTTATTGGAGACTGATAATGCCATGATGTGCTTTTCTTCTTAAAATTCCAATTTTTAAAAATTCCGTGTTAACTGATTCAAGGTTGATACTAAAACCATGACAATTCACATTTTGGAGGGTATATAGCAAATAATCCTCAAAGTCATTGAACCATACAAGATCAGAGTTGAAAGGAAACTTGACCACTTAGTAGTCCTTCTACTCACAGCAAAGACTTAATATCAGTATCCATACCAGGGGTTCATTTTTTATCAATCAAATATACTCTGCAATAACAAGTTTTTTACACTGAAATTTCAATGTTGGGCAAATTAACATTAAAAATTTCTAATAGCTTATATTTGCATTTTTATCTCCTGCCCATCCTTAGTTAAAAGTGTCTAGAGACCTCAAAGAATGTGCCCTTAGAATTGTGGAATTCTGGCCCTGGCCACAACTCTGAGCAGATAAGGATTCAAAACTGGGGCCGTTTTAATCAACCATGACACCTGTGGAAGGCAGAATTCTAAAAAGCATGACTCTACCCTGAGATTCCATACCTAACTCCCAATCCTGTGAATATGATGAGCTATTAGTCTGGTGATTCAGTTTTAATATTTCGTATAGGTGATTTTCGGTGTGGGAAATTTTCCAGGTTGGCCTGACCTACGCCTCTCAACCCTTAAACGCAGAAAGCTTTCTCTGGCTTATGATAGAAAAAGAAGTGAGAGGGACTTAAAGTATGACAAAGACTTGCCAAGCCTCTTTTGAGCTTTTGGGCTTTTGAAGCAAATTTAAGATCTTCAGAATAAGGTCAGGATGGAATATTCAATGCTTCCTCATTGATACCCCAATATACACAGCCCTTAGGAGCCTCCATAGAATCATATGATTCCACAGAACAAATAATAAAAATCATTTTATGGATGTGTCTGTTTGGTTCAGTCAGTTGAGTGCAGGATATTTGATTTTGGCTCTGGTCATGATATCACAGTTGGTGAGGTCAGGCCCCACATCAAGCTCTGTGTTCGTTGTGCTAAGTCTGCTTGGGTTTTTCTCTGTCTCTTGCTTTCACTCTCTGCCTCTCCCCAGCTTGTGCTCTCTCTCTCTCTCTCTCTCTCTCTCTCTCTCAAAATAAATAAAAACTTTTAAAAAGGCAAAAAACAAGTTTGTATTGGTCTATGCTGATATTTCTCCATCTCTTTAGCTCTCTTTGATGCTTAAAAAATAATACATATCTACCCTCTTGCTTATTACCTCTATATCCTCTTTTTAATTATTTCTTACTCAGTAGTAAGTAAAGCAAGAGAATTTACCCAGTACTAGTCTATGTGTACCAGTCTAAAAATCCAGGTAGAAAAAAATACATTTTCTTTGTTGTCATTTATATGTGTATTAAAGCCATATTTTTTGCTAAGTTGATGAAAAATTCCATCCCATTCATTACACTGACTCTTATCCACTATCAGGATTTCACCATCATCTAAGATAAGTTGGTAATACACAGAGAACATGCGAAGAACTTCTAATCACAAATGTTTCATAGCTTTATTTTAAAACTTAGCAATAGTCCCCTTAAATCTATCAGTAGTCTTTTTCCTGGTATATCAGTCAGGAATTAGAGGTTTTTGTTTTTGTTATGGTTTTTGCCAAAGCTAAGAGCACTACACCTAAAGACCAGCTTACCTGGAATCTGGCTCCGCCACCGAGCACCGTTTTGTAACACCGCGGACTTTCCATTCTTCTTGAGAGAAGCAACCATTTTCCCTAATCCTACAGCATATGGCAACATTTCCCCTCTTTTTTTAATGTTTATTTATTTATTTTGAGAGAGAGAGGAGTGTGAGCAAGGGAGGGGCAGAGAGAGAGGGAGTGAGAGAAAATCCCCAGCAGGCTCTGCCTTGTCAGTGCGTAACCCAATGCGAGGCTCCATCTAATGAATTCCTGAGATCATGAACTGAGCAGAAATCAAGAGTCACGTGCTCAGTCGAATGAGCCACCCAGTCACCCCTGCCATTTTCCTTCTTAAAGACAGTTCATTTTCCTCCAGGATAAATAAAACAATTTCTTAAGAAAGAAAAGTTTTTTTAGTATGTTTCTGCTATCTACATTCTTACAAAAATGTATGTCAAGAAATTTCATAAAATATCTGGACAGCAATTGATATGTGGGGTGGTACAATGACAGGGAGAAGAGGTAAAAATATATGGAGAAAAATACCATATACACATGCTTCAGTACGTTATTCTGCTGGATGATTTGTATCTCATACTCTCAAGAATTTGAGGTCACACAAAAGATCAAATTGTCAAGCCAGCTTTAAGCATAATCAAAGATATTTTCCAGTCCCAGGCATTGCTAGTGGAAGTCCCCAGATCCTTTCTCTGCATAGCTGATGTGTCTTGGCCCAAGATAACAGATGCAATTTCCAGTTGGTACTGTGATCACCTCCCTTACACACAAAATGACATCATTTAGTTCATTCAATATCTTCATTTTGTATTCATATGGATACATGGCTGGTAGGATAATTTCCTGAGAGTCAGGTCCTAGAAACCATAAATTAATAACTTGCTTACCACAGCAATTCTAAAGAGACAAGCATATCCAAAGTAAATGAAAGTGGATAGCAAAGAGATATCTGCACTCCCACGTCACCTTAAGTATCATTTATAATAGTCAAGATAGGGGAACAACCTTAGGGGTGAATGGATAAAGATGATGTGATCCATATACAACAGGATATCATTCAGTCATGAGAAAAAATAAATTCTGCCATTTTCAAACACATCGATAGACCTTGAAGACATTATACTATGGCAAATAATTCTGACAGAAAAAGTCAAAGACTTCATGATATCATTTATATGTAAAAAAAATAATAACACTTTAAAAAAATTAAACTCAGAAACAGTAGAAAAGTGGCTTCCAAGGGCTGGAAGGTGGGCGAATTATTGCACAAACTTTCAGCTATAAGATGGATGAAGTTTAAGAATCTAAGGCAAAACATGGTGTCTACAGTTGATAACACTGTATTGTATGATTAAAATTTACTAGGAGTACAACTTAGATGTTCTCACCAAGAATAAAAAAAGGGAGGTGATGGATGTGTTAACTAACTGGAGAGAACCCTTTCACACTGTATACGTAAATCAGATCATCAGTGATATACACTTCAAATATCTTACAATTTTACTTTAATTATACCTCAATAAAGCTGAAACAAAAAATAAAGAATGAGGCATAATCTGCTAAAAGCATTCATAGGTAATGCCCCTTCTGTGAGCAAAATCCATCGCACTTGTTTTTCAGGAATCCTATCATTCTTTTCCCCATGAAATTGGACCAGTTCTCTTCTCTAGTGCCTAGATGCTATTTAAATCCTTCCTCAAAATGGCCACATCTCAGAAGTGGTAACTATATTCAAAAAGATGGTTGTCAGTGGTGAAAATTTCCTTAGGGATGTTATTTGGACATAATTTAAACTTTGCAAGCCCTTGGCTCACTCCACATACACAGATATGCAATCTATGAGATATGATTCAACAATCACTTATCTTATTCAAAGTTAAGCTATATTAATACTTAGACTATGTCACATTCATTTTTATAATCTTAGCACCACCACAGAAACTGGCCCCTATTTTGTGCTCAAAGATATGCTAAAAACAATTTTGTTGTTGAGTTTTTCTACTTGAGAGAAAATTTTAAGAAATGGTAGGTGCGTCATCTTTTCAAAAAATAAAAGGGACTTTGTTTTTTATCTTTTGGGTTACCATTTCATTCGATCTTGAACACAGTGCGTCCATTCCCCATGTCCAATGAAGAGGTCAGTTCAACATATAAAGCTGGATCAAAGAAAAAAGATTTGTACCCGGTTGACATTTTCTTTTACTCACAAGAATAATACAACATTACAAGTAAGACACTTAAAACTCTATTTTACTTGCTCTGAAAATTTGTGTACTTACTTTCACTAAAATATGTTTTCATTTGGAAGTGGTCAATTCCTTGAAAGTAGAATTGCAAGGCATCATTCTAAAGGAGTAAATACTTACTGGTATTGCTACCTGACAAGTAATAGAGAGAGGACAGAAAGACTTGGCAAAGATCTAGCCATGTAGCAAGTCAATGCTTTGGAAAGGGATTCGATTTTTATTTGTCATGTTGCCTACCTCAAATCAGTTTCACATTTTGAATATGCCAAATCACTCATAATAATGACTGGGATTCTAATATGAATTTATATCTCTATATTCTGAAAGGCCAAGATGTCGTTTCTTTAAGTAAGTCCAATTCGAACTTATTTAACATGATAATGAAACTATTATTTCCATATTGCTATTTGAATGAGAAAAACCTATATATGGTACTCTTAGTATATCAAATGGTATGGCACATTTGTAATTCATTTCAAAATTTCAAAATAAGTTGCTTACTCACTTGTGAAGGTGGATGGGTACAATTCACCTTTATTCTAGTGTGCATTGGTTTTGTTGTAAGCAACATAGATTTTCCAGATAATTAATCTCAATTAAGGTTTGGAGGAAGTAGAGAGAAAATTAAGCAAGATTTCAAAGAGTTTAACCTCTGGTTCTATACCCATTTGAATTAGATTAACAGTTACTAAGTCTGTGGCCTTGGGATATTTACTTTTTTTACCTTCAGTTTCCTCTTCTATAAAATTAGTATAATATCAGCAATAAATATGGTTATTTGAACATATTAAATGAGAAGATACAATTCAAGTATCTGGTATATATATAGCAAGCACTCAATAATGTGAACCCATCAACTAGTATAAGTATACAGGAAGAAATGTATTAATTAGGCCCCTAACTTCCATGAGCTCCCACTAGTTTTGACAAGTATTGGAACTTTGTTCTCTGGAGCTACTTTAATATCTAAGCTTTCTAATGCAGTTTTTAATTTCACTTTTACAGACTGACTTTATTTAGTTCCCTTTGATTCTCTACACCAGAGACCCAGGAAGTTCCTAAAAAGTTACACTATCTCAACTATTGCCATGGCTTGTTAAAATAGAAATGGTAGAAAAGTGCATGTTTTTGTAAGCACTCAATTCAAATCACATAGCACAGTGCTTTTAAGAGGATGAAACATATAAAATATTTCCCCTGGCTTTGGATTAAATGGAATCCTTGACCTAATGTATCATATATTTAAAAAAAAAACAAAACATTTTTTGAATTAACAAAATTATTTTATTTTTTAAAAAATTTATTTCTGAGAAAGAGAGAGAGAGAGACAGTGTGAGCAGGGGAGGGTCAAAGAGAGAGGGAGACACAGAATCCGAAACAGGCTCCAAGCTCTGAGCTGTCAGCACAGAACCCAACATGGGGCTCAAGCCCATGAATCCTGAGATCATGACCTGAGCCGAAGTCAGATACTTAACCGAGTGAGCCACCCAGACACCCCAGGAAGTTATTTTAAAGGTAAATTTGTTAACGCTTTGCTAAACAACAATTTTGAATTCTTATTTTTTAACTCTTTAAATGATAAATGTGAAAATGATAAACACAGTAAAGTTACTTGAGACAATAGAAATTGTAACATGTTGGATTTATTTGTTTTATTAAAACATCTAGAGGATTTAAGTTAGTAATTAGGAAAATCCCTGTGCTTTCTGTAGATGGAAAACTTGGTAATTTGATACTGGTGGATCAGGGACATTATTATTTTGACTCTTTTCTGAAGATAAATAAGGGAGAATGAAACCAATAATCTGCTAGTTTAGTTCACCAATCAATATTTCTTTGAGGTAATCCATAGTAGTTCCTGAATGCCCCTAAACTATCAGACTTCTGAAGCTGTAGGGAATAGTGTATTCATCCAATTTACTAGGATTATAAGATCTAAAATTTTTCCCATACTTTTCTCCTTTTCCCCACTGTCTTCCTCCTCTTCTGTATCCTCCTTATCTTTTCTTTTAATGTTTATTTATGTTTGGCATGGGAGTAGGGGCAGAGAGAGAGGGAGACAGAAAATCCAAAGCAGGCTCTGTGCTGACAGTACAATACCCAACATGGAGCTCGAACTCACAAACTTGAGATCATGACCTGAGTTAAAGTCAGATGCTCAACTGGCTCAAGACACCCAGGAAGCCCATCCTCTTTAACTTTACATTTATTTACTATTAAAAATGTGCTTCCTAAGGAAAATGATCATTTAGTAACTCAGATACATATTAATATCTAGTTATTAAAAGGAAAATAGGGGGAACGTGAGTGACTCAGTTGGTTGAGCATCCAGTGCCTGATTTTTGCTCAGGTCATGTTTTTGCAGTTTGTGAAATCAAGCCTCACATTGGGCTCCATGCATCAGCACAGAGCTGGTTGGGATTCTTGCTCTTCCTCTTTCCCTGCTCCTCCCCTTTCTCTATATCTCTCAAAACAAATAAACTAAAAAAAAAAAAAAAAAAGAAGGAAAATTGATCTCATTCAATTTCACTGAAATGTGTTCAGATTTCATAAGGCAAAGGTAGAAGCTCTTTTCCACACTTGTTATATGGTGGGTCTAAGCGTGTGTGGACTGCAGATGAAGTGGTGGGAAATCTATTTTTTTTAAAAGTTTATTTATCTTTGAGAGAGAGAACAAGCAGGGGAGGGGCAGAGACAGAGGGAGAGGCACAGATTCCAAGGCAGGCTCCAGGCTTCAAGTTATCAGCACAGAGCCTGACGTGGGGCTTGAACCCACGAACCATGAGATTGTGACCTGAGCCAAATTCGGATGCTTAACTGACTGAGCCACTCAGGTGTCCCAAAGTGGTGGGAAATCTTAAGCCCCTTGAAGATAGCTCTTCCTCATGTCCATGCCACAAAACCTGGGGATGCAATTTTAACAGTAATGTACCAACACTGGTGGATACACTACTACTGATTTGTTGGACTTTAAACAAATACTTTTTCATTGGTTTCTTCAATTGTATTTTGACAATAAAAACTGCATGCAGAGTAATAGGGATATATGTGAAGTTATTTATTCAGTCATTTATAGTTGCTTTACAATGCACACAATTAGATATTATAATCTTCATTACTTGTAAAGTAGAACCAATTTATCCCTGAATCAGATATTCTAAGTATTTGTGAATGAGTTGAGTTCTAGGTCAGTACATGGGGACCATAGTGTGAAATAAAATCAAATGTAGACCACCATCATCTCAATCTTTTTATGAATCACGGAAAGTAAATTGCTAGTAGGTCTGGGAACTCAGGAGGAAAAAAAAATCTGTGCTTGAAAAGTTAAATCACAAACCAGCCAGCTAATTTCCCCCAAATGATCTATTCATCCTTAATTAAAATATTTCTTCATTAAGATAATTTCTACTTTAAATATGCAAGAGAAAATAAGTAGACCAATGAGTATAGTGCCATTTCTTAGGTAAAACAATTTCCATTTAATTTCTCATTAACACTTTTTGGGAGAGCATATGTTTTTACTTAACTCTGTCTTTTCTTTTAGAGTCTGCAGTTACAGGTATGATAAAAGGACTTATTAAAAAAAACACACACAACTCAAAGAAAATTTTCTTCTCCTAAAAAATCCAAGAGAAAACCATATGCAGGGTCATGATGAGCCTGAACTCGCATGTCAGGGGAGTAATTATAAGGATGTAGAGCCATAGCACCAATGCCTTGGACTAACTGTGCATACCTCCCCCGCCTCACCCCTGCCACCACCTCCAGATTCATATGGTAAAGCCCTAACCCCCAGTGTGATGGTATTTGGAGATGAGTCTTTGGGAAGTGATCAAGGTTAGATGAGGCCATGGTGTGGATCTGTAAGGTGAAATACATGTCCCTGTAAGAAGAGATACCAGAAAGCTTGTTGTCTCTGTCTCTCTGTCTATCTCTCTATCTGTCTGTCTCTCTGCCATGTGATGACATAACTAGAAGGTGACCATCCTCAAGCCAGGAAGGGAATCCTCATCAATATCCAATCATCATGACACTTTGGTCTTGAACTCCTAGTCTCTAAAACTGTGAGAAATAAATGTCTATTGTTTAAGTTATGGAATCTGTAGTCTTTTATTATGGCAGCCTGAGCTAAGATAGCTGGCTTTTCTTCCCTGTGCTATCTCCATGCTGATATATCCTCTATTTTTCAAAGATGTGGTAAGTTCATATAGATTTCATTTTTTAGAATTGTGTTATTCAACTATGTAGCCACCAAACACATGCAGTTATTGAACACTTGAAATGTGGCTGAATTCAGATGTGCTGTAAGTGCAAAAAACATAATAGATTTTGAAGACTTTGTACAAAAAATGTTAAATATTCTATTAGTATCTTTTTTGAGAGAGAGAGAAAGAGCAGTGGAGGGGCAGAGGGAGAAGGAGAGAGAGAATCTTAAACAGGCTCTAAATCCAGCATGAAGCCTGATGTGGGGCTTGATCTCAGAACAGTGAGATCATGACCTGAACTGAAATCAAGAGTCAGACACTTAACTGACTAAGCCACCAAGGTGCCCCTATGATTATGTCTGTGGCCTACACATGTCAATTATATTATATATTTTTTGGACAACACTGATTTATAATCATGTCTTGGTCCTCTTAAAAGACAAGCCCTGATTAAGTAATGTTAGTAAAATCAGTTATATCCTGGCACTCATTAATTGTCAAAACTAAATGATCTTTTCTGAAGAGAAGGTTTTAAAAAGAAAGAATCATAATGTTGGAAATGACTAGGGACAATATCAAGAGCAAGAAAACAAATTTACACACAAAAGGGTTCAAGGAAACTTGATAGACTTACTTTGTTTCAGTTTGTAGTAGATCACATGTTATCCAGTAGGTATTGCAATCATTGGCTCATAGCACATTGGAAGTGGAGATGCCTACATAGAGTATTTTAAGATAAGGAAAAGAAGGCTTTGCATATAATTTATTGCTCCCTATTTATCTTTCTTTATCTTTTGTCAGTTCCTCCCATGTTTATTATGCTTTATTTCCTAACATTGAGATTTAACTTCCATTTAAGTGAAAATTCAGTACTGTACTCTGTTCTGACTCATTTATCCTTAATGCTGAGAATGTTCAAAATAATATTTAAACTCATGAATTACTACCAAAAGAAAACCAGTCACAATGACAAGATTTTGTTATTTATCTCTCTTGTTTTAGAAAAGCTAGGAAAAAATGTGTCATCCATGACCAGGGATGTTGAATGCTCAGAACTGTATAATGATTGAATAGGTCACATCTTAACATTATACAATAATAAATAAATAAATAAATAAATAAATAAATAAATAAATAAGTCTGCTACATACTAGGGTAAATAAAAATCAAGTATATAATTTCATATCCTAATATGGCATTTTATACTTTAAGGTAGGTGAGTATAAATGAGATTTCATAATTTATATATACAACATAGCTAGGATATGGAATCCTATATCATTTATACTAGCACAGATATGTTAAAGCTTTAGGAAGGAGAGTAATGAGTCTAGGACCTGATATTCTTCATCTTCCACTGAACCAAATTCATAACGTTTCCCCTTCCTTCCTTCCTTCCTTCCTTCCTTCCTTCCTTCCTTCTTTCCTTCCTTCTTTCTTTCGTTCTTTCGTTCTTTCTTTCATGTTTATTTATTTATTTATTTGGAGAGGGAGAGAGAGAGAGAGAGAGAGAGAGCAAGGGGTGGGGGCAGAGAGAGAGGATCCCAAGCAGGCTCCACACTGTCAGGGCAGAGCCCAATGTGGGGCTCCAATTCATGAACTGTGAGACCATTACTTCAAGAGTCCATTGCTTAACCGACTGGTCTTCCCAGGCGCTCCTCATGTTTTTGTTTTTGTTTTTGTTTTTTTAACTAGTTATGGATGATAATCTAAGTTCCATATAGTGTTTTCTTCTCTCAATATGTGCTAGGTAATATATGAGATGTAATTTTGTTAAACTTTGACTTACATATAAAACAGACTCATTCTCTTTTTTCTTTCCTCCTTCCTTTCTCTCTTTATTTCCTTCCTTCCTTCCTTCCTTCCTTCCTTCCTTCCTTCCTTCCTTCCTTCCTTCCTTCCTTTCTTTCTTTNTTCCTTCCTTCCTTCCTTCCTTCCTTCCTTCCTTCCTTCCTTCCTTCCTTTCTTTCTTTCTTTCTTTCTTTCTTTCTTTCTTTCTTTCTTTTTTTCCTTCGTAGGATATCAACTTTTCCTTTAGCTCTTACTACCATGTCTGTTAGATAAAACAAGAAAGAGAGGCTTTTATTCCATGGGTCTAGAATAAAGATGGCATATTTATGTGTCTGCTGTTACAACACCTGAGCCTTTCTAGACCTTTCAGTGCCAGGAGAACTTTCCAAATAGAAATAACTGAACTGATTACACTGCCAGATGGAAGAAAAGATCAACCAGACCAAATAGAGTATAAGAGTGAAGGCAGCTTTATTTCCTCTGTCCCCCTGCTTCCAACACTCAATGAAAACTCTATATCCTAATAATCGTATGTTGTTTGCTCACATCAGAAATCCCCATGTTTTAAGGCATGGATGGGGGCACATTGACCACATGTTTGATGACCCCATATCCATTCAGAGTGAGCTTTAATTAATTAAAGTCAGTTATGGAAAGGCCCTGAACTTCCTACTGGTTTTTTTAGAAATCAGTCTTAAACCAATTAAGTGTGTGGTAATCACACTAAAAGCATCACTTTGGAATTAGCATTTGACTTAGTTTGGGGCTGTGAAAAGTGAGAAGTTTTCTGCCCGGCATCTGCAATATATCTTCACTTGGAATTGAGACTAACGGAAGGAGACAGTCTCTGTCATTCAGATGTATCACCTGGAATTTCTCCAGCCGTTTCTGATGATTTGTGATTAAGGCCAGGCACATGAAGGTTAAGACCAGGAACAGTGAGGGTCAAGATGAGAGAAATGTGATCAAATGGAGCTTGAAATCTTCAATAATTAAGTCAACTGTAAAGGTAACCATCTCTAGACTTCCATTTATAGGAAACACTATTATATTTTCTTTTTTAAAAAAAGCAATTTGAGTTGGACTTTTCATGTTGTTACAGCCCAAAGCAACCTAATTTCTCCATGGTGTGAAGAAACTATTGGAGTTTGCTGCCACGCAGACTAACCTATGTAGCTGACCTTAAATATCAAGTAATTTCTTTTATTGCCAAAAGCTACATTGGAAGCCATATTACCTGGTCTAGCACAAATACAATGTAAGAAGTTCAGGGTCATTGGCAATCATCAAAGCAAATAGAAAGACAGTAAGACCATGGTACCATCTTCATATTTATAGTGTTCTTTTATCACTATTGAGATAGCCATGTTACCAGAATTCCTCTTATTTGAAAGCAAAAAAGGTAACATGTGTTTTAGTAAATGAGACACAGCTATGCTTGAGTCCATTATTCTGTCTCCCGGGGCCCAAAACTTACTCAAGCTGTGCATTTGTGGTTTATCCCACCATCTGCTATTCAAATGTTTCCTATTAACCATGACCACCAGTGGTTTAACCTTTTGATATTTTTCAAACGTTTCATTGACAGAAAAAAAAAGAAAGTAACTAGGATGGATGCACAGAATCCATTTTGAGACCTGTAATGTACAGGTAATAGATCTGTCATCAATTAAATGAGGGCATATGTTAGATGAGTTACATGACCAGATACATTTCTCTGTTCTGAATCCATCTATCTACATTGCTAAAAGGCCATGAAATAGCTTCCTTGGTATTTTATTATCAGCGAGCTGTAAAATTTAACAGCAGAGCCAACATTGTCTGAAATCTACCTCTTAGGAAAGAAAGGGACAACGTGGAAGATTTAAAGCTTAACCAACAAAACATCCAGAAGTAGAAATGAATGCTTGGAGTGAGCCTTTGTTAGTGAGAACTAAAATCACAGTTGAATGAAACGGCTTCCCCTTCATAAAAATAGCATGCAACATATTTCAAATCCAAATGCTGATTTCTTCCTTCATAAGAGCACACACTTAATGTAAATTTGTTCCACGCTCCCTCCTTTAGCCGAGGAAATGCAGCTTTGTGTCACAAATCAAATCCCTCCACACAATATCTTTCTTTCACTCATTTGTAGAAAATTCAAGGGATATCAGAGTTGTCAGAATAAAAAATTCTTTTTCCTTAACCACAACAGTCAGGAGTAGACTTTAGGGCCGTAAAAGGAACTTCGGAGACAGAGAGAGAAAGCCCTAAGCTGTTTATCATGGCTGTGTGGGCCAGATAAGACAAGTCAATCCTGAACCACGGTTACATTATTTATGTAACACATTCTACTTGTAAAGCATTGGTAACTATTACATATATTTAAAACTAAATGCAATCCTCCAGTCCTATTTGACATTCATTCTGTAGAAAACAGTATATGTTAAAGAAGAGTCTACTAGGGAGCATGGCTTTTGATTCTAAACCAAAAGTTTTATCCAGGCTTAATTCTTACAAAGTGGAGCATTTAGAAAGAAGCTCAGATAACTGACACTTTGTATGCTGTGTTACTGTGGTTACCAAATCCTCTGAGAGAGAAGCTTAATTTAACAAATTTGGACCTGATGGCTAAGGATTTGGGGGAATAAGCATGGCTCTCCAAGGTAAGGGTTACAAGGATGGGCATGTCTGATTTCACCCGAGGGAAGAGACATAACTGAGGTTATGAGAAAAAACTTGTTCTCCAACTTTACCTGGGATCCTTCTCTTGTTCATCTGCCTTCAGAAGCCAGAATGTTTGGCGATCACATCATATCATTCCCTAATTTTAAATCATTCAAAGGCTTGTGGTTGTACTTAAAATAAAACCTAGGGGCACGTGGATGATTTAGTTGGTTGAGCAGCTGACTCTTGACTTCGGCTCAGGTCATGACCTCAGGATGGTGGGATCGAGCTCCATGTCATGTTCCATGTTGAGCATGGAGCCTACTTAAGATTCTCTCTCTCCCTTTGCTCCTCCCCTACTTGCACTCTCTGTCTCTGTCTCAAAAAGTTAAATAAAAATACAAAATAAAATAAAACTAAATTCCTTACATTAGTCTACAAGTAATGCTATGATCTAGCTCTTACCCACCCTCAAAATCATCCCCTGCTATTAATTCCTATTTCACTCTCTCTTTTCTTCCCTTCCTCCCTGGAATCCAGACATTAAAGAATACAATCTTTATAAAATGCTGAACCACAGTGGTTTTCATGCTTTGTCTCCATTAACTTTTTCTCAGGTCCTAACTCACTGATCCTTCTCTGCCTGGTTGGATTTTTATCACAAATGATCTCTGTTGAAGTCATAGCTCAATGAGCCTTCTCTGCCCCTCCTGCCAAAAGTGCCCTTTCTTTTGATCTGCATTTTATTGCCTTTTGTAGAAGTTATCAAAATTTGTAAGTGTTCCATTTTTATGTTTGTGATCAGTTTTCACTTGGTACTTGACAACGGCAAGGAAATGTTTTAGAAAACACAAGAACTTCCATAAAAATTAATTTTCCAACTTAGAGTACAAAGGTTACTACTTTTGATTTGTTTTCATAAACTAAAAAGTCATCAATTTATTTCATGAATTTTATTATCACTGGTGGAACATTCTACAGGATATAAGATACAGAGATGGCATTTCAGAGCTCACATATTTTGTTATATTCTTACATTTAAAAAATCTGGAAACTCTGATGAAATTGATTTATTAACTTAAACATACTACTAAAAATTTTAAACCAAAGGTTAGGATCATTGATATGAAAGGGTTTCTTGGGGGAAGGGGTGGAGAGATCATTATAGACACTTGAATAGTTTGGGTTTTTAATTAGTTTTGAAAGCTTAGAAGAATATTTAATAAAAGTTTCACCTCAACCCTCTTGTGCAATGTGTCTGTAGAGGTAGAGGATTGAAGAGATATTGGATACAGTTAGTTAATTAGTTAATTAAAACATTGATGGAGAGGATATCCTGGTTTTATAAATAACCAGAAAAATGACAGATATGTAAATGTAAGGAAAGCTGTTGGAGAGGAGATTTATTACAAATATAATATCTTATAAGAGTTGGTACAGCCAGAATAAAATGTATATAGTTTTAAGCATTTGACAGTGGAGGACTTCGGGAAAGGGCTGAATCACCTGAATGAGTAAACATGCAGCTGATGAGAAACACACTCAGTTGGTTATTATGAATTCAGTGAATTGGATAGGAGGAAAGCAGAGGATGGCTAAAACTTACTAGAAAGTTTTATTAACATCTGCCCTATGGAGTTAACAAAGCTTTAATAGTATCCAACTCAAGTCAGCTAGTAGAAAGAGGTTTTGCTATGGGCTAAACAAAACAGAATTGGTATTACACTTCTAATAAGAGAGGGAGTAGTTTTACCAAACCAGTCCTCCAAGAGATAACTAGTCTAAACTCTGGGGGAAAAAATGTTTTAAAAAAATCACCGAATAAAGGCATAGGACAGTGGGAAAAAACAAAAGCAAAAAAAAAAAAAAATCAAAAAACAAATAAACACAGGCAGAAACATGAGGAGGCATGATGCTAACACAAAAACAGGTCATTCTCCCATTTTCACGGCTTCTTGTCTGAAGGCAGACCCAAATAGGATAGAACCTATCACTCTCTTAAGAAATAATAATGGACATTATAGGGTGGACTCAGTAGCTGGAATGTGACTATAAAAATCTGAAAAAGCAAAAAGCTAGAGGGGGATATCTTTAAATTCTGAAAGTAAATTCTACTCAAATCTTGGGATGATCCCCAAATACCGCATGCATGAAGCAGAGTCCAAGTGCCCAGTGAAGCCTAAAGAGGTAAGTAGCAATTTTAGCTGTTTCACTACAGAAGAGATAGAGCCTGCATTTTTTTCAGCCAAGTAAATAGGCCCCTGGAATTACTTGTTTATTTTTCTCTCAGAGGTATTTGGAAAGTATACCCTGAAGCAAGTTTATATTTATGTATCTCTTAAAGAGAGAACTTGGGTCTATCAAAGATAGATTTCAAATGTTAGAAAGACAGTCATTTAGGACACTGAGAAATAATAAGATGAAGACAGCTAAAAGGGTAATCAATGAATTGAAAATATGTTATTTCTCAGAGCAACTTGTGTAAATAGTTCACTGCTTTAGATTTGGTTTATAGGGAGACTTTTTCTTCTGTTTTCAAACACTGCATAATGACTTTTGTAAAAAGACCACTTAAATTAAGGAGAGCATAATTTTAGTGCACCATAGAGTAAAAAATTAAGATAATAAGTGATTTTTTTGGAAACTAAACAGTATTTCTATACTTTGCATTGATATGCCCCTCTGTAAAAATAGAATGTCTACAGTTAAAATGTAAAATGGACAAAACTCTACTGGAAAAGGAAATTGTAGATACTTGTTCCATTACTAATTAGTATTTACCCCTGAGTACCATGTAAATTACAATGTTCTGGTTCTCAGTTTCTTCACATAGATTATAAATTGGATTTAATAGTTGTTAATGGGTTTCTAGCTATAGTTTCCTCTGGCATTTTTATAAAATTGAGAGACAAGGAATATCTCTAGATTCCATTTAAAGTAATATTTCCATAAAGCAATAGCCTGTTACACAAACATAAGTTATCTAGATAATCTAGTAAAACTCGTTTTTTACCTTAGATTTCCTTAAAACAGATCCCGAGACAGGATCTGAATGCAGGTAGTTTATTTGGGATTTGACTTCAGGAAGCATAAGAGAGGAGGTAGGGAGAGGAGAAAAGCCAAGAAAAAGTATGTTAATGATCTGGTCACCATTGTGAGCAATGGGGCTCAGTCTCACCGGGATGTTCTGAGAAACCAACCACAAGACCTTAAAATTTCCCAGAAAATCCTGTCCTTAATTGGTCCAAGACTGCTCCTAGGCAATATTAAATCCCAGGTGCTTCTTGTCTGACCTGAGGGAAGATTGAGAAAACTCTCAGGGGACTGGAGAAAGCCTTCAAGCAAAGACACAGAAAGAAATGGTCTTTATGGCGGCCTTTCCCAGAGTGGGTCAGTGACAGTGGCTGCTACTTCAGATTGTGGCTGCTGGGATTTAAATGTATAAAGTGTGTGTGTGGGTGTTTGTGTGTGTGTGTGTACATAATGTTTATGCATATACAATGTTATAAATTTATATTATATTTATATGAATATAAAGAAGAATTTATACGCTGTGTTTCATCCCCCAAATATTTTTTAGTCTTTCTTCTAATTATGCAAAATTAGAAATTACTGGGGTTATATGGACAAAAACTGAAAAAGGAACTTTTAGAGTTCCAGGAATTCTCATTAATTTACTCAGTTTTTTGGACCCGAAATTTTACCTTTTATTTCTAAAACATTAAAATACAATAATTTTAATGAATACTGATTTGCCTCTATACTTTGATTTCTTTTTTTTATTTTTTGCATTTTAATTTTGGGAGGGAAGATAGCACAGTAAGTTTCTATATTTGACCATGTGCTAAACTAGTCAAAATATTAGTAGAAATAACCTATACTCTAAAAATGACGTAAGTTGTATGTAAACACTATAGAAAAATACTTCAGTAACCACATCAAATAAGAAATGTGAGTATTATATAACTTATTTATTCTCGAACTCTGATATTCTTCTTAGAGACGTAAATGCTTTCAGATTTGTAACTTTATATTTAGTCAGTTGTAAAAGGAGTTTAAATTGTCCTCATGTTTTAGATTGCTTTCTCAATGGGATATTTTAAGTACAAAAATTCATCACTCGAAAACAGGGCTAATCCGGGGGAATTTTGAGGACTAAGAAAAAGTGGTGAATTGAAGCGGCACATGTTATAACATGTTTTCTTCAAGGGTAATTATAGGATATATGGAGAAAGATACTCTTTTATTTAAAGTTTAATTTTCAAAAATGAACATTGTCAAATATACTCAACTCTCAGATGAATATCCATTATGTCATAAGTTACAGGAGATCTTCTTCGGAACACCTAGGGAGCTTTTGGTAAAATAACAAAATAAAATAAAATAAAAGATTAAAAAAATTGAACATCATGCCCTAAGCAGATACAGTAAATCAAATTCAGGTCGAGACTTCTTAATATAATGAAACACCTATAGTGAGAATGAAAACACATTTCCTAGATGTCATTTAATCCATTTATTTCCACCAGCTTGTATTCTTTTCAAACTTCAGAAACCTTTTGGCAAACTCCAGTATAAAAATCATATAAAAGCTCAGTTTCTTCTCCACAGACCACATGGGGGGGGTAGATTGTGACCCTAAATTCTTTAGAATTCTGCAGATTACAGATTGCAAAACCACTGATGTAATCTTGCTATCATTTTCCAGATGGCAAAACTCAAGAAGATTAACATATTTACCAAAATTGGTGGATTGTCATGTGATGGAGGCAGGTCTAGAAGCTGAGTATCTCCACACTAGCCCTTGTCTGCACTGACCACCGCTTGCCTCCTTCCAAAAGAGGACCTGCCGCGGCTTGGAGCCAAAGACAATCCCCATCAAGTAGACGTGAGGATACTGTGCAAATAAATTCAATGTGTTCCATGCATTTTCCTTTATTAAAACAGAGTCTTCTTGCAGAATGGAAGGAATACTGTCTACATGGTGCCAGATATCTCAGGGTGATATGCCCTGTATCTGTCATAGCAAGAAACGAGACCATGCTATTTCAAGAAGGCAAAATGGCTTCATAATGCTTTCAAATGATGTTTACAGTCTGTAAAAACTTTCTAGAAAGTTTTAGAATTACTTTCCACAAAACCTAGTCTTTTATTCGCTTTTTCTTTACACATTCTAGACACAATCTGCAACGATTAACCTATGATAACATTACCATCATTTGGTGGAGTATTAAATATCACAATTAAATGACAACATAAAGGTCATATCAAGAGCAAAAGATTTCCTTTCAACACTTTGAAAATCGTTTGGCAATGCTTAAGACGAGAGGTATGTTAATATTTTTGTCACTATCATCTTGTTACTCTTAAGTGTTATAAAGTGTAAAGAGCCGTATCCATTATCATTTTGGAAAACAGTCTCAAGTGTATATGACTATGCGATTAAACAAAAAAAAGACATCTAAATCCAACAGACTTTGAATTTTCAGTGCTATACGATGCCATCATTTCCAGGTTATGCCCTGAATTTGCTCTTAATTCTTAGTTGAAAAACTTAACTCAGAATTTAACTCTCAAAAATAAAAAAAAAATTCTATCTTCAGAATAGCTATAATTCAGCTAAGAAGATTATTCTTTTTGTACCATAATTGCCAACTCTGATGAAAATTTATTAGACATCATCACATTATTGTAAGATTGATTATTTCTTGCCACCTCAAAATTTTGATATGATACAACCTTTTATAAGATTAAAGAAAACAAGACACTAAGGACACAGATATACTAATATTATGAAGTTGTTCCTTGGGTTGTTTTTATAGAAATAGGATATACCAATAAATTATTCAATCCAAGATAATTTTTGTGTCATTGATTCATTTTACAAAATTATCTAATTAGTAATCCTTTAAAATTGTAAATGCAAATAGTGTAAATAATAAAGAAAAAAACACAACATTTAAATTTCCCAGTCATTATTTTTTTAACATTAATTATTTAGTAAGATTTTTCTTAATGTAAATTTAAATACTTTAATTCAGAAAATTTTAATTTTACTAAAATTATAAATTTATTTTAGACACATTTGAAAATAGTCTAAACTTGTAGGATTTTCAGTGATTACAAAGCAAAAACAAACTGGTTACAAAAGTATAAGATAAATTTAATATTTGCTTTCTACACCTGCATTTTTTTCAAATCACTACGATTACTACCACTACTTACTTCTACTACTATTGTTAATATTATCACTCATTACTTTATAGCCTCCTAAATTTAACTTCTTCAGTTGTTTTTGATACTTTCCTATGGCTAGGGACATATTTATTCAAGCGCCTTTGCAGAGTTACAATCTTCTTGCTGAAGCAAATGTGAGACAAGGGTGCTGTCTCAGCATCAGTTAGCTATGGTGGCCTGTTGGACTGTCCCAATGGATTTTGCTGCCATCGTCTATACCTCCTGAGAGATGAGGACTACTATTTATGTGGCTGTATTTGTGCATATTCACACGAGCTGATCAATTATTGAAAAACTCTCTACATTATTGTTATTTGGGACCCTTAGTACTATTCTGTCCTCTGTTTCAGGACAATTGGATTAATTAATTGTTATTGATAGATTCTTTTTTTTTCTATTTTCTAAGAGGGAATAAACAATCACATATGCTTACAGGCAAACTTTTATTTTGTTTGTTTCATTTAAACTGTTTATTTCTGTGTGTGTGTCATTATTAAATTGTAATTTCAAAATTGCAATGTTTCTTTTCTCTAGTTAAAACAAGGGTTTGGACTCTGGGATTATGCCCTTAACTACTATCCTCCAGTCATTTCACCTATGGAAATAGGAGTTTAATTAAATATATGCTAAATATTTATTTGGTTACTATTATCAAACCCATGGGCAAAAGAGTAAAATAAAACTATTAATCATAGGTTTACTATATTTTTTGCCAATTTGATCATTTTGACACTTGTTTGCATTTTGAATTGATCAGACATTTCTAACATGTACACATGTGACATAATAAAACCTCTGACATATACAATCTTCATAGATTTAAATATTTTGCTGCTTAAAAAGCTTTCTCTTAATTTTTCCCATATATTATAGTCTTCTTAACAGTATCTCAAAATGTGGTGAAAGCAACTATGAATGTTTTAAATATTTATATATTTAATGTCTTTTTCACACACAATTCTGTTTAATTTCCATCTCAAAAATGCTGTCCGTTTTCAGCTGGTGTTGTCAATATTCAGTACGCAATGAATCAAAGGCAAAGTGGAAATCTAATGAGAACTTGGGTGGAAAAAGGCCTTTGCCTTTTGTAAATACCAGCAGATAATTTGGGTCTCGGTAAAATTGTCACCTGTTTGTAGATCATTATATTTCTGTCTATGATTTTCAATAAATTGCACAGCTCTTTGAGATTCAAAAAGAGCTTTCACACACACGCAAAAAAAATCTAAGGTGAATATACCTCCAGAAGTACAACGTGCCACAGTGAAGTGTATCAAAACTACATTTTTAATCCTGACTTGTGGACATGCTCTTGCATTCCAGATCTGAACTAAAAACTTAAGTAGTAGCTCAAGAATTGTATATTTTAGATTCCTGCAGTGCATGGGTCTGAATGGACTGTCCTAAATTTCACCTATTGCAGTTGGAGTAATTGTACGTACTCTTCTTCGTTTTTTTTTTTTTTTTTTTTTTACTGCCACTTTATCTTTAATTCTGTTAACTCCTCAACATTTATTTAAATCTTCAAAAAAGAAATATATAAACTTTTTAAAAAAGAGACAGAATGAGAGAGTGTGGAGGGGAGAACAAGAGAGAGAAGGAGAGAGAGAGAGAGAGAGAGAGAGAGAGGGATTCTCAAGCAGGTGCTCCACCACTTAGCGCAGAGCCTGATGCAAGGCTCCATCCTACAACCCTGATTATGACCTGAGTCAAAATAAAAGTTCAGACACTCAGCCAACTGAGGCACCCAGCTGCCCCCAAATTTATAAACTTTTAAGTGTCTTAGCCTCTTTAAAATTGTTTCCCTTTAAGATATAAATAAAAAATCTTGTGTTAAATTTTTAAAAAATATCTAAAGAATTTTTACTTTTTCTTACAATAATGTTATCAGGAAAACAAAATGTGTACCTAACTTAGTGGTTTTAATTCAAAACTGTTATACCATAAATGTATACAATCTTTCTTTGTGACATAAAATCGGCTTGTGAAACTTAGTAAGGTAGAATTTAATCACAACAAATAGGTTTAAAATGAATCTTTTCAATGAGAAAAGAAAAGCATTTAATACTTATAAGTCGGGCATTAATCAAATATGTCTTTTCCCCCCTAAAATATTTTGGGATCATTTAAGACATAATGACTCAAAGTCATTTACCTAAATTATTTACCTGAACCATAACTGATGAAATGAATCGGGAAATCTTTTTGCATGAGTTTTGTGGTTTTGCCATTAACAGAGACGCCACAAAAGTCTAAGTCGCATACATTTAAAGACCCTGGACTCATCATTGCACCTTTGTAGTTAGTGCATTACGACTGACGGCTAATGAGGAACCACACTGCAGGGTTACCTACTGCTGCAGATGGTTATTTATAGGTACTTTGCACAGCACCTTGCTGCCTTGCATATATGCCTCCAGGACACTTTGCACCACTATATTTTCAATCTACGTCATAACCAGCTGGTGACTTATGAAATCAATTTATAAAACCAACATAGGACAGAATATAATGGTGAGATCTTGGAATTTATCACATAAAGTAAGGACATAGTTCATTTATGAATGTTTTTCAGTGTGTTTGTGTATGTGAATACAGAGTCTTTATGCATACTGTATCTCTTAATATACATAGCAGAAAATATGCTCAAATACACTACTCTAAAGGAACTTTAAAAATATCTGATGAGTTTATTTTATTAAAACTACAACAAAACTTAAAGGGACATTTGCTAAAAATTAGTGAATTTTTTACTCCATATTCTCTCTATTACTTTTCTCTTAGAAGGGTATTCACTATTACTTTCTGTATTTTGTCCTTCAGAGAGCATTCTGCTTTCATTTCCTAAATTTTATTCGGATAGCATCTTTCTTTCTTTCTTTCTTTCTTTCTTTCTTTCTTTCTTTCTTTCTCTCTCTCTCTCTCTCTCTCTCTCTCTCTCTCTCTTTCATTCTTTCTTTCTTAGTAGGTCTAGGTCAGTCTTCTATGGGATGTCAGAAATTGCATTAAGCATTGAAAAATGTATATATATATATATGGAGAGAGAGAGAAACAACACTATATTAACTCTTAAGAGTCTGACTATTGGAGAAAACAAAAAAGGAAATAAATTATTTCTCAACTAGAGGATCATTAGCACTTATTGGAGCTGAAGACAAAAAAAAAAAAAGAATTGTCAGAAACCCACTTTTTAAAGGAATTTTGGAGTAAAGAAATTTTATCTAGAGACTAGGGAAATGATTCCCTGGCAGAAAGGAATGAAAAACATTATGAGGTTACTTGAAACTTGATAAATAGGAAAAGAAGCAATAATATTACCTGTTCCATCAGTATTTAAGGTTTAAAAGACATCTGAATGGCCTGTCTACCTCTGTGTTACCTGTATCCGAGGAAATTCTTTCAGTTCTGTTGATAATCTAGAAAACAGAAAATCTTATTCTTGCTCCATGATTTACACTGTGTGAGAAACAGTCTTTTGTGCTATTTTGCCATTTCTCTCTGTTGGTGGCTGAACTATAAAATCTCCTGACTATTTTGTGATGTGAATTCAGAGTGTCCTAAATTTAGTGCTTCCTTTGGGGAAAAAAAAAGCCCATACAGCCCCTAAAGAATCCTGAAACTACCCCAGTATCTGTAAGATGTAATTCTTTCCACAAATATATATATTTTTGTCCTTAACAATTCCTACTGTACTCTGATTCTTTTCTATAAATGTTCAAACTTAAGAAAATAGATTCTTACGTGTTTCTGCCATATGTACTTCAGAGCTCTACTTGCTTTTATGAATTTAACAAAAATGTTTCCGAAATAAAGACAGTCAGGGACAATCATTTCAGTCCACAAAATGTACTGAGCACCAGCACTTGGCAAGGCACGGGGGATGCAATGATAAACAAGAAATGACAAAATATGTGCCTTTGTAAGATTTACAGTGTAGGAGACAAATAAATATAGTAAGGAAGTGGAGGGAGATAAGATTGTCAAAGTAAGTCCTAATCTGGGTTTATTCAGGTCCATGATTTCTGTAAGAATACTGGAGACAGACCAGGTTAGGTTTGGGGGCAAACACTATCAATTAGTTTGGGAACATTTGAAGTGTGTTTCATCCTTCAATGTGGAAATGTTAGGAAGACAACTGAATATATTGTCTGGAGGTAAGATGAGAAATCAGGACAGGAAACAAAAATTTAGAAGTCATTGGTGTGCTGAATGAAACAGCATCATGAATGAGATTTTCGAATGGAAACAAAAAGCGAAAAGGGAAAAAGGTCTTCAGTGTGTGTTTTGAAGAACTCCAACATGCTCTTGAAAAGTATAAAAAGAAATTCTAGCATGTGTTTTATTTGAAACCACAAATGTATAACATCCCTGAATATATAATGGAGCTGAATTTAGTGCTTATTTCCTTCAGGCTCGTGATGTGTGATGACTATTTTCATGAGTCATTATCCTGTATTGTCAGTTTCTTGAGGTCAGATTTTTTTTTTTTTTTTTTTTGGCCACACATGTCATAGAATCTATGGTAGTTTCAGTATGTATTTCACTGAATTAAGCAAACATGTCCTTTGAAATTACTTCTGAAATATTCTAGGTCATAGTCTTTTCATTATTTTTGAGCCATGGGTTCACTGGGAGAACCAGGTAAACTCAATTAATCAGTTAGGTTTCATCATTTGTAAAGAAAAGCATAAACAAAACACCAAATTTATTTTTGACCAATTTATATTACACAGATACACAAAATACTTATGGATGATATTGCCAGGTAGCTGATAAAGAACATTCCTTCTCTTCTTCCCTGAGTTGAGGATTGTGATGGATGAGAGAAGGCTACCGATGTGCCTCTTTACTTCTTATGGGATCCCTGCCTCCTCCTGGGCTCTCTGGATTAGTTTAGGGACTACTTGATCAGCAGAGTATGGTGAAGTTGTGTTTTGCTATTTTCTGGGTCCAGGCCTTATAAAACAGGTGTCTTCCTGTGATGGTTAACTATATGTGTCTATCTGACTGGATCGTGGAGTACCCAGATATTTGGTTAAACATTATTTCTGGGTATATCGGTGAGAGTGTTTCTGGATGAAATCAGCATTCGAATCAGGAAACTCAGTAAAGTGGCTTTCACTCTCCAACAGTAGAGGGCATCATTCACTCCACTGTGGGGCTATAGAGGATAAAAATGACTGAAGAAGAAAGAATGGCTTGAGCTGAGAGACATCAATCTTCTTCTGCCCTTGACTCCCTAGTTCACAAGACCTTGGATTTTGGACTGAATTACACTAGTTACTCTCCCAGGGGCCCCAGCTTACAAATGGCAAATGTTGGGATTTCTCAACCTCTGTAAGTGTGTGAGCCAATTCTTTGTAATAAGTCTCTTCCAAGGTATATTTATCCTATGAGTTCTTATTATCTAGAAAATGCTAATTAATATACTTTCTCTCCCAGTCTTGTTGACTGCTTTGTCTTGGAACTCGGCCACCATGCTGTGAGGAATTGCCAGCACCACACCTGTGGAACCCTAGAAAGAAGCCCACGTACAGAGGACAAGCCAATAATCCCAGCTGATTTCTCACTTGATAACCAGCAAATTACCAAATTACCAAAGTTGTAAGGCAGCCATTCTCCATGTTCAGGTCAGCTGCTTTACTTGATGTTCATGTGGCTGAGATGAGCCATTTCCACTCAGTTTTGCACAAATTACCATTTCAGGGGTAGGACAAGTTATTGTTGTTTTTGCTTTTAGATACTAGATCTCAAAGTGATTTGTTACACATCAACAGGTCATAGAAAAAAATAATAGATTGAGATAAAAATAAAATCTTCATTTCTGTCAAAGCTGCATTATTGAATATGGCTTAGCCCTATGGATATAGATTTCTTAATCATATCACCCCCCTCCCCCCCCCCCCAGATACAGAGGTCAGAACAGCTCAAAAGAAAGTTTGGGTTAGCACAAAAGATATACATATCTAGAATCACTAACTTTTTAAAAAATGTTTATTTATTATTATTGAGAGGGGGAGGGGCAGGAAGAGAGAGGGGGACAGAGGATCTGAAGCAGGCTTTGTCCTGACAGCAGAGAGCCCGATGTGAGACTCAAACTTGCAAACCATGAGATCATGACCTGAGCCAAAGACCAATACTTACTCAACTGAGCCACTCAGGCACCCCTCAAAACACTGACTTCTAGTATTCCAGCCAAGTGGGAGAAATAGGAAAATAACTCTTGTAAGAGTCACTTTCAAACAACATGAGGACAGATGAAACATTTTCCCCCCGAAAGCTCATGATTGATAGAGGTTCTGCTAATGAAACTAAGAAACAAAACCATAAATAATGGAATCACAGAGGAGTATGTTTATTGTATTGTAAGTAAATACTCAGCGTTAATTTTCACAGCTTTAAATGTATACCACTAAAAAATAGACATGTTTTTCATGTTACTTTATTTCTTTTTTGTTTTTTACTTTGTTTAACTGAAAAATTACAAAATAGTCAATGGGATGGCAAATAGAGAATCAGTGTAGAGGAAAAAGTGTGTGTGTTTTATGTGTGGCAAAGTAAAGATGAATTCTTTAAGAAGAGTACACATTTGAAAGTCAACTTTACTTATGGCTTTAGTTATGGTTTTTGTTGAAGTTTCTTCATTGAGTATATTCCACATTTCTTTGAGGACCTAAACTAAAATTTATTTCTACCTAATGCTTCTACAGTTAGCTATATCTGCTAACCTGTATAAATAAGTATGCATATATATTTTTTCACTTCTATCTCTTATTTCCAGTGAGACTAATCTCTAGCTATGCCTACTCCATTTGATCGTATATAAAGCAAGGTAGAAATGTTTTTATTTATTATTTGCATATTATTGTAGAACAATATGCATTTTTGATGTGTTTTATCTCCAAAAAGAGATTTATAAAAAATATTATTACTTTCACCACAATTATGGTAAGATATATTTTTCAAGAGGCACATTAAAGTAGTCATATTTTAGCCGAGGCTGACACATCCTTCATAATTACCTTTGTTCTCTTACAGCACCTTACAATTTGAATTAATTCACACTATTGTAAAACCAAAATATGGGATATAAAATCACTGAGCACCAAAGAATTTAAGCTGATGTCAATTTTGTTACCCAATTCAGTCAAATAACGTTCCTTTTTTCAAAAAATGAACATCATCTCTCATAGAAAACATAAGTAAAATAGAATGTGAGAAGACATTAGCTCACACCAATGACCTCTTTTGACCCATTCGCCTCTTTGAACCATAAATATGACTTAGTAAATCATATCTATCAAGAGCAACAATTTAAGTTTATCTTTCATTAGAAGGTGAATGATTTGAAACAAAATAAATAAAATAGGCCAGTGATTGACAGTGTTTTAATTTTAGGAAAAGCTATTAGGCTTTCTTTTATTGTAGAATCTGGAAATAAATGCATCGAAAAGAGTCTCATGTTTTTCATAGAAAATATCTGTGTCCAACTGTTTAAAGCTTGTATACTCTCTCAACTAGGAAAAAGTGGCTGTAATGCATAATTAAATTGTATTTCTTTAAAATTTGACTAATTCATTTTCTCTTTTGAAATTAACATATGAGCACATAGGCTTGATAATAGCTCCTTTATGGTTGGGTTCACTTAATCCTACCATATTATACTTTAATAACTCACTTGAGAATGACTGACCACCATCTCCACTTAACGACTCCTGCACTGATACAGTGAATAGTACCAGAAGTTGCACCAAGAAACAAGCACTTAAATACATTTATGATATATTTGCTCACATATTCAATGTCTTCCTTGCTGGGAGAAAAAAGGATATAGATCAAAGTATCTAGACATAAAGTGGGTATGATAGAGTTGCTCCGGAGGTCATAGTAAATGTAAGGATTGTAGGGCAAGTGGTTTCTTCTGATGGCCTAAAAATAAGATGTAGGAAAAATACCAAAATGATGACCTTGGGAGTCTAATTCAAACTACGAATGCCAAGTCAGAGAATCTCTGTGGGAAAGATAAGCCTGAGGATCAGGCTCAGAATCTTATTTCATGGGCTGTGGAACCATAGTGCCAATTAAATGCTTATTCCTGCCAGGTAAGATAATGCTAGGCTAAGTGAAGGGATGGAGAATGACTGAAGCCTGGATATTGGGTATGAGGCACTGGACGCTGAAAAATTGAACCCTCGAATTATGTGGAATTTCCCTTTCTGGTGGAAGCAGTCTGTGTCTCCTCTGTCTCAGGGAGCTACGTAATTTTTTTTTTCATTGAAAAACCTTTAAATTACTCTATCTTGGGCAGTGCCTTTTAAGGGGATTGTCCCCAGAACCCATCCTGACAACCTCTCATTTTCCTCCAAGCTCACAACAAAAGATAGTTCTGAGTCCATTGACAATGTAAAAGTACAAAATATGGCAGAAAAAAACTTATAAACTGAAAAACTTGTATGACATGGTCAAATCTGATCAACATGAACTTGACAACTGTAATAAGATTGTATGCTGAAGGTGTTAGAGAAGGCATACCAAACACGATATAATATCTTATCAACCTGGAGTTATTGACATGGAGGCACTTATTCAAGCCTCTGGATTTAAAGTGTTAGCTGGAGCCCTGGGGAGCCTATTTGTGTTATGAGGGAGGGGCTAATTGCTTCACCTAGTGTCAATGAAAATGAAATATCAGCAGCGTTCTGACATATTCTAAGGGAAGGAGTACACAGGCTTAAATGTGAGAATACCGAAGTGGGTCTATTTTGTGCAAACTGCTAACCTGGTCTTAAGCCGTGTCCACTGCAATGGTTGAATCCACCAGGGACGTTAGCTCCACAATAAAAGAAAAAAAAAATACTTTAGAGACAGGAGCAAATGAGTGGCTCCTCCCTCGGTGGGATATGAAAATGGGGAAACTCACACCAGTTTGGCTTCTTGATTTAAATTAGAAGAATTGTAGTAGATAAAGGCCATTTTATGGTACTAAAAAAATCAGAGACAAAGTGGTCACGTGGATAAAATGGTAGCATTAGTAACAAGCAAAGCATGACCAGGTATTCAAAGTGTTTGACGGATGAGGCCTTTGGAATTGTTAATTGATGCCAAAGTTCCTACACATGAGATTGAGAAGCAGATTACTAAATTGTTTGACGTATGTGAGGGGATATTTCTTTCTGAATGTTGAAATGATGTCTATCACGGTAGAGGCAACACATGTAAAACAGTGGGAACACCTTCCACACTCACACCAATATACAATATAGTAAACCATCAACAACGTCACTGCTTTGGGGGGCTGCAAAAACTAGAACCCACTTTGAGGTGATGAAAAATATAGAGATGTTGATTTCTCTAAGCTCCTCACTAACTGAGGAGCTAGCCCAAGACCAAAATGGGTCTTGAGGAAAAAAAAAAAAAAAAACAGACTAGTTTTAACTGTAGTTCTAAACTTCAACCTGCATAAAAATTTCTGGAGAATCTGGCTAAAAATGCATATTCTAATTGAAAGGGTCTAGGAAGAAGTGTCAGAGTTTGCATCTCTAACACATTCCCGGTAGATGAATACAAATGCAACTGGTTACCTATTATATTTTGAGCATCAAGAGATCATAGCGAACAGGGGCACCTGGGTGGCTCGGTTGGTTAAGCGTCCGACTTCAGCCCAGGTCACGATCTCACAGTTCCTGGGTTCGAGCCCCGTGTCGGGCTCTGTGCTGACAGCTAGCTCAGAACCTGGAGCCTGTTTCAGATTCTGTATCTTCCTCTCTCTCTGACTCTTCCCTGCTCATGCTGTCTCTCTCTCTCTCTCTCTCTCAGAAGTAAATAAAACATTAAAAAATTAAGAGATGATAGCAAACAATCTGGTGGTGAGGCCACAGATAGCTGTGGTTCTGGGAAGATTGTAGTTACGAGCGAAAATCAGCATAAAACTAGTGCCTCCACTTCTATCAGTAAAAGAGAATTAGTTGACCACCCATGCTTGTTTATTGTATTGATAAGTGCTATGGGTTGAATATTTGTATTCCCACAAACTGATAATGTTGAAGCCTGCAACTCAGTGGTATTTAGAGGTGGGACTTTGTGAGGTAATTTAACTTTAGATGAATGGAATCATGGAATTATTGCCATTAAAAGAAAAGGAAGGGAGGCCAAGCTCACTCTCTCTCTCTGTCTCTTGCTCTCTACCATGCAAGGATACAGCAAGACTATGGCCTCTGCAAACTAGAAAGAAGCATCTCACCAGATGCTGAATCAATTGACAACTACATTTTGAACTTTCAGCCTCTACTACACTGTGAGGAAAAATAAAATATTATTTAAGCCACCCACTCACTCTATGGTTTTCTTATAAGAGCCCAAATGAATTATTATATTTATACCTATTATCCTTAATAATCTTAGCTTAATTATGCTTGGTGAATAAGAGGTTGGAAATATCATAAATAACTGCAAGACATATATATCCCAGAATGGATTAGGTCCATACTTGGACCTAACATCTATCTTACTATTGCCGGAGTGTAACACACAACATTGCTTCTATACAAGTACATCCCTTTTACTGAGTTCACCCCTTTGTAAGTCCTTTTCTCATATTGCTACACAGAAGCAACTGTCTTCTCATAATGGTAAATTTCCTTGAAAAAGTCTCAGTTGTAGGATCATGTATAGGAGACAACATTTTACCAGGTTATCTTCTTCCCTGTAACCAGATGGGGTAGAAGTGGGAATAGCCTTTCTCACTGCTACTCCACATGAAACACTGTAAAATTGTTTGTTTTCTATCTTTCTATCATTAGGACTTCAACTTATTTAAATGTTCTAGTACCCAGGGAGCAAAAGGTTTTTTGACAATAATGTCGTTCAGTTCAATGGGAAGCTGTGAGCAGAACTTGGTAATGTTTATCTCCTTAAGGTCCTCAAAAAAAAAAAAAAAAAAAAGAGGCAGAATCTCCACTGGCTGGAGTGTTCTGTCTCAATCACTGGAGGGAAACTGGGCTGTTGTAAAAACAAGGGGGGTGGGGCGTGACAAGAAGAACTCTATGGAACAAAGGATATTCACTAAGGCAATTTCTGGTCCTTTTCTGTCCAACAGTCTTAATCATGGAAAAACATGGTAAACCAATAAAGACAGGACCCATAGATACTGAAGATATGATGATTGAGTTAGCCAATCATGTAAAGAATTCAGTCCCGCCAACTTAGTAGCAGAAAGAGGGGAAATATAGATCAAGGAAAGGGGCCAATAGCAGCTATGATTTACGCTAGATCATTGTTCATTTTTCTCTGTTACCTTATATGACAAATGTGATACTGGCTGCAGTTGGTGGTCAGATCAGAGCATGACCAAATGGACATTGCTTTGCAAATACACAAAAGGTGATGGGATTTACTATGCTGTCTGTTTGGGGAGCACATTTTTTCTTCAGGACAATTCACAAAAATGGCTTCTGATGGAGAAAGTCTTGGACTATGCAGAACTATGCATGGACATTTTTGGTTTGTTTGTTTGTTTGTTTCCCCTCTCTTATACTCTGTGCTCTGGGAGGCTGACCCAGCAGCCATGGGCTTACTCGTACGTGGGATGGAGATGTGGATGGTGCCCCCACTAGGAGACACTGATCAGAGGGATGGGGGGAGGAAAATGAGGTTGGGTATTTATTTCTCTGGTTCTTCCCATTTTAGGACCGCTGTGTGTTGTTGCTTTGCGTCGCCAAATATCACAAGTGCTGTTGAATGGCTTTCTCCTATAGGTTCTGGTAGACACTCCTCTTCACCTTCAAGCAAGTGGCCAGAGTCTCTGTGCCATGGCCTCCAAAGATGCATCATGTTTGACAAAATCTTTTGGTTTCCTTTAACCTCATCCTGCTGTGGTAAAGTGTGCCTTTATTAGTCACTTCCTAGATGTCTTACTGTTTTGGGTGCCATTGTGAATGGGGTTATTTGCTTAATTTCTCTTGCTGCTGCTTCATTAATGGTGCATAGAAATGCAGCAGATTTCAGTACATTGATTTTTGTATCTGCAACGTTACTGCATTCATTTATCAGTTCTAGCAGGTTTTTGAGTGGAGTCTTTTGGGTTTTCTGTACAGAGTTTCATGTTATCTGCAAATCAGACTGTTATATGAAATAGAAATATGTTGTCATCAGTTTGAGACACTAATTTTTTTCTATCTGTCTTAACATCTTAGCCTGTGTTCTAATTAATAGACCTACTGTGTGCTCAGCACTGAGCTAAGGAACTTCTACAGAATTTCCCATGTAATCCTCATAAAAACCCTAAGAGGTTGCTATTCTGTTTTTTTAAGTTTATTAATTTATTTTGGGAGAGACAGAGTGCAAGCAGGGGAGGAGCAGAGAGAGAGAGGACAGGGTTTCTGAAGCAGGCCATGTGCTGACAGCAGACAGCCCGACATAGGGCTCAAACTCACGAACCAGAGATTACAACCTGAGCTAAAGTCGAAACCTTAACCAACGCAGCCACCCAGGTGCCCCCAGAGAGGTTACTATTCTTAGTCACATTTTATAAATGAGAAACTTGAGCTTGTCATACACAGAGTAATTTGTCCAAGTTCACCAAGATAATAAGTGAGAGAGTTGTGAATTGATTTGAAATCTATCTTACTCCAAACTGTGTAATCTTTCTACAGCAGGGCACTCCCTCCTTAAATGAGTTTGTATTTCTTCCTTCCAGGTCTGGTCTCATCTCAGTAGCTTCAGAACTTCCTTTAATTATCACTTTTCTCCTGACCTCTCCGTCTGTGCAATGGTATGCTCAGGCAGAACGTTCTGCAAGCACGGGATCTAAGAAATAATCATTAAGCCCACCCCCCAAAATTAGTCTACCAATCTTTTCTGTAATAGTGATCAAAAATAAAAAGCAATAACATACTTTTTTTGCAGGATACTTAAGGCCTTCATGAAATGCATTTGCTCCTCCATAAAGCAAAGTAGAGTCAATAATGATAAGACAAGCTGCAATTAGATAAAGACACTTATCAAGGATCTACATCTTTTGCCAGAGCAAATGTGAAAGAGGAAGATGAGATTCTGTTAATTTGGCAGAGGCTTTTAAGCTGCCAATAGGACCTTAATCCCTGAAATGTTTGACAAGAGAAAAAAAAAATGTATGCTGGCCAAAATTATTTGCTTTGCATTTCAAGGACGGTATTACAGCCTGCTTTTCGATTATTATAGGTTTAGGTCACAGACAGTCCTCATAAACACAGCATTATAAAGCTTTGGTTCAACTTCTCATGCTTGCTTTTCTCCTATTCTCTGTTGTCTCTTTTACCATATTCTGTGTGCAGGTGTCCTTCAAGAACATCTGCAAATACTGTACATGTTCCTAGAACCATGGAGAATACTGATATGGTGATACTTTGAGGATTTATGGAGCTGTGATGTCAAATCCAGTGAGTAGATATGCAAGCATACGTGCAGTCATGTTCTTAGCAATTATATGAAAAACAGTAATGCTAGAATTAGAAATAATTAAGCAGATTGTACTCTTTCTCCATTGAATGGCATGACACTCAAATTTTTTAGATATGTTTGGCAATCAGGATATAGCTTGTAGAATGGATGGCTCAGGACGCTCATAAATCCAGGAAACAATAGGTTTGCTGAACGTAAGACATTATTCTTATATCTAAATGTATATTTTATGTAATGGCATAAAGTTGGAGTTGAAAGAGTTTTAGAAACTCCAACTGTTGGTAGACTATATTATGAGAATGAGGACTGGATTTTATTAGAACGACTGAATTCTGAAGCCAAACCTTTGCAAATGGATTTTGTACCCTCTATAAACATAATTTCCTTGGATTAGGATAGAGCTGTGATAACCCTGTACAATATAACTTCTCCCAAATGGAAGGGTGTATAACCCAAAACTTAAGGACATGGATTTGGAGTCGGAAGATGCAGGTTCAGATGCTGGCTCTGACAATGACTCCATGAAATTCTCATATCCCCCTTCTCTATCAATTTATTTTTACATGAGCATGGCCCCTCTGCTGTTATTGACAACAACTTTTGTTATATAGACTTTTTCAAACAGCAGACAAAGCTCAGAAAGTGACTGTGGGTATGAACTTATTTTGGTTCATTTAGATTTTTAACAAATACTATGCGAGTTACTTTATGACAGATCATGAAATTGACATTGGTCTCAACTCCATGAGCAATTAGAGTGAATGTCTAAAATCAAACCCGTATGTATGTAGTACATTTCCATGCACATATTGGGTATGTGGAAGTACTTTCTAAAAGGACATAGTGTTTTGATGTGCACTCAAAAATAGATTTATATCACCACATTTTTAATATTTTATTTTTAAATATTTTATTGTAATGAAAAACTTGAATTAATAGGTTCAATTGCTTAAAATTATCATTATGGGGGCACCTGGGTGGCTCCGTCTGTTAAGCATCCAAATTCAGCTCAGGCATGATCCTGTGGTTTGTGAGTTTGAACCCAGCATCTTGCTCTGGCTGACAGCTCAGAGCCTGGAGCCTGCTTCCGACTCTGTTTCTCCCTCCTCTCTGCCCCTCCCCCACTCATGCTCTGTCTCTCAAAAAAATTAATAAACATTAAAAAAATAAAATTATCATTATGTCTTAAACATTTTTGAAGTAAAATGTAACAATGAAAGTGACGTCCGAGGTTGTGCTCATTAGCAGTTTGTGGCAAAGAATGTGTGGGTTTACCCACAATTTCTGTCTCCTTGGTATCTGCCTCAGAAATATAATGCTTCCCTCTAATGCTTAGATATTTAAAATATCATGTTTAAACTATCATCTTTCCTGTTCTTAAAATGCTTAGGGGTGCCTGGGTGGCTCAGTCGGTTAAGTGTCTGACTTCTGTTCAGGTCCTGATCTCACAGTCAGTGGGTTCAAGCCCCGCGTAAGGATATGTGCTGATGGCTGAGAGCCTGGAACCTACTTCGGATTCAGTCTCCCTCTCTCTCTGCCCCTCTTCCACTTGCTCTTAGTCTCTCTCAAAATAAAGATGTATTTTTTTAAAATAATAAAATAAAATAAAATAAAATAAAATAAAATAAAATGCTGATTTATTTATTTTGAGAGAGAAAGAGTGAGCGCACACACAGGGGAACGGCAGAGAGAGAGAGGGAGTTGGAGAATTCCAAGCAGGCTCCAGGTCTGAGTTGTCAACACAGAGCCCGATGTGGGGCTTGAGTCCCTGAGCCCTGAGATCATTACTAGAGCTGAAGTCAGCCACTTAACTGACTGAGTCACCCAGGCACCTCCAAAAATTCTTATTATTAACTTTCTTTTACAGATATGCTAACAGACTTAGAGATGGAAGCTAAATCCCCACTGCTGGTGAGTGGCAGAGTTGGGTTTTATACCCACCCCCACTGTCAAATTCATCACTCTGTCCTCCCTATTATATTTGGCTCTCTTCAGTTTCTCCCATTTATTGTTCTAGGATGCACATCAGCACACCACAGCTGTGCGAGCATCCAGTTTCTCAGTAAGCAATTGTGAATTTTCCTTATTATCTGTTCATTCATTGGGTGCATATAGATTGTTCTATTTGTTTGTCAGAGTTGTGTATTTTGCATCAGACTTGGACTCTCAGAGAGAACAGTTAGGAGTAGAGTATTCTTTGGAACTACATAAATGCTTCTGTTAGCTTTAGTGACAGCATTAAATATTCATGATGAGAGAAAGAATAGATGTACAATGCATCTCTTAATATAGAGGAGTTATTTACTGAGCATTTAGTCTGTGCTAAGCATTTTATACGTGTTGTCTCGATTATTATACCAACTTTTCTGTGTGCATTATTACTTTCATTATATAAATGTCTGTAAGACAGAAGAAAAAGGGCTCTCACAGATTAGGAACCTCCTCTAAGCCACATGGTAAGTAGAGCCAGAACTCATTTTTATAACTTTTAAGAACTTATGTACTTCATATTTCATTTTAAATTATGTAGTAACACTTATCATATGCCAAATATGTTCAATATGTGAAAATATGATGCTTAATAATAAAATAAATACTTTGAATGCATCACCCCCAAAATAAGAATATTACTAATAACTTTGTTCTTAACTATAAGCACTTTCTTTATCCAACCCACTTTCTCCACCTCAGTCAAGAAGTTAACTACTATTTTAGATTAGTATTTCTCATTCCATTAATTTTCCAAAAAAATAAAAACAAAAAAACTTAAAAAGTTTTGACCATATCTGTAAATATCATTTAGCAACTTAATGCTTAGTTATGCTTTCTTGTAAATTTATAAAAATGCCAACATGAGTATTGCCTTTTGCTATCGACTGGATTATTCGTAAGCACAGATTTATTCTTCACTATCTGTGGCAGTGAAGAGGTTCAGAACAAGCCTCCCCAAATATGCCACTTTGTCATTTGGATTATTTTGAGCTGAAGACAGTCAAGACCCAAAATACTCAGGAAGAACTTTTTATTTTGCCCTTAACTTCTGCTAAAAATTTAGAAAGAGGGCCTAGTTTAGGAAGATAATTACCACCAGAGATAACTACAGAGTGTGTGGGTTGACTATGGTAAAGGAGGGGGGAAAGGGAGGCTTGGCTGTTCACTCAAATTCCTCTCTGGGTCCCCTCCCATTGTCTCTGCATGACTTGGCAAATTTGCTTATCCCATCTTCCTGTCTTCCTTCCCTTCGAAGCCAGACTCTTAGCTCAAGATGACACATAAACTTCAATTGTCTGACTGTCTCTGAGCTTCTCAGGTCTTTGCAGAGCTCCTAGACATACAAAACAGAATTTTGTTTTCCCCTGTTAAACCTATCCTATGTCAATTTAATGAACAGGCCAAAACAGCCTAGACGAGTAGAGGAAAAAAATGTCCTCTCCTACAGTGGAGTATACTTCTCTAGTCCACTCATTTTGGGTGTGGTCATGTGACGACTTTGAACAACGGAATATTAATGAACTTCAAGTCCTACAGTTGTTTGTCTTAGCTCTGGACCCTAATGATCCACCACAAGGAAGACATACCCAGGTGGTTGCCATTCCATTAGCCTGGATCCGAGACCCAGAGATGTGCAGCAGACCTAGACCACCATAACTTGGGGCCATGCCCAGACAATGAGCACAGATGCTCAGACAGCCCAGACTGTATTGGTCACGTAACTCAATCTGAATATGTGTGATATTGTGATGCATAAGAAATATATATTTGGTCATTCAGATGACCAAAAAATATTTCTCATATGCATTTGTCTTCCCTGTGCATGGTTCCTAGCTCGCAGCCCTCCAAACCCTTGGAATTTCCTTCCTGAGTATTAAGAGCAGTGGGAGCATTGTTTTTCAGAATATTGGTCTCTTGTCCTCAGATCCTGAAGTACTTCAGTCATATGGGTGAAATTGGTGTCTTATTATTCATAAGTAGCCCTTTTCTACCACGACTAGGCTTATGTTAACGAGGTGACTTCTGGAAAGCACCTAAGGGAATCAACCAAGATTAGAGGTTGGAACTTTTAGTCCCACAACCTGATTCCACCTACATCCACTTCTCTTTCCACCACCCTGTCTCACCCCTTAGATGCAGTCCAAAAGTCACCTCAGTAACATGACACAAGAGGCCTTTGCTGTTCTCATCACTTTCTAAGGGTTTTAAGACCTCTGTGCCAGAAATTAGGTGAAGATCAAGTATGCATTTGCTGTTATAAATGACAACATCACCCTACTAAATGAATTTCTTAAACAATTCTAGGATTCTTTGCTCTAAAAAATTCTTCTAGACATTGGTTTTGGAAGTTAAAAATTTTTGAAATTTCCAGACTTATTGGACTGCATTTTTATATTATTCTCATTAAATTTTAATGTTTGTTAGATATGTACATGTGCCTTATTTTTATTCCAAATGTAAGTTCTTTCTACTTTATTTCCCCTTCTCTCTTTAATCAGTCCTATTTGATTATTTGAAATTGCCTATATTTTTGATAATTTCAAAGGGTCAACCTTTGACCTTACTTTTGTTGTTTTTAATTTGCATTTGCTTTTGTCTCCAATTTCTTAATTTCAGACATTTAGATCACCATAAGCCTGTTTTCCTTGTGTTACTATTTAAGATTACACATTTTCTTCTAGGTGTTTCTTAGCTGCTTTCCTTCCATTTTAATGTGCAATATTTTCAAATTCATTTCATTTTCAATAGTTAAATTTCAAATTTTATCATCATTTCTTCAACATGTGTTATCTAGAATTACTTCTACAATATCTGATGTTTATTTGTTTATTTTTATAACTGACATCTGATTTAATAGATTTAACTCAGAAAACATTATTACATTTTCTCAAGCAACAAATATTCATTGAGTGTCTAATACATGGCAAGCACTTATCTTCATACACGTATATGCTAGTGAATAAACAAAAACTTCACCTTCATGGAACTTACATTCTGTTGATACTGATAATTTGTTGACACTTGATTTTACAGCCTAAAATATGGTTCGTTCTTATAAATGTTCCATATGTGCCTGAAAAGAGCACTAATATTATCACTAATTGTTGGCTTAGAGTTATATAAATGTCTCATAAACCAAGCTTGCTATTGTGTTTTTCAAATCGTCCGTGTACCATTTTTTTGTTTATGTTTGAAAGAGCTAAGTTAGAATCTTTCATTATGTAAATAATGTATTTAATAATTTCACTCTGAAGCATTATCAATTTTCAGGCTATTTTATTAGCTTCATGTGTTTATTATTTTATAATTTTTTGGCTGATTGAAAATTTTATATAAATAATTCAAATTTTTAACTAGTATTCCCTTATGTATCTTTCCCCTTTTCATTAGTTTCCAGTTCTAGGTACATCTTTTGGGATTAGCTTCTTACATACAACCTACAACTAATCTTTTAAAAACCCATTCTGACAACTTCTTTTTCTCAACTTAGATCAATTACATTTGTTGTGTTTAGTAACAAATTTGAGCTTATGCTTTACTATAATATTTTAAATTTATTTTGCTGCTTTAGAATAGACATTTATTGATTTTTTGTGGGTAACTTTATTTTTTTCTTCTTCTTTACTGTTCGGGAGTTATATAAATCTTTTAATTTCTTAATAATAATGCTTCAGGTTATTTTTTTCTCATGAACTTAAGGGAATAGAAAGTTTGCATATTAATCAGATTCCTGAGCAATAAGTCTTTTAGACTACTAGCTCAAGTCAGACTATCACCGCTTTACGTTTTTTAAGTATAATTTATTGTCACATTGGCTTCCATACACACCCAGGGCTCATCCCAACAAGTGCCCTCCTCAATGCCCATCACCCACTTTCCCCTTGGCCTCCATCAACTCGCAGTTTGTTCTCTGTATTTGAGTCTCTTGTGGTTGTCTTCCTCCCTCTCTGTTTATAACTATATTTCCCCTTCCTTCCCCGATGGTCTTCTGTTAAGTTTCTCAAGATCCACATGTAAGTGAAAACATATGATATATGTCCTTTTCTGACTGACTTATTTCACTCAGCATATTTCAGTTCCATTCAGTCGGTTTGTCTCGCTGCAAATGGCAAGATTTCATTATTTCTCATTGCCAAGTAGTGTTCCATTGTATATATAAGCTGCTTCTTCCTCATCCATTCATCACACTGCTTTATATTCTATTGTCATTCAGCACTTTAGTTTTGCCCTGTTTTGGGGTCCTATGAATTAAACACAATCTTTATTATTTTGTAATAATGATGTTTGCTTATATTTATGTTTGCTTTTTGTGTTTCTTTTTCTTAATTTTTCTTATGTTTTCTTTCCTTTCCTTTTCTTGACCCTCTTGAGATTTCTTTTCCTTTCTGAAAGCCTGGTAATGCAGTAAGAGTATCATGTATTCAGGGTCCATTTTATATCAAGTCCTCCATACTACTGTAAGTAAAACTTCAATGGTTTCTGCTCTGAGATTTGAAAAGAAGTACCACTTTGCTTGATTTATATACTGGGCACCAAGGTTTTGTTAAAAGAAAAGAATCTGTAGCTAAAAATAGGAAATAATTATTGTTTAAAAATCACTGCAACAGACAATTCTGCGTATTGTAAGGTGATTTGCAACAGGGATAAAAGTTCAAAGCTTCAAATGTAGGCTACTAAATTTAAAAAAATTAATGTTTATTTATTTCTTAGAGAGAGAGAGAGAGGCAGCATGAGCAGGGGAGGGTCAGAGAGAGAGAGACACAGAATGTGAAGCAGGCCCCAGGCTCTGAGCTACCTGTAAGCACAAAGCCTGACATGGGGCTCAAACCCACGAACAGTGAAATCATGACCTGAGCCGAAGTCAGACGCTTAACCGACTGAACCACCCAGGTGCCCCAAACTACTAAACTTTTTATAAAAACTATTTGTGTTAAATTTGCACTTCTGTGCTTAAGTGTCCTGAAATAGCTTTGATTTTCTGTAATCAGGATTATCTTTGTTTTCAGCTTTGCGCAAGTATGGTTGACAAACATTTCATATATTTACGTTGTGCAATGTGATTTTTTTTTTAAATGTTTTATTTATTTCTAGGAGACAGAGAGAGAGACACATCATGAGCAGGGGAGGGTCAGAGAGAGGGAGTCACAGACTCTGAAATAGGCTCCAGGTTCCGAGCTGGCAGTCAGCACAGGGCCCGACGCGGGGCTCGAACCCACGAATGGCGAGATCATGACCTAAGTGAAAGTCGGACGCTTAACCGACTAAGCCACCCAGGCGCCCTGTGCAATGTGATTTTTTAAAGGTGGGCAATGTGATGATTTAATATGCATACACGTTGTGAAATGTTTACCACAACCAAATTGATTAACATGTTCTTCACCTCATATGGCTACCATTTGTAAATGTGTGTGATGAAAACCAATTTTAAAATATCACACCTATTTTCCACACTTCTCTCTTGTTTTTCTGTTGTTCCTTTCCTCACTTGGCAGGAACTATATCTGACAGCGGGGCTTACATAACTCTTAAAATTTTTAATAGCTGATGACTTACTTGTACCACAGTTGAAGAAGAAAATTCTACTTTAGGATATTCTGTTTCTCAGGAAGCTTTATTGTTCCTACACAGTGGAGGAAGCCACCTTTAAAACTTCAGAAGTCCTTGGGGCATCTGGGTGGCTCAGTCGGTTAAGCATCTGACTTTGGGTCATGTCATGATCTCTCGGTTTGTTGGTTCAAGCCCTGCATCAGGCTCTGTGCTGATGGCTAGTTCAGAGCCTGGAGTCTGCTTCGGATTCTGTGTCTGCCCCTCTCTCTGACCCTCCTCTGCTCATGCTGTCTCTCCTTTCCTCGCAGAAATAAATAAAACATTAAAAATCAACAACAACAACTTCGGAAGTCCTGACCTCAGTGCATAGATTAAAAGGAAGGATGAATGACAGAGGTTTCTCAAAATAAACAGCATTCTTCCAACTGTGAAGACAGTCTTAATCCAGGATAAAACAGCTATTGATGGAATAAGTAACTTTATATTTATTAAAATTGTAGAGGCTTATTACTTTCTGACTGTGGGCAATAATAGAGCCCCTTTTAAAAGTGAAGTCGTATGCTTAGATATTTTTTATTTAGCATTTTGGCAACATTGTGCAATATATACAAAAGCTATAACCAGAGAGGACTCTTTTCTTCCTTTTTGAAAATAAATCTGAAAATTTTTCAGCACTTTCAGCACTTATGTTTTTAACGCCTAATTGCATGCTTCAAGATCAAGCAGAAAAAAGAGCAGTCAATAATCCAAGTTAATTCTCTTACAAGGGAAATTTTTTTAAAAATATGATTTCAATTTCCTAAGATGATGGGTTTATTTGAAATTACATATCACCATAGACTCGATGCTATCCCTAAAGGGATTCTAAGTTACAATTTTTTTGTTGCCTTTGTTCTTGAGATAACCTAATATTTGAAGAGCATTGACCTGAGAATCAGTAGATAAATTATAGGTGTTTTATTAACTGTTGTGAGAGAATATTGGCAGCAACTTAGAAAATAAGCAAGCAGCTTATTGGTTTTTTGTGTTGTTTTATTTGTTTGTTTCTGTTTTAATTTTTCTATCACAGGTACGATTCTAAATCTTTGTTTCTAATGAGAAAATATGATCTAACCACAGGTATGGTTAAGAAAACCTATGGAAACTCATTTCATAATGTTAATATAAAATCCAATTGTTTTTTTAGTATGTTCCATCTAAATGAAAGAAATATTCAGAAAGAATAACTTTTTTCATTTTCAAAAAATGAAAGATTATAAGTTTTGAATAAGCAAAGACATAGATGAATCATCTAACACTACATCCATAAGTTCATAGCTATGTGCTATGTTTTAATATCAATACACCTCTATACTCTTGTAGATTTTTGTAGTACTAATATACCATTGTAGAGTTTCCTGGTATTTCTAACATCCATCATGAAAAATATCTCAAATAAGAGCAGTTTAATAATTTTTGTTGAACTTGTTGAGATTCCTGTAGATGTCGCATTGGTTGTCTATTGTTACATAACACATTACCTCAAAACCTCATTGCTTAAGACAGTGGTATTTATTAGCCCATAATTTCTGTGGGTGGGGAATCTAGGCACAGCTTAACAGGGTCCCCTGAGCCTCTCTCATAAGTGCAGTCAAAATGTTGGCTGGTGGTGTAGTCAAGTCTTGACTGGAGAAAGACCTGCTTCCAAGTTCACTCAAGTGGGTATTGACAGGACTCAGTTCCTTCTATGCCATTGGCACCTCAGTTCCTCACCGGCTGTGCGGGAGGCCATCCTCAGTCCATTACCACGTGAGCCTCTTCTCCACAGGGGCAGCTTGCAACATGGCAGCTGGTTGCATGAAATCAAGAAAAAGCAACGGAGAGAGTGTGCAAGTGAGATGGAAATCAAAATCTTTTGTAACCTCAGCTTGGATGTAGCATCCATTGTTTTTGCCATACCCTGTTGAAACAGGTCACAAGGTCCGGCTCACATTGGGGAGGAGGAGGTCACACAAAGAGGACAAAGATGTGGGTACCAGGAGGCTGATGTCCCTGGCTGCCAAGTCAATAGCTGCCGACCAGACAGGAGTTATGATGCTTCCCCAGGTAATCCATAGGTTTGTAAATTTAAAATCGCCACACAGCTTGGTCTATATAATATCAATCATTTTGATAAGAATAAAAATTAGTTCAAAAATCAAGATGTTACCAAATTAGCTGAATATTAATCCTGTGAAGTTTTCAACAGATTGACTGTTTCTCCTTTCACTATGGGATAGCTGGCAATTTACCTTCAAATATAGTGATGGGTTAACATTCAGGTATGGTGGGATGATCAAATTCTTGTTGGAAATAAAAACTACTACAAAATGTCTCCAGTTGGAGGGGCTTGATTGAAAAAGACATTTACCCAGTACATACCAGTACTCTGAGAATGTCCACCTGATATATCTAGGACAAGTCCATTATTGTTTTTGTTCCTTTAGGTTGTATATCGAGGGAACAATTATCTTATTTGCCTCCTTTATGTCAAAATACAGAAAATTAATTCCTTAATTAACTTCATTCCTAGGTAGGAATTATCAACTGAGATTTCTTGTTTTTTTTTTTTTATAATGGATATACATCACATAAGAAGGTGTTCATTTTTACATATCATATTTATATTATCTATCATTATATATATAACAACCTATAAATTTGTAGTCCATTTCCATCAGTAATTATTTCCATCAAAAATATTTCCTTTTTTGAAATTTACTTTTGGTCTGTAAATAGAATTATTAACATATTAAATGACAAATTCCCTTATTTATCCATCTTGGTCTTATATCTTTTGTTACTAATTTCTTTTAAATGAATCCCAAATCCATTTCATCCAAATCTGCTCACTGATTTATACATTGAGGCCAAGTAAGTTTACTTTTGTTTTCTCTTAATCTCAGTTATTACTTTAATTAGTTTAAACAAATTCATTATGGAGAAGTCCGTGTGGCCAAGATTAAATGTATACTTAATAAACTGACTGCAAAAGGAAGAGCTTAGCTGGTGAATCATGATTTATATTTCTTTCTTCCTATTCTTCCCATTGGAATAGCTGTGACATCAGAAGATGGCAATAAGCCTCTAGCGCATCACAGGGTGACTCTAGTTAATAATAGTGTATCGTGTATTTGAAATTTGCTAAGAGAGAAGATCTTGTGTTCTCCCCTAACACAAATTATTATTATCACTATTATTATTTGAGGTAATGGATGTGCTACACATAATCAATCACAGCTTGATTATGGTGTACACCTTATATGTAATTTTCATTTGTCAATTATACCTCAATAAAGCTGGTAGGGAAAAAGAAACACACAAACTCTTCAAGAAGTGGCTACATAGAAATGAATCAGTAACCTTCTTATTATACTATTGGCTGATTTTGCTAATATTCTGCAAAATAAAAGGAACTGTATTTGTATCTTATTTTCCATTTTTCTTACACTTATTTCCTTACACTTATTTAAAATGAAATGATTTTTAATAAATATCTGTAATAAGATTATAAATTAAGATATTTCAGTCAAATAAAAAATAAAATGAAGACATGTCCATGATAGAAGATTTCAATAGATTTATAATTTCTCACTGAAAAAATATTTCCCTAACCCTGACACAATTTTCAGGGCTTCTTCGATTCTGATTCTATATTACTGTTCTAGTACTCTCTTCCTTTGTTTGTACATAGTTAATGTAGAGCAGCCTTGCTTTGGTTTTCAGTAATCCAGGAATATTCCAATTGCAGCCAAAATGTATTTAGTTCCCACTGGAAGAAGAATATCATGTTGAATAGGTTTTTTTTTTTAAGTTTTGTTTTATTTTTGAGAAAAAGAGACAGAGCGTGAGTGGAAGATGGGCAGAGAGAGAGGGAGACACAGAATCCAAAGCAGGCTCCAGGCTCTGAGCTGTCAGTACAGAGCATGTTGGGTAGTTTGTAATCTTTGTCACAAAGTGAGAAAAGTCTGGAATTCTGAGGTTGAATGACTGTATAATAAAAGAAAATTAAGATACTAAATTTCATTACATATATACATAATTTATGTATATATATATTTAGAATCTCACTTGTTTAAAGATTTGTAAGATCAAAAATATAAGAACTTGGAGCAATAGCATAATAACTAAGTGTGAAGTGTATACCTAACAATCTATAGGAAATGACAGTGAAGTTTGAAGAAAGTCAGTAATATTGACAGAGAGAAATGTTCACTTGAATCCTCTGCAGATAAACATGAAAAATAGCTAAATATTATTTAAAGCATCAAAAGCAGAAATAAAAAATATAAATTTTATTTAAGAAATACTGCCATTGGGGGGCATCTCAATGGCTCAGTCAGTTGAGCATCCAGCTTCATTCAGTACAGGTCATGATCTCTGTGACCCTCTCTCTCTGCCCCTCCCCTGCTTATTCTCTCTCTCTTTCTCTATCAAAAAATAAATAAAAAACATTTTTTAAAAGTAAGAAATACTACCATTGGAAGGCGTAAAGATCTGGATTTGAAGCTTTCTGACCTAAGTACCACTGCTTGCCCCTGGGGTTTTGGAGGTGAAGCAACTGAGGCAGGCTGGTTGTTTAATTTGGGGAAAAAGAAGAACAAAAACAAAAACAAAAAAGCCTAAGCTTAAGACTGATGGATTAGCTGAAATAGAAAGGAAAAAATCCTGGCAGCTGGAGGACTACAGTATAAATATGAAATTTACAGACTTAGAGTATAAATATGAAATTCTGCCCACATCATTGCTGAAGGTAAGCTAAGTATGTGCAGGAAAAACAATAAGGAATCTGGTGAAAAGTAGGCAGCAAGTGAAATATAATCTATTCTTGAAAGAGCTGCATCAGGCAAGATTTGTAAATTTTCTGCTTCACAGAGTGAAGCTTAGTAGACAGCTAAAGTCATATGTGCTTGAATTGTCAGAGGATATAGTCCAAGGCTGGCAAAGCAGCTGGAGATTAATTGGACATTCCTAGAAGCAAAGAAACAGAGGGTGAGCCCATGTATCAGAATGTAATCCCTGCTCCACACCTTGGCTGACCACCAAATTACACAAAGACCGAGCTAAAAATACAATGGTAGGAAGACAGAAGAGAGAATAGATATCTAATCCCCTGAGAGAGACTGTTTTCAGATAGCATCTAGGGGAGTTAATTGCTACTAGATTAAGAAAGTATCAGTGATTAAAATAATAGAAGACAATTTAGAGTCATGAAAATTTATTATCCATGATGTTCATCTCCCCTCCCCCCCAAATTCCTAGACATGAATAGGAATGTGGAAAAAGAAGATGTAGAACAAGATTTGGGGTTGATTAAATAAGCTGCTTAATTTGTAAGGCTACCATGATATGCTTTTATATTCCCTGACTATGTCCTGGAACTCTGAAAGATGGGTCTAGAACTTGGTCTTGGGTAATATTAATATAACATTTATGAATTGAAGAGACAAAGAGTACTTCTAACAGATGACGCCCCGCAGAAGCTGTTCAAGAGGGTACTTTTGCCCCTATTGGGCACATCAAATTTGAGGGTTGTATTGAGAAGGAAGAAAAACAGGAGAAATTGGAAGTGAGACAATGCTCCATAAGTTAAAAGCTTGAAATTATCTGTTGGGTTGAAATAAAACAGGAACAGTGATTCCAACAAATTAGGAATTTCATATAAATAGTATTTTGTGTTCTACTTGATAGTATTTGGGAAAATGTTAATTTTTTAATGTTTTTATTTATTTCTGAAAGAAAGACAGCATGAGCAGGGGAGGGTCAGAGAGAGAGGGAGACACAGAACCTGAAATAGTCTCCAGGCTCTGAGCTAGCTGTCAGCAGAGATCCTGATGCGGGGCTGGAACCCACAAACTGTGAGATCATGACCTGAGCTGAAGTCAGATGCTTAACCGACTGAGCCACCAGGCACCCTGATATTTGGGAAAATTTTAGATGATCGATAGATGGTTAGGAAGACAAGGAGGTTTTTAACTTTGGCCGTATTACAAGTGTTCTTTCTCCCTTAAGCTAATGAGATGTATAAAGCTTCACTATTTTTCTCCTTGGAGCCTGGAAGTAGCTAGCCCTTAGACAAAGGCCGCTTACTCTTTAGTGCTTGGATTAAGGAACATAATAGATCTCAAATATCTCTGCCTGAAACCAAGATAAAAGATCACAGGCAGGTCAATTCCCCCACAGAAACACATGCCAGGTCCTGCCAATGGCTCTCCTTGACTGGCCCTTCCCAAACTGTGGGATTTCAGAGGCGCAAACAATGATAACAACAGAGAAAACCTCACTAAACGGAAAAATTGAAGTCAATGCAGACAATTCATTTTTAATTTTACTCAGTAGAAAATTTACCCCAGAATAGATATCTGGAGCTGTTCAGCGCTGGTGTGCTATCTACCCTTACTGTTCTGTTTCATAGACAGGATGCACACCTGGCCATTGGACTTTGGTTGGCTTGGAGAGTCACTCTTTGGTCAATGGGATGTAAGCTATGGTGATATATACCACACCCGGCAGAAGCTTGATGTGTTCCCAAAGTTTGGAGGCTCTGTGGGCTGTGTCCACTCCTCCCCCTGCTCCCCATCTCCCCATCTCAGCTTTTCTTTCTGCCACAAGAATAACCACAGCCACCCACAGTCCCCTCTAAAGGGATCAAGACACAAATATTTGTTGCGACAAGCCCTGATTTTGAGGTCTGTTTGTTGCTGTGCCAAAGGTTCAGAGGAATGGTTTTTGCTAGGTCCCCATCCCGTTGTGCCTTATATTTTCATTTCACTGTTCTTGCAAATCTCAGTTATTTAGAGTGTGAGAAAGAAAAAAAGAAAGCAAAGCAAATTATTGAAAACATACTCTCAGTTCTAGGAGAAGGGGAAATAGAGTTGGAAGCATTAAATCACTCACAACAAAAGTACACTTGGCTAAACCTTTAAACATCTGCTAAGGTGGAAATTGGCAGACATTTTTTCACATACTCTGCTACATCAGGTAAGGTCATATGTAAGGCAGCCTTCTCTCCCAGTCCCTTTGATCTCCTGTTAAGGATCGGCCCCAGAAATGAGTCTCCCTTGGCATTAATCAAACCTCCCACAGAGGGTTCCTGTCTTGCAGATCTGTGCCCATGATCTACCTCTCTCCTTTTCTCTTTGTCTTTCTGTCTCTGTCTCTCTCTCTCCTCTCCTTCCAACATTAAGACCTCACAAAGTCTTCTTGCTGCTGGGCCCCACCTACTCCCTCAGCACATGTCTGAGTGAGTCATAAACATATGAATTACCTGTGATCACAGGATTCAGTGTAATATATTTCGGCATTATTCCTTTAAAGAGGAGAGAGAAGCAGTTGTTAGTCTAACATAACAAGATGGTATTCTTCTCTTCCTCTCACCCCTCCCCACCATCTACCAGAATCCATTCCTATATTATGGGCCAAATTATCATGGTGACCACCAAGAACACATAAGGGATACAAATGGCTACAGGTGGAACTTTAGATGAGAGGACTAAAGATGTTAAAAATCCCCTTCTGAGAAAAGCAGTGGTATCTATTTTGAGTGTGTGTGTGTGTGTGTGTGTGTGTGTGTGTGCAGGAGGTACTTAAGTGCTTAAGGATGAAGGCACTGGCATGAAAGAGCCTGAATACAACTCTGGGCTCCATGTTTCCTCATTGTTAGGAGTGAGAGTATGTTACATGGCTTTAGCTCATTTTCCTAATCTGAAAAAAACCTAAAATGATAATGTTATATACTGCTTAGGTTATTTGAGGATTAAATAGGTAAATACATGTAAAGCAGTTAAACAAAGAAGAGCACATGTTAAGCTTTTGGTAAGTAGTAATAACTATTTTGGGACATTTTCTGTCTTTGGATAATTTATCTGAGAGTCACAGAATCACCCATGAAGCTAGTACCAGAATAGTTAATACACTCACAGAATAGAGTCACCATCTCCCATTAACATTTTGAGAGGACACAAAGTCACCTATAGAAAGTCATGGAATGGGTACCACATTGTACTGCAGGGAAACACAGATCAGGTTGCTTAGACGACATCTTGTCTGGCCAAAATTATATTTATAGCATCTCCTTCAACTCAGTTTACCAAGACAAAAAAATCTACCTGGAGTTTTCAGTCAGTGTAAAGGAGATACATTTGGCTGGAGTATCCTTTGTCTGCAAAATATTTTTCAAGAACCTGCAGGAGGTGACCCTGGATTCAGGTATCCAAGATCATAGCTGTGTCCTCATAAGAGACACAAGTAACAGTTATGAATCTTCCTGTCGATGTTACCATCCAGCCCACATTCCATATGGGGCTTATTAAAGACTTTGTCAAGTGCATTACTGGTTTAGAAATATATCATTCTAAATGCTAATGTGGGTGCAGTAAGAAAGATACTTTCATATATTACTGGTGGATAAGAGAATATGGCTACGAACTTTGGAAAGTAATTTGGCAACATGAATTAAGGATCTTAAATTATTCATACTGTATAAGTTCCACTTCTAAAAATATATTCTAAGGAAATAACCAGAGAAATTGACAACCATGTTAATAACAACATTATTGATGAAACATTATTTATGAAAGCAAAGATGTGGAAAAATTCAATGGTCATTAATAAGAGTGTAGTGAATGCATTATGGTATAGTCATAGATAAAATATTTTCTAGAAATATCAACTATAATTTAAAAAATAAATGACTTGGAAAATGCTTATGAAACAATAGTACTTATAAATGGAATCAAAACTAAACAAATATAAAGAGTTAATTTATATTTAATATAATATTATATATGTATATAGTTTACATGATACATTTTCCAGTAAGAGAGAAATAGATCTTTAAAACCAATTAGTGGCATATTAAAGGTACTTATGCTTCAATTCCTGAATTCTGAATTTTTTTCTTCTTTGTATTTATTTCCATTTTCCAAATTTGTGGTCATGTAGTTTTGTTTTGTTTCATAAAAAAGTAATAGTTTTAGAACTTTGCTGAAGTTCAGACAAATAAACTCTATGATGGTGGGTTAGACTCTCAGTTTACCAGCAAACTATAATTTGAAATGAGGTTAATCTTCAAGAAGTCTTTCTAATTAAATTCCTTTTGCTGTCTAGCAACCCTTCCTTTTAAAGGCTTAATAACCATTCACTTGGAATAGTTTCCCTGAGGTTCTACACTAAGTGCAAAGGTCTGTTTTTATAGCATCTGCCCCCAGTAGAAACATATTTCCTTGTCAACTCACATCTCACATTTTTTATTAAACAAGATAGTTTTTTAAATGTTTCTCTTTTTTCCTTACTTAGCATTTTTCTTATTTTTATTCTGTTCTTTATAAAACACATAAGTATAAGCAAAGATATTTATTTGGGGTTGCTTTTACAACTTTCAGTAATATATGCATAATAACCTTTAAAGCAAAAGAATTTGCTTCAAAATGCATTCCTTTTTCTCTTGGTTAGTTCTAGTCAGATCACTACCTACCTTGTGGGATATTTAAAAATTCTAAAAGGTAAAATGGCAATGTTCCAGTAGATTGTTTCTCTTAATTGTTTTAGCAACAACACGTTTCTAAAGAAATCTGAAACTGAACGCCTGTGTGCCAGGTAGGAGGGCAGAAGGGATCTTCTAGCTGGAGAAAGAAAGCTTCCCACCCTCCTCTCAATTAGCACAGTACCTACCACTGGGCTGCCTAGAGATACCACCAGGAGACTGCAAGTCTGTAAGAGCACAGTAGGAAATCAATATGCTAGAATATTCTGTGCATATGTAACACCAGATTTTTGCTATTTCACATTTGAAGATGAGAAATTTCACTGTTCTGCTTCTTCTGTACCATCAGATAAAGACATATTTTACTCTTTGCCTCCTCCTCTGCTCATCCGTTATTTCTCTTTGTAATTTTTATTTATTTTTGAGAGAGAAAGACATATAGAGTGTGAGTGGGGGAGGGGCCGAGACAGAGAAGACACAGAATCCAAAGCAGGATCCAGGCTCCTCTGAGCTGTCAGCGCAGAGCTGTCAGCTATTCAATCTCCCGGAGTGGGGCTTTAACCCATGAACTGTGAGATCATGACCTGGGCTGAAGTTGGTCGCTTAACTGACTGAGCCACCCAGGTGCCCTTAGAATATATTTTTAAAATAAAATTCTCCATATTATTTCATAAAAACAAAAGCGATGTTATCACTTTTCATTAGTTAAAATTTTATTTATATCTTATTTTTTAAATGTTTTGAGAGATAGAGCGAGAGGGAGGGACATGGGATAGAGAGTCACGGACCCAGAGAATCTGAACTAGGCTCACACTGTCAGCACAGAGCCAGATGTGGGGCTCGAACTCATAAACTGAGAACTCATGACCTGAGCTGAGCTCAAGAGTTGAATGTCTAAGCAACTGAGTCCCCCAGGTGCCGCTTCATTAGTTAAAAAACAATGTTGCCAACAGCATTCTAGATGATAGCAAAAACTGAAAACAATTAAAATATCCATAAATAGAAAAGACAATTAATGATGTATGACATAAGGAAATATTAGGTAGCAGTCAATACACACCACAGCTATTAGCAGTAATCTGGATAAATCTTATTAAAGTAAAATTAACCCACACACTCTGAAAAAATTATGTGTAACATAGTACACCTTCAATAATGTCAAAAGCAGCTAAAACATAAACCTACATTTGAGCAATACATAGAGATAAAATAAAGCCCTATAAAATAAAGCAGATAAGGAAACAATAATCATGATAGTCAGGAAAATACTTAATTCAGGTTAAGGAGGCAAAGCAAAGGGTTAGGAAGCCTTTGATTAGTTGTGGGCTAGTAAATATGCTACTTTAGGAGCTTTTTCAGAAAGCAGTGCATTGAGTAAATGAATAAATAAAAGTGGACCGCATCTGAACCAAAAACAAGAGTGTTTCAAGAGTCCAGAATTACTATTACTGTATTGTTGTCCAATCTTGTTAATATATACAAACAATACATTATTACAAAGTGTGTTTACAATTTTAGGCAGAGAAATAGGGTTAAGACATTTTAAGTAATTTTCATCAAATATTGTGGAACATGAAAGCATGGAAGTTTGGTTTCATGGAAATGTCTTCTGTAACCTATATATTATATTTCAAATAATATTTTAGAATTTATTAACTATGTCATTCCAAAGCATTCTGATGCTGTAATGGGTGAGGCACCTTGATTTTTTTTTTGTTTTTTGTTTTTTTTTCCTCAAAGTTAGACATGAGAAGGGGAAATAAAGCTCACAGATGGGAGGTGAGCTTTAGGGTCAGGTGGTTATAATGAGAGAGGCAGGGTGAGCAATCAGAAGAGGGTGTGGGTACTTTGGTAGTCTCTCCAGCTCCATTATTCATGACTGTGCCTCTGAAAATGGCTTTTCAGTTTAGATGACTGTAAAAGCCAACATTTTACTCTGCATAGATTGGATGATATTGAACATGAATTGCGAATTGGTAATTTATGCACTGGAGACATGCTCGAGAATTATGAGTAAGGTGACCTGATGGTATTTTCTGAATAATTGGCTCTCTCACTACCTAGAAAATTTCACCTTTATTACATCAGCATGATACTCTCCATCTTAGAGCTCATCAGAATGGGCCCACCAAGAAGTTTGCTAGTAGCTTGCTGCACATGCCCTAAAAATCATGTTATTCAAGGAAAAAAAAATGATAAATGTATTTTTCATGTACCCAAATTCTATTAACATAAAACGATCCTGACTCAACTACTTGTCTTTTGATTGTGATGATTACTATAAATAATATAATTTCATTCTGCCTTTGGATTGGCTCTCTGCAGAAACTAGGGTTCTCTTACAAACCACCCTACACTACTTGATCAGAATTGCATTACCTAGATGGATTCTGTTCTACCACAGCTTTAAAAACAGGAAAAAGACACATTTGACAAGTATGATTAGGGTCCAGACTGTTTTGCAATACAATGTTACATTTTAGAAGCTTTCTAGGTCCCTTTTAGCCCAGTAACTACGTATTACCTTTGTTGTCAGTAGTATTTTTGTACAAATTTAAAATACTAACAATTTGAGCATGACATATTCACCTTGAGAGCTCTGCATGGTTCAATTTTCTTTTTCAAGTTATCAACGAAAATGCCATTAACTACAAACATAGCTGGAATTGATATTCCCTAATTGCTTCAATATATAGATATTTTTGTTTTTTATTTTTATTATATTTTTAAAGCAGAAAGTAACTAATGAGCATATTGGAAATTCCATCCATTAGGACGTTCAGACTGAAACTTCCAGTAACTCTTTAAAGAACTTCTGAAGCTTTTGGTTGCTTATTACTATTACATAATGTGATACTCAAATACTGAAATTACTTAGAAAATACCAAGGCTTAAATTTCTGAAACAAATCAATAAAAATGTGCCTTGAATGGGTTGAGAAGCAATTTTCAGTGCCCTCTGCTCACTGAAAAGAGCATTCCTTTCAACAGGTTAGCATGCACCTTGAATTAAGTATATGCACAGTAATAAATGTACCGAGGTATATTTGATAAAGAAGCACTAAGTGATAAAATTTTCTTCACTCCTGCAGTTCCATATGAAACCATTTATATGATATTCTTTTATTTATAATGTCAATTTCTCTGGGCTAGATTGACATGCATTCAATTTCTTCTTTATTGTCCCTTCTCTGTGTTCATACCTCACTCATCATCAACCTTATGGACCCTATCTCCAGATTATCATTCCTGTGATTAGCACTTTATTTTGCATGTTTGTTATGATATTAATATACAGCCTCAGGTGATGCCTCGGGCACTCAGATGTTTCTTATCCCAGGACTTCCCTTTCACACTCTGTGACACTTCCGAGATCCTGAGAGATGGGGCTTCTTCTGAGAATGTGGTCAGGCGCAGGCTGGGGCCTGATTCAGCCATTCTCTGAGGCTTCCCTGCCTCTCCCACATCGACTACCCCTACACACTCAAAGCCACCTAGAACACCTATGGGCTCCAGGTACACCCTGTTTGCAAAAAATAAAATTATTTTAAAATTATTGAAGATAAAATTGTATTTATCTCATGGTAACACTATTGAATTTGGTTCCTAACTGGCTTCCTTGCTTCTAGATTTTCCTCTAATTTTTGGAATATATATTTATTAGAAAAAGCTTATAAACCTGTTCATTTTACTGTATAATTCCTCAAGAAGATTATTTAATAACCTATAAACCCTTATAGGGATGCCCAAACTCCTCAATCCACCATCCAATGTCCCTGACATACTATCTAGAAAGCACTACACAGCTGTATTCCAAACAACAGTTCTCTAAGGAGTCCTCTCCTTCCTGTCAACAATCAGCAAGTCTGTTCCTTTGACCATTGTCCATTGCCTTTAAATCATCTCTTTTGTTCACATGTATATATATTATTCATTCTCTCCTTATCTCACTTACCTGAATATTTTTATCATTTAAGATTAAGCTAAAGACGCAAAGTTTCAATACAGAATTACCAGATAATCCTGTTCCAAATACACTGATTAGCTTGCAACACTTGGAAAGAAGAGACCGATATACTTTTCGATGCTTCATAATATTTTGTTTCTCTTGTAAGTTTTAATAATAACCGTCTCTACTGTGTTCTAGACAGGCTTCAAGAAGCTGCATTTGTAATGGTGGACAAAACTTATGTGGCTCCTTACCTCATTGAGCTTCTGGTCACAACTTGATATCCTAGGTAATTTTCTAGTCTATGAGACAGATTTATTTGATTCATGCAAGAATCTCAGATTCTTGAGGTTCAAGGGTAGTCCTCAGACTTGAATTATTTTTTCTATAATAACATTCCATTTGAGAAAATCACATTCTGTTCCAGTAAACTCAACTTCCAAAATAATGGTAAAATAACAACAGGTAATATAATGGATAATTCTTCTACGGGATGTTTTCATGAAAACTATGTACCATAAAAGTAATCTTCTAGGTTGAATTCATTACTTTGATTATTTTTAAATAATTAATGATAGAGCATTAAAGCAATAAAAGCTGTCAAAATTATGACAGATTTCAGCTATTCATTTTAGCCACAAAAATTATTTTGCTTTTAATATAATCTGAATTATGTGTATAAAGGAACTTTTTGAAAAGTTAACTGAAGATAGTTTATGACCATTAGTATTCTTTCTCAAAAAAGTAACAGCAATAACCACTACTTAACAGTAGTTAGCCACATAAAACTCTAAATTAGGAGTCAGCCAGTACTTTTGCAGTGGAAATGCAGTTGATACTCTGGAAGGTTTCTTTCTTGTTTGGTTTCAGTGATTGGACAGCCGAGTCCCAAAAGCTGTAATTTTAAGAACATTTGAAAAGCTTTTCTGACCTGAATGTCAGAAACTAGTCAAGCAAATAAATGTAACAAAAGGAAGCAGAGCAAAGCGGGGGGTGGGAGGGAGAGAAGAATAGAAACTATTCTTAAATAATGTGAATATATAAGAGAACATTTGGAGTATGTGTATCTTCTTGACATGCTTCCTAGCAATGGAATATAGCTTGAAATTTATAGTTATTGTAATTATTTATTGTCTTCCTAAGTCTATCAATATTAATTAGATATAAATTTATAAACAATTCAAATAATATTGGTATTGAGAAGAAGCACAAGATGAAATCAAATGATACTTATTTTGAGACACACCATTCAACTTTTGATTGACAGTGTGATTACCAACAGGTGTATAGATCTGTCCTCCGTGGGGTCAGAAATCAGGTCATGTTAAAAAAAATAATCAGGTCATATGTCTTGTCCTTTAAAAACTTTTCAATTTTTGAAAACTTAGCACATTCTCAAAAGTCATGTAAAATATGTATCATACAAGTATATGCACCAACAAATATTCATCTCTTGATGTAAAATTTCTGATACAAGTATTGCCAGTAAGATCAGTGACAGCTATCACCGATGACATGCCTTTGGAAGAATATATATTACATGTACGAATAAAAATTCTTATGAATGTCACATTGTCATGTCATGTATATAAGTTATATATAATACACACAAAAGAGTTTACCATTTACATTCTCATATCAGGAATAGAAGGATGAAGCAATTCTTCCATTAACTTGAATATTAGCAAACAACATTCAGTATAGCATTGCATCAAACTCTGTCATGAATCACCTGGGAACATTACTGATCAGCTAACATATAACTAAAACATAATATAATGACAATAATGTGTTTCTATAATATGCACATAATAAGTAGTTTGGCTAAGAATCAATTCTTTACTGTTTTGGCCTTACCTTACAGTAGTTTATAGTTGTAAAACGAGGAAAGAAAATGATCAATTCAATAACATGTGAGGACATTAATTTCACAAATGCAGTCTAGTTAAAGAATTATATCCAGCACAACCCAGGTGAGTTCTATGGCTATATAATCTTTTATTAGCATCCTGTTTAATTTAAAAATGCACATTACAGGTTTTATGAATTTTACCACTTTTGTCTACATCATAAAAAAGAATTGCAATACTGACAGAACTGCCATTTACCAGCTACTGGGTAAATTATCTAGTCTATGCATCTCTGTTTCCTGATATGTAAAATGGAGATTATAATACTATGACTTCCTGGAGTTACAATTAATTAATAGCATCCATGAAGTTCTTAGAGTGGAGTCTGGCATATAAGGAAAAAAAAAATCAATAAATGTTGGAAGTTGAATTTTTGATGAAAGAAAATGAAACTCAATATATTAAAGGAAAGCAATTACTCTACAGACATTTATATTCTTTATATGTTACTAAAATGCACTCTTGGACCTAAAAAACAAATCCTGTCGACTTGTGTGTTTTCAATATTTAGTATACTACTAGAAAACTAACACGAAAACCATGATAACATACAAGTATATCTTCTGTGCTCTAGAATCAATTTCATCGTGTCTGAGAGTCTATAATTAGGTAAATGTGAAGTATGCGAAAGTTAATTTATACTTTGAAAATAAAGTACTATTTCAAAGCTTGTCAAGATTTAGCTCAAATATAGGGTTTTATGCCTATATTCACTTATGTTTTGTTTAAAACAAATAATAAGCATAACATCAAGCGTGTCATGTGAAATTTTATTCTTTAGCTAGGAAAACACAATGTTTTGTTCTATAAAATGTTTTTTTTATTAAATGATTGCTTTCAAATATTTTTATTATTTTTATCTTGGTTAAAGCCTCATTGTTGGCCATCTACTACATCTCCAATCAGACTATTTTGAAGCTTCCCCATATATCTTAGTAGGTAAAACCTCACATCTAGGAACCAAAATCCTACTAAATTTATTGTTAAGACAAGGTCCTTTTTTTAATATTTCATGTATTGTAGGATGCCACAACTTAAGACTTAGTTGCCAGTAGTAAGCTAGGGCGAGTATCAGAAAAACCCCTCTATCTTGTGGCCCCAAAAATGACCAGAAAACTTTTTCTTTTTCTTTTTATAAATGATTCAGTTTGACAAGTACAAGCATAGCTACAACACATTATGCCACGTACAAGATCACCTTCTGTCAATAATATATAATGTAATACTTATAGCAATATATTACTGTTTCTAACATATAATAATAAAAATAATAGCCTTTATAGAGGAAGAGGGGCATAGCTATATAAGAGCAATACCTCATTAGAATTAAGTTAGTATAAATCTGACATTAATTTTGATAAGATGTATATGGTAAACCCTAGGTTAACCACAAAAAATAACTAAGAAAACACAGTGAAGAAGTCATTAAAGAAAAAATAACTCAGAAAACACAGTTAAGAAGTAATTAAAAAAACTAAGATGTCACACTAGAAAATATTCACTTAATGACAAGGAGGGCAATAGAGGAGGGAAACAGACACCAAAAATACATTAGCATATAGAAAACAAAAAAGAAAATGGCAATCATAATCCAATTATATCTATAACATTCTATGTGAATGGACTAAGAAATCCAATCAAAGGCAGCAGTTATTGGACTAGACAAAAATCAAGATGCTGTGGGAGGGGGGGACATCGAGAGGAGATACAGTATAGATTCAAAAATACAAGTAGGTTATAAAAGTAAAAGTATAAAGTAAAAATAGAAGTATAGAAAAAGACATGCAAGTAGAAATATAAGAAAACTGGAGTAGTTATATTAATATAAGATAAAATATATTTAAAATATACATATATTATTGAATATTATAGTATATATATATTACTGCAGTTAGAGAGGGATGTTCAATAATGATAGAAGCGTCAACCCATGAAGAAGACATAACAATTATACATAAACAGGCACCCAACAACATTACCCAAAAACACATGAAGCAAAAACTTGATGGACTAAAGGGAGAAACAGAAATTTTAACCATTAATATTTTGAGGCTTCAATACACCATTTTCAGTTATGACAGAAAAAGAAGATAGATGATCAATAGGGAAACAAAAGTTGTAAGCACTATAACCCAACTAGGCCTAAGAGATATCTATAGACCACTCAACCGAGCAACAAGAGAATACACACTGTTGGCAACTTTTGGGAGGAAGGAGTAAATCTTCCCTGGAAAAGAATAAAACTGATATACAGAGGGAAACAAAGACTGGAAATACATTGGGGGAAGGGGAAAGTTTTCCATAATGGCCACTGATTTGAGTATTTTCAAGGATAGATACTCCTGTCTTTTCTGTACATTGTTATTTTAATCTATATAGTGTCCATTTTACTTACGCTAGTTCCAGCCAAGTTTCCATCCCTTACTAACAAATAGGTCTTGATGCTTCTCTTGGTAAACAAATTCTATATGTAGCCCCTAAATAATGGTTTAGTGATTGAATTCACAAATAATAAACAAGGAAATAAATGAATACTCCAAAGCTAGTTGGCGAACTAAATGCAAATAGTTTGATAAAATTAGATAGTAAGTGACACCAAAGTAATTTAAGATAACTTTAGAACTTTCTAGTAAGAATCAAAAGATTGGCCAAAGAAATTTTGAGTGCCATATGCAAAGGGCAGTGAGGGTCAATGTACGAGTACTGACTGATGAAAATCAGTGTTACTGGAAATAAAGAAGATTTTGTAGGAACCCTTGCAAGGGCAGAGCTAGTGAAGACCACAAGCATTTGGAAAAACTTTCATTTGTGTGAATGAGCAGCATTTTAGGACTTTGACCCTTGGGTGGATCAAAGATCACACAGTGGCTAAAGGTAGTAAAAACAGAGAAGGATTGCATGGTTTAAGAACACTACAGGTGACAGCATCAGGGAGAAAGATGAACATGGCCAAAAATAGTATCTGTCATGAACGTCAGACATAAAAGGCTCAGATAAAGATAGATTCCCCAATGAAGCTTCAACTAACATCTAGAAAGAAACATGTGGCAACAAGCTTCCAGCCACAGTGTCAGTACCTATTGACACAACTTATTGACAATAAGAGAACTGGTGAGTTTAAGATCAGAAGGGAGAATTCGAATAGCAAGCTTATAAATAAGAAGGAAACCAAAGTGATTATCTACAACCTGAGTGTAGACAATATCAAGTATAGGTAAGGAGAAAAAATGTAACATGAAGAAGGAACATAGTACTGCCAGTGTCGAAGAAAGCACACTCTGAAATAAATACATTGAAGGAAATATAAGGAAAATATAGAAAACATCTGTTCTGTGCTTTTGGTAAAATTTCAACATAAATATGTTATAAAATAGATATGAGATACAAGGTGAGGGATGCCTGGGGGGCTCAGTCAGTTGAGCATCTGACTTCGGCTCAGGTCATGATCTCACGGTTCGTGGGGTCGAACCCCATGATGGGCTCTGTGCTGACAGCTGGCTCAGAGCCCACAGCCTGCTTCGGATTCTGTACCTCCCTCTCTCTCTGACCCTCCTCTGCTCACCCTGTCTCTCTCTTTCTCAGAAATAAATAAAACATAAAAAATAAAGAGATACAAGGGGATAAGTTCAAATCCAAAGGAAACAAAAAACATGTAAATAACTGAAAAAATGTTAAATATCTGTATGACAAAAGAAATGTGTGGGAAACACGAATGCAACTAGGTAGCTGAAATCTTCATTAGAAGAAAAAAAGAGCAGTATCAAAATGACAGACCATGTGATCAGAAATGTATAAAACAAGATGCTTGAACAGGAAGAAAAAAACATCGTGAAAAAAGTTGAACAATAATCATTGATTTAGAAGACATAACAAAGACAATTTTTAGAGAAATAATCCTGCTAAATAGCGAACAAACGTAATGAAAAACACAACTTAACACAACCAGAACTAGAGAAAGGCCAGGATATTTGAAATTAAAATGACTAACTGAATATTAATATTTAATGAAAAGATGCCAATCTTTGGACATACTCTAGTTTTGTTTTGTTTTGTTTTTGTTTTTGTTTTAATTTCTTTTGATGTTTTATTTATTTCTGAGAGAGAGAGAGAGAGACAGCGTGAGCAGGGGAGGGTCAGAGAGAGAGGGAGACACAGAATCTGAGGCAGGCTCCAGGCTCTGAGCTGTTAGCACAGAGCCCGACGTGGGGCTCAAACCCACAAACCGTGAGATCATGACGTGAGCCGAAGTTGGATGCTCAACCGACTGAGCCACCCAGGCACCCCTGTTTTGTCCTGTTTTAATTCAAGAGTAAAGAAAGAAAAATTAGCCTCTTTTGTTTTTCTTGGGAATTACTTAAGATTATTTAGGAGAAAACAATGATCAAGAACTATTTTTCTTGATTTTTTTTTCTGTTCTTCTTTTGTCAATAAAATTAATCACTTGTTTTGGTTGTTGCCAGTTTGTCATCCAGATTATGTAATCTTTACATTTGGGTTTGAGATTCTGACATTTGATCTAAGCTTACTATTAGATTTAAAACATCTTAATTATAGGATTCCTGCTTTTGAATATATTAATAGTCACTGCCCTATCGTAGTTTAATTTCTGTTGCTAGACATGAATATTATCTTTAGGATGGCTGCTCATTCACCAGAAACTCCACTCTATTATAGCAGTTTTTCTATGATTTCTTCAGCATGCTGTAGACCTATAGTTGGAATTGCTATTATCAAAACACTCTTTAAGCCATAAATGAAACAAAAACCACACATATTTTTTCATTCACAAAAATGAAAAATTATATTAAGCTTATACAGAAAAGATCCTGTTTTACATGCTATTAACACTTTTCACTTTCTTGATAAAAGTTAATTATTTTACACAATGGAATCACTCTGCTCACAGATTTTGGTACAATATTTTAGAACAACAATGGCATATTTACTATGTATATAAAGCATATGCATAAATTACTATGTATACAAATCACATTTGTAATTTATATAGATTTATAGTTTAATGTAAACAGGTTCTACAAAATGTGGATATATTATTTTTATTATCTTTTAATTAAAATATTATATTTACTTCTCTTATTCCTTAAATAGCCATATGACTTGATCTTATTTTTAGCATCCCTTTAATTAAATTCTTTATCTTTATTTTAACAAGTGTTTTTTTTTAGTTAATTATTTTTAGGGTTACTCTCCATCTCTGTTTCTGTTGAATGTGACACAAACTTTCCCTAACTTTCTCCAAAGTGTCATTTCCATTACATAAGAGCATCACTAATCATTCTTTGCAACAATTACAACTTCACAATTTAATTGACTATTGTGTCCCAATTATTCAAAACATTCTTCCCAAATATGCTTGAATGAAGAGAGTGATACTAAACTATCTGAACCTCGAACAGATTCTTCTATGATTTCGAGTCCCCACAAAGGTATAAAAACTGTACCATTTAAACACACGGTCTTCTCTTTGACTATACATCTGGAACTCTATGGAGAGGCCTGCTTCACTAAATCCAAGGGGTGTGGGACACTGGAAGCGGAAACAATATCTTCCTTCGAAGCTCCAACCTGCTGGACTGTAATTGTGGGCATCCACTTGTTCACTTATTTTTGCTGGAGTAAAGCCTGCCATGAATGTGTCCAGAGGCTCTGGGGAAAGGTACAGATGGAGGATGCAAGGAAGCAGAGAGTCGCCTGTCTGAGAGACCATGTGGGCTTCATCCTGCAGAGAAGTGCAGATGGAAGGGACAGGGATCAGTTTGGAGAAGATGGTGACCCTCCAAGCATGAGCTAGGCAATCATCCAAGACAAATTTTGCAAACATCGGAAAGGGGCGGCCTACGCGTCTCTGGGGCAGGGGTCCGGTGATCCCCTTCAGCGGCTTGTGCACGGACCCCCAGAAAAGACTGGAGCTGACTTGCCTGCACCGTTTTGCTCCTGAGCACATGCCAGAAGCCTTCTGTGTAATGCTGAAGTGAGTCAGAAAGACATTGAGTCAGTGATTACGGGAGACAATGGCTCGAAGTTTTACAGCTATGGTGGAGGGAGATATGGACCCAGAAGATACATGTGCTTTTAAACAAATGGTTAATCAAGATATTGATCTTTTAAGGCAAATAATGGATGTTAATATTAATATAAGGGTAGAAAGACAAAGCACAGAATCACAAGGTGAGGACTGTAAAACTCTAGTTTACAAACATAAAAAAGTTTTCAAGAGCAACTAAATGTTGTTATCCTTCATACTAAGTGCAATTATAGAGGAGAGAAAAAATTGTATGAATCAAATGTTATCCATCTACAGTTTGGAAGGAGTAGACCAACTATTTACTCTCTTGAATCCAAAACAAACATTTGGAGGAAATAATATTTTGCACCCTTGAGAATCTCCATTCCAGACTTGTGCACACACTCAACTTAGTATGTTTTTGTTTATTAACAATCTAATTCCCAACAGGTGTAACTTGTGACTTTTGTATTCTTCTTAGTTATTAAAGATTCCTTTCATTTTATTTTTTTTCCTTTTGGCTTTTCTAAGTTGAATAATGGGAAGAATTCATGGCAGCAAAAATTCTATGGGGATATTCAAAGTGTCTGAATAACATATGGTGTGTTCGGATATATGAAATGAATCTAAATGTTTGCAAGAAGTTTTGTGTTTCACAATTTCAAATGATACCAGAGTTTATCCAAATTCATGTCACATGAATAGATATTATGTATTTCAAAAGTTTGCAGAATACACATTACAAAAAATTAGAAAAGATATTCCAGTTTTAGAGGAATGTAATTTACATGATAGTGGATAACAAATCAGCCATAAAATACCAGCCTGTCCAGCCAGGTGGGAAAATTTCCAGTATTTTACAGAATGCATCATGACATTTTGACTTTTTTGTAACAGAATAATTTTTCTGTTACTATAAAACTTTGGTCCAGTACTGGGATTTCCTGAAACCAAAGCAGTCTGGTAGAGGCCCAGTAATACAGTATGAAGCATACCCAGAGAAAGTAGCGTCATGCGAATATACACCAATGGTGGGGAATAACCAGCCCAACTAGGTGCAGAATTTAGTGGATGAGGCAATTCTCATTTAGTCCCTCCCCAAGGGACTTGGTAAGTCTTACTGAGTCTTCCTAAGAGACTAAAATGATCTTCAGTTATTATGAAAAGAAACAAGAGATAAGAATATTTCAAAGAAGATAGCAAAGAAAGTCCTAGAAGTATCCAAGACGTTCCTTTATTTCAGTCTTTGGTAAGGAGGCCATGAATTCTCAAGATTAGAGTAAAAAAATGAGGAAAAAAATAGATGTATTATATACTAAACTTATAATTATACTTAATTATTCAAGAAGGGCCATAATGAGGTTTTAGCTATTTTGTATTGATTCTTTTATTGCTATTGTGGTTTAGATAAAAATCATGCCAAGGTAATTTTAAATGAGATGTTTGGACCAGAACCAGAAGAGCTTTGGCAGTATATGAAGCATACAAATGACTCTGGGGCCAAGAGTATGGATTTCGAAGTGAAGTCATAATAAACAATATCATTTGACACTGTTTATTATGAGTGAACAAGCAGCTAATGCTTTCACCTTTACTCTGCGTTATTCTATGAGATTAAAATGATATCCTTCCCATCTTCTTGAAAAGATATTCCGTACCAGTAATAATTTTAAATTTTTGTAAACCGAGAATTAATTTATCATTTGAAAATGTTTCACACTTTATGTATCAAATAAATATCCCATTTTCGAAAACCCATCTTGTCTTAGCATTTTGTATGCCAGATAATTATCCCTCCTCTTTCCTCGTATTCTTTAAATATCTATATACTGTTGACAGTGGCTGGTTAACCTTTGGCTTACTGTTTTAAGCAGGTTTATTTCTACAGTACTTTTTCATAAATCAATATCTCCTGCTACTGATTCTCTTAAATGTCCTAAATTCCCAATAGTTTATCTATGTCTCTTATGACAAGATTTCTTATTGCCTAAGTATGTCCCTTGATTGTTGCCAAAGGGGCAAAGGTCTGTTACCCTCATCAGATTAATTTGTTAGTAGAGTCCTTATTTTTATGTCCTAGACTACTTTGCAATACATTCACATGGTTTAAATTTTCAAAGAATAATGAAAAGGAAACAAATTGTGTTTTCAAATATAATTTTACTTGTAGATAATTGGATCTTCGATAATAGTCTAATATTACTTTCCCATTTTCTGTAATTAGGTAAACAACTATACTTTCTAGGAACTCAGTTGACATTAATTTTGCTAGTTGTGTTTCATTTTTTTGAAAAACAGATTTTTATTTTACCAAATACTGATTTAATTTCCCAAACTAAAAAATAGTTTATTTGAAAATATTAAAAGAATTTTTTAAATATTTATTCATTTTTTGAGAGACAAAGAGACACAGAGCACAAGCAGAGGAGGGGCAGAGAGAGAGGGAGACACAGAATCTGAAGCAGGCTCCTGGATCTGAGCTGTCAGCACAGAGCCTGACATGGGGCTCAAACCCATGAACTATAAGATCATGACCTGAGGCAAAGTCAGACACTTAACCAATTGAGCTACCTAGGTGCCCCTATTTGAAAATATTTTAATAGCTAGCAGGGAAATATTTTGTTTTTATGGGAAATATTGATGTATTTTTTTCTTCTGGTCCATAGTTATGTAATTTGCTATATTTCAGCATTGTTTTTCTTAATGTATTAGCATGCAGATCATTCTACTTTGACAATTTCTAAATTTTCTAAGTGATTTCATCATTTAATAAATATGTTACATAGCTAATTTATTTTGACTTTACACTTTATTTTTTTATCAAGTGCCCTACAATTAAGCTTATTTTTCTATTTTATGTATTATGTTAAATAGCAAAAATATTACTAATTTGTTGGATATGTTTTCTCAAGTTATATTTCTCGTACTTATTTTTTACTGTAAATTGGTTTACATTAAACTGTTTAAACTGTTTTTCATTTACATATTGCATATGTTTGGTAATATCTACATCAAAATTTTGATGCTATTATCTAAAATACGCATTTTCTATTTCCTTTTCATTATAACAAAGCCATTTTGGATTTAACTTTTGTTTAAATGATTTAAATTTCCAAAGTCTCTACCAGGTGTGAATGTGTTGATGTTCATTTTTTCATTGTTCTGTCCCCAGTGAGCTGTGCATTGCCAAATCCCGGAACCAGGTATTTCAAGGCTTCTTTTTTCTGTCTTATTCCCATATTCTACCCTTTGATATGCTAAAGAATGGCAGCATTAAGAAACAAAAAAAACTGTTTATTTCCAATTATTGTTAAGTTTCATTGTTATGTGGAAGTGGACTTATTTTTCATATTAAGGTAACATGAAATTTCTTTCATACAAAGTAATTCCTGAGAAATCACTCATTGTCAAAAAACCATTCTATCTTCCCACCTCTGGTTGATATAATGATAACACAAAGCTGAATCCCCATTATGGAAAATACAAATGCACACAGATTTGATTTTGAGTTTTTGCTTTATATGAAGGGCTGTTCTACAGAACATTTAAAGTTCATGTTTTGCCATTATCATCCAGCTTCATTTACATATGTTTCTCAGTTTGTCCCTTATGTTTGTAAATGTTGCTCTTGTAGATTGCCAGAGTTTAGCTATATATAATACCTATTTTTTTATTTATGTATAAATGACGTGCAACTGTGAATTACAAGTCTGCAGGAATGGAATAATAATGAACTCATTTGCAGTGAAGTGGACTCATTATCATGCCAGCTGCTGATATTTTCCCACCCAGAATTCTTCCTGGCAAACAAGGTCCCAAGGGAAAAGTCTTCCGTCTGGCTAAAGAAAATCATCTTGTGCTCTAAAAGTCTCTTCAAAAATCTGATATTCATTGCCTTAATAGTAATAAAAATTTTTAACCCCATAATTGTGTTTCAGGTGGTAGCTGATACTCTAAAGGATTCAATATATATACATGTATATATACATATATATACCTCGATATACTTATAACATTGCTTAATCTTAGATTAAATGTTGCATAGATTTACACAGGAAACATAACTTCCCAAGAGATGCACATAAGTGTGTACATTTGCCATATAAACTATAAAGTATTTATTTAACTTCAGATTATAATGAATTATGTAGTGTATTGGTAAATTTAGATTTAGATGAATATGTTGTATATATACACAATGGAGGCATGTATGGTCTTGGATATATGCTGACACTGGAAAAACCATTGCACTCTGCAATGAGTGTCATAAGAAAATGGCTATCTTTTTTATTCTTTTTGTAGAAAGAAGGCTGATTCCATTAAGTCTTAGAGAACACTCGCTTTGAAATCTCTGAATAAGAAATCTTTGCTAAGTAATGATACAAATTTCTTGACAACACTATAAAAATAACTCAAATTCTTTACTTTCAGATTTAATTTCAATAGTTATGCTCTTGAATAAGCCTGGCATTACATTAAGTGAGCTCTGCCTTTAACTTGTAACAGCCTATGGGAAAACGAAATTGGGGGGCTTTCAGGTGTCTTTATGCTCTGTATTACCCAGTGATTATCACCAGCCCAAGCTGCTATTTTGCAGCATGTTCAACTTTTTCATTCCTCAAAATTCTCCCCAAAATAAATTTGCCACCTACACTATAAAATATTTTTGAATACGTGAAAAAGATGTGTTCATAGCAAAGTGCCTCAGCTCTTCTATTTTGTATGAACCTTACAAAACTGTTGTTTGGGGTCTTTCTGGTCCTTTTTCTCACTTGGCACAGTGCTCCATAATATCTAAGGAAATAAGAGACTTGTCTATAAAAAATCAAGTGTTCTAAAAGCTTTTCTATCTTTAGATAAACATGAAAGCCAATATTTTGAAAGACCAATGACACATTTATAAAAATAATAGTGTAGCCACTATACAGAATCAAAAGTAACATGGTTGTTTAAATTTGCCCTAATGCACTAATATTTTTTCTTAAATTCACTGGTTTTGGTAAGAAATATTGACATACATTTAATATACCTCAAAATGCTATTTGGATAAAGGCAAAATATACTAGAAAGAGTGTCAATGATTTTTAATTGTTACTAACACATCCCAAAATTCTCAGTTATGTACAAATCAATTAAGTACTTCATGGTACCAGCACTTGCCTCAGGATATAAGATACTAAAACATACAGATTACAGATCAAAAGCAGGCTCATTTGTTTATTAGCTGCACATTACATAGCATATCAATATTTTAAACACATGATTAAATTTTAATATTTCACCCACTCTATTGGAGTCCTGGAAAACAGTCTACAAAAGGGGTTGAGTGAAGAGAATATATACGCACTGGTAGCAAGAACTGGCACTGACGAATGATAGCTGGCACTTTTATGTAATGATCAACTTAAGTGAAATAAGTCTATCTTCATACATGTTATTTCCTTACAAAAAAAAATAGCACTGATTTCCTTGGAGAATAAAATCAATGTATACACAATATTCACATTTGCCCCATAAGAAGCAAACTATTTTTAAATAATTAGCTCAAACCATATGGCGGTGTGGTGTGAGTGATACCTGTGACTGTGCCAGTTGTGAGATGCCCATGCCAATCTGCAGGAGATAATTTAGCAGTAGGAGCATCTGGCTCCTTGGCAAGCTCTTTAGGCATTTTTCTTGGCACTGGTTAGTTACCTCCAGGTTGATCGCTTGATAATACATTTTAAAAGGTCTATGGATTATTTGGCTAACATTTAACCTGTATTTACCCCTTTTTCCTTTTTAATCAAAGTTGCCTTTATCAAGTCAAAGGCAGAGTGTGTGTGTGTGTGTGTGTGCACACGCGTGTGTATGCACGCACACAGGAATATAAGTGCCTCTGAGTTTTAGTTAAAGTCTGAAATGTGAAAATGTTTGGAGATCATATTATTATAGAAAACTCTTCCCCAAATCTGGAACTTTTTGAAACACAATCCCAAGGGATGATATTACAGATACCTTGATTGATCAAAAATATAACATTGGATATACATCAGATAGCAAATACAATGTTAAAGTCCCTCATTATCAAACTTGGGTAGAAAAAAAGTAAATGAAATAGAAGATCACAGTCTAGAGTTGTGAAAAATACATGGCTTTGACTCCTTATAACTGAGCAGACGCAGGTAAAAATAGTTCAGTTGTGAGAAAGCCCAAGTGGAGTAAAGCAACTATTGGAATGGATGAATTACTTCAGTTGTATGGGCATGGTTCATTTTCTTACATAACTTTTCCAAAGATTCATACTTAAAATCACATAGAATGTGACTTTTTAGCACAGAAGTTCTAATTTCAGTCTTTGTAGAAGAAGTTTGGGCTTTGGAGATTATCTCTAAAAAAATATGATTAAGCATTTGGCACTCAACAAATTCCACCATAGTTTCTATTTATATTCATATGTACTTATTCTCCTAAATATATGTGTATGTGAATGCATGTGTCTTTAGACATGTATATACGAATTAGACTGAATTATAGGGCTATGGTATTTACCCCACACTCTACCCATGCACATTGCCTTAAAGTCTCTCTACTAAAGGTAAAATTTTCTTCCTCAGCCTTGAACTTGATTATCAGCCCCTGACTTACATTGGCCAAAGGAATGTTTGCAAACCTAATGCTGGTTGAAATTTGAAATATACTTTTGCAGTGAAATCTCCCTTTTGCACCATGGTTGTTTCCAGAAAGAGAGCTTCACCTGGGCCACAAGTGAAATGTAATAGATGAGTCTCCAAGTTCATGGCCAACCCCAGGCTGCAGGAACATAGACTCCTCAGACAATGGAAAGATCCCAAAGAAGAAAATGATTATCATCATATGTTACTAAGAGGTTTTGGTTTTGGTTTTGGTTTTTTTGTTTTGTTTTTTGTTTTTGTTTTGTTTGGTTTGGTTGTATTCGTTTTTTTTTTGTTTGTTTGTTTTCTGTTTTTTTTTTTTTTTTTTTTTGCTACACAGCAAATGTTGACTGATGTAACACACTTTGCATATGTAACACATTTTCTATATGCTTAAAACTATTGTGGTATCTTAAACATAAATCGATACAGTCAATACTCCCTATTAATATTATTAATAAAATTTCTACCTAACAACTTTCTATCATATTTGTATACACTTGGGGTGAGAAGACCTTCTTTATCAGGAAAAGGAAAATTTAAGTCATAGCAGGAAGGAAACTTTAAGCCATCAGAGAAAAAACAATTGTCTTCATGTCTGAAATTTTCTTACAATGGAAGAAAATTTTCTTACTATAGAAGAATCACAGCAAAACAACTGGATTAAAATATGTGTGATATACATAAAAAGCACACATAAAGAGAAAATGGTATGTGTGAAATGGTAAAAAGTTAATATAATATGAAGTTTTATATATAACTAAGAGCAAACACAAAAATTAGTAGAGACCCTGAATACGGAATTCATGAAAAAAGAAATAGAAATGGTCAAATAATATTTAATTACAACTGGACATCACTAATATAAAGAGATAATGTGGCTTGTTTCACCAACCATATTGGCATTAACAAGAGCACATATGATTGATCACATATTTTGATAGCAAACATATAGGGCATGGGCTTTTCAGAGTGTAAAAGGCTGCAGAATCTCCAGAAGTGATATGTTCTTAAATTGAGAAAAGGTAAGCAGGTGTAAATGTTTCTCACAGTACCATTTTTTTCTTACTATATCTATCATGTATGTATGTGTGTGCGCATGTGTATAGTGTACATAACGAAGTGGATATGTAAATATATATGGAGAAAAGGTGAAATAAAAAATACATTTCTATCTCATGTAGAGTTGGATAGCCTAAAAAATTACTGCCACATTACTACGGTGCTTCTTCAATCCCACTTCCTTTCGGCATCCCTTGTTTACTTCAGCTTCTCTCTCTCTCTTTTTTTTTTTTCCATAATGTGTTGTCAGAAACATGGAATCAACTGCTATATAATCCTCTCACCAACATTATCATCATCTCATCTTCTAAATTGCCAAAAGCTGGGGTTGACTCACACTTCATTTGTCTGTTCAATCACAGAACAAAGCGCATTGACAAGTATAGGAAAGGCATTTGGAAATATTGTATAGTGTTTGTGTGATTTATTTGTACTGCTACTTAAATCAGTCAAGAACCTCATTAAAAAAAAAAAACTTTTTGTAAAGACTTCCCCAATTTTTACCTTCAACATGATGTTAAAACATACAATAGAAATATAAAATTAGAAAATCTAGTATTCCCCATGGCTTATCATGTTAGGTGCTAGACCTAGGGACATGAAATATACAAACTACAAAGACAAATGTTATTTTGCTACAGTAGTTCTGAGTAGTTCATACTTACAGTATGTTTCTTCTATTTGCCACCTCAAAATGCTGTTTTGACTATCAATTGTTTAGCATGAAATAATATTATATAAAAATTTCCTCTGAGCTCTATTTATTCTTATAATGACTCAAGTTTAAAAGAGATTCTAAGGAAGGAGATACTTGCTACCTGCCTTCTAACACTAAAAAAGAGCATCCTATTATCTACACTAATAGTAGACAATCACAATACTTAGTACAACTATAAACACTTGGTTCTTAATATCTCATTTATCCTGTGTCTATGTTCTTATCAGTTTCTCTTTTATTGAACTACAAGAAGATGAGTCAAGGTTCATTTTCTGCACTGCCCTTCCCACATTTCTCAAGATATACTCCACATTTCCCCTTGCCTAATAATAGCACCATGTCCAAACAAGACTATTACACATTAACTCATTTAATTATAACAACTTATGAGGCTGGTCCTATTCTTATACTATTGCTATGTATGACAAAATTGGGATATGGTAAGGTTAAATAATATAACCAAGTTATATTTCAAAAGTTGAATGACCAGGAGTTTTACCAAAATTCATCTAATTCCAAAATCCAACTGTCTTCTAAAGCTCCCCCTTTCAGAATACCTTCTCCTCATTCCTAACATAATATTCTCAAAGCAAATCTCATGCACATGCACACACAGCCTCACACACACACGCTAATAGACACACAAGACAACAAAACTTGACCCAAAACATGATCAAAATTTCTTTTTTCTTAAAGTTTATTTATTTACGTTGAGAGAGAGAGAGCAAGGAAGGGGTGGGGAGAGAGGGAGAGAGAGGATCCCAACCAGGCCCCGTGATGTCAGAGCAGAGCCCTGTTCAAACCCATACACTGGAAGGTCATGACCAGAGCTGAAACCAAGTCAGGCATTTAACCATCTGAGCCCCCCAGGCGCCCCAACATGATTGGAATTTCTTACAGGAGATTATGTTTAAATTCACAACCGTGCTCATGACCTTGGATACACATTAAATTCACCTCAAGAACTTTGATGAAATACCTACATCCGGTCCCCACCACAGATCAAATCAAACACACACACACACACACACACACACGCACACGCACACGCACACGCACACGCACACACACACGCACACACACAATCCTTGAGTAGTATAACCAGCTTTGAGAATTAGTGATTGTTATACAGTGACTCCATTTGTGCCACAGAATGTCTTTCTAGGAATAACTTGCTGAACAGAATTTTATTTTTTAAATAGAAAATATCTGACCCCGGGGTGCCTGGGTGGCTCAGTCAGTTGAGTGTCCAGTTTTGGTTCAGGTCATGATCTCACGGTTGGAGGGTTGCAGCCTCGAGTTGGGCTCTATGCTGACAGCTCAGAGCCTGGAGCCTGCATCAGATTCTGTGTCTCCCTGTCTCTCTGCCCTTCCTCCACTCGTGCTCTGTCTCTCTGTCTCTCTCTCTCTCAAAAATAAACATTAAATTTTTTTTAAATAAAAAAAGAAAATATCTGAACCATAATCTAAAAGGGTTTTGTCTCCTTTTCTCATGAGACTCGTTATCCTGTCCTTTAATTGGCTAATCCACTCTAAAAGAAGCCATCTTAAAAGGGAAATGTTCTCTTTGCTGTGACTCAGAATTTTCAGACCAAGGTTCTTCTGAATGTTACAACATTTTATGTTAATCTACTTTGTCTAAATGTTATTTCTTGACTGGCTTGGAATCCAGCATGGGGGAGTCCTAACTCCTTTTTCATGCAGTGGTTCACAGATCTACGTGTTAATTACCACTCTTTTACACAGCTAAGACTAGTGTTAGTGGATCACCAGAACTACACGAAGTCTCAAAGGTCTCTTTCCTCAGGACCACAGTATTCACGAGTACTATCAACTCCTTCCATGAAAGTACCCAGGGTGCCCTCCTCACTTCCCCTGCCTGGTTTATCTCCTGCATCTAGTGCATAATGGAAACTTAATACATGTTTGTTGAATGAATGATAAAAGCGTAGACATTTTGGGGTTTATTTGATCTGTTCCTGTTCATCCTGAACAATCCTGTTTAGCCATTATCTGTTTTCAGTCGTATTTGTAATTACTACTTCAAGTTGGAATGGGAAGTAAAATAATGCCATAGGAATTCATTGTAAGGGCAATCCAGTGAGGGTGTTCTACAAATCCTTTTAAGTGTATGTGAAAAAAAATGCAGGGAATTAGTGCAATTAGTGCACTATGTGGATGAGGGCAGGCTGCTACTCTTTTTAGAGTTTTGGAGGAAAAAAATTGGATTCAGATCATCACTATTGATTTTTCCAACTTAAATATTGTTTCCTTTCATCCCTGGTTAAAGACTTTATTTTCTTTCTCTGTAAATATTTGTGTTGGATCATCTTCATTTTTTCCCGTGTTCTTTTAAAAAAAAAAGCCCACAATATATGACAGACCATGTCGTATTAGAGCCTGCTTCATATTGGCTATAGTTATCTTTTCCAAATTGCTTGTGGAGATTTGGAATTCAAATTGTTTAAAATTTTTTATCCAATTCTATACCCTCTTGCCCCCCTCTTCCTTCTTTTTCTCTTCTTTCCCTTTCCTTTCTTCTTTTTTATTTATTTCTGTGTTTTGTTGGCTGTGTGTCTGATCAATTACTGTGTCCAATCTCTTGAATACGTACTAAATAATTAATCCATGGATTTATTGAAACAGCATTTATTTAAGGAAGCCCCCTCCACAAGGTGACAGGGCAGCGCTGCTATAATATAAAGCATGAAGGGAGTAAAGAGAAAACCAGCAGGAAGTAAGGCAAGAACAAAATAAGTTATTTTTGTTTGTGCACCTGTTCTTTCAACAGCAGTCATCCGTTTAAAACTTCACCTTGTTTCAAATGTACGTTTTAATATATATTATTATGGCGTTGACTGCCACTCTTGCCTGCAGACTTAGAAACAATATATCTGTCTATGGATGACCCCACAGTCCTTTCTCACAGCATCAAAATAACCGAATAAAAAAACATCAGGAAACCACAACCCCAGGCTACATGTGCCCCCAGAATTTATATTTCTATATTTTTAAGTGGATGGACTTAATTCATCTATAATCAATGTAAAATTTTATATCATGGATTGCTATAATTAGCCAGAAGTACATTTCGCATTCCAGTTTTCTTTCCAGCAGTTACACTGCCTAAAGCAGCTTAAATCTTCCCCTTACTGTTTCTTGTCGCCCTGGGTGCTAGGCTAGCCCGCGGATGTGTGATTCACTTGTCATTTGTATATTCTGAGTCTCAAGATCTAATCAAATGGCTGCCGATTGAAATTATCAATATATCTCTTTATGACTGCTGGTTAAAAGAACAAATAACTTTTTTTTCTAATTAACTTAACCTTTTTAAGCACTCTGCTGTCTCCGAAGCATCAACTAGGTAACACTTAGTAACACCTAGGGTATAATTCTCCCCCAGAGTGGAATGACCTCTCACCTTGCTCTCCACTCTGTTTTTGTGGAGCTACTATTTTTATTCTTTCAAAATCTTTGATTTCCCCTTTAGTGTCCAGTCTAAGCCTCCTTTCTTGCAGCTCTCCGGTTTTCACTTTCCCCTTTCCTTCATCTCTTCTATCTCTTCTTTTCCTTTCATGTTTTTCTCGCTTTTACCCTTATTATTGTTTTCCTCTTATTTTCTTTTTTCTTTTTTCTTTTTTTTTTTTTTAAAATAGTTTGTTGTCAAGTTGGTTTCCATATAACACCCAGTGCTCGTCCCCACAAGTGCCCTCCTCCATGCCCATCCCCTCCTCCCCCCCACATCCATCAGTCCTCAGTTTGTTCTCAGCATTCAAGAGTCTCTCATGGTTTGTGTCAGGCACATTTTAAAACATTACACCCCTCAGAGTATGGTGGGCCATCTCTCTGCTGACTTGCAGCGCATGGATGCCCTAATTTATAAACATTGCAAAACTCACTGCTGTGGGATTTATTTAAAGTAGAAACTGGCTCACAGAGAAGCTGTGTTTCTGTCTATTTCAGGGAACCTAGTTACCCAAGCACCCAGAAAATGTCATTATGTGAGTTGGTGGTTGATTTCTGCAGATTCAGTAAAACCACAGGTAATGGATTTCTAAAGATTTTATACATTCAGAAGCAGAAGCA